>NC_136890.1:26939977-27587477 GCF_949152265.1 Phoxinus phoxinus | reverse complement strand
TTATCCTCTGCAAAACAGAATTAGATTACAAAAGATTTTTTTTAATCTACCATTTACCATCAAAATGTAAAAGTATCCTTGAATTTCCGTGGTTGCAGGACGTCCTGTATAGATCTGCCCAATTTTCTCACATTGCTATGGGGGTGCTGGCACCTGTGAACTCCCTGGAGAGAAAGACCATTAGAATATAGATTAAAGATGAATGTGTTGAAGACCTCTCAGCAACACGGTCTGTTCTGCTGAGACACACTAGAGACAGATCAACCAATCACATTTCAGCTATCAAAGTGAAAGTGGAGATGCTGATGGATATAGTCTGTTTTTTTGTAGCATAGAGGACAAGGGATGTCCCAGGATGACCTTATAGGGATGGAAACTGTGTGCATATTACGATTATTTGATCAAATGAAACCACAATGGAGGATTAATATCAAAAGTTCACAAATTAACAACTGTTCAACAGTTCAAAAGTATTAATTTTATAGAAATAATTTGATACAAAAAAAAAATCTTTCAAATAAATCCTGTTCTTTATTCTTCAAAGAATCCTAAATAAATGTATCAATGTTTCCACAGAAATATCAAGCAGCACAACTGTTTTCAAAATAAATTGATAATAATGTTTCTTAAACATCAAATCAGCATTTTAGAATAAATTCTGAACGATCATGTGACACTAAAGACTGGAATAATGATGCTGAAAATTCATCGTTGCCATCACAGGAAGAAATTACATTTTAAAAAAAACAAACAAAAAAAATAATAAAATTATTATTTTAAATTGTAATAATATTTCACAATATTACAGTTTTTACGCTTTTGTTTTTGTTAACTAAATGCAGCCTTGGTGAGCATAACAGACTTCTTTCAAAAACATCAAAAAATATCTTACCAAGGCCAAACTTTTGAATTGTGGTGTAAGCAGAGATCATAGCGAATAAGGCACCAAAACAAGAGGAAAATGTGCTTTTTTATGCGTAGCAGAGATTTGAAATACCTGAGCATATGGTCTCACGGCTGCCTCCTATAGTTTTCTTTAGACCTCCTCCCTTAGATACAGCACCAGCATATGTGCGTGTGCATATAAACCAAAGGGAATGTGTGCAACAAAACAAACATTACAGAGAAGATTATGTCTCTATTTTGTCTCTATATTGACATCAAGAGAAAACGGGAAAACATTTTTTTTCAGGTTTGTTTTAAAGGGGTCATGACATGAGAAACCAAATTTGCTTTGATCTTTTGGTATATAAGAGGTCTTTGTACCATTAAAACGTCCTGCAAGTTTCATAGCTTAAGACGTCCTCCCCATTATAAACGAATCATTTATTTAATCAAGCTCTAAATACAGCTCGTTCTGGATCCATGGTAAGAAGTGACGTCACGGTACGAAGTGACGTACCAGCGTTTGCATATAGACCGCCTCCAGCACAAGACAACTACGCTTTAAGCGCAAGGCAACTACGCTCATTTCGTATCATTGTCGCGCCTCACAAGTGTTCAGTCGACGGACAGCGAGTGGGTCTGTGTACAGGGAAATTACGATGCCGCAGATGTGCTGTTCCATGGCTGTGGACAAACAACATCTTTGAATACGCTGCGAAAGATCCAGTCGTCAGGGGAAAATGGATGCACTTTATTTTTTGCGGACGTCTCAGTCACGGCAATGTTAGTTTAAGCGTTTGTTCTATACATTTGAAGGATGACTGTTTTGAGAACAAATCCCAAAATGATGCTGGCTTTGCCAGAAAACTGTTGCTCAAAGATAAGTCCTTGCCGACTATTCTGGGCTCAACAACGACAACGCAAACTGTAAGTAATGTGTTTAAAACTTTAAACTACTTTTTAAATACGCCGAATCCGCAATGTTCTGGCTGGGGGCGTTAATAATTGATGCATAGGCACTGACGTTAGCCAATCATAACAGTGGGCGTTAACACTGAACTCTTAAAGGGGAAAACACCCCCAAAACAGACTGTTTGAATCAGAGGATGAGAAACAGGGTGGGAAAAGGTCATAAATCACTACATTTTAAAAGTTTTTTGTAAAAAAAACTATAGTAATACTATATTTGCACCTAAGGGAACATAATAATAAAATAAAAAAAACCATGTCATGACCCCTTTAAAGAAAAACCTAAGGTGTCTATTCCATTGCTCATTTAAAGCTACAATATGTAATTTTTTTCGCCGCTAGGGGTCGCTAACCTCTTACAATAACAAAGGCGTAGGTTGATGACGCATAAACATTAAGCGGAATTATGGATCTTGTCGTCAAGCAGATGGATCATAATAATGTTTATGGATGAGTGAATACATTTATGTGTTTAACATGACTGTGGTATGAAGTAGGGCGTGATTGCTAATAAGAGATAAGAGATATCAGCGCCACACAAGAGTCCCGCGGATATAAAGGAATAAGGACATTTCATTTCTACCGAACTACCCGCAAGTGCTGAATTACGACTCACACAGGTCAGTTCATTAGACGAATGAAACTTGTGAGGTAACGCAGCTCTGTTTCACTCGCTCTACACTATCAACTGCATTTGAGTGTGTTGAAAGTAATAATGTTATTCTGTGTTAGTTTGTCTGTATGAGACTAGCAGTAAGCTAGATCAACATTAGAATAACATATAGATCATATTCTAACATTTCATCATGTTGAACTAATTAACATTGATTAGTTTTATGTACATTTGCTCACCTGTCTAATAAAGTACATGCAAGAGCTCTGTCAAGTCGAAGTTTGTCACGGACGTGGAGCTCTCGGCATCTCGAAAACGCCATGCTGATGTTGATCCTCGTTTTAGTTCTCTTTTTGTGACAAAGTCAGCTTGCCATGGTCCATAATGTTTGAACGAAACAACAACAACAACAACAACAGCGTGAGCGAGCGTGCCACTAGACGTAACGCTGTTGTCCACGTCTGTCGCCATGGTTACTCTGGCTGTACGAGCAAAAACCAGGGATAGCGCGGATATTACGTCATTGACAGGCGACAAGTCAACAGGGATTCCGGGACGTCCCATTATTTAAAATTGGGATTTCTCTGAAATTAAAAATATTTGGGAACTTTTGGGATATTTTAAGTACACAACTGCAGGGAATATACCACACTGTGCAAGTGATTTTTGGATATTTTATTACAAAATTCTTACATATTCTACCTTTAAGTGAAGATATAAATGAAAAATCTAAAGACAAATGTTTGATGATATAAGTGGCTGTTTTATCCCTTGCGTTTTAGAAACTGCTGCACTGAACCCGTAGTTTCTATGCTATACATCAAGCGATGTCTCAAAAACCATTACATAAGAATAAGTATGTGCTAACTCTTTTAATAACATATCTTTCCATTTATCTTTATGGCAAACATTCTGCGGCTTCTGGATATTGAAACTGCAAGTCATAGATGCATCCATCAAATGCGGTCTTAGATGTTTAAAAGCTTAAGTGCACATTGTCAAATAAGACCTTGACTCCTGCTGTCTCCCATAACCTCCTGTCCTCCCCTCCCCCGTTTTTCATCTACTGCTGACAATCCCCCACACCGTTCGGCCTAGATGTAATTCACAGATGAATAATGGATGGACTTTCATCTCTCCTGGATTTGGGGTTCACTGCTCTAAGCTGTAGCTGAGGCCGCTGCATTTAACATGAGATGTGGGATTCTCCTACAGTCCGCCTGACTGTATCTCTGTCTGACTGTGCGCTGGTTTAGGCACAGTGCATTCCTGTTTTGAAATGTTTCACCTCAGTAGGAGGAAGAGATTTGTGATATCTTACTACGCAAACTCTTTTCACTTTCTATGATTTTTTCTTTTATAAATACCTGGCCCTCAGCAACCACCATTTCACAAAAATGCATCAAACTTCTCTTTTCAAATGCTATTAGCATAAAAGCTGGCATTATTCTTAAAAGACAGTATGAAATCAAAATTTATCCTATTTTTTTTATGAACCAAGTGTTCTTGATTCGATTGTGCAGGGTGTATCAGTGTACATTTTTCCTAAATTAAATTAAAATGGTTTAATAAAAATGTGTTTTTTTTACACCTCTGAAACAACTTGGGAGAGATAGGAAAAAAATTAATTGTTAAATTAAATTAAATAGAGATACAATAAAATAAATAAATATATGAAATAAAGATAAAAAAATTAAAAGATAAATAAACTAAAATATAGATAAAAAAAATAATAAAAATAAGATACAATAAAAAGAAAAAAGAAAAGAAAAAAAGACAAATAAAATAAACCAAATAAAATTCTGATAAATAAATGTAAAAAAATAAATTCTGAAGAATATTCTGAAATTCCCACTGAATTACTCGGAAATATGTCACATGAAATGAAAGTTTATTTAACAGACAACATTTAACTCTCCTAACCACTCGTGTGTGTTTGTGTACACTCAATGTTTTCATATACAGAACAAATTCACTACATTTACAATAAACTTAATCCATGTTTATTTATGTCAGTGTTGATGCATTTCTTTCTACACCAAGAAGGAAGTAAAAACAAACCAGCTAGTGCACAATTATCATAGTGCTCCACATCTGAGTGGCAGTCCATCAATAATGCAGAGTATGGGGGGTCTGGCGCCAGGCTGATTCTGCTAAGCTAGCGGAACCCTTGAACGTGGCGTGGCCCCTGCCTGGCCTCGTGTCCTTGGGCCAGCACAACTGGGGAACGGCACACTCCCAAAGCTCCCCGATCGGAATCTGTGCTAATGAGAGCTTCTGCACCTCCACACGCATGCAGAATAATAACAACAACAACAACAAGACCTCCTACACTTAAAATAGCCCATCACATGTCTGTCAACCGCAGGTTAAAACAGGATGGAGGGAGACAAAACTAAAAATACACCTCCGCAACACAAGAGTAGCGAGTAGGAAAATAAGCCACTATTATTTGTGCAACAGTTTTAATTAATTGGCTTACATGAACCTAGCATTCAAATGTTTTTAGAAAGGTTGTCCAGATGGTCAGTAAAATAGCTTATTCATACCTGATTAATTAGCAAACTAAGCAGTGAATGAAAGGCAAATGTAGTCAGATCTTTTTGAGTACATATTGAAAAGCATTGTATTCATTGTGGCATTTGTGCATCAAGTGTGCCTGAATAATTTAAATGGATAGTTAAAAAAAGCCTGAGAACCAGACAATTTAGTCCATCATAACATGTGTCTGTGAACAGTGTCCAGATTCAAAGTGGAAGTTAGAGTATGATGCCGTTCGCTGCTCTTTGATCAGAACGAGCCCCAAACACTAATTACACTGGCTGCTCTCTCAGCAGGCAACAAGCTGTTCACAGCTCTCCATGACAAGAGCCCTGCTCAGCTTTAAATGAGCTGTGTGAGCGGCATATACAACATGCACGCAGTACCGGTATATTTTACTTTTAACCGGATATTTCCTTAAAGGTACACTCACTTTTTTATTCAAAATTAACGATTTAAATAATGAGTCAATACATCTTCCAAAGCGTATTTTGTCTTACTCTGATTCACTAGGTTAAGCCTATTACAAGTGTTTATATTTTAGGCCTGACTGGATGGTTTTCACGGGAAATTGCGTACATGCATCACTCACCCGAATGTGTCGCGTCATATCCGCAAATAAAGAAAAGTTGCTCCTCGTGTCTGGTGTGGGAAAGTGTATGTTTTTTTTAAAAAGGCGAACAGAGGAGAGTCTGCTGGTAAAAAGAGAAAGTGACGGAGCTCTTAATAAAACAAGAATCAACATTGACTGGCTTTGCAGAGATGCCAAGAACTGAGCGATTTGAAATGCTGTAAATGCGACGCAGAGATGGCGTTTTTATTACTCCGCAGGTGAGCACGGTTTTTATTGAACAGATAAATTGCCATACTGTATGTAGCTCTCTAACTGTAAAGCATTGTCTATTGTGAATGGTGATTTCATTATGGTTGTTGTAGCGATGTGCTGGAACTTATTTTCAAGGAACTGTCGTGGGTATAGCTACCGTAACGTCTTCAGCTAGCCACCTTGAGATCCTTTCCGTCTAAACGGGTTATATCATTTAAGCCCATAGTACCCATTTTATAGTTATAGTCTTTTTTTAGTTATGAGAAAGAACATTATTCATCTACACAATCACAAAGAGCCAAAGCACAACCAAAACAATGTTCTTCCATAAAATACATGTTTGTAAAAGTTTCATAGTGTATACTTTAATTGATATAATATTAATTTACCAATCTAATTGAAGCATCCAAATCTGCTTTAAATGTACTAATAACCACCATGACAATACAGGCGACAATAACAAAAATTAGAAAAAGTCAAACTTAATCTAATGTGTCATACAGGAACTTCTGGGAATATCCTTAGAATTTTTTCACAGTAAATTATATGGGAATTTATAGTTTTTACTTGCGATGTTCAACCATTTTGAATTTTTCCGCATATATGGTATGGTAATTTACAGTTAATAAATAACTAAATTACAGTGTAAAAAGATAATTATTTAAATGCACTTGACTCAAATGCAAATGAATGTGACCCCCAGATACAAGATCCAAGGTCACCCAGTTCCCCTGCTTCCTGCTCTATACAGAGCAGGACTCTAGATGGTTTCTTATGTCCCTGTGTTCATTGCAACCAGGAAGATCATTTCACCTCATCTCTCTCGCTCTATTGGATTATTGGAGATGTGGCCGAGCAGCCAGCCAACCAAGATCTTAACCTATAGAGCAGAAGAAGATGCACACAATTGTCTTTCTGCCGGTATTGATTCAGCATCATTAAACCTTGAAAGGCTGAAGAATTCAATAGGAATGTGTCCTGAATCTTTCCATACAAAGACCGAGATATAAAAAAGAGATCTCAGATGCTATAGTCCATGAAGTGACATGCTAAACCACTTTTTATAATGTTTAAAGAATATTCAATGAGGAGAAATGCAAGGACTTGATTTTATCCATCTGGAACTGACTGGATTGTGAACACTGATTTCTGCATGAAAAGTGGTTGAAGGGATTGTAAAATAAAAGGGCCATGTGATGTCAACTAAAAAGTAAAATAATAACATTCAAAACAAAAAAAGAGAGAGAATGGACTGTTGATGGTCATGTGCCTCTTCCTGTCTGTGTGCGGTTCTTGTCCAAAATAAACAGCAAAGTGTATACCAGAGAGCTAGTTTCCCACAATTTTCTATTTGCACTGTGGCCATAAACACTAACACTCTTTAAAATATAATAAGATATAAAGATATAATAGTATATCTTTAAATGTAGTTATTTTCTAGTCGTTTGCTGGCTTTTGCACATAACAGAGCTGACAACAGCACTAGCTTCACAACCACAGTAAATCTCACTCATTGGACTTCATTCATAAAACATGAGCATACTGTTTTTTTTGTGTAAATAGTACATAAAGCCATTCTGCCATACATATTTTAATTCATGAAAGTGTTCATAATTTCAAAATCTTAGTATGAAAATAAGACGCTATTTTTTTACCATAAATATATATAATAACAAAATGAATGAGTTAACTAAATGTGTATTACATTTCACAAAAATGAACAAAAATGATTGAAAAGTACATTTTACATTATTGCAGTTCTGTTTGTAAATCCTAAAGAAAGTTTTCGGAAAGGTCCATGTAACTTGCAAATTACTTTTTTATGAATTTGTCAAAAATGAGGCCTATAGTTGTGTATTACTGTAGTTATTTTTCTGAAATCAATGCTCAATTCGCCTGGCCAAAGCAAAAGAAAGCAAGCAAGCAAGTGAGTGCTCATATTTACTTCAATGCTGCCTCGTCTTTAATTAAAATTGCAGAGCTCAGACAAAAGGCCCACAGTGCAGGTTAAATAATCCAAATCCATAAAAGTCTTGGAAGAAGCACACAAAAAGGCCATTTAAATGCACTAACCTCAATTACATCTAAACTGATGAGTTTTAAACTGACACGTTAAGCAGAGAGACATGACTACAATGTTATGAATCGCTCACTGCTGTGGTGGGAGTCAGATGACCTTTAGGTAACCATGGGCAAACCATTACTATTACAAAAATATAGTGTCTTGGCAAACCCCTCTGGCTCACATTCATATTTACACATGCTAATGAGATTTGTTTGCCACAAGTTTTCCATTTACCCCGCTCACACAGGTGATATATTAGCATATTGTTCAGCTAATGACCCAAAACTCAAATCAACATAAAATATTGTAAAATAGTTTTATTTTCATTTTTAATCAGACCGAATAACTTTTATCAATGCTTTTAGGTATAGATTCTGTATTTCACTGAACTTGGATTCCGTCTTAAAATGGAAGCCAGCACACGTTTTGGTACACTAAGGGCCGGTTCACACCGAACTTGTTTTTGCTAGAGAGACATGTTTTTAAAAGTTTAACTTTTTAACTTGAGTGCCAAATTTTTAAAAAGCCGTGTCATGTGCTGCATAAGACACGAGGGGCGAGAGTGACGGTTAAAGACGTTCGTCTACTTACATTGAAAAAGTAGCACAGTGGGATGGAAAAAAGCATTCTGTGTGATTGGCCCCTAAGCTTGTCACAAATAAAGGGGTCTTGCATAAGTGATCTTTCATCCTCTGTCTTTCAAAGCATTTATAAAAACACTCACGTACACCGGTCCTGTTTCCGGACTCGAACGCTTTAGCATACGGAGTCGATCTGTGTTCCTGACACTCTGAACTGCGCCTCTCTCAATATTGAGCCTTCAATATGACTCTATCAAATCAAGCCAGAGAGAAAGAGAAAGAAGGCCGTAATAACCCAATAAATTGCCTCCCTTGGGCACCGGTGTGTTCACAGAATATCAAAACTCCTCTTTCTTACACTCAGCAGAATGTGAATGAAAAAAAGCTTCCTCGTAAATCTAGCAGCGGTAATTAGTGTTCCAGGGGAGGTTTATTTAATAAAATCATCACTTGATCTCAACAGACTTTGACATTGCAATCCTGTATGTGAAAAACTACTGCGTTAAGCCTCACAAATCACTTTAAGAGTTTTGATAGACATGAAACTTAATATAAAAGCCACACGACAGGTGCTTCAATAAGTCTGTCTATTTTTCAGCTCTATTTTCCTCTCTTTCATTCTCCATCAATCCACTTTCCCTACAGAGGGACATCAAAGCGGTTTAAAAAAGGAAAAGAAGAGACCGCACCACAGCTGTGGCGATACTGGAAACTGTGTGAGGCTTTGAATGAATGCTGGGAAAGCGAGGAAGCCATTGATCTTTATGGATTAGTTCTGATCTGCTGGGTTTAGACACTGACATTACAATACCATATGCTGGCCACATTACCATTAAGATTTGATTTAGCTTAATCCTGTGCTTGCATGACATCACAACAGTTATTCAGTTGATCTCCCACTTGAATTTAAAAGGTAAAAAGTATTAAAGGTATGTGTTCTGGTTCTTAGATATTACTTAAAGGGATAGTTCACCCAAAAATGAAAATGCTGTCTTCATTTACTCACCCCCAAGTTGATCCAAACCTACGGAGCCCCTAAAGGGACAAGGTGAAGGAAAAAAATATGAGATGGATGAGATGTGTTCCCTTGCAAAAACTTTTGCGTTCCGCAGAGAAACTTTGGGTTTATGCGCAAAGAGCTCAAAAGGTTTAGAGAGTGAACGCAAAGTTTCTTAGGGAACGCAAAACATTTGCAAGAGAATGCAAAAGCATTGGCTCATTATTTTTCTTCCAATCTCATTTTCAATTCCCCACCACCATGTCCCTTTAGAGGCTCCATACAAACCTGTATGAGTTTCTTTCTTCTGCTGAACACAAAAGAAGATATTTTGAAGAATGTTGGTAACCAAACAGTTCATGTGCCCCATTGCCTTTCATAGTTTTGGGGGAAAAAATACTATGGAAGTTATTATGAGCGTTTTTAAATATTAAATGTGAATTTAATGTATTTAAAAAAAAAAAGGAAAAATAGGCCATAAGCTTGCACAATTCTATATTGAATATTGATCAATGTATCTATCCAATATCAACAAATTAAAAATAAAACCGATAAGGTGTTGATATATTGTGCATCCCTAATTTATCACTAATTTTATCATCATCCAGATAAAAAGAAAAAATATGCTACTATGTGGGATGAGTGAAATGATGAAGTTTAATACTTTGGGTAAGGGGTTTATTAAAATGTCCAGCCTAAATATAAGGTTCTGGCCACAATATATATATAATAAATATAAATATATAAAATAAAACTTCATGTGTTTGTTTTGAGTAAATCACATTCACATGCAACCTGTGTACCGTATTAAAGTAATGTAAAGCAGGGTTTATATACAGGAAAGATAATTTTGTATGCCAGTAAGCAAAGCCCAGTTAATATTCAGCTCAGGCTTTCCCTCTTTTTCACCCAAAACGTTTTCAACACAATAAATCTGTTATCCTGACGATCAGACATGCCAACTTTTCTTTCATTTCCCACCTCAACGGAACCCTGAATTCCAAAAACAAGGTCAAAGTGGCCTGCCACACACACACACACACACACACACACACACACACACACACACACACACACACACACACACACACACACACACACACACACACACACACACACACACACACACACACACACACACACACACACACACACACACACACACACACACACACAGTCTGACAGAGACATTCAGAAGCACTGACTGGAAAGAACATCTCTTCTTTAGTTTGACAGGACCTCACACACACACACACACACACACACACACACACACACACACACACACACACACACACACACACACACACACACACACACACACACTCTCATGAGGCCTGTTAGCTTTTAGTTCCCCAAAAGATGGATGCTAAACTGTGTGGACCTTTTACAGGTGTCTGGCACTGTTATTAATGGCTTGCTCAGTCTTGTTTCTGGCAAAATATACTGTCCTATTGCTCATGACCCAGTTAACTGACTCATAGGACACTTTAGACTATAATTCACATCATATCATTTCATAGCACACAAAGCCTGTTGTGTCATGCTTTGCCATGTAATAACGCCACATGAAACCAAGTCATAAAACAGCAAAACTGATACACTGGCTAGAGGACCGGATTCCTAAAATACTTCAAAAGATCATCAGTAACGTCTCTTCATATACGCATACACTACATAGGAGGCAAAAAGATGAATTTAAAAGTACTAGAACAACATTCTCACTTTGAGACTAAAAGACCTGAAACCCAAGAACTTTGTTTACTTCTTTGCGACAGTGCTTTAGATAAACCATTTCCCCGCCACACCCCGTCACCCTCACGCCTCATGTATTAATTATAGCTATGCCGAGCTGCCCCACTGTCTCTTGCAAAAGATGTGGCAGTGCTGAAATGTCCTCTATTTATAGTAGCGAGTTCGTTCTAGGGTGGTGGGGACGAGAACGGGATGGAAAAAGGGTTTGGTCGGTTACATGTTCAGAAGGGATTTTCCTTACCTTCTATGGATGGGGCCTGGTCCTGGGCCGCATACAGCATCTCCTTGAAAGCCTGTGTCAGAAAAATAGATACGATAATGATGAGATCACAGTCTTGTGGTACAGGTCAGTGGGGCAATGATGTACAGTATTCTCACACACTCCATTAAAGCAACTTGTTATGGCAAAGATGGTTCACTTGGGTGGATATGTAAGCTAATTGAGGTTACTTCAAATGTACTTCTAATATGCTATAAGGCCATCTAGCATGCTTTTGTGACTTTAAACATGAATATTAAAATCTTTGTGTGAAATGTCTTTCAGTTCTCTGGGAATATGGTTACCTACTTCTGTTAGCATGTCATTAACCTTGAAGATTATGAAAATCGCTGGACAATTATGCATGATCTGAATGATTCTTCAGAAAACATGTAACTATATCCCAAAGGTAGATTTCCAAAGTTGATAGATTCACCTTTAGGGCTGCCTCAGTAATTTGAATGCATTTCATTTGATGTCAGTAAGGTTATTCTCAGTAATGGGTGCGGTTTCATTCAAGATAATGCAGCATTATGAAAAAAGTGTAAAGCATCTTAAAGTTAAAATGTACATTTATTGCAAAGTTACATTTTAATCTGAATTACTTCCACATGCATTAATTAATTGGAATACTTCATAAAGGTAAAAGGTACACAAGCTATTTCAACATATCAAATGGGTCCTTCTATGAAAAATCAATACAATTTTGGAAACTTCCCCAGCACAAATGTTTGATTTTTTTTTTCTGAAGAAAGAGACACATAAAAAAATGACGAAAGCCATTGGTGACTGTTCAAAAATGGAAAAAACACTTTTTTTGCCCCAAGTTTACATGCCTATAACTCAATTAAGATATCTTAATATTCTTTTATATTTTGTTTTTTAACAAACATTTCTTTTGGTATGTTCATTTTTTAAATGCCCTATATGGTTCAATCCCAGAGATATGGAGATCCATAAGTAAATTGTGCACATTTTCAGTGGTCAAAAACCAAATGTGGTTCACTTGCACACAGCTGATACACTTATTGCATTTAAAGGGGAATGTCTCAACAACAGATAATGTTGAAACTAGAAATGTATCTTGTTTCCCTCTATCAAAACAATTTGCCTCTCTCTTTATTTCTTTTTTTGTTACTAAAGTAAACAGATTTTAGTAATGGACCTACCCATCTCTGAGTACAAATAAAATAATGATGCTGCCATATTTCTAATGTCATTTTGACCCCCTCTACAAAACAGTGAATTACTCAGAAAAATTATGACATTTAATATTTTGGATTTCTTCTTCGTTTATGTATTTCTTTCACCACAAAAAAAAGGATAAAAACAAAATGTAGCCAGGGACTTCTGGTTGAGTTGACATTGAATGACCCAAATAATATTTTTTACATGATTAAAACAAGGTAACTTCTTTACAGACTCACTTCTCTAAATAAATAAACAAATAAAAAGATCTATCGGATGTATCCCACAAAAACATTTATCAGCACTCAGGGGGCGAAACATTATCTGGTGATTTTCACAAGCTCATGTCAGTGCGGGGAACTGCTCACTCAATATATAGCATAAATTGAAATGCATATCTTGACAGAACAAAAGACAAATCGCAAGAACATTTATTTGCTAAGCGGAAGACATCCCTATAGATCAAGCTGAACGCTAACCAAGACAATTAATGTAGGGCTGTATGGATGCTATGAAGACTTCTTTTCACTATAAACAAATCTCACACTCAAGGTCAAAGCCTGGCCAGTGTGTCAGCCAATGAAATAAGAGAATCGCTGCATTGCCATGGCAATGATGATGATGATGATGACACAAAGGCTAGACGTGCTCTCTGGAGTATTCAAGTTATACAACCAATAACTGAAACCAGGATACATGTGCACCATACATCTGCTCTTCCTTCAGAAATATATGTGTGCATGCGTCTGTGTGAGATTTGGCCAGATCTTTGCGTCCAGCGAGCCTGACAGCAGATGTCATCCCAGTGGGAGAGGGAGCACAAGTCGCTGTGTGTATACGTGTCTGTGTGTGTAAGTGTGTGTCAGTGCATGTGTGAACAGCAGGTCTGTGAAGTCAGCCAGCAAAGATCCATACATCCCAGCCAGTAAGCAGACCTGCTGCTTTGAAGAATATACTGTATGCATGCTCAAAACAAGCCACATATTCTATATATACAGGCAAGTATCACTAGATATTGCTCATACTTAGGGTTAGTGATTTACTAAAAAAACATTCATTTAAGCTTAAAAACTTCCTGCCTCAGACATGAATTATACCTCAAATGATCATCCTAACATTTTCCACCGGACATTAAAACAGGAAAAATAAATATTATAGATGTACTTTAAAGGAAGGATCAAACTCATATTTAGGGTTCACAATATTTGTGGGTGCAGATTGCACTGATTTTGCAATCTGCAAAAACCCAATATTTCCTAACAATGCCTTAGCAACAGCCCAGAACACACTAGTAACCACATAGCAACACACATTCATTTTCTCCACAAGGAAATTGATTTTGAACAAGAACTTAAAACCTTTAAAGACAGACCTATACTGTGAGCTACAAGGTTGTTAATGCATAGGCCTATTTGTTTCTGCTCAACTGTCAGCCTGCATTATTTCTGGTTGTTATTTTTTTTTAAATCATTTCAACAGCAGAATTCCTGGTGAAAAACTAAATTACCCATGATTCTGTACAGAAAATTACACCAGACCAATCAGAGAGTTTAAAAAAGCAACACCCTCCAAAATAGCTTTTTAGCTCCGCCCACTCCCATGAAGCACTGCAAATTATGTAATCTCCCTATGCTTTCAAAATATTGAAATACTCTATATTTGCATATTTTGCAATAAACTTAAAATATATTGTTTTTATGTATAATGAATATTCATAAATATTTTACGGTATACTCCTCCATCGGTTTTAATTAGATTATGCTGTTTCCAATGCTTCATAGGATTGTAGTTCTTTCTCTCACTAAAGCCGTAAAGTACACACAGGTTTGTCTCTGTATTTTTGTTTGATTTATTTTGCTTCAAATCAAAGTTTGTAGATTCACCTCGTAGCTGATTGGCTTGGTTCATGGCTTATAACTTAAATGAAGAATTTTTAAAAATCCTAATGGGAGAAATGAATTAAAAAAAAATCTGGAACCAGCGCTGCTGAATAAGGGGGCGGGCACTGTTGCACTATATTAGTAACTGCATAGCAACACCCTAGCAACGCCCATAAACACACCATCTTTCTCACTCTCTCTTTCTCCCTCATTAGTCAGTCTTAAAAGTCAAATAAAAGCGATTTACCTATTTTATATGCACAGCCCGAAGTGTGAATCCTAATTAATTTATCACTCAATCAGTTTGTCAATTTATCAACAGAAAGACTAAACGATTCATCAACCTTCTTTCACCCCTCTACTACTGCAATGCTCTTTCCATCTTAGCATGTAATTCACTTGATATTTCAGAATATTTTCAAGGTCATCCTTTAAAAAACAATAAACATTTTGTCTTGTTCAAAGTTTTAAAGAAAGGACTTGGTAAGGAAGTTTGGCCCTTTACGAAGTTCATTCTTTGTAAGGTTGCTAAAGCCAGTTTATGGACTGAGTTTTATTGCGCAGAGCCTGTGCGGCTGCTTCACATTGACTTTCTGTGGCGCTGTCAGCCACAGGCGGCAAAGCAATACATGAGCAGAGACCGAGTCCATAGTTATCATGGCTTAACTGCTCACAGAGGGACTTCAATGACCAAACATTAATAAATTCGGCTTTTCTTTGGGATAAACTCTATAAGACAGAGCTGTATCACATTGTATTAAATGTGGCTGTAAAAAGATGTTCGTCTTCATCTTGTAAATCAGAGCTTAGACTCTCACTACAGCGCAATCTGTCACTGCATGTAAAAAATAGAGCCTGACAGTTCATTGATAAGGCTGTACAGTGCTGGAAAGGATATTGCTAATCATCTATCTGTGTCACATAAACGGTATAAACACAGTTTAGATCCATTTAACATTCCCTGGTAGTGTCAAATGACAGGCTGAACATTATGAATTAAACTATTTTTCCTTGAGTCCTTTGTCTCGTCCTTGACAGATCAAGCTGGAATCTCACTGCAGTCCGTTCACACATGCAAATTGGCACATGCGGCCAGTAACTGCAGGTTTGATGGTGAAAGTCCCTTTGGAAAAACAACTGAGATTAATCAATCTTACGCAAAACAGATGCAACAGATATAGAGGCACCATGCCACTAAATCACCTGAGAATATCTGTATTTTCTATTAAATAGTCAAAGACTAATCAATCTGCCAAACTATGTGAAAACAAAGAATTACTACAGAATAGACCGGATAAAGGCATTTTGTTTAAAATAGTCGCAGTTGTTCACGTTTGCCTGGGTTCTCCGTCTGATTACAGATTCAGTGCTCCAGACAAAGGATTTCTCCTGCTTTGCGCCAAGACGCATGCTGAAGCCCTGACCATCCACCATCACACAACAAATACCATTGATTTATTGTCTAACTCTGCAGTCAATAATTTCACAGCACAGAAACAATAAATAAATCAACATGAGATTCAAATCTGGCTTGAAATCCTTCATTATTCAACAGTTTGAATGACCAGTTCAACATTTTTCCATCCGCTGTTCAGGTGTCAAAAAACAGAAGAAGATCAAAACTAATTACATGACAGTCACTAATAGTCACTACAAATAATAATAATAATAATAATTCCTCAATTCATTTTTATTGAGAATGTTCTTCTGATTAATTTTAATTGAGAATGAAATTGTTTTATTTTAGGCAGAATTACACCCTCCTAAAGCTGAGGCTTGACAGTGGGGCATGTTAGATTTAGCGATGGATGTACCGTGGATCTCTCTCTTTCCTTTGTTCATAATTCATAAAACTAATGGTGGATGGAAACCTTGGAAACCATGGACTGAAGCTGTATTTAACCTTTTGTTAATGAAGAATAACCTTTTGTTTTTGCATTATTAAACCTACTTTATGTTGTGGAAATTATGCATAAATGACTTGCTATTTTTAATGCTATATTATTTTATATTTAATAAGAATAATCAGAAATCATGATTATCAATTTACTGTATAAACATTATATGCAGCTGTAAAAAGAAAGAAAGAAAGAAAGAAAGAAAGAAAGAAAGAAAGAAAGAAAGAAAGAAAGAAAGAAAGAAAGAAAGAAAGAAAGTATTTCTCAGCAGAAATACTTTGAACTCCGACACTCAGCAAATGAATTGATGCAGATTGCAGACGTAAAGTGGGCGAGCAAGCTAATTACATAAAATGACCTTTCTGGCTTAATTCCAAAACAATAAGAAATAAAATAACAACGGAAGAATAGGCGAGTTCGCTTAATATAACGTTACAATTCTGTTATATTAAAACATAATGTATTATATAGGAAGTTGTTTATTATTATTATTAATTTAAGTGATTCTTCTTTGTGCCAAATGTGCAGGCAGGTGATTGGCAATGCTCCAGACGTGTGAGAGTGTCAAGAAACCAGAATAAAATCAATAACTGAAATTTGAAAAAGGAACAAAAAACATTAATATATACAAACATAAATAAAATTGTCCAGATGTAAAAGCTGCAAAAGGGTCCCTCATTAATATAAGACCCTGAAGAGACAAATAATTATGAAATGATCATGATTCATGTAGTAGGCTGTGTATTGTGATTCAATACAAAAATGACAAAAAAAAAGTGAATTTAGCAATTCATTATTTTCCAGAAACATCATTGCTCCACCAGTCCACCTTATGTCTGATACATTTTTTTTTTTATATACATGCAGGTCATTTAACTTAAGCCTGAAACCCATCTTTCTTTGCTTCCACATAATATTTACACTAATATTTACACTATTCATATCAAACAATCTGTTGAAGTTTTGCTCCGCAAATCTGAACAGCTTGTGGAACCTCGGAGTTGCTTCTCAATCTCTAGACTAGGACGCAACTATACGGACTACATGCACCATGTAAAATTCATACATAAATCTCTCACCTCGTATTGAATATATTGTTTCCTCCATTCTGGAGTAATATGGGCGGACAGGTGCTCCGCAAACTTCATGCTGGAGGAGCAGATATCCACAGTCGGGCTATAATAATATCCTCGGGTCGGGCAGCGGCTTCTTTGGGGCTTTTGTTATTTCTGTCACTAAGTTACGGAGCCTCATGCGTTGCGTTGCTTTCCGCTATGTCTAAATCAAGTCCGGTCTATCACAGTCCACTATTCCCCGGTCCCACATATTACCCCGTTCAAAGTAAAACCCGCAACTTAGGGACTAAAAGAAACCTCGTCCGACTCCCCAAAACAGGTGCCTGAATGACAGCGCTACAGCCCCGGTGCGGGCGAATCTGGGAGTGACTTTCTCTCTCCAGACTCTCTGGGCGTTTGTGAAGAAGCTGTTGTCCGCCATCAGCGCGCGCTGAGTGAGTGAAAGACGCATGTGCGTCACCGCGCACCGCCGCGAGGCGCATTTACAAATATGCTTGTTGTTTGTGATTAATCATGCTCTTTGGCTTAATCATTTAGAAAGAAAAAAAACTTTTTGTTATTGTTGTATTCTAAAGCCTGGTTTCACAGAAAGATTAAGTAAGACTTAACATTTAAGTAACTTTTGTTGATGTGGCTTAGAAAAAAAAAAACATTACTGGTGTGCAGCTTGAGACAAAACAATGGCACTGACATATTTTAAGTTAGTGCAAGGTACTTTCAGTTAAAACAGCTCTTGCATTTTAGACTAAAATGATTGAGCATGGTCTGTTAAGTCATGAATAAATATTATATTGAATATCTTAATAGTGAAGAAGCTGTAAAAACAATTACATTTTTAATAAGTAGCCTATAATCTTGCATTTTTTTACATTTTGTGTATATATAGACAATTGGTTAGACAATTATTTGTATTTGTTATAATATGATTATAGCTATATTAATATAATGATGCACATGCTTATGACATAATTATGATATATTGATATAATAGCTATGCCAAAATTCTATAATTTAGCCTACACAGTCTTTCCCAACTTGGTTGATGGCGGTGGTTTATTTCTTGGAAAAATAGACATTTTATAACAAGCTGACCTACTTATCTCTATATTTAGCATACAAGAGAGCATAAACACTTTCAAAAAGTACAAAAAACATCACACAATATATCAATGTAGCCTATTCATTGATAGATAATAATCAGGATTAAAATGACATTAATGATTTAAATACACAATAAAAAAAAGAAAGTTAAAATTAGACATCCAGCAGGCCATCTGTGCCCTTCACTCGTGTTTATGTTAAACCTATTTACTTACATTTTACTGATGTATTGCTTGCTGACTCAAGGCCATAGAGAGCTGATTTATGCCTACAGCTTTATGTTGTAATATTTTAGCACACCGGGGTGACTAAGTTAGCTTCTGGGCAACAGTTTCAGACTACTACTGTTCTCCAACCATAAATGTATATACAAAATTACAGTTTTAAAAAATGGTTAAATTAAATATTTTATAAAATCTAACAATTAGTTAACGAGCAAGGGTTATTACACTGGCAGGAATAACAGAGATTCGCCTGGGAAAATGTGATTTGTGTGCCATCTAGTGGACAATGTTTGCATTGCAAAAATCTGCGCATAAATACTAACTAATGAAGAAATCAATATCAGGAAAGGACCACTAAGAAAAGTTTGTTGTAAATGTAAATTATATTTTTTGTAGCCCTTCTGAGTTTGACTTGAAATTCTGTCTGAGTTCTAAGTTCTTTGAGATTGCAATGGCCAATACTTCATATTATATCATATAGTACAGCAAGATCTATATATATCGATGTAATAGTAGATTATGCGTCTATAAAGTTCGAGAACGGTTGCAATATTGATTTTGATTTAATTTCATACGTTTACTCTACTGTAAAATGGTAGGACCTAAAAACCGGTCGCAGGACGCACTCGTGCCTATTATTGTGACGTACAACTCACGGACCAATTCTCAAAACAAGTCCGACTGAATCGGATTACGGATAACGTTCTGTAGCAGTCAACTGTCTGCGCTGGTTTTATTAGTAATTAATAATAATTAAGGCACAGATATTGTTGATTACCCCTATAAGGCATCTTCGTTATCTTCAATGGCGTCCCGATCTCCGTCCTCCTCCCCAGACTCAGCGACAGGCTCCGGTACTGATCCAGCCCGGCCTGACACCGGAGAGCCGCTCGGTGGAGGATCCGACTCGGATTCAGATTTCGGATTAGGGAAGTTTGATTGTGGTTCTGGGGACACAGCGCTTCGATTAGACGGCGCAGATCTGGAGAATGAGTTCGAGGTGGCAGCGGACCGGGTCAGAGATCTCGCCCAGACAGCCAGCAGAGAGCAGCTGCTGTATCTGTACGCCAGGTTCAAACAGGTAAACAGAGCCTACTTGTCTTTTCTTTTAGTTTTTAACATATCTGGTACTGTAAAATCATAATACATTTAAACGAGATCTCTCGCAACACGATACGAAGCGTTGAGAATATTTGTGATTTTATTGTTTTTTTATTTACTTGTATAATTTTGGTTACACTTTATTTGAAGGTGTCATTGTTACAGTGTAATTATACATTTAAGGACTGAGTAATAGGTCATATAAATTAACAACATGTACTTACTCTAGGGTTAGGGTAGGATTAGGGTTTGGTTTAGGCTTAGTTCGTGTAATTATGCATATTTTACTGTTTTTACTGGTAAGTACATGTATGTAACAAGGAAACTGTAAAATAAAGCGTTACCATATTTTTTCAACAATGAGTGATGGCTAATACAAAGTTACCCAAAATGCTATGTAGTAAAAATAACTAGTAATGGTGTTTTGAAGTAAATTATGGTTTCTATGCTAAGTTTTGTAAACTCTGACAGATGACCGTGCCTGTTGGTTATGGAGTCGAAACATTGGACATTGGGATCAGTTATTTGAGCATTTATCAGTAATTTTATTAAGTAAATATATTATACATTTATGTTTGACAGGTCAAAGTTGGAAAGTGCAATACAGCTAAACCTGGTTTCTTCGATTTCGAGGGTCAGAGAAAATGGTAAGACTCTTAACACGTCATGTTTCATGCTAAATCTGAATTTTGATTTGGTCTCATTTCATAGTTGAAAGTGACATTTGTTGTCATCATAACTCCAGCCACCTGATTAGTACTATGAATATTGTTGGCTCTTATGACAAATTGCTTGTAATTTTTCTCAGTTGTTAGTCTTTGGATAAAACCATCCGCTAAATGAATAAATATAAATCCACTTTGTGTCCAACAATATGAGCTTTTTGAGAGAGAAAAAAATCTAATCTTTAAAGTCTGAGAGAGTGCTTCCTGTTTACAGGTCAGCATGGAAACAGCTGGGGGACATGAGTGTAGGGCAGGCCATGCAGGAGTACGTGACCTGTGTACATGCCCTGGATCCAGAAGGCAGTGAGAAGGTAAATATTAAACTTACTGTAGGGGCAATTGCATAAGGGGATGTAAAAGAAGGTTTTTCTTTGGTCTTTTGCGATAAAATTAGTCCACGTATATAAATGATGTATTAACAGATTTGCATAGTATTGTTTTGAAAGATTGTCACTTGTCAACTTGGAGATGGATTTATTGCTTGCAAATAAAGCATGACATTAATCAGTATTATTATTTTTTATAATGCAAATAAATAAGCCATTCTTCTAGTAAGTGGATCTGTGCTGTAATGTTACTGCATTACTGAATAACATGTCCAGAAGAGGGCAGTCTCTGATTGTGCAGTTGTTGTGGTTGTGCACTCCTGAAACAGGTCGTAACCCCCTAGTTTTTTTCTGATTATTCTCAAAAGATATCAGAAACAGAGTTACAAAATTATTATAATTTTTTTCTATTGGAGCTGTAGATGTGTTATTCATATTCATGATATATTTCCTCAACAATTATGCAATGCAATCCTTTTGAGTGGTTCACATTCACATCACTTGCTGCAGACATTTTGAGTCGTGGTGCTTATGTGGGTGATGCAGGTTTAAGTCCAGCCTGCAACATGTCTCCAACTTATTGCCTTTTTCTCTCTTTCTGGAACATTACCTATCACTCTGTGTAAGAAAAGAGGAGGGAAATTAATACATTCAAAATTATTTATACAGACCAACTCCACCTATAAATAAAATATCTATCTATCTATCTATCTATCTATCTATCTATCTATCTATCTATCTATCTATCTATCTATCTATCTATCTATCTATCTATCTATCTATCTATCTATCTTCCTGCTTTTTACCCATAATCCACATGTCAGAGCAGATACATCCCCCTTCATTGATACTACTGCAAGTAACCCAGTCTGACTGCCATCTAGACCAGCACAAAAGCACATAAACAAATTCCCCACCTTTTCCGAATGATCTGATTGTGTTAGTGTGTTAAAAAGAAGGCAGGCAGCTCCATTACAAGGTAGAGAAAGAGCCCTGGCGAGGGAGGAGAGACAATAGCTTGTTGCTGACCTCCTGTGCACTTCTGTTGTTTACGCGCACCTGCTGTGGAGAAGAAGAAAAAAAGAGCACAAATTTACGGTATTTTAATACAAGCCTGCTATTCAAACAGAAGTGCAGATGCAGCACTTTTCTGCCCTGAACTGTAATATTTTGAAGTCATTGAATTCAAATTGCTGTATAATAGAGCTGGCTGGCTGCACAAAGCAATTTTAATCTTTTCCTCAGCGACTTCCACCAGTGGTTGAATATCCAGAGTCCTTTGTGCTCGCCCTCTTGCTGTTGCCAAGTGCTGTGCTGTCTGTTAAAAAAGGAAGAAAAGTGAATATAACAATGTCAAATATACAAACCCCGTCAAGTCTAGCAACGTGTGCAATGTCCTGCCAGATTTCTGTCATATTTGAGCTCGATGGAGGCGTATTGTACCTTTCTCTTGTAAACTAAACTGAGAGTGACTACTGCTACTGTTGTGTTTCTGTCTTTTTATATAGTTTCATGTCCTGTTTGTTCAGCAGGCGAAGGATTTCACTTCAGTTTTGTGGCTTTTCAGATGTTTAAGACATTTAAATGGATCTCTAGGCTTCACTTGTGGGCATTGTGACAGTTTTCTGTTTCTTTTTTTTTTAGTCGTCGGAGCGAAGGGGAGGATATAATAGAACTGGATTCGGTGGGCCAGCGGTTAGCTCTCTATACCAGGAGGAAAAAATAAGGTAACAAGTCTTGCTAATGAATATGATTATTTTATTGTAATTTTTTTTATTTGATCCAGTGATCACTCTTGCATCAGTGATGCATGATTCATTTTCCTGCTCAAGGAACTCATGGATACCAGACGCCCCGGTGCTTCTTCCAACGAAACAAATTAAGGGCTGAATTCACATGGTTTTACCTCTTAAATTAACAGTATTAGTATGCAAGCACAGGGGGTGAAGAGGCCTTAGGAAGCACTGGAGTATAATTACTTTTTTTTATGATTATATCAATGATAGGAATGTAAAATGGATCCAGGCATGGATGGATAAAGAAATATATGGAAGTATCAATACAACAGGGGTTCGTTCCCCAAGTTGACGTGTCCCTGGAGAATGCGAGTCGTTCATTGGGGACGGAAGAGCAAAGAGGCAATTAACATCCCGTTCCCCCTCCTCTCCTCCCATTTGTCGCTCGCTGAGCGTCCCATTTCGGGCGTGACCCAATCAGACCGCCATGCAGACTGCTTCACTGCGTTCCAATTTCCAAGCTCTGTGATTGAGAGCCCTCCTGCATATTCAAACCTCTCGTTAGCATTTGATTAGAGCGTCTTAATGGATTCTGCATTGCCCGATTGCAAAACCAGATGACCTGTAACTCCAGGACCATCTCATTATTTTTTTTATTTTTTTTTTGTTGTTGCTCAAACTCACTTGAGAAACAACAGCCGATTGATCTGCCCAAGTTGCATAATCTTGTGCTTCTGCTGTAGTCATGAATGAGGAAGCTTCGTTCACTGTAGAATGCATGATAGACGAGTTGTTCTGTGACGCCTTGGAGAGAGATGAATCAGATTGATCTGATCTGATTGATGGGAGCAGAGGTGTCAGTTTCAGAATATCGGGCTATTTTGGAGGGCAGTGTGTATGTGTCAGCTCTGCTCGTCACTGATTGATGATGTTAAAGGGATAGTCCACCCAAAAAATGAAAATTCTGTCATCATTTACTCATGTCGTTACAAACATGTAGGCCTTTCTTCTGTGGAACATAAAAGATAATATTTTGAAGATTGTTGCTGCTAACCAAACAGTTTCAGTTCCATTGTATGGACTAAAAGACAATGAAACTCAATGGGAACCAAAGGTAAAATTTTTCGGACTATCCCTTTAACATTGCCTGCAAGTATGGATTCAGGCAGTAAACTTTTGAGTTATTATATTTTAATATCTATGTTTTAGTCTTTTAAGATTCCCCTGTATAATCTGCATTGAGGTCTGTTTGTGAAAACATGGACATAGTTCTTTTGTTTGGTCTCTCACTAGTCAGAAAACGTTGATCAAGCGTTGTGGAATGACAGAGTAGCCAGTGACCTTCCCAGAATGCTCAGCGGCATCGCTGATGCCATGTCGTTTATCAGTGGGCCATTAATCAGGTGTAAGCGTGGGCTTATGTGCGTGTGTGTACTCGGGCTTTAGGAGCACAGGCCAGCATCAGTCTGACGAATGAGCAGTTTTATTGATTAGTTGCCCCGGGAGACGGATGATGCCCACATGGCACAGACACACTGGGTCACGGTGAGACCACAAACACTCACATATTCATCCTTATTTACTATGAGTGAGATAAGGCCAGGTTTAGTGCACGCATATATGGGCATAAGCCATTTCCATGAATACGGTGGACGTTAGTGTCCCATAACTTTTTTGCTTTCGTTTTTTTAAAGTACAGATATGTTATTGAATTTGTTCAGAGAATTATTTGATATGTTAGACAAACTATTATATTAGATAAATGTAAGAGCAAGATGTTGTAGCTAATTTTAAACACCAATATTTTTTGTTTACCCCATAAAATTCTGATTTGGGCCTGTCACAAAAGGTAACCTTCATGAATACAATAAAATAAAAATGATTTTCATGTTACAAACTAGTTTAATTTAGGCTAAATTTACAACCATGTTTCTCATTTTGACTTGATAGTTTTTTCCATAGATAGATTTATTGTTTAATTTGATCAATTCTGCATATTTAACTGTAGTTTTGAAAATTACGAAATGTAGGATACACTTTTACCCAATCTAGCATGGCAATCTTTGAATTTTATTTATTATTTAAATATATATATTTTTGCATATTTAACTTTCATTTTAAAAATTACAAAATGTAGGATAAATTTACAACACTTGTCTTGTACCCATTCTAACATTAGTAGTTACTAATTAATACATTTTGTATATTTAACGTCAATTTAAAAAAATCACCAAATGTAGGATAAATTTACAACCCTCTTATCCATTGTGACATTTTTTTTTAAATCAATTTTGCCTACTTTAATAAAACAAAAAAAAAATATTTTTTGAACCTTATTTGTGGAAACTACAATAAATGTTTTTGTCCTACTGTAAGTAATTCATTGTGTTGTAGGGTGTCTTTCCAACTATTAAATCTCTATGAATGTGCCGAAACGAACGATGTCAAGTCTTGACTAGCACACAGGTTTTTTTTTTTCTTTTCTTAAAATTACAAGATTTTTAACCTATAAAACTTTAGATATGGCTTTGTTTATGCATTTATTACTTCTCGGTTAGATTACTGCAACTCTCTTTTCTATTCTATATTCTATTCTAGATTAGATTAGACTGGCACCTTCCCTGATGCATCAAGTTTTGCACAAAATGAATGCATTTATTCTGTTGGTATCAGACTACCACTGTGTGTATATATTTAATATTTCTATTTTGTATCAGTCTGTTGATTCTATGTATTAGGAATACTCTGACTGATTCAGTCTCAGAAATCACTTCATTTAAAGTTTGCCAGCCTGTATTTCCTGTCTCTCTCTCAGGCACGGAGGTCCCGTCCACTGCTAGTCTCATCTGCCCTGCCCCCTGTAATGAGAGTGAGGGGCGGCCACACAATAGGGCTCCAAATGCAATTAATCTGCCATCCTGCATGGGCAAGAGGGGCAGGGGTAAATCTCTTAATGAGATTTCTCCAACCAACTGTACCTCGTCCCCTATAACCCTTTTTCTTTCTGTCTCTCGATCTCTTGCTCTGCCCTGCCTGGTTCGGCCCAAATGCCACAAGGTGATTAGAGAGGAAAATAATTAAAACTGCTGTGGTGAGCGCCAGCCTCCTGAGAATGTGCCACTGAGGTGGATGGGCATGTGACCATGCCAGTAACATGATTTTTTTGCGGCATGCTGCACCTGTGCGCATCAGTTTGGCCCTGTTTAGCCTGGCATTATCTTGGATCATTACTCAGTCATATATATTTAAAAGATTCAGATTTTCTAGCGACAACTTTTACCCTGGTTATGTAACGTTAAGAATAGACTATTGGTTTATTATTTCCTTACTATGATTTAATGCTATTTCATCAGATGTTCTTTTAATTAATTTCTATGACATTTCGTAAAAGGTTTTGTGTCATCATTTGGTGTGCGAGGAGCCTCTTGGAATTGCTCTGTTTATTATTGCTTGAAAAAATTTCAGGGTATTTTCTTTTTTGTTGTGTTTTACTTCAGGGAAGAGGACAAAAATATTTTCGACTACTGTCGAGAGAACAACATCGAACACGTCAGCAAGGCCATCAGCTCCAAGAAAGTGGACGTGAACTCAAGGGACGAAGAGGTTGGCTTTTTCTTATATTTATACATTTTATAAATGTAGTAGTATTTTTTATAAATGATTACATTTTTTAAATACTAAAAATTAAGCATTTAACAGCATATTAGACTGAATTCTGAAGGATCATGTGACACTGAAGACTGGAGTATTGATGCTGAAAATTCAGCTTCTCCATCACAGGAAAAAATTACATTTTAAAACATATTAAAATAGAAAATGGTTATTTTAATTTGTAATCATATTTCACAATATTACTGTTTTACTGTATTTTCTATCAAAACATGCAGCCTTGTTGAACATAAAAGACTTCTTTCAAAAACATTTATAAGAAAATCGTCAACTTTTGACTGTATAATTATTTAAATTTATTTACACAAGTAAAGTGAATATTCCCTGTTCAGTGTGTAGGGACCTTGTGAACCGCAACCAGCTTTTTCACCCTACTCTCTCTCTCTCCATCCATGTAAAGAGATCAGTCCTCTGTATTTCCCACACGGCTAAAACTCCAAAGGTCACTGGATGCACCATTCATCCTCTCATCCCATTTTTATTCATACATCACCGTGACCAACTGGCCCGTTTCATTTCTTTCAGCACTCCAATTCTGAAAGTGGGGAACCAGTTGGCTCACCATCAGGTCGGCCAGATGGCAGCCTTTGTCAGTCCACCATTGTTTGTCTCGCTAGTGCGGTTCAACAGATGAACCAATAGAGGGCACTGATGAATTGAAATCTGGTGTGTAGACTTTCAGGCCCAACCACACTGATTTACATGGGGATGTGAATTAGAGAAGAAAACTGGTGGAATATTTTAAATGATGATATTTATTATAATCAATGCGCTTTTTTGTTGTAGCTGTGGCATAGCCTATGTCTATAGTGTGCAGGTGTGTGTTTGAATCAGGCTTCCCTTCTCGATCCATTTTTTTTTCTCATGCAATGAATAACTTTCATGTAATTATATATATATATATATATATATATAATGTGTGTGTGTTTTAAAATGAGGAGGCAAAGTCCTCACATTATTTATATATATATATATGTATGTAAATTTATGTCCCTGTTACACTTAATTTTCCTGGTTAAAAAAACATTACATAAAAGGAAAGACCAAATACAGTTCTATTTAGTATTTTTACACTAACTATGTAATGTTCTATTTAATAAATCAAGTATACATTTCATCAAGTTAGTTTTTTATTGCATTTTTACATTTATTCCAAAATAATAACAAGTCAGAAACAATTTAAACAATACATATTATTTGTGAACTAATGTTCAGCTTTTTAATGGTCAACTTATTTTCAGCAGCCATAAAGCGTATACACTGGTCACAGACACGAAGTGTAATTTCACAAAGCTGATTGCTCACTAAAACCCCCCACAGTCATCATGTTTTCAGACCATTTCAAGTTTGATTTTGGCTCAGGTGGCTGAGTTGTTTACTTAATTTTAATTAGTCTTCCCATTAACCCATCATTGTCTTCATTCAGACCGCACACGTAAACAAGAGGCGGGATTTATTCCACGAACCAATCATATCCGATCATATACAATCATATCGCAATGGAGGCATTGCCTCCTCTCACGTGACTTTCCCCCCATTCATTCTCAATTACCCCCCCCCCCCCACCCCCCCATCAAACTCACCGCACACTTTGGGGGTCTGTTAAAACTCAATGGGCTCATGGGAGGCAAGATTCCCACTGTAACTTTACCTGTGGGTGTCGCTATTGGACAGTTTTTACTTTCTAAAAACGAATGACTTTTACACTTTTTAATGTCACATTTTGTAATATTTGCGTTGTTTTATTTTTGTCACATCGATTATTTTCTCATCCAGTTTTTTTGGAGGACACACTGCCTCCCTTGGCTTGATTTTTCTGTGATCTTCCACCAATGCTTGCGCTACATCCTCAAGGTCACACCTGTGAGAAACAAGCCCTTGCTTCTAGCCTGAAGCCCTAAACACACTCTCTAACTCACTGCAGCATTAAGATGTGATGTACGCGGTACGCACTCTGCTCTGAACATAATGCCATTTGATGTTTTCAGCGGAGGCTGTTGCCAGTGGTTTAATTTGGGCTGAGATGAGCTTCATAGCTGCCATTTGACCTCCTACAGGTCGGCCCGTCTCTACAGGGGTCAAATACATTACCCTTAATGTACACGTGCAACTGGGTGCGGGGCAGTGGGGGAATAATCTCAGTCATGATGACAATAGGGAACTGGGAAACTTTGAGTTATTCAGGTGGGATGATAGTGGATTGTGGGCAGAGGGGTGCTGGGACCTGGGGGAGGTACCACACGCTTTACACTTCACTGCTGGAGAAATGGTTGAGAATGGACTGCATAACCATGGACACCCCCAAAGGTGGACGTGATTATTCCGGCTTGTCTGTGTGTGTTTTTCAATCTGAGAAAAGACTGATTAAATGCACTGACTGAAAAACTGCTTTGTTTTTTTATCTCGTTTAGATATTTGTGGGCCTTCACTTATAATAATAAGAATAACGTTATTTATAAATGTAGGCTCAGATAGAAAATATTGTATTTGGACATGTACAGTGAGGTCCAAATGTTTAAAAAAATGTAATTTAATTTATCAATTTCTATTATATTATATTATTAAAGACATTGACTATCTTAAACTTAAACGTTATTAGTGAGATTTGTTTATTTTCAATGTGGGAAATTTATGAAAATTTTCCATCATTGCTCTAATAATATGAAAAACAATGGTATTAACATTGAATTTTTATTTATTTAAGTATTCTCACTAGTGGTCTCTGTCTTTTGGGCCCACTGCACAAATGTTAAACCATGATATTCTTGGAGTACCATTTATAAAACACGATGTAAAAAAAAAGATCATTCAGTAGAACCACAGTATATTTCAAAGTACCATGATCATTTCCATCTCATTCCCGACCACCACATAGTATTTTTATAAAATAATTTATTTCTCAATCAGATAATGTTAAATGAAAACAATAGCATTCTAACCCATGCATTTATATCTGAAAATATAAGCATAGTGAGAGCTTTTCAGTGTGAATTTAAATGTTTTTCTGCCGCTTTGTTATGCTTTGCAATGGTGTTTCGTGTTTTTTCTTTCTTATTGTAATTGTGATGTCTTAAATGACCCTGTGTGTCTACACACGCCTCCAACAGGCACGAGCCCCTCCGCCTGAACAAAAGAGGGCCGGACTCATTTGTGCAAATGTCCCAAGAATTTCTTGCTTTCCTTTTCTCTCTCTGTTTGTGCTGGAGCTGCCCCATCAATTACAGGCAATTGAGCCGGCAGCTCTCCACCCTCTTTGGCAAGGACATTGTAAAGCAAGAGGTTTCCTATTCATCTGCACTGAGCCCTGTTCAATGCACCGCCCCGCAGTAGAGTCCATGCCTGTCACACTTAATCCAGAGCCCTCACACGGGACAGGAAGGTGTAATCAGTGGGATTTCTAGATCTTTACGGTTTCTAGAGCTCTTCCGCTTGGTTGGATGGAAATTGAAGAAGAGGATGTAGGGTTTTCCACGTCTTGGCTATCTTTGCTGAGACTGTCAATGCAAGGATGATTATAGCACTTTCTTTATTATTCACATCTGGTCAGAATTTCAAGAGATTGATGTTCTTGGTAAATATGCTTTAATAACAATGTGTACACAGTTAAGGGTCTTTAAGAAATATTATTACAATTTAAAATAACTTCTATTTGAATATATTTTAAAATGTAATTTATTTCTGTGTGAATTTTCAGCATCATTACTCCAGGCTTCGGTGTCACATGATCCTTCAGAAATCAAAATGCTGATTTTGTGCTTAAGAAACATTCCTTATTACTATCAATATTGAAAAGAGTAGCACTTCTGAATATTGTAGTGGAATTTCTTTTTTGGGGGATTCTATGATGAATAGAAAGTTCAAAAGAACCGTCTTTTGTAACATTATAAATGTCTCTACTGTCATTTTTGTTCAATTTAATGCTTTCTTGCTGAATAGAAGTATTATTTTCTTTAAATAATTTTTTACTAACCTCAAACTGGCCTAATTTTTATTATAATCATGTCTTTATAACTCGCAATGTGACCTTTTGTTTTGCCATTGCAACTTAGTTTTTTGCAACTTTCACAATGTGACTTTTCTTAATTTCAACTTTTTCTTGCAATTAACTTTTATTTTATTTTCTGAGGCAGAAACAGGATTCCATAGAAAGCACATCGTAATTGCACAGCTATGATAAAAGTATATATGAAATGGTCAAATATGTAGCAGTTCTAGCTGTGGAAACCACTACAATTTTGGATGTTTTGTGTAATGCAATTAAGTGTTTGAGAAAGACTTTGTAGACATGATAAAGACAAAGTAGTGCAGCATTATGTATCAGATGGTAATATGGAAATATACTATGGTACTGAATAATTACCATATTTATATACAATATATGAATATTACCATGATTCAAATGTCTAAAAGCTATGGTGTTATCATGGTACCGTGATAATAGCACCATGATACTTTTTTTTTATTATTCAAGCGCTGTGGATCCAGAGAATTGTTTGTCTTGGGAGCAGAGTGGGAGAAAAGAAAAATGTTTGGCTATATCTCTGATGAAAATTTGACAAACAGTCCAGGGGACACCCTCCGCTCCAAAAAAAAAAGAAATGTTTGTGGTGTAAGGCTTCAGACTCCCTCATAAATATCAATTTTAACATGCAGCAGTGGAGATCAATATAATTTCAGCCATGGATTACGACTTAAGGAGTTGGCTTTATCTAATTGGCCTTCACTGAAAAATGAACTCTGCAGGCTTGATAGGCACAAGCGGCTTCAGCCCTGGGGGGCGGCGCTGGTGATCAAGGGTCTACTCTCTTTTTGTCCCCAGAACCACATCAATCACCGCTAAAGAGTCTCCCGTCCCACTGCAATTTGTTTCTGGAGCGCCCAGGATCTTTCCCTCCCACAATGCCCTTCTCTCTCGCTTGCACGGTGGCCAGAGAAGAACTCATCCTGTCAGCACGTCGTTAAATAGTTGGGTCTAAAGGCTCTGAGTTATAAATTGTTGTGCATAATTTATTTTTTCTGGAGGAGAGAAATCTATTGTGAAGTTAACTTTATAGAGGTCCGCATAACAAAAGGGAATAAATGAATGTGTTAGGGGTGAAGAGGGATTCATCCATCTGAAGGAGTCGACCCATAGGTTGCGTGGTCTGCAGACACGTCTATGGTTTCGGGCTGCAGAGGTCCATCGCAAATACGGGCGGTTATTGAATATTCTACACGCCTCTTGGCTGGTGCTCATTTTTATGCTCTGAATCAAAGCCAGAAAGAGAGTTTATTAAATAACTGTATCTAAATCAGAGTAAGGGATTGAATTATGGGATCGAACTCCATAGATTGACTAAAAGACATATTATGCATTGTCTGCAGAAAAAAAACGAACCGAAATTTTTTAAATGTCTGCACAGAGATTTTGCATTTGCATCCACCATGATTTTTTTTCTTTTCTTTTATCGTAATAAATGATTTTTGTGTTTCAGGGCCGAGCTCTCCTGCACTGGGCGTGTGATAGGGGCCACAAAGACCTGGTGTCTCTACTCTTGCAGAATAACGCCGATATCAATAGCCAGGTGAGTCTGTAAACACACATGAAGACATTCTGGCTGATAAAGATGACTAGATCATTTTCTTTTGTATTTTGCCCATCAACAAACACAGACTGACAAAGGCGATTGCACAATGGATTGCTGTGAACTGTAGTCAAGTGGGTTTATGTTCAATAATATAAAATAAAACAAACAATATATTGAATTTTGAGACTGAGATTTAAATCATGTGAATAATTGATGGGCATGTCATGCAATTAATTTCTTTAAAATCTATTTAAAAATAAATTCTTAAGAAAAAAAGTCCTAATATCGACCAATACTGGAACAAAATATGATGACAAATATATTATGTAAATTAGGGATGTGATATTATTTTTAATTTTTTTACTTATTAATTGTGCATGCTCATTTCCTATATTTTTACATTTAGATTACCTTTGCCGTCATCTACATTTTCCTTTAAAGTATATATTTAAAAACACTAATAATTGCATTAAATGTAATCTTTATCAAAAAAAATTAATAAACATTTTTCATAAATGTTGTATTTTTCACTGTACATAATGTTTATAATGTGTATACCTAACTTCACTTGTAGCATTTAAAACTTTTTTTTGTGTGTGTTTTTATATATATACATATACCAATTAGTTTACATTTTTGTGATAATGTATCCCTTTATTGAGATAGTATATAGATAGACAGTAACAGTGTGGGAAGAGTGGAATGGGAAAGGTGCCCACAATGGTATCGGTTCCGACAGTATACAATTTTAATTAAGTCCATTCATCAGTTGTATATCATCAACATGAAAATAATTATAAGCTTATCAGCCAGAATTGTATTATTGGTGCATCCCTAGTGTATTCACACGTACGCATTAGCTGTGTTAATGCTAGCTTTACTTCTTGAGTTACTACTGGTATTATTTGTGGTTTCTTGGCAGTCAGTACACTCGTTTTGAGGTAAATATGTATGAAGTCAATTTATGAGCTGAATACTGTGGACTTCTGTGTATTTATATAGAAGTATATATTTTACTTTTCGATCGCAGAGCTAAAAGACCCTCATCATCACTAATCTGAGAGAACAGTGTACTGGGAAGTCCTACTGCCATCCTCCATCCCTGAGATTAGCAGCGGCTGTACTTTAATCATTTAGGGATATCGTATCGGCGTATTACGATGGGCGTTAAGCAACACACTGTAAGCAGGTAGCTGTGTTTAAAAAAAAAAAACAATACAGGTCATAATGGCAGATTTGGCTTTGTCTTAAGCTGGCTGAATACTGCATTGGGAAATTAATACGGTGAAGTACAGTTATGCGGTCACTGGCTTGATCTGATTCTCGCTAAGACAAATCAATTGGAAGTAATCAGCCAAATTGTTTGCATTATACAACCCATATAATCAGAGCATTTGCAAATGACTCTCTCTCTTTTTTTTTGGTGGCGGTGGACCTTTATTGTGCGAGCAGAGCAAATGCTTGGCCTAGACGACAATCAATGCTCTTCTATTGTTGTTTTTTAACAGGTACACTAATGTGAAATCCCCACTAGAGCTACAATAGAGAACATAACGTCATATTATATGAAATAGACATTTTATCACTGGCTCTGTATAGCATATATAATCATATAAAGTTGTTATGTGCATAATAACACAGAATACGGTTACCGATTAATCAATTAAAAAGAAAAATAATATATATATATACACTTAATCACTGGCCACTTTATTAGGTACACCTATTCAACTGTTCGTTAACGCAAATATCTAATCATCCAATCACATGGCAGCAACTCAATGCATTTAGGCGTGTGGACATGGTTAAGACAATCTACTGAAGTTCAAACTGAGCATCAGAATGGGAAATGAAAGATGATTTAAGTGACTTTGGACGTGGCATGGTTGTTGGTGCCAGGCAGGCTGGTCTGAGTATTTTAGAAACGGCTGTTCTTCTGGGATTTTCACACACAACCATCTCTAGGGTTTACAGAGAATAGTCAGGAAAAAAAAACTAAATATCCAGTGCGCGGCAGTTCTGTGTGTGAAAATGATCACAGAGGTCAGAGGAGAATTGCCAGACTGGTTCGGGCTGATAGAAAGCAACTCAAATAACCACTCTTTACAGCCGAGGTCTGCAGAAGAGCATCTCTGAGGAATGTTTCCAGCACCCTTTTGAATCTATGCCATACATATGGATCATAGGTGGTCCCCTTACATGAATACAGCCATGTATTAGTCTACAGATGTCCTTCAAAGTTCTGTGCTGGGTTACTGCACTGACCAGCTGGAGGTGAATATTGCTGGACGACAGCAGGAGAATTACTGAGGGCAGATTTATTAAGTAGCGTTCAGGTGGCATGAGAGAAAATATGGCCGTGTTAAATCATGCTACTGCTCCTGCCAAAATTATTATCCTATGTTAATACTTTCAGGAAGTGTGATTTGATAGCAATATAAAACTTAGTAGCCACTCATTAGGTTCAAGTGTGAGCCATGACTGCGTTTGAAAAGCACACGACGAAACCACAAATAGCTCAGTTTAGATGTATTTTCTTATTTATCATTTTTTCCAAAATGCTTACCAACTGACTTTGATTCAATAGATCAAAGTTAACACATTATCTATGAAAAATATTACAATAGACCATCAGTGAATGATGGTTGGCGTTCACGCATCTGTCCTGTGATCCGATTTCAGCTTAGTGTTAAATAAAGATAAAAGTGGTTTATATTTTTAATTTGTTGATTGAAAAGGGTTGAGGGGAGGGGAAAAAAATGCTATTATGTCTTCAATGAAAATTGTATTGAAATTAATCAGCTGATGGACGCGGTGGTCGTGGAGTGTGGTAGTTTGAATATCGTGGTGTTTCGGTGTAATCCTGGATCAAGAGAACCACAATAGGAGCAAAAAGTCCCCTTGTTCTCTCAGATTAGCTCATATGCCACCTGTCAACAGCCACCTGGACAACATCACAGCGACAATAAATATTTAGTTCTCTCTGCATAATTGAACAGAACTGGGGCACGTGGGAGAGTTTGGGGGGACTCGTTTTTCCCGCGCACAGAATGTAGTTCATGTGTGCCAGTCAGTTGTGTACTGGTAAAGTCTGTTTCTATGAGTTCACGCATCTGTTGTTTTCAATTGCACTGCAGAGGAAGTAGAACACAGTCAACTATGAAACCCAATCTGCGTGTGTGTGTGTTATTGTGTGCTTTTGAATACGTATAGGAGTCTATAGAGTATATGTGGTGTGATGCATCAAAACGTATTCCCATTATAATCAAAGCTGTGAAAGCATCTGATGTGTTTTCGTCACAACACGCATTGCCTTTTTTATACATACGTGAATGTTTTTGCATGGTTCACTTCAGACATTCTCATAACTATAATTAACTCTGTAACTACATATCAACTAACTAATTAAAATATTAGTAGACTGTCTGCTTAATATCTACTTTCTCTTTATTTTTGATGCTTCCCAACAGACATTTGAATGACTATAAGTAACTTTGCAATTACATTTCAACTTATTCTACTAACACCAAACCTAAGTCTACTTAGTCTAGAGTCTACTAATAGACTAATGAGAGTTAGTTGATATATAGTTGCAAAGTTACTTACAGTTAGTAGAATGTCTAAAATAGACCATTGAAATAAAGTGTAACCAAAACCTACTTACCCTAAACTTTTGATTCTACACATGTTGTAGCAAGGATTAAAAAAAAAAATGGGTTTGCTATTCTAAGATAATCCATAAAAAGTTGAATTTTTAAGCAATAAAAGTTAGCACTCACAGCTGATTGGTCTGTGCATTCAGAGGTGACATGCAACTTTGACGTTACCAATGTAGACGGCTTCACTCCGTTAAGTCTGATCTGATGAAGGATCCAGTTTTCTGTTAATACCAAACAGAACACAAACACCATTTATTAGAGATTTGATTTAGTGCTGGTCAAGCTCAACTCATTTTTGCAGTCATGCACCTGGTATAGTATGAATGTATAGTATAGAATGTAAAATGGATGTATAGTAGTTCTGTTCGGTTAATGCATTCTTTATACATTCATTCAGGGACTTTTGAAGTTATTTGCATGTTAAGCAATCTAACAAACCATTTCAGTGGCATGATCAGAAATTAGAGCATGGAACTTAATGAGCTTAGCATCACAAAGCATGTTTTGAATCTCAACGGCCTGACTAATGAGCGCTTCTCTCAAACAAAGAAGCAGGCTAGCCATAAAACTTTTGGTGAAACTTCAAGGAAAATATAAAACATTATGATTATCATTTTGTGTACTGTATATTTTTGCATTGAAGACAGCATTGTAGTGATATTTCATTGAGGATTCAGGTAAAGGATAAAATAAAATATTCATGCCCAAGTATGAAACTTCTGCAATGAATTCAGCTCGAATCGCACATTCCAATTATTGTTTTGCAGATAATTTACACGTATAACTGTGTAAAATGCAATTATGCTATCCATTTTTGTTATAAACTTTATGCTTTTTAAGAAATTTGAGATTGTAGATTGACAATCTTCTATTGACTTGCATTAATATAATGTTTTTCACCTAAGCATTCAGACACGATTGTCATTGATCATAATTTATTTATACGTAACATGATTTTATTTATTGTGATCAAAGCCTAGAACCTAAGCATATCTAAAACTTGTATATTATGCTGCCTTGTGATCACTTAATTGCCTTCCAGAAATGCAAGTATGTTTTGTTTTTTTGTAGTCCGTTTGTATTTTAACTCGTTTGCCAGTCAGATGTCTTATGGACTTTTTTCAAATTTAGCTTGAGCTACTCTTGTTTTTCTCTTTCTTTCTTTTTTATATTGGTAATTCTCCGTTTTTCTGTCTTTCTCCTCCTTTCTTTGTGTGTATTGTTATGAAAACAACATGATCCGCCAGCAGTGGAGGGTGAATCCCAGAGCCGCTGTGTCTAATTAATCCACTCCCCTTCCTGCACGGCTGCGCTGGCCACACGCTCTCAGTCCATCAGATTGAAATTCATAACTTAATTGAGGTCAGAGCCTGGAGCCGAGAGAACAAAAGGCCCTGGCGAGGACCAGGTAGATCAATAGTGATAAATATCTGCCTGGGCTACTAGTAGTTCATGGTGAAGAATCGCTTGGGACAGAGAAAGGATGCTGTTTATTTACAGGTAATTTTGTGGTAATGGAGAGATGTGTGTTTGTTTGTGCCGTAGGTTCCTGATTGCTGTTTTAAGGGTTTGATTTGGTTTTACATATTGTTACCTGTTGCATTATTTTATTGTAAAATGATACATATGTAGTTGGAAATCCTACACATTAAGTAGGTTTGAAAAAAATGTCAGTGTTTGACTTCTCATTTTCAAGTTCTCGCTGCACACTTTCTTAATCCCAGCAACTGTTCAGAATTCCCTGTTGAGAACATTTTTACACATTCAGGTCCTTCTGCTGCTGCCACAGGTCCACTATAACAAATGGTTCCATCCTCCACGTCATAACAAATACCAGAGGCAATCTGTCATAAGATTGGCGAGGAGAGGCGTCCAATCGCCAGCTGCATGCGAATGGGGCTCAATGGTGGGATGGTTTAGCCGGATGGGGGTGAAACACCTGAGAGTCACACACTTTTACAGCTCAATCACTGGAGTTTTTGCTTCTGATCTGAGGCTGGCTTTGCTATACAAATCGTAATTATTGTAGGGTACCATTTGAAGCTTAGAGAAGCAGTTCAGGGCAGTCAGTGTTTTTGGTTTCTCTAGTTTTGATTGCTAGTTTGGCGCATGTTTTGAAGTCCAATTCATTTTAGCGAAAACAAAAAAAGCAATTTGTGTGAGTCATTGTTTAAGAATGTTCCAAGAAGTCCTTGCTCTGCTTTTTGCTTTTATTTTGAAGTGAAACTTCTGTTTTTCCAAGTAGCTGAAATAGATTGAATCTAATTTTGGATCCAGTTTGACTCCCAACATTCTCCTCTGTTCACACCTGGTATTAAGATGTATTTTGGTCGATCGGATCACAAGTAGACAAGGGAGACACATTCCCATTTACACCTTGTGTTCACCTATGGGCGGGTAAATGTATGGGCTTTTTCAGATCTTTCGGTCTGATGGACAAAATAAGCTCACGCAATTTACATACGAACACACACGGAGACGACGGCAAAACAAACAGAGAGCAGCAGCTTTCGTTTCTGCTCTGATAGCTGCAAGACCACGCTGAACGCTGCGAGTGTGTGTTAGAAATCAGGAATGCTGAGAGAACATTGAGCTTGGTACGTTTTTCGTCTTCAAACCAAATTTGGGTCTTCAGCCGACAAAGTTTAAATCCTGTCTGTCTGGCTAGCGCGCTTCCCATAATGTTTTATGCAGTAAGTCAGTAGCTGGGGAGTAGGTGGTCTTTTGTGACATTCGAGCACATGAGCGTTTACACTATGAAAGCAATCCGATCGAATGCATTTTCAACTACCTCTGGAAGTGGTCGAAAGTTGACAAGCTCGAAACCTTTTAGACCCCGGCCCGTTTACACCTGTATTTAGTGTCGTCCACTTGTGATCCGATCGACCAAAACGCGTCTTAATACCACATGTAAACAGGGCCTAAGCCGCTTTGAATAAAAGCATCTGGAAAATTCACAAATGTAAATAGGTTAAGGAAAACACACTGGAGTGTTGCTGTAAAGCACATCAGATCGGCTTGCAAGATGCCCTGCCCTTAAATCACACCATTCCGCACATATTTTTTGCAGCACCGACTGATTTGCATAATTCCTTTAGTGAATCGTGTGCTAAAATGCAGAAAGCACGTTAAAATAAACGACGCTATCAGCGGGATCAATTCATTCTCATCGAAGTGTTTTATTCCAGCCGCGGGCAGCTTAACTCCTCTGATGAAAAGCCTCTCCAGAACCATCTGTTTCTCCCTCTTCCTGCCGCCTTGCCACAATACGTACACTCAACAGTTTTCTTCCTGTTTTCAAACCATCCACATAAATTGTGAAGGACATTAAAGCTGTCCACAGCTGTGTGCTGAGAAAGAGAGAGAGAGAGAGAGAGATTGAACATATTTCCCAGCAGGGGCAGAACTTGCCCTGTGGTTTATTAGTTTTCCCCCCACAGCTATTTAGCTGCGCCTGCAACATTGATTTTCATATTAGAGCGGTTTATGCATTTATTTATTTTATGTATTTCTTTTTGAACTGCTCTGATGATCCTAGACTTGCCCATGGTAATTCTCTGCCACTCTTGGCCCATGTGAAATTGCTTAATGGATCCTAAGACGTCCCCTGGGGTGGACACTGAGATGCAGACACAGACGAGAAGGGGGGCGGGACTGAATTCCACGAATGCGTTTTGTTTTCATTTGCACTTCTTCTTAAATGCTCTGCGTTTACCCAAGGACTGTCAATGGGAAAAGAGAGTCACTAATTCAAAAAGAACAAAAACAAAACCCAGACAATGATTTAATGTGGTTGTAGGAAGGCGTGAGTGCTGGTTATGCAGCTGATTAACATACGTACTCTGTTGTGCATTAGAGAGAAGAGAGGTGAACGCTGCTCTGCATCGAGGATTGACTGTAAAAGAAAAAAAAATCAATCAGTCGTGCTGCTACTAATCAATCTCCCTCTGAATATTACAGCCAACTTAAACAGCCCCGTTCTCCTTAAGCGTTTCTTTGGAAACAATGTGTCTTTCTATATCTTTCCTGGTCTCTCTTTCCCTTGATGGGTGCTTTTTTTACTGCTAAGGCACAGATTTAAGTCAGTTAGGCTAGAAAACTGCATGCAAATAATGTCAGTGTGCTTCTTCTCAATTAAGGTGCATTTTTATTCACAGAAATAAGGATTTAGGAAAGTATTAGGCCTTAAGTCACGAGAGCCTGTGGTAAAATCACTGTAACTGTAACCAATGTTCATTAAATTATTACATTATAACTGCATACTTCAAATGTTTTATCCAAACTGATTGATACAGTTTACATAAAATCATTCAACCCCCATTGCAAATCAGGTTTATTGGCAAAATGTACAGACTGTGTGTACAAAATGTACAATGAACAAATTCAAGCTCAACACAACAAATGTTTTAAGTGGTTTCCCCAAATTTAACAAAAAAAAATGCAACTTTCTCAAAATTATTCAGTCAGTTATTAATAACACAAATCTGCAAAACAGGTGTTGCCTCAAGTACACCTGGTGCAACTAATCAAGGGCTTCATTAGTTGCACCAGGTTTGCTTGAGCTAGAACACATGGAATACCTGAACTTGCTAGGTTTGTGCAGGTTATTGACTTTTTATCAAAAAAAATCCTCAAATGTGTGGTGCCTTTACGTTTTTTTTTTACTGTTCCCGATCGCATCGGAGGCCACATGATCCCAAATATCAAACATGTTCTCTTGACTAGATCAGGCTCCCTCTGACGTGATAGCCAATGAGAGAATACATTGCTGAAACCTTGGTACATACATGCTTCTATAGCGGAAACCTTGGCAGCCACAAACATGCCACGAAAGTGGAGTATGGAGAAAGATCACCTGTATTCACCTTTGTTTTTCTTCACCTTTGACCTCGGTCGTGCTCCATCTGTTTTTCTTCTCGAGCCACGCAATCTCGCGAGTCTCCGTTAGATCTCGTCTCACTGTGAAAATGTTTCTACAATCGACAGGTGTGTGGTCTCGCGGTCTGGACGAATCTTCTAGTGTGTGCATTCGGAGGATTAGAATGCTAAAAATTGTTTGAAACTGCCCTTATGTCTGTGGTTTCCCACAGTTTTAAAAACGATTAAGATTTGAAAATCGTCTAGTGTGTCCCAGGCCTAAGTCAAAAGAATGGTCCAAAAAGTTAAGAGAAGATATCATCGCCCTTCACAAACAAGGAACAGGATACAAAAAGATAGCGAAGGCACTAAATGTTCCTAAAGACACCGTTGGAAGCATAGTTCGCAGGTTCAAAGTTAAAGGACCAGTGATTACGCTACCTGGACAGGGCAGAAAAAGGAAGCTATCAACGGCTGCAACCAGATTTCTGAAAAGGCAGGTTCAGAAAACCCCCAGAGTAACTGCAAAAGACCAGTAAGACTTGGTGGCAACAGGCACTGCGGTTTCAGCTTGCACAGTAAGGCACGTACTAAACGCATGCGGTTTCCATCCACTACTGACCTAAAAGCACAAGAAAGTGCTAAAAATCATATAAATAAGCCACAGAGGTTTTGGGATTCTGTTCTGTGGAGCGATTAAACAAATCTGCAACTTTTCACGCCCTATGGATCAGCGGTATGTCTGGAGGAAGAAGAATGAAGCATATGCTGGAAAGAACACTGTCTACAGTTAAGCATGGTTGCGGCTCGGTGATGCTCTGGGGCTGCTTTGCATCTTCTGGCACAGGAAACCTGCAGGGTGTGGAAGGCAAGATGGGTTCATTGAAGTATCAGGGAATCCTAGGAGAAAACGTCATGCCATCAGTGAGGAAGCTGAAGCTTGGACATTATTGGACATTCCAACAAGACAATGATCCCAGGCATACCTCAAATTCCACAAAGGCTTAGTTGCAGAAGAAGTCCTGGAAGATTCTACAGTGACCATCACAGTCACCTGACTTATAGAAAATCTCTAGTGAGATTTGAAGAAGGCAGTTGCATGCAACTGCAAACCCAAGGATATTACTGTACGGGAGGCTATTGCTCGTGAGGAATGGGCTAAGATTCCTCATAAACACTGCCAGAAGCTGGTGTCTGGTTACACATCCTGTTTGCAGCGGATCATAACAGCAAAAGGGTGTTCTAGTACTAAAGATGCTTGCCATGAAGGGGTTGACCAAATTATTCAACCAATTTTGAGACTGCAAGCAGTCTTTAAAAGTTGCATTTTCAGTTGAATTTGGGTAAACCACTTGAAACATTTGTTGTGTTGAGCTATTTCTATTACTTTTGTTTGATTTGTTCATTGCAAAAAGTATGTACGTTTTGCCAATTAACCTGATTTCCAATGGGGGTTGAATCTAATCCAGATTTCTGAGTCATAATTCTCTGCTTTATAATATAGTATTATATCCACCATCTGCAATTCTTTTTATAATTGTTTGTGGTGTGATGGACGGCCGCCTTCCACTGAACTCCTGTTTGTGAAGATGCGCTTGAGTGTTTTAAGATGGTACTGTGAGGGAAACAGCCTGACCTGACGTTTACAGAGGGTTTGTCAAGGACATTTTGGGATTGAGTGATATGCACTGACAGGCTAACCCTCACACACACAGGCTGGCTGGCAAGGTTAACACACTGCACACAGAGGTGAAATAGATTCAATTAGGAGCGGTCCACCCGCCTGATCCTTTTAACACAGCTTTCCCAACGAGAAAGTACCCTTGTGCGCACACTTAACTGGGTCATTCCTTCTCGTCTTCTTCATGTCTCAATATGTTGGTTAATATATTGAACTTGCAATTTTTTTTAAGTTCTAGTTACATTTTTGCCAGTTTTCTTTAATTACAGTGTCACAAGTGAATATAGGGGTGTGTTTTTTTTTCTACTTTAGTTTGAGAAGATGTTGCCATTTTTCCTTGCCCATACCAGCAATGTATTAAGAAATATTACAGGTGTTCTTAATGTATTATACCCTTTTATAGAAATACTTCCTCAAATGCTAATTCATTTTTAAACATTACAAAAGACACTGCATTACAGCAATGACCCATACACGTTTACATGTTTCCTCCGTATGACTTAAACATCTTCAGTTCAATATATGCAAAAGAACAAGAACTGCTTTATTGTAATGAAGAGGGAACCCAGATATTCATAAATCTTGTATTCTATCTGTGTAAGACTGTAGGTGTTATGATCATGCATAGTGCTGCATTTTTTGCATGCTCTGATTAATGGCACCTGCTCATCATATGCGTATCTGCATATGAATGCCGTGTGGTTATATCGATTCACTCCTCTGTCTGTCCCTCTCTCCGCCTCCTGCGTACTGCCAGGGTCATTAAAAACCCCTGCCCTCCCAGCGTACAGTGATCATAAATCATAATTGCATGTGCATTTTTCCCCATTTGTTTAATGTTTCTGTCCGGGACAGCAGAAGGAAAGAAAGCGAGCGAGAGAGATCAAGAGAGAAAGGGTGTTCCTGGGAGAGATTTAGTCTTACTAGATAAAGCTGTGATGGTGGCTCCCAGTACATACCATATGCCGCAGAGAGCAGCCGGGTTGTGCTGGTATGAAAACATGAAAGCTTTTAGTGACCTGGTGGGCAGCGTATGTATGCCAACTCCTGTTGTACCCTACACAGATGGTATTAGTGGACCGTCTTTACCTCAGACACCACAGAGACATAGTCTTATCCATTTTACTATTACACATTTCACCTCATCTATACTATTTCACTCCCTCCCCCATTATATATATATAATGTTTGTTACATTTTCAGTAGCTATTACTCCAGTCTTCATAGTCACATGATCCTTTATAAATCATTCTAATATGCTGATTTGCTGCTCAAGAATAATTTCTTCTTTTCACAGTTGAAAATGTTTTTGTGGAAATATTGATACATTTCAATACGATTCTTTTAGTATGAAGTTTAAAAGAACAGCATTTTGTTTGAAATGGAAGTTATTTATAACATTATAATAATTCAATGTGTCCTTGCTGAATAGAAGTATAATTTCTTTCAAAATAATCCCAAAACTTTTCAACTGTGGTGTATTTACTAAGTACAATGAATTGAATTTGCTGCTATTGTCAGCATAAAAACAAGAGTACATTTCTTTTTTAACAATTTAAATTTTGAATCACAGGTTTTCATCTCAGACTTGAACCCCACAGATTTTTCTGTCTTTCAGTAAAATAGTTTTGTATGATCCACATTTTTCATGGGATGTAATTTGTTTTTCTATATATATTTATATATGGATTCTCACACTTTTGGTGTGTCTCGGTGATATATTTGTTTTCTGCAACGCAAGGGAACCTAGAGGTCTAGTAGTTTCTCTCTATGTAGGTTCCTGATTAGGAGTTTGCTTGGTAAAAAATGCTATGCTGGCTTGACTTTTAAAACCGTCTCCTATGAAAACCAAATGGAGGACAATCCAATTTATGCCTGATTCCATCAGTCTGCTCTAGAGACGTTAGTCCCTGACCCCCTCACACACGCACACACATAAATACGTAAACATGCGCTCACACACAAATACATATATACACACATGAACACGCATGCACTCACACACAGAGCTGCATAGAGGACTTCAAATTTGAACATTTATTTTATTTGCAACATTGCAAAATTAGCCTGAGACTTTCTTTTTTCTTTTTTTTATGGTTGAGTTGGATCAGATATAGAAAGAGAAGCATCCAACAAGTGTCCATCATACATATAAATTCCTTCTGTACTCTTTAAAAAGCATCCCAGGATTGATCAATGTACTTAAAATATAAGAGGATTTAGCTATTATTCTAAAACATAGAAAAGAGTGGTATACACTAGGTGTGAACAGACTAAATTGAACAGGTGTATGTCTCAATCCATTTCCCATGAGTCATAGCAGTTTTTGTGATAGCCAACCTGTTTGTGTGGTGTCCCCGTCCACACTGCCTCTTTTTGTCCGTACACTGACAGCTGTGAACCAGAGCTCAGGGCCGATGCGGATGTTGCCTGCACACAAGATTAGTGAAAGAAGATTATGTTTCCTAAAGCCCTCACTGTTTAATTATGGCTATATGTATTTATGTGCATCTCCATATCCTTTTTGTCGACCATTCTCATGAACATCCGCCACTATTATTATATCTAGCAAGAAAGAGAGAGAATTCTGCTTATTTTTTACTTCTGATCTCTTAATATTTGTGTTTATGTGGCTAAAAACATAAAGATTGTCCTTAATTGACTAATTTCTATAGTTTAAAATATATGTCCTATATGATTTTATGTAGCAATTTTTCTCTTACAATGATGTACCATGGTAACCACAGGTTTTGGCAGAATACTATAGTTAGCTATTGTTATAATTGTAAAATCAAAACCTTATTTATCATTATAGCAGGTGAATATTAGGAAGGTATACATAAAAGCTGCTTCTAAGCTATTAAATAAATTCTAAGCTATTTCTGTTTGTGTTGTTGCATTTTATTATGTAAATAACTAGTATTCCTGGCCTCTGTGTCCTGTTCAGAGAGAAGTAACTGTATCAGAGAAAGGTGAGGAGAGAGACTGCATCAGTATTCTGTTCGTCTAGTGGGATTTTAACCGGCTAATCCAATCAGAGAGCCTCTGGAGTCACTCTCTCGCCTCTGCGTAAACAATAGCATCTGACTCTGGGATTGTTTGAGAGCCCTGGCCCTGTTGCGGAGAAGATTTTTGTATTTGGAACAATGGGATCAGACTTTAGCGGCACCTGATTGACAGGGCCATTCGACATCTCTCTAATTTGGAGAACAAAATTGCACTTGGTTACAGCTTAAAAGAACGAGTTTCTGCCCGCTCGTTGTAAAATCTCCCCGCTCCACTGACATTTGTTACGACATCCGCTTCAAACATTACAATGTTCATGATACCTTTTGTTAACTACAAATAAGTAAATCCACTTCACCAGCTAATTACTCTTCGACAGCGATGCCATAGAAATATACAGAGCTACCACAAAAACAGAAGTTCAAACACAATATTATAAAGATGGCTGCGCGCTTGTTTCTTTGGAGCATAAGGTCGATACAACTAATCTATTTTTATTTCACTCAACAATGCAATTTTATTAAATGTAATACAATTATTCTTCAAGTATACATTGAAGGGGGACTCGAGCCATTTATAGAGGTCCGGTATCATAGAGACTTGATCCTCTTGAGGTGGGCTCTCTTGACTTGGGCCCGTAAACATCCGCTTAGCAATACCCTAGCTCTTGAAGAACAAAAAATTCATAAAACTTCAAACTAAAAAGTCAAATTAAATGAAATTAAAAGATTAGTGTTGCATTGTTAGCTTTTCAACAACAGTAAAGTCTACTTTCAGATGTCTAAACAAAATGCATAACTAAAAATATGTATGACCTGTATAGCAAATCCTCTGTACAAGAGTCTGTACAGTTGGCTAATGATATTGTGTATGAAGGGTAATGCAGGTTGATGTTGTGACAGAGAGACAAGCGTGCAACATGCCGTTAAACTCTGTAGTTCTCATTGGGTTCTGATGATCTCCACCAACCACCCAGCCAAAACAATAATGCCATTTATCATCATTATAAGGCCGAGAAGGCACATTGAACTGGCAATTATACCATCATTTGGCCTGACAACACGTCATCCGCAGAACTTCCTGACCCCTTGAGCGTTGCATTCCACTGGATTTATATCCACACGCATGCAGGATCCTTAATCCCCAAATATTGCCCTAAATATGTCTTTCTCTGCATCGCACCTCTGAAACCACAAGCCGTGTGGCAATTTGTCACCAGCACACCAGGCAGATCGGTCCTATTGTATAAGCATCTATTGTTGTGTGATGCCCTCAGTCCCCGCGGCTAAACCATCCGACACGGTCCCAGCAGGGGACAATGAATAGATCATCCTAGACCTTTATACACATACAGCACGATGGCCTCGTAGCCTCGTTGAGCACGCGGGTCAAAGGCTTGTTCATATTAAACTGGTTTATATATCCACCCAAACAAAGTCCTCAAGCTCCTCTGATCCTGGTTACTTGTTCAAAAGTCTGTTTTGGAGGTTAAGGGATCTGATTGTTTATCTGACAGGAAATCAATGTTTAATCTGTTCTCCTAATCCCTTCAAAGTCCAAATCACCTGTTTTACGTTCTATCATGTGGCGGTAGTTGAACTCAACAGGCAGGGCTTACACTTGAACATGTTTGTTTGTTTTATGGTCCTTTTTGGAATCGAAGTCATTATGGATAATGATTAGAAAGAGTCTGAAGAGTTTCACAAGAGTTGGAATGGTTTGATGTCTCTAACTCAAAACGTCTTTCTTTTTCTCTCTCAGGATGATGAAGGACAGACAGCGCTACACTATGGTAAGAACGCAACTATGATATGGCAAGAAAAATCTTTATTCTTACAATTCAAATGTAAGTCATCTATGGTAAAGGAACGGTTTGGGTTTAATGCATCTTTCACAGAACTGTGCATTAAATAATACCATGATATCCATCCACAGGAATTTCAACAATAACAAATTAATAAATTGTCAATATAGACCAGTTTACACCTCAAATAACACTTTTTTTTTTTTTGTTCTGAAGAATTAATATAACTGTTTCAACAAAACAACTATTATTAATTAGTCATTTTAAAACCATTTATAATGTCTTGTCCCATAGACTTCCATGGTAAATGGATTACTGTGAACACACTTTTTGTTTGTTTTTCCAAAGTGAGGGACGAGTAATTTTATGAGTGATCTTTTTTTAACTATGGTTCAAACGGTTTGGGCAAACGGTTTTTTTTAAAGAAAAAAAAAAAAAGCTCACCAAGGCTGCATTTATTTGATCAAAAATGCAGTAAAAACATTTGCAAGTAATAATGTGAAATATTTTTAAAATAATTGTTTTCTATGCTAATATAGTTTAAAACGTATTTTATTCCAGTGATGTAAAGCTGAATTTTCAGCATCATTACTCCAGTGTCACATGATCCTTCAGAAATCATTCTAATATGCTGATTTTCTGCTCAAGAAACATTTCTTATTATTAATGTTGAAATAAGCTGCTGCTTAATATTTTTTCTGGAAACTGATTTTTTTTTCAGGATTCTATGATGAATAGAAAGTTCAAAAGAACAGCATTTGTTTGAAATATAAATCTTCTGTAACATTATAAATGGCTTAACTGTCGCTATTGTTCGGAAATATTTACTCTTTTTGATGGAAATCTCTATAAAATGATTTCTGAATTAGGTTCTAGTCCACCAGAAAGGTGTATTTGTGTGTGAGTGTGGGTACATTTGTCCCCACAGCCACACGTGTGGTAAACAGGAACTGTAATAATCACCAGTTGTCCCAGAGGAAATCAACAGTGTTCCTCTGTCATGTGACTCTACACATGGGCGGCCTCCAGGCCCTTGTTCTCTATGTGTGTGTGTGTTTGCCATCTGTCCTCAGGTTGGTCGTGTGGCAGGGTAGACGCCTGAAGATGAGCACCCCTTAGGGAGGGGGAGCAGAAAAATGATGGGGGGATGGGATATAAAAAAGTGACTAATAAACATAAGCGATGAACTCAGAGAGACGAATAGCACAGAATGAAAATTCATTTCCACCTCTCCCTGTGTGGGGCCATGCGGCTGACACATGATTAATTGAGGGGTTTACAGCGCGCTGTAAATTGTTCTTCTTCTCTACGGCTCCCCAGAGGCGCGAGGGGCTTTACGGCCCAAGGACCCGCACGCGTGCCGAAAATAAAATACAGTAACAAAAAAAAAGAAAAGGAAAAATTCAGAATCTTTTTTTGTTGTTGCTTCCTACTTAAAGTGACCTTTCTGTCATCATTTACTCACCCTCGTGTTGTTTTAGACCTGTATGACTTTCTTTCTTGCATGGAATTCAAAAGAGATATTTCATACAGTGGAAATAAATGGGGATCAAGAACAACCATGGTCACCATTTACTTTCATTTTATGGAAAATAGCAGCTTGGACATTCTGCAACATCATGGTTTCCACAAAGATATTAAGCAGCAAGACTCTATTCATCATTGACAATAATAAGAAATGTTTCTTGAGCAGCAAATCAGCATATTAGAATGATTTCTGAAGGATCATGTGACACTGAAGACTGGAGTAATGATGTTGAAAATTCAGCTTTGCCCTCACAGGAATAAATGACATTTTACAATATAGTAAAATAGAAAAAGTTATTGTAACAGTATTTTGCAATATTACTGCATTTTTGATCAAATAAGTGCAGCCTTTATGAGCATAAGAGACTTCTTTCAAAAACATTTAAAAAATACCGACTCCAAACGTTTGAACGATAGTGTACAATGAAGGGGGACTCGAGTTATATAGAGATCAGGTATTATAGAGACTTGATCCTCTTGAGGTGGGCTCTCTTGACTTGGGCCTGTAAACATCCGCTTAGCAATCACATGGCAACATACACACTCTTGAAGAACATTCTTGTGCTTGCCTTCTCTTTCTCCCCCTCCTTCTTTCTTATCCTTTCTCTTCCCTCATTCTCTCCTGGTCGCGGGTCTGAGGTTAAAAGCCACTCTTGTCACTCAGGGTTTTCCTGCTGACATCAGCCACTCACCTAAGACTAAAAATAAGGAGAGCATTTCCCTCCTTTTTAAAAGAAGGCAGTTGACACAGACGTGAAAAAGCACTCAGGCTTAGAGGATTGTCCCTGCATCAGCGCGGCAGGACACACTAACAGAGTTACAGAAGTGCTGGCCCTCCCTGCCCTGCAGCCTCCTAATGGGCCACAAACTGCCAATGGGGCACAAATGCAAGCGTGCAGCTCAACCACAGGTGCAGTCGTCATATGTACTGGAACAATTACTTTAAGTGTACGGGTGAGAAGACCGGGCTGGTTTAAGCTCTTTTTTCAAAGTGTCACGGGAGTGTTGCCTAAGAACTGGTTGCATTTTAGTATCATTGAGACACTATTATAGTTTTATTCATATTTTGAATTAGTTTTCATTTTGAAGTCCCCCTGTGGTGAAAATCAAGCTTTTGTTGTTTATATGTCTGTGGTGTTTTTTTATATGCTTTAAGACAAACCATGTGCAAATTCATAGGTCAACACCATTGCTGAGTATTTTCTTTTTGAAACTGCAGTGAACCAAAGACAGTCTCAAAAACGCGGGTTGAAATCGCCGGTGTTTCTGACGTCACAAACTACCTTGTAACCAATCACGTCAATGTTGAGTTTTGTGGGATTAAATTATTGACCACAGGGGGACTTTATCATTTTCTGTTTTCATTTATTTAAGTTTTAGAAATTTCAGCATTTTGTCATTTTTATTATTTTTATTCATTTTTATTTCAGTTATTTTAGAATATCAAGTTATCAACTAAACGAAAGTTACTATAATATCTTCAGTTAACTATAATAATGTTAGATTTTTAGTGATGTGGTGCAATTGAATTTAAATTGTTAAGATATAAGACAATTTTAACAATAAAAAAATTCTCTCTCTCTCTCTCTCTCTCTCACTAAGTTCTCTCTCTCTCTCTCTCTATATATATATATATATATATATATCTGTCACTAAGTGCTGTGAAATTATAAATTTGATTGTGTGTGTATATATATATATATATATATATTATTTAAACAAAAACTTTTGTTAGAAGTGATTAATCACGATTCATTGATTTGATAATAAATTTAATTAATAATGATTAAATTTTTCCTATTAATGATTTTAATAATTTGATGGATTTTAAATTTTTTAACGTTTATAGTCATGTTATTACAAATGTATTTTCATATCTGCTCAGCATAATTTCATCAGTTCAGCATTGCACTGTTAAAAATAAATAAATTTGCAGTTAGAGAAAAAAAAGTAAATTTTATGAGAATTCAAATGTATTGTTAAAATCTCTCAATTTTGTTAGAATAAAATGCATATCATTTGACATGAAAATAAGGTAAAATCACTTGCCTCTAATTCCTGCTACAGACTGTGTGATTTCGATAATCCTATAAGATCATTACAAATCACACTGTACGACATGGATCTAATAAACTTGGGTACGACATGTATGTTGAGTGTACGATGATGACACCTATTGAATCGTTTGCTGCAACACAAGTTAGAAGAATATAACGTTATCAGCATGTGCTAGTGGTAAACAAATAGAGCAAGATGAATCGCACTTTAACAATTGTGGTTTTTATGTGTGCTGAAATGTGGTCATGGCTAGGGAAAAGAGGCCAACTTGGCATGCAGATTTTATAAGTGGAGCTTGAGGTAAGTAGTTTTAAGTTTTAGCGCCCATGTCGCGTTTATAAAATGCCATTTCATGTTGTATTTTTATTGGCTAGTCAGTAGATGTAGGTCGTAGCAGCAAACACACCGAGGTGAGAATGCTAAATTTCTGACACTGTCAGAAAATGATCACAGGCTATCTTTGATCGCAAGATCGTGACAATGGCCGTCAATGAACCTCTCTCTGTAAGACATAGGACAACCTTTTAGGAGCCACAACCACAGAAATCGCCACAATAGGTCATCTTTCGTCTAGGTAGGACAACCCAAAATCGTACAATGTATAACGGGCATAAGTGCTGCTAGCAGTGTATGTGTGACTGACTCCCTTGCACAAAATACAAATAAACCCAACAGTATTTGAATGCTTCTATCTTGTGTTCCTTCTCTCTCTAGCCTCAGCTTGTGAGTTTGCAGAAATCGTCGAGTTACTCCTGAAGGCCGGAGCTGACCCGTCAATCAAAGATCAAGAAGGCTCCCTTCCAGAGGAGGTGACAGAGTCTAGTGCCATCTCCTCTCTCCTGCGCCAGTACACTGCTCCTAAAGGCTAAATCTCACTCTGTGAAACCCCAAAATCAAACCCAAACCACATGATCACCATCCTGTTAAAAGTTTATACGAACTGTGCTCCTTATCCAGATGGTACATTCTGTCAAACCAACAATAGTTCCCGAAATTAGCATTTTAGAACTATTCTAGTTCATTCCATTTGGCTGTGGAGCACCAATGTTATACTTTCAAACAGTTAAGTTCAGACAAACCTGTCCTCCCTGTCCTAGAATGGTACATTCCAATGAATGTGTTACTGTTGTTACTATTAAAAACATGGAATCTCCTTAACATGGTGTCTCCTTTTTTTACTTGTTTTCTAGAGTTTTTCTGCCATATGCTCTGTTCTTTAATTATAGCATTACCTGAATCAGCACACATTTCTTTAGGAAGTCATTACAGAATGGCTTTATTTTTGCATGAAGGTCAGTGATTTTCAACTGCAATATACAGCAAGTTTGACAATGAAATGCACAATAGTGCTTCAGAATCCTGGTAGATGTCAAGCAATGTGCTGTATATTATATACAATGACAGAAATGGTTTTAAAAAACTGGGGGGAAACATTGAGGCATAAAACTTTGATAAGCACAAGAATTGATAAGCTACCTGAATTGATGGATAGTAGAATCTATTTTTGACTCTCATTGGATCCAATATTAAATGTAGCATGATTATATATTATTGTGTTTTTGGTCTCTGAGAGTTAATAGCATGACGTACCTCTGATCAATGTCTTCATGTTGTTATAATTGAATATTTGGCTATTTGAATCTTTATGCTTCAAGAACACAGATATACTGGGTGACTTAGTATTTTTGAACATTTTCCAAACAACCAACAAATAGGAAAACTTAAACTTTGTTTTACTCAAAGCAATCTAAAACAATGGGATGATCCTGTCTCCAATTGTGCAGTCATATTTTCCATTGTTCTGTGAAATTTTGTGGGTGAAATCCAGTCATTTAAATAAGAATCCACACTTTCTTGTGTTCCACGTGAGGTCGAAAAATGTCTCCTTGCAGATTTCCCCCATGTTCAATTTGGTCACGTGAATATTCCATGTTGACCAACAGAATGATGCTTGTTTTGAAAGTGATGAAATTGAGCAAAAATAGCGCTTATATGACTGCACCTTAAATCGTCCTATGACTTATTAAATAAAAAGGGGGCTCAAGTGGAGGAGTGAAAGATATCAGGCTGGGTTTGGGCCTGCAGAGCTGCATCCCTCCTCGAGAGCAAGATCCTCTGCCAGTCACTTTAGTTATTCCACAGACAGGCAGGAATTATGGTATTGGTTTGTTTGTAAAGGCTGTTTGTCCCTTATTCCGGTAATTTCCATAAATCCGCTGGAGTTGGGGGGAGGGTCAATGCCGCTGACGGCATCCTCCGTGGGCTTGTCTGCACGACAGTGACACTAAGCCCATTATGTTTCCATTATGTGCCTCAATTTCCCACTGAGCTCTTCACTTTTGACATGGACTCCTCTAAAATCATGTCCCATATTGCTCAGCTTTCTTTACTTAACGTTTATGCATTTTTACAAGTCGCCTCTCTGGATGCTTCCCTAACACCATTAGTGCCAGATGGTGGAGGTTTGTTACTCTCACTCTTTCTCTCTCTCTCTCACTGTCTGTCCCAATCTCTTTCTCCGGCTATTCAGCTGCTTGTCCAGCTTAAATGGAATGGCACGTACTGGACTACTCTTAATGCAATGCTTTACTCCAGCTTTGCTTAGAATTTGCCAGCCAGCAAAATATATTGAAAAATATCCCACTAATATCTCAAAAAAAAAAATTGTAGTTATAATATTGGTGCTCGGTGTGCTATATGTAAGGGATACAGTACAGTCAGCCAAAGTCTCCAGCAATATTAAAGTAATATTAAAACTGAAAATGGTGCCAATTGCAATTGTATGAAACAAGACAGCGCAAATCGTCAGAATGATACAATAGACATGATCAGGAGTGTTTCAGACAGTTACCCAAATAAAGTGCTGCAGAGATTACATATTTGTGTAGGCCAACCTGGAAGTTAGAATCACCCTGGTTCCCTCAACAAAATCCTGGATTATTGCAGAAAATAAGCAATGTAACCAGCAAATGTTTATGATTGTTAAATGTTCTGTTCATGATAATCTTCAGACACTTTTATGACTTTTAAAGTCTAAAAACAATTGCCAAAGGTAAAAAGCTAAAAGTACAAATGAACTACACTAATGCTGCCATCACTAATCCAACAACTCTTTCATTTTTTATTTAAAAGCATTTTAGTTTGCAAGAGCGAGATTAAACAAAGAGGCTGTGAAAGCAGACTAGTGAGTAGATGAGTTGGGGCTTTTATTGTCCCCAACCTCTATATTCCCATTTAGATACTTATTAGCAACCACTTTTTTAAAACACGTAAAAGCTTTAAAAAGAAAAAAATCACACATCTTCTCCAGTTCATATCCTCTGTTGAGTCTGTCGAGGTCAGAAGTCTGCAAGTGAAAACAAACACTGGAGAGCTTCTTTATACTCGAAATTGAAGTGTAATTCTAATTAAACACGGACACTGATTTTTTCATGTTCAAGCATCTACCATTTTTTACACAGAACAACCTCCTGGATTACAACCAGTCTTGTTTCCAAAGCAGCCACTCAACTGAGATTGCCCTGCTCTCGGTAATTGAAGCTTTAAGACGAGCAGCTTCCAAATCATCAGTACTCATCTTGCTGGATCTCATTGTCTGCTGCTTTTGGCACAGTTAACCACCAGATCCTCATGTCAACCCTCGTGACAAAGGGCATCTCAGGAACAACACTCTAATGGTTCAAGTCTTACTTGAGGGTGTCATGGAGGGGTGAGGTATCTAAGTTGCAACATCTAGCTACTGGGGTGCATCAGGGCTCAGTCCTTGGACCACTTCTCTTCTCCATCAACATATTATCACTAAGAATCTGTCATTCATAAAAATGGTTTTCCCATCACTGCTACGCTGATGACACACAACTCTACCTCTCATTCCAGCCAGATGATCCGACGGTATAGCTGTTCACATCTCAGCCTGCCTGAAAGACATTTCTTGCGGGATGAAGGACCACCACTTTCAACTCAATCAGGCAAAGACAGAACTGCTTGTGGTCTCGGCTAACCCAACTGGTTGCCAATTGCTGCTTGCATCAAATTTGAGGCACTGATGTTTGCCTACAGAACAACCACTGGTGTCCTGCACCTCTATACCTAAACTCACTACTTCAGACTCATGTGCTCTCTAGAACCTTGCATTCTGCAAGTGAACGGCACCTTCTGGTGCCATCACAAAGAGGCACAAAATTACTTTCACTAACCCTTACCAGGGCTCCAAACTGCGACTAAAATGGTCGCATTTGCGACCAAATATATTTATTTGCGAGTGAAATTTCTGCCAAGGTCGCCATTGGCGACAATACAAATTTACTCCCTTTGATTGTAAAATCTGCATCATACATGCATGTTTTATAACCAGTAGCCTATCGCTTCATTTGTTTTGTTAACGTCATGAAATGAGACGCTTTGTGTGAACTGAGTGAAAGCGCCAAAATATGAACGGGTAAAGCGAATGTCACCTTTCGCGCCAGAAAAAAAATGTCAAAGCGAAAAATATTGGACTTCTTCAAGCAATCCTCATCTCTGTCAATCACCAGCACGCATGACACACCTCTGCTAACAAAAAATATGCGATATTTTAAATGCGTCATTCTGTTCATAGAACGCTCCATATGAAAGGTTTTTTTTTTTTTTTTTTTTGCAAAGCCAATCTAGCGCTGGCTCCATGACGAGCCAATAATCAGAGTTGTTCCCTGCACCGCACAGCTTAGTTTCTAGATGTAGAAACTAGAATGTTTTGCCGGACTGAACAAAAGCGAAGCGAACTGGGCGAGATGAGACACCGTGTGTCTCTGCGCGAGCAATAGTGCGCGAGAGAGACCGAGGGTGTCTGCGCGCGAGAGACTTCAAATAACAAGAGACCTTTCAAATAACAACTACAGAATTGTATTCACTGACATCGGGATCCCGCTTACATGGCTACCTTCCAAATAAATCAATAATTTGACACAAAATATTGATTTAAAAACGATTGTATTGCTTCCGTGTCCGTGACAACGCTATGTTTTTCATGGCAACTGTGTCTTATCAAGAAATAACATACTGCATTCTACATTAGAATTTAACCAAGCCATGTAATAATAGGTAATAATAATAATAATAACAGAAGATAATATCTCTAGTCTATCCTAATAATTATTATAAATACAATGTATATAAATACAATTTAAAATATTAATAAATTATTTATTTTTATTCATTCAGGAGATGCACTGAATTTTGGTGAATAAGAGGACCCATTTTATTTTGATGCACATTAGCAGGAAATGTAGCACAATATGAATGTAAAAAGCAGTTATAATTAGCCTATGTGACAAATCAACAAATAATCGTGATAATTAATTGTGATTATCATTTTGGCCAAAATCGTGCAGCCCTACTGAGGTATGATCACGAGACACAAACAATTTTTTGTGACTTTTGTTCAAGAGCGGGCAAAGAAATATCGGGGAAAACGGAGTTCATTACAGGAACTAACCATTTCAAAAAAGAGACTGTGAGAAAACACGGGGACAGTAACAACAAGCATAAAAATGCACGCGATCACATAATCGCGAAGAATGCTCCACAGACTGCACCGTTAGCACGTGCAGTTTCTCGTGCATGCGAGCTGCGGGAATTTATTATTTATTATCTAAAAAAAATTATTTGACTGTATATAGTTCATAAGTCGGAAGTGACATTCAGTTCCCAAATAAGCTTCAGTTCCCAGAACATTCACAAGATGAAAATGCTGAAACTGTAAGAAGAGGAGAGACATGCACACAACAGGGTGACTAAAAGTAAATGCATTGTTATGTGGCTCTTAAAAAAATTATTTGGCGCCTGTTTTTTTCCCCTATAGGAGCCAATGGCTCCTTACTTGATTTTTTTGTTTGGAGCCCTGCTTACCTTGACTGTCGCGCTCAGCAGCGTAGGACATGTCGGGATGTTCGCTACAATAGTTTATCGCTGCAAATGTCTTCAAAACTTCTTTTTATCCCTAAACAAAGAACAAAAAGAACTTTGCTGTGAGTAAATCAGGGCCTGTTCTGACGACGTCAGATTTCAGACTGTTGGATGGTCCGTTTGACCAATCAGAATCAATAGGCTATTTCAGAGAGAGCTGAGTAATAAACATGAGTTCCAGTCAATCAAAGGCAGAGGCCATTCTAGTGCGTATAGGCCATCAACTCAAGAGCTGGCTTCTATATTACATCAAATGCAAATGAAAATACTGCCCATTACACCTCTACAGTTATGTAACCGTTTGTCCGTGCAAAATGACCTTTCTTTATTTGTATGGCTGTTGAATTAAAATGCCAACTCATGTCACTGAATGCCATCAGACACAAGAGAAAAATACCCTGCATATGCTGCCCAGATTAAATTTAGCCTGAATAACTATTTGCATGTTAATTTATTCCTTCTCACCCGGGAGGCTGGTGAATCGTTGGCTTCAGGAAGTTCGTAATAAAAGCTCACAGATCGATGATAATGGCATTTGCGCTTGTGTTTGTCATCTTTGCAAAAGCAACAGTGCAGGAATTTGCTCAGATTTATATGTATACTAGTGCTGTAAGTGGCGTGTAAATTATCCCAACTGTCTTTGTCGCTGTTTATCTTTGTAAGACGGAACTATTAAAGGCTGTACATTAATGGCCGCGGCAGCCCCAATCAATGGCTGAGTGAAATCAGCTTGTTTGTGGCGTGTTTCCTTGCAAAGAGCGCCTGTTTTGCTATTAAAGTCCTTCTTTTCAGGTTTATTCCATAAATATTGCGTTCATACCAGAAAATCGATACTGTTTCCAGCTAAACACAAGCTGAAAACACAATCTAACGATATTAATTAATTGTTTTAGATACAATTTGGCCTTCTTCATACGTTTTTATGAATCGGATAGTTTAGGACGTGCATGGTTTTGGGACGCAAAAAAGTTGAAATGCACCTCGTGGTTCTGTCTATTTAGCATAAATATGTTTCTATTTAGTAGCCTATATCAGATTCAATCCAATCCAATCCACGCTACTGAGAAAGTCTTTTGAATGTGGTTATTTTCCTCACAGTTGTGTTTTCTGGCCGTTGAGAACATCAGGCAGCCTGCTTGTCCTCATTTCACGGAGCAGTTTACAATTAGGTAACCTTTTAGGGGATTAGGGAAGGTTTGACTAAACACTACAGCAATCTGCTACAGTCTGTGGAAGCAGAAGGATGAGCTTGTGGAGCCGGCGAACAGATGTGCGTCTGAAAGTTCCACATGTTTGTTTGTGTGTGTGTGTGTGGTATAGGATTTGCAGAATTTTTTTTTTATTCCATTGTTCTTGGTGTGTAGGCTAACCCCAATGTATGGACACATGTAGATGTTTTTTTGTAGTTCAAAACATTAATACCAAAAATTTGGTAATTGCATAATAATCTATACGTTCGCTGCTTGAAATACTATAAAGTGTGAATAATTAAAATACTCCAATGGCATTATTAGAATACAATAAACTAATTAAAATCATCATTAAACATGGTGACATAGTTGAGTTTAAGGAAACCATGGGAGGTTTCTCAACACAAAGTGTGTGTAGTGAGGTTATACATTTTGTTTTTACATATTTGTAGGCCATTTTTTTTTGCATTATGTGCAATGTATTTGTGAATGAACAGACTTTATTATAAAAAATAAACAGTTATAGCAGTGTATAACTTTGCAGTACTGGTCAGAATTATTTGCCCCCTTGTAAATATGATCAAACATGGCTGTAAAAAATAAATCTGCATTTTAATCCTTTTGATATTTTATTAAAATAAAGTCACACTATGAAATAAATGTTTTTCTCCAAAACACGTTGGGAACAATTTGCCCCCTTTTATTGAATACTTTTTGCAACTTAATTTTTCCAAGATAACAGCTCTGAGGTTTCTCCTATAATGCCTGGTGAGTTTGGAGAACACCTGACAAGAGATCAGAGACCATTCCTACAGAATCTCTCCAGATCCTTCAGATTCCCAGATCCATGTTGGCGCTGCCTCTCTTCGGTTCAGCCCACTAATTTTCTATAGGGTTCAGGTCAGGTACTGGGATGGCCATTGCAGATGCTTGGTTTTGTGCTCAGTGACACATTTTTGTTTCAATTTTGATGTTTGTTTTTGGATCACTGTCCTGTTGGAAGATCCAAACATGGCCCATTATATAGCAGAGGTTGTCAGATTTAGATTTTTTATCTGTTGGTATTTGATCAAATCCATGTATCTGAACAAGATGTCCAGAACCTGTGGCAGAAAATGAGGCCCACAGCATTAAAGATACAGCAGAGTATTTCATTTTACACATGGGGTACTTTTTTATCCCTGTGTGCACCAAACCCATCTTAAGTGTTTGCTGCCAAAAAAGCGAATTTTTTGTTTCATCTGGATTCATATCAAAAGGATAAACAATGCAGAATTATTTTTTACAGCCATATTTGATCATATTTACCAAGGGGGCAAATAATTTTGACCAGCACTGTATAATCATTATCAATAAAAGGGTGTGAAGTAAAAAGAAAAAGAAAAGAACCATCGCAGTAACCCAAAGACAATTCGGCTTTATTTCTCCATATAGATTTGACTGTACACAACTCATACCATTGGACAGAAGGCATATAGGACTAAATTCAGTGCTCTTTTTTTCAAAGATCCATAGCAATAAATAGTGTTCATGAAACAAGACTGTCGACACCTTTTGAGACTTTACAAAATTTACAGCCATTAAGACTAAAAAAAAAAAACATTTCTGAATGGATATTTTTCTTTCTTTTTTTCATGTTGCTTTTTGTTAGCTTATGTTCACTCTTTCATCAGCGTCATCTTTACTCAGTCACCATTATGTGGGTCCAAATTTTGCAATAACAAAATGGAAATTATTTTCCTCGTGTTTACAATTGTGTCACCAGTTTTATAGTTTTACATCAACAAATACTCTCTTTCCCATAATCCAACTCTTCATAATACTGACATTGGTACCCATAACAGGAATAAATAACACAAAATCCTCATAGTTGTTGCTAAATGTGTTAAATAAGAAATTTTCCCTTTCACATTTTTTGCTTGATAATAATTGGTCAGGCCATACTTGTGTCTGTGTAATGGCCCAATCACATATTCTGATTTTAAAAAAAAAATCCACTGCTGTCATCTGCTCTGAAATAAATTACATTAAATTACATGTATCATGATATTTATTTTTGCTCATGGAGCAATAACTAAGAATAGCAATGGGAAACAAAAGTATTTTGATGGTTATACCAACCTTATATATTAATTAGTGACGGAATAAATATGAACTTTTATCTTAAACTTTTAACCAGCTTGTTTTGTTTCATTGCTTATCCAGGATGCCTGAATTTAACAGAAAAGTGTTGAACAGACAGGGACCATTGACACAGAGATTTTTTGAAAACTCAGAGCAGTGCATGCGGATTCGTCCTTATTAAAAAATAATCTTTATCTATTCTTCAGACCTAATGTGAAGGGCCACCTCTAGTAGAGCCGTTTAGAAAGTTTCAACTATTAAAATCCCAAACCCTTGTAAGTAGGAAAGATACACTTGTGCCACTTGTTTAAATATCTCTCCTTGCTCGGTGCACTCCTCTCTTTACCGTATTCAGCCTGCCGTGTGCAGTCGAGGAGGAACATAAAGTGCGTCGCCATTTTGAACGTGGGCGGTTCTCTTCCTCATTCGGAAACATGCATGGGCCCTCTTGTTCTCAGAAAGTGGTGGAACGTGATTGTTTTTCCAGGGTGGTCTGGGGTTTGAACGCCATTCTCAGCCGCACGCCATTTCATGCTGGAAATCGTCCAATCCAGTTTTGAGAACAATGAAAAAATACGAGTTACAAAATTATGATACAGCGCAGACATTCCACGACGGGTTGCTCGTATCAGCACGCCATTCAGCAAGGTTGAAGTAGCTGCCATTTTAGGCCTACCAAATACCCTTGCCACATAAACGTTTCGCCACAGTTCTGGGAAAGATGTCTATAAAATCTTCAAACGTCTTGTTCATAGTACTGCACTTTCCATTTTGACATTTGACTTCAGAACTGGGAGTGGTCCATTTCATCGAGCCATGAGGCAGGGCTGGTGGGGAAGTCTGGGTAGCCCGTGCTACTTCCTGTCGACAGGTCAGAGGTGGGTCCTCCAGCCATTGCTCTCAGAGCTTGACCTACATTGGGCTGACCGCCCTGACCCATGATGCCGTCCATGCTGAAGCCTAAGTTGTTGAGCAGCGGGGTGTGCCCCGGGAGGGAAGTGATGGACGAGGGCGACTGTGGCAGGCCGTAGGGACTTCCTGCCCGCAGGTCATGGTAAGGCTGGCCGCCCCCCTCCAGGGAGAAGCTCCCGTTGAGCATGTTGCCGTTCGAGACGTCTCCGATGCTTCCGTACAAGCTGTTGGCGTGACCCAGGTCTGACAGGATCTGGTCTTCTGTTAGAGAGAGCACACAACTTCACTTTCAAGATTGTTCTCACAAAATACACTTATATGGTTCAAAAGTTTGGGGTCAGAAGAAATGAATCTTTTATTCAGTAAAGGGATAGTTCACCCAAAACATTTTTTATAGATATTATTAAAGATATTTTAAATAATGTTGTTAACCAGACAGTTGATGGCACCCATTGACTTCCATAGTAGGAAAAAAATACTATGGAAGTCAATGGGTGCCGTCAACTGACTGATTACCAGCATTCTTTAAAATAACTTCTTTTGTGTTCAGCAGAAGAAAGAAACTCATACAGGTTTGGAACAGCTTAAGGGTGAGTAAAGATGACAACAATTTTATTTTTGGGTGAACTTTCTCTTTAAATTTATCAAAAGTGACAGCAAAGACATAATGTTACAAAACATTTCCATTTCAAATGAGATGAACTGTTCTGAACTTTCTATTCATCAAAGAATCCTGCATTCAGCTTTGCTATCATAGAAATAAATGACATTTAAAAAAAGATGGTAACACTTTACAATAAGGTTTCATTAGTTAACTACATTCGTTAACATGAACTAATTATGAACTGCACTTCTACAACATTGATTAATCTTTGTTAATATTATTTTCAACATTTTCTAATACATTATTAAAATCAAAAGTTGTATTTGTTAGCATTAGTTAATGCGCTGCGAACTAACAACAAACAATGACCGGCTGTATTTTTTATTAACTAACTAACAAAGATGAACAAATACAGTAACAAATGTGTCGCTCATGGTTAGTTCATGTTTATATTGCTAATATTAACAAATGAAACCTTATTGTAAAGTGTTACCAAATATATTCAAACTAGAAAAAAGTTTAACAGTATTACTGTATTTTTCATCAAATTTGATGAAGATGAAGGCATCTTACTGAAGCTTTTGAATAGTAGTGTATTGAAACTCTTACACATAGAAGAATTGCAGTTATGAGAAAGACCTCATAAATATCCCATTTAAAAAGGAGATTACATGCTTCTGGAAGTATCTGAGACGCGGTGAGCATTTGTGATTTACTCTCTGTACACACAGGAGCGCAAACCAGACTCTGTTCTTTCAATAACAACAAAGGCCCTGTGTGCTTCCTCTCTAATTGACTAAAAGCTTCACCAATTTTATAGAGTTTGTGCATCGCTGCTTTCATTTCTCGTAAACACAGCCTCCCTTTGAAAGCTGCTCGAGACTTTTATGAGTTCTCAAAACTGGCGGACAAAAATGAAATAATCATTAAAAAAACACGAAGCAGAACCAAAAACCTCATTTGAATATTCCAAACAATCCATCAAGTGGCATATTTTAAAAAATAAAAGGAAAGGGGGAATTAAGAAGGGAAATAAAAATGCTTCTGAAAAGAATACAAAGAGAAAGAGGCATCATGGGAGATGTAAATAGTCTCACCTCTGAAACTAAGCTCACTGTCGCTGAGTCCTGCGTCATCGGCTGAGCTCTCCTTCTCCGTCTTACTGGACCCTCGATTGCGTTTGACACTTTTGTAGAACTGACCCCAGCGGTGCCGACCCGCGTCTTTCTTCAGCCGTTTCTCTTTTGCTCGTCTGTTTTGAAACCACACCTGTGGGCCAAAAAGCCTCAGTCAGGACTCAGACAGATTTAGAAAGCCTATTTTGAAAGGTTGTCGTCCTAGTCTCACCTGCACCACTCTCATGTCCAGGCCTGTTTCTGAGGAGAGCTGCTCGCGCACGTGTCGTGCTGGCTTAGGTGAGTTCTTGTAGGCGCTTTTGAGTGTCTCCAGCTGTTTGGCTGTAATGGTGGTTCGTGGACGTTTTGCTCCTGTCTCTGAATCATCTGTAACACACCAATTTTAAAAAATATGTTAAAAGTGTGTCACTTCTGTGCCACTAAACAGAACTGAATTATCTACCGCCTGCCATTGGCTGCTCTTAAATGTGTCTTTGCATATTCAGGATGAGGTAGAACGTATTTTAACATGGACTAAATTGCACATAAAATATACATATATACAGCACTGTTCAAAAGTTTGAGGTCGGTAAGTTTTTTAATGTAAAAAAAAGAAGAAGTCTCTTTTGCTTACCAAGGCTGCACTTATTTGATAAAAGAAACTAACTAATATTGTGAAATATTATTACAATTTAAAATAACTATTTTCTATTTGAATATATTATATAATGACATCTATCCCTGTGACATCAAAGCTGAATTTAACATTTTCAGCTTCATTACTCCAGTCTTCAGTCACATGATCCTTCAGAAATCATTCTAATATGCTGATTTGCTGCTCAAGATATATTTCTTATTATTATCAATATTGAAAACCGTGATCATTTTATTAAGGATTCCTTGATTAATAGAAAAGTCAAAAGAATAGCTATTTCAAATAGAAATCTTTTTTATTAAATGTTTTTTTTTAATATATAAATGTCTTTACCATCACTTATTCATTAAACAATAAAACTGTAAAGAAGAAGTTTAGAAGAAGTTCTAAACTATATCATTTTTTTGCTATTTTTATATTTTTACTAAATGACATAATAACCAACATTTAACTGAACTGAAATAATTGTCGTAATGAAAACATGTGTAAAGGTTATTTTGAAATCGACATGCAGGACTGAACTGAACTCAAAGAAGTTAAGCATCTGAAAATCATCTGGCAAAATGTCAGCAGCTCATCTACTGTGGGGTACAGGGAAAAAAGAGTTTGTGGGATGCTTTGAGTGGAAGTGCTCACACATGGCCAGTCGATACTCCCCTGAAACTGTCACACTGTGGCGGAAAAGGGAATAAATCTCCACGGAGAATGGCATGCCAGTGCGAGTTATTGGGGCCCTACCGTAAAAGTGCATTGCATCACTTAATATAATCAATCAACAGCCCACAGAAATCTCCATAAATACAGCGTGAGGGGCTTTCAGAGGCAGATCCATGAGAGGTCAGATCACAGATAGACTTAATATGCCAGACACTGAGACCCTACTAGACTGTATAATGGTGATTTTGTCTCCTTACTACCATCCTGTTGCCTCCTCTGATCTCTCTGTGTCTCTCTATGATTGTAAAAGAAGAAGTTAATTACACCATCTCCACTCCTGAACTTTGCTGTCAGAATGATTTCCAATTGAGACAATTTCCAATCCTGTGACGTCGGCCGAGCCTGAGGCAAAAAATACTGTATACCGCAGCCATATAAAAGCATATATCCAGTTCATACATGCATTTTAAGATTCTAAGTTTTATAAATATTCATGTTTAATATATATATATATATATATATATATTCATTGAAAGTCTTTGGGATGTGCTGGAGGGAGACTTTACAGAGTGCTGGACTCTTGCATTGTCAATACAAGATCTTGACCAAACATTGATGCTGCTCTTGATGGAAATAAATGTTGTGGTGTTATTTCTATCAAGAAGTGCATCAATTTTATTGCCCAGATCATATAAATAGTAGATCATATATATATATATATATATATATATATATATATATACAGTCACACATGATAATTATTCTCCAGGAAGTGACATAATGTCACAGTTCTGTGATGTTTTGCAGTGTTATTTGATTTGCCTTGCTTTAAAACGTTCAAAACGTGATAAAATTACAGACTTTTATATGATTTTTAAAAATGTTAACACTCAGTCACTTGGTAAGCAATGGTTAAGATTAGCACTTTATTTCTATCCCTATATCTATCTTGTCATTGTGTTAATCAAGTATAATTAATACATTTATGAGCGTATTTCTGAAATTCTGATATAGTCATCTGATCCTTTAACTTAATTTTTTTAAATTACAGAGCTTAAAATGTACAGCATAAGAGGAGCACCAATTGATGGTTCCAGAAGGCATGATTTACACTGATCTGAAGACAACAGCTCACCATTTTGTTTGGCTGTTTCGTAGTCCTCCTTACACACGAGCCTCCCGTCCTCCATGAGGTAGAACTCGTCTCCAGTGGCCAGCTGTCTGCTGCACATTACACAGGCGAAGCAGTGAAGGTGGTACACAAAGTCCTGAGCTTTCCGGACCACCTGCGTCGGGGGAATCCCCTGCTGGCACGATGCACATTTTGTCCCGAAGCGCCTGAAAGTACACACACAATGTCAGGTAACACTTAACAATAAAGTCTCATTTATAGGGGTGTAACGATACCCTCATGTCACATTTCGATACATATCATATACATATACATACAAGACATATGATAAAAGGTTAACAAAAAATGTACTGTTGATTAAAATGCTATATTTGGTATTACATTGTTATGTGTGATTGAATAGATTTGGTAACCCAATGCACGGGACAATGGTGACACCAGAATAAAAAATATTCATGATTCTGAAGCCGAAAACTTTCTTGCACTTTGTCACTGACTAGATATATTTAAAATAACGAAGGCCACTTTTTACTGGTAACATAAGACATTTGGCATTATCAGGACCCACAAATATTCCCCCATTGCATTATTATTATATTCAACATTATATATAGTAGTTTAATGTAGTACTGACACTAAAACTCTGAAAACTTTTCATTTTTGTTTTGGGTGAACTATCCACGATACATATTGTTAAATTTTTGTATTACGATATATTGTGACACCCCTACTCATTTGTTAACATTACTTAACATAAACTAACAAAGAGCAATATGTTTTACAGCATTTATTAATCTTTGTTCATGTTAGTTAATAAAAATACAATTGTCCATTGTTTTGTTTGTTCACAGTGCATTAACCCTCATTTCTCAATTTCAGTCATTTTTAACCATTCAGGAAGTGATGTGACATCCAAACCATCATAAACTGTTACTTTTGACCCTTTCCCATACTCCTATATGCCTGTCCTGTTTATATTTTATTGTGAATTTTCCCCGCAGTTTTTGGTTATTAGTGCCTTTAGTTGTTAGTTATAAAATAATACCTAAAAAGAATGTTCCACAGATGTTATGATTTGGTTCCCAAAGAAAACAAAACAAAACAAAGGAAAAGCAAAACTCAGAATACACTATTTTGATGAGATAAAAGCATTGGGAATTATTATATATTGTTGTTTTGAAGTAAAAAGATTAGATTTGCATGCATCAGTTAAGTAATTTTAAGTAATGATTGTTGAATTTAAAACTGACATTAAAATGCATTTAAGAATATCTAAAACTTGAAAGCAATATAAACTACGCAGTTGTTTAAGATGTTTTATATATAATCCTGGTTATATATGTACTCTTGTGTGTACAATATGCTTAGTTCTGAACAATTAAAAAACGTTAACTTTTGATTAAAAAAATATTGGTAACAGTTTATAATAAGTTTCATAAGTTAACATTAGTAAATGTATTAACTAAAATGATCTAACAATGATCAATACATTTGTTACTGTATTAGTTAATAAAAATACAGCTGTTCATTGTTTGTTCATGTTAGTTCACAGCGCATTAACTAATGCTAACAAATACAACTTTTGATTTTAATAATGTATTAGTAAATGTTGAAACTAATATGAACTAAGATTAATAAATGCTGTAGAATTATTGTTCATTCTTAGTTCATGTTAACTAAACTAATGTCAACTAATGAACCTTATTGTAAAGTGTTACCAAAATATTTGATTAAATGCTGAAATTAACATTAATAAGATCATTAAATATTGCATTGTTAGGTCATGTTAACTAATGTTGACAAATGAAACCTTGTAAAGTGTTACCGAAATTCATTTTTAAATTTAAGCCTCATTACATCTTGTATTCTTCTTCAATTTTTTAACTGTGGCTATTTGTACAAGTAATCTTTTAATAACTGTAAAGTTACAAACACTCAGAATACTACAGCGAGCATCTTTGTTTGTGCTGGTCATGTCCCTGGAGTTGACAAATGGTCTTGATCAATGTAGCAGAGGCAGTGAGATTCACAGGAGAGAGAGAGAGAGAGAGAGAGAGAGAGAGAGAGAGAGAGAGAGAGAGGCCACTTTAAACGCACGCACAGAACGGCTCATAAAGCACTGAGTCAGAATAGGCTGTAAATCACAGTGTGAATACTGCTAAATAAACCCTCCTTTTACTTAACCAAGGTGAAGTTTTTGCAACATTAACGGGAAGGCTCGCCCCCCGCCCGCCCGCCCCCCTCTCCTGTGAACCGCCAGCATTTCCTCCTCCATCCCCCCCTCTCCGTCCTCCTCTAGAAGCACCACGCCGGTCTTAACATTAAAATCCCTCCTTTTGTCCCCACGGGCTTGCTAATAAAGTTAGCCTCCACTCTGAGTCTTGCTAGCGTTTTAGGTCTCATTGAAGCCTGTGACATTAAAACCTCTCAAACATGATTTGGTAAAAGCCACTACTGATCCTGTTTTGGATAAAAGTCAAACTTAATTTCCTTCCTTAAAGCCAAGGGGGAAATCCAATCGCAAAACAGAAGAAAAGAGGAAAGAAAAGGAAGGGAACGGAAGAGGGATGCAGAGTAAAAAATGCTAACTTGCTTTCTTAAGTCTTAATATAGCATTGGGAATTGAATTTGGGAACACGCAGTCTTTGCAGCTGAGTTCCAGCACACTGTGCTTCCTAACCTGACACAAGAAAAATGAAACAGCACTTTATTAACAATGACAGAGAATCTATGTGCCAGCCTTTACTTGAACATAGAAGCACACCGACACACACACACACACACACACACACACACACCAGTGCCAAACTGCACTAAAGGATCTGATGTGAAGAGAAAAAAACTGTTGGCCGACAGTCTAACTTGAAGCAGTTTGTACTGTCATTTCCAGTCCTTGAATGCAGACAATATAGTGACTGAAACAACAGAAATTAAATAATTCTCATATATAATCGCATGATGTATAATGATGTACAGCTAGAGGCTTAACTCCTTGGATAAATAAAGGTTGTATATTTTCTATTTGCTAAGTTTTTGATGTCTATTTATCATAGATAGATAGATAGATAGATAGATAGATAGATAGATAGATAGATAGATAGATAGATAGATAGATAGATAGATAGATAGATAGATAGATAGATAGATAGATAGATAGATAGATAGATAGATAGATAGATAGATAGACTCACTTAAAGAAATCCTCTTTGCAGTAGACATTCCCAGCGCGAGAGAAACACTTGTCTGCCAGGAGCGCGTGACAGTCTGCGCACTTGAGACATTTTGAGTGCCAATGACGATCCAGCACCTTCAGAATAAACTTATCCAGGATGTGTTGACTGCAGCCTGCGCACTGGGGGATCTCTGGAGGAACACACAAGACACACGAGGGTCAAATATGCATTCAGAAATGTTGAACTTTTTTAACACTATAAAAAAAAAAAAAAAAAAAAAGGGTAACACTTAATGGTAATTTTAAAAAGTTTCATTTTAAGTCATTAAAAAACATGCTTACATATAATGGTGGAAAGGTCGTTAGGTATTCCGCTTTCAGATAGCACGAAATGATGTGAACATGGTTCATGTATTCATATAATTAAAAACGCTACTGATCTGTAATTATATATAATAAATTGATCGTAATAATTAAAGTTATTATATAAAGTGACATAAAAAAAGATTTAGAATTGGTAGATCTATGTGAAATCAAGTCGTTTTGACACCAAGGTGCAATGACGATCTCAGCATTTTACCTTGTTCGATTAAGAAAATTATAACCTTCTGTTGTGAAAAATAATAACATGGTGGGGAAAATTAGTTAAAACCTATTGATATTTAGCTACTATTTTTGAACATGCAAGTACAAATCAATAAAAACGCGAGAAAAATGACAATATCACGTAAAATTACAACAATAGCCTATGCAGGCTAATAAGCTAAGTATAGGCTACTTCTAAAAATATAATTCTAATGGAATTACGATAATAAATACGACTTGCAGCCTAAATAAATTGATTAAACAAATACTAGTTAATATTAATAACATAAAATATGAATTATTAGCCCTTATAAGTGATTAACATACTACGTTGGAGATCATTGTGGCAGCAAATTTAGAGAACATTCCACGAGACAACCTATGGGACCGGTAAATGGTGGACAGGCGAGGAAAGATGTCCATTTGTTGGTAAATAATCAATATCTCTGAAGAAAACGGCCGAGGACATGAGGACATTGAGATTGAAATCATATAACTGCTTCATTGATTCTTTAACAGAGAGAGTCTGTCACTTCAATTACTGATGCTCAAGAACAAGTGATCGAACAAAACAAACACAAAACACTGACATTTAAAACCAAACAGGACATAAAAGTATAAATGAATAAATGCAGCTGGTCTTATTTGGTAAAGTAGGCTAACAATTCGTTACAGCGTTCAAACAATACTCGGTATAATTTCTTCAAATCACAATATCATGACATTTAATGTCGATATTTGACCTTTGATGCTCTATTCTTTCTGTCGGCAAGTTCTCACACGTGCTGTTTAAATGGATTCAACAAGGCAGGATATTCTGAGGATAGTAGTTTTTATAATTTTATAATAATATCAATTAAAGAAATTTGATCTCAGCACAGCAGGTGCTTAAATGCGTAATCATGTGAATGCTTTAGGTCATTTAAACCCACGACAAATCAAATGTCTCAAAGTTCATCAAAATCGACCTCTACAGCCAGCAACCGTAGCCAATAATATCGCACTGACAGAGAACAGTGTCACACACATACACACAAAGCACCACCAGTAACGCACGACACTAAAATAATACCGTAAACGTTAATAACAGAAATAGTAACAAAAAAAGTAAATAGTAACTTTTTTAAAAAAACATGATTTTTAAAATAAAATACAAACATATGTGATAGTGTGCGTAAATATGTAGGAAATTCTAGGAATGCCCATTTCCCATAAACTAACAGTCGTTATGTCTACTTTTGCTTAACACAATATTTTTCCAAAACAGTGTAATGCCTTGTTAAATATACAGGCAATTTTTTCCCACTGTAAATTATAAGGTAATTTATACTCTAACTTCCATAAAAACTAGGTTTTACTCTATTTTACAGAACTACATTGTAAACAAAATAATTGATCGTTTCTGTTAAGGTCATTTACAGTAGCCAATTAACAGTTTTTACTGTAGCCTTTGATAAGAATGTTCTGTTGGGATGTTTGGTGCTGCTGTGCTCGGCGAGTAAAGCCTCGTGTGGTGCTGAAGGAACAGCTCCCGCCCGGCGCAGCTTCACTCACTCACCCGCCTTCAGCTTTTAACGCTCATTTACTCCAAGGATGTATTTGATTAGCCATTCAATTAAAAGATGGCTGCCATGGCAGGCCTTTCTTTAACATCAACGTGTGCATCTGAAATATTCCAATGAACTCGCTTGTTTCGTCCGATATTACTGGTTTAAAAAAAAAAAAAAATTCAATGCATTCTCTTTTAGATCTCGTTTTCTTGCAGGCTTCTGTTTTAATTACCCATATGTTGTTTTAAAAGCACCCTGTTCATTAGAATAATATTTAGATCCATACCGCAAGAACAGATTATTCTTAAAATAATCCTCACTTAATCCATCATTTATTCGCCAGGGCAGGCTGAGTAGCAGTATCTTTTAATCTACTATCATTTAATGAAATTAGGCATTCGCCTGCACTGACAGACCTATATATTGCCTACTTAACCTTTGGCCATTCTTTTGGCCAAAAAAACAAGTGGTTCGTTTTCCAGCATTTTCTTCTGTGTTCACTCAGTTAATTGCCCATTATTATTTTATTACGCACTGATCTAGTGACTAAAATGATGCGTTCTCTTCTTTACAACAGACAACTGCATAAAACAAGCCTGGCCCAAACAAGACGAGGTCCATCTGTACATTTCTGAAGCTCGCCTGTGAATAATTAGGTCAGCAATTTATCCAATTCAAACTCCATCTTGATTGTTAGATCAGATTATATAGGCCTAACACAGATTAATTTGCGACTGATAAAGACCAGATGCGAAGATAATATGAAATGCCATTTTTAATATAGAATGTCCATGTACTGAACCTAGATGGTTTTATAATCTCTATTTTATTTAAACAAACAACATGAAATGCACTCTGCTCAATTTAACATCTGCATTATAGAGAAATCGGCTTAAATAATTGTTCAATCTGTATCGTTTCTTGCACCCAACAACCACATCAACTTATTAAGAGGTGCAATATATAGAACATGTAGCCTAATATTCTGTGCGATCTAAAATTTGTCTGACAAATATATGCAATCAGGCTGGGTTTAATTTTTCTTTTATACCTATTGTAAGATGATAAAGCATTGCATTTACACAAGACACATTTTTATGCGTTACAGAGCTCAGTTATGAACAGATTCAAATATAACGTTTATCAGCTATCATCATAAAATAATATCTGGGATCTAATGCTCGAGATTAAAGCGGAATTTATGATTAACAACATATACAGTTAAAGCTATTTACACTTAAAAGTCGTCTGATTTAATTGTACCACCCAGTTAGTCCCGGTGGCTCACTTATGATTCCCCAGTGGAGTTTAATTAAAAGCTACATGTTATTCCACAGTGGTGGCCTGCAGACGCCCGGAGGAGGCCTGCCAATTCTCTGATTAACTAATCAATACAAGCAGAAGAAAAATCCCTTACGTTGCAGTGGCACTCCGAGGATGTCCGGCAGACCCTTCACCGCGCTCTCGCCGGGCAACACAGCCGCACTTTGCATCATTTTCATCCAGTCTGATAAAACGCGCACATGCACACGCTCGCGGAGGTCTGAGAATCTCAGAGGCGCATTAAATAATTTTTCTCCCCGGATAGTGTCCTTTTTACAGTCCTCGCTCCTGTGGTTATCCTCGTGAAATAGTCGGGCGCTCGCGCGTGAGTTCGGGCTCGTGCGTTCTTTCGCTGTGTGTCACGCAAACCGCTTGATTCATTCACACTGCAGGGGCGGCCCTGACGTCACTCCCCGGGGGGCCAATGGGAGGCGTGGACGGGCGCAAGAGAGGCGGGAACTTGTGCGGCTCGCGCTCTCAGGTAAGTAGAAAAAGCGATAAGGAAGTGATGACGATAAATACAGGGCCGCTACCGAAACGTCAGAATCTGAAGTGTTTTTAAACCCTTTTGAGACCTGTCAGGGGTGAGTCAAGCAAGTCACGTAAATATTAGACTACGTGAACATTTAAAACGTGGTTTATTTATTCAGGGTTGCTATTTAGTGGATATCTAGGAATATGCAATCGCCTCGAGTAGACTAGCCTACATGTATTCGGTGTTCTGGAATGTGTGGAATTAGACATAACCTAGATAGAATGAGAATGTAAATAATATTCATAATAAAAAAGAAGTGAAATGCTATAGAGGCTAAACCCTGATTATTGGGTAGCCTACCTAAGTCACCTTATCAAATAGGCCTAGGGTATATATATTTTGGAATTAAAGTTGTAAAATATTTAAAAAGATAATAGCATACATTTTGACTGATATATCTTAAAAAGAAAAAAGTATGAATTACCTTATAGCCTAATGAATTACAATTATGAATTAGGCTATTCTCTACGTTCTGAGAAAATGTTAAAAAGCCAGGTAATATGTAGGCTAAGCTAAAATTGTTACAATTATGGTTGGCTACTTAAAATAAAAATATAGGTCATTCCATGCGCACACTATTAGGCCTACATTAGTTTACATTTTATTTAAAAGTTAGTTTCTTTCTTTTATTACAGCTATATTACATTGCAATCATTATTTTGTCCTGTTGACCTGACGAGCCTGGAAAACGTTTGCTAAAAATACAAACTCAAGAGAGCTTTTACGTTGTTTATCAGCCGTCTCGACACAGTCAATCCTGACAGGAATCATTTCATTCGAGCTTTTCTTCCTCCGGAGAGAGCGGGGTTCAAGCGAGATGAACTCAATCTTCACTTCCAATTCTCTTCATGGACACTATAATGCGCCGTGTGTGTGTGTGTGTGTGTGTGTGTGTGTGTGTGTGTGTGTGTGTGTGTGTGTGTGTGTGTGTGTGTGTGTGTGTGTGTGTCGCACGCTCGCGAGCTCATGAAAACAAGCTTCACAATGGAGCAGTCAGTCTCATCATCGTCAGTCTCGCTGCTTTTCTACGTATCTTGTATCACGCAGCGTATGTCTTTACGTCTCTCTTCTCTTACCTCACTCCTCTCGCCCTCATCCTTACAAATACTTCAAAGGCATATTGTTTTATATTAGGCCACATGTGCTGGAAGCTCTGTGAGACACGGACGATGGATGGGCGAAAGAACAAACTCTGTGAATGCAACTAGTTTCCTCTTGCTAAATAGAAATTCACAACACATTAAAAATGTATTTAAATAATATTTATAAATTAATTATCTTACATTTTAACGTAATTATTTAAAATAAATCTGAAGCTTTAAAAACAAATTCTTACTGATAATTGACTACTTTCACTATTCTATTCTATTCTATTCTATTCTATTGCAAAGCATTATCAATTCCACCTACCTCCCCACATCACACCACGCTTAAATGACTGATAAATATATCCGTTTACTGGACAGTCTCGTTGAAACTAGTTACTGTCCAATTTCAGAACACTAATAATAAAATCAATATCTATCTAAAATGCTCAACTTGAGACCGGAGAAACACAATGTAACATCCTATAAAATCCTCTCATTTATATACTGCACACAGCGTAGGCTATTTCAATCCCTAATTATCCTCCCTGGTGTAAAATACAGCAAAACTATGGCTGTATAAATCATGGGCAGATGGATATGTTACAGAGATATGTAAATAAGACGTGGATATCATCAAAGTCAGATTATTTCAAGTTTTAAACAACACAACCCCGTCCACAGTCCTGCTTAATGGCTCCAGTGTAATTTAGTTAAATGAAAGTGATCATCAAGCTGATTAAATGGTGGCGAACAGCAGCCGCCCTCGAGCTTGACCAGATTCCCTCTTCATGGGCCAATGGTGGACATGGGAATTATCCCGGGCCACCCTTTTGATTTTCATTTTGATTATGGCGTGGAGTATTTATGAAGATTATTCGATTACGCTGGTAGTCAAGGGGAAATGCGAATTTAGTCTTACTTAAACAGAACAGGGGAGCAAATGCTCTTAAAGTGCCAATGTTTTAACACACGATTAAATCCGCGTGGTGCACGCGCGCAGTTATTTTGCATCTCAAAGTCAGTTTAAGTCACTATAAAATGCACTAAAGGGCACCTGTCCGAACAACGAGAGACCTGTGCACTATAATTCAGCGAAAGGGTGCGACTCCCGCTGACCCCGAGCACCTCTAATTACTGCCAGTATTTCACAGGATCCGCATTCTGACACCACGAGCTGCTGCTCCATCATATTAGTCAAATACAGGTCTCTGCACGCGAACAGCAATAGATCAGATTTAAGCCAGCCCCCCAGTCTTCTCTTCATTGAGCTTATATTTGGGCAAATTAATGTGAACTTTAGAACTGGAGCTACTGTTCAAAACGGTGTTCATCACAGAATTTCAGATGAAAATAAAATCAAGGATCATCAAGTAACGCTTTATATCATTATAATCGAATAAAGCAACCCTAAAGCGTTTAGATTAGACTAGTGCTGTAAACGGAGCGTGTTGTAACACAACCAGTTTAACCAATTACAAACGAGTCAAAATATTTTATTAGGCTACGTGTTTACAAATCAGCAGATTCATTTGAAATATAACATCACACAAACTTCTATAAATCTACGTTTAAAAAAAAAAAAAAACATTGACCGGACTGTACTTTTATAAATATTACACAGAATGGGATAGTGTACTAACTTGTTTTAAATTAGAATGTAACATTTTAATCAAAATATATTTAGAATGAAATGACATTACTTGAAATAGAAATGAGGGATGACATAATTATTTTAAACAAGTTAATTAACACAATGAATTAATGCACAACATGTCAAATGTCTGTTAGTGTCAGTGAGGCATGTTCTGGCAACAGCGCTGTTTGTATTTTACTGTAATTGTTCCCAATCTCATATAATATCAAAGTATATAATAACATATCAAAGTGTGAGAAATATAGCGTGAAAAAAACAAAACAAATACTTCTCAGTCTCGTTATATAGCCGACATAACAAATGCTGTGTTTGTTGGCAGTTTTCATCCGTTTGTTAATTTAAAAACATTTAAAACCGTGTCATGCACAAACAATGTGTTAAACAAATACGATTTAAATACCAAACGAAAATAAACATCGTTTGCGCGCTTAAATAAGCACATCGCGTCGCAGAGAGCGTCATGCAAACCTACCGCCAGTCGCGTGGCATGTTCATTTCAGCACTTCGCGAGCTGGACAGCGCTCGAGCACACAGGAAGTCCATCTACAGTTTTCGGCTCACAAATACAAACAAAGACAGATACGTTTTACCTGTCTACCTCAGTCTGGTGCTTTCTATTCCGCGTAAAGAGTAAATAAAGGCTGGAACATCAATGTCAGAAGCCGTTCCCCCCATTTTCCCTGCAAAGGAAAGACAGAAAGAGATGAAGAGACCTCAAGAGAGGGCAACAGAGAAAATTAAATTGCACTTGGGGCAAATTCTATTAGGGAATAGTTATTGTCTCTTGACAGGTCCTGTCCATTTACGTAATTAGTTGAAGTACGAGGTTCGCCATTGTTTAATCAGAATCTGAATTCAGGTTGAGTAAGTTACACTTAGGAGACATTTACTATGGTGGGCTTCTCCAAAAATCACAGTTACTATGCAATATCAGTCAGTTATACACGATATATCAAAATACATTCAATATATACAACCAGTATTAAATATGCAATACACAATGCACAATGCCATATACAAATACATGTTTAAAGGTGTATAATTGGAATCTAAAGGTGAACCTTCAGCATGCAAAACTCTTAGAAAGTGAACCATACAACACAGTGATGGCTGGCCATTGCAGACCAGGTCAGGAATAATACATTATAATTGTCTAATGCATTATAATTGGCTAAAGGCTAGATCCTGCTTAGGTTAGAAATTCAATTAAAGGCGACGGTGTTTCACCTTAAGCTTATACCATTAAACAATGAAGAATCCCCTGTAATGTTTTTACTTGCTTCAGCAATCGATACCTTTATTTATGTGTATTTAAGCGGGCTCCCATGAAGCATAATGATTCTAAACTTATGCATGATTTTTAATGTGTTATTCAATTGAAGAAAATGCTTTAAATTAAAGTGCACTTCTAATAGTTTAATTAGATAAGCACTGAATAATACTAATGGACACAGGCCTAATTGTTTGTTTGCTTTTTGATAGCATGAATACACGTTGTAATTGTTATTGTAATAACTTACATGGAGCCTAATATGTGTTGCAACACAAGTAAATACAACACATTTGGAGTTCATGCAAACGAAATGATTGACAAGATCTTGAGTTGAGGTGTCTCGCCTAAGACAGATCGGGGTACAGGAGAGGGGCATTTAGTTGGTAATATGTAATTGCTTAAACGACACTGATGAACATCTTTGAAGCGTCTTCATGGAGATTACGTTTCCGGTGTTTGCTGACAAGGCCGTTCATTCTGCTTCATTAACGCACGTTGATGGACGTCCTTGGGAAGGCATCCAAACTCATCTTATTGACATCATCTGGGCTGTCCCAGAAGAATGGTGGCTTTCAGGATAGAGCTTGGCCTTCTGCTGATCTCGGGTGACCTTCACCACCCAATTCTGCTGTCGGAATATGAAGGCCATGGAGATCCACAGCTTCAGATTCAACAACTGAGACATAACCTGACATTTACGAACAGAAATGGAATAATGAGTCTCTAAAAAAAGGGGTGGTGTATGTGTGTATAGTGGTGTGTGCATCGGCTGCTTTAACTGCTACAGTGCGTCTCATCCTCATGGACTGCAGCAGATTTGCCGGATGCTGTGAGATGTTACTCCACTCCTCCACCAAGGCACTCGCAAGTTCTCGAACATGTCTGGGGAAACATATGGTTACATGGTTACAAGGATGAGCAGCTATCTTTCCTGTCTCCCTGTAGCACTGGGACATTGCAGTGTATTGCTCTGTTCATTCAGTCATCATGCCTCCTGCAGAAGGACTTTGGCATATTCACGCTGGTGATCAGGAACCCAAGGCATTGGAGTCAGTAGAAATGTCTCTTTGGTGTCCTACTGTAAGCTACTGGAACTGTGACTTTAATTGTCTACCGCCTGTAAACTGTTAGAGTGCATGTGCAAAAATTGTTCATGGTTCATTGAACAAGCATGAAAAACATTGTTTAAACCCTTTCCGATAAAGATATGTAAAGCTTGTAATTTGGATTTTACAAACTTATCCTAAAAAAGGGACATTTCTTTTTATTGCTGAGCTTATATTGCGTTCATATGGCATTGGTGCTAAGGACAATCATATAGTGTATCTGAATGGACTGTACCTATTCTGTTCCAGCAGCCCTGTGTCCCTGTGCGCAAAGCAATGTTCATAAAGAGATGATTTACTGAGCCAAACTTGACTGACCTTCACAAAGACCAGAGCTGAAACCCTTGACGATCAATTGGAACGATGAATGTGAGTCAGACCCCATCACCTAACATCACTGTCTGACCTTACTGATGTTACAGAGTCTGGACGGGAACAAAAACCTGCATCCATGTGGAAAAGCCATCACAACAGGACAGAAGCTGTCACTGCAGTAAAGAAAAGACAGCATTGCTATTAATGCATATGGGTTTGAAATTAAATGTCCACATATCTTTGTTTAGTATGTAGGGAACTTGCTGTTGTTCATTTAAAAATAAACACTACCAAAGCAAAAGGATATACTAAGAACCGTTAAAAAATAATTTAACCTTTAAAGCCTAGACAATACAATGTAATCTCTTTTTTTTTTTATCATTGAACCTTTCAACCAGATTTGGGGGCTTAAATCAAAAATCTCATCACATGGATTCAGTATAAAGACAGTATTCATGCACATGTCCTTTGTAACTCATAGTTAATGGAAATATATATACATCTACATACATAGGATCTCATGAAAGTGCGTATCTATAGGCTATACCACGAATGTTATTTCTCGCGCCATTTATATGCCAAAAAATGTTTTTTGCGTGCATGCTACGCACTGAAAACCCTTGGGTAGGATTAGGGGTGGGGAGTGTGTGCGTATTACACGCCATCAAGTGCGTATCATATGCACGCTAAAACTGCGTATCATATGCACGCAAAAACTATTTTTGGCGCATAAATGGCACGAGAAATAATATTCATACGCACTTTCATGATATCGGGCTGACACACACACACACACACACACACACACACACACACACACACACACACACACATTGATAGTGTTGTGCCACCTCTCACCTGTCAGCAGTCCATCTGTTCATTCTTGACTGACCACATTAAAGCTAAGAATGAGGGCCACATCTCAAAATATGCATTATGGACATGGGGATGGTAGTAAAATGAGATTAATCTGACCTGTTTGGCTCCTGCTTTAGGGATAAATGTAACATTCAGGGGTCAGAGTATAAATGAGCTACAATAACGAAACCATATATTAACCCTTTTCCTCTCTTCACAGAATTAATTCACTCTCAGTGTGCATGCATACACACTCACACACACACCCTGTGCATGTCTATGGCAGAAGCTTTATTGTATTATTAAAATCAGAGTGGTATGACAGCAGAGGTATCAAACCTGTCCAGCATTTTAATACCAGTATGCGATCGACCATAAACACGCAAAGTACATGTTGGAGGGCCTCAGCAATAAAACCCAGCATTGTCTAATTTATGGAACACAACACCAGCAACACAAGGTGATGTTTTACCCTTGCTTTCTGACGCTTTTGGTTGGGGGCTGGGGAGGTATCTTTTGTTCCATTGTTCTCATAGCACACAAACAGGTCCCTCACTTAAGTCTGGCAGGGAACAGGAAGCACATTATGTGTCTTCACACAGTTATACAGTCTGATTTGTACATAGAGACACTAGCAAGATTGGATAGGAAAATCCATGACTATAGTGTGCATGTACTAACTAACATGCTGGCAAATTTGCCGGGATGTATAAAGATAAATATATCCATAAGTTCAAAATTATAATTTAAATGATCAGATTAAATGAAGTACATTCATTCAAATTTAATTAAAGTCTTGGTGACTAAAAAACATTCCGTTTGCCTGTGCAAAACTCGCTGTCACAATGCCAGGCTGTTTGTGGTTGCTAAGGTGTACTACATGTTTTTTGAGTGTTGCTTGCTGTCCCAAGTTAAAGGAGTCCATCCTTCTCTGTCTCTGTGTTCTCTGATCTCTACATATGTCACATGTCCGTCCTTCAATGTCCATCTGGATATTTGAATCTCCCGGGCAAAAATGAGAACTCCAATTCAACTATCCTGTTTCTCAGGAGCTCATTACCCTCCTCCATCCCCAGCTCCTCCTCTCGTCAGTCAGGATTTGGCATTCTGATTCCCCTTGAATCAGAATAAATTCTCAAATTATGCTGTACTTTAAAATCTTGAATGAATGATATCTGCCATACATTCATGTTGGTTCTGTTCTGTTTACCCTAAGGGGGGTTATTGCTGCTCTTATCCATAGGCTGCATGGATGCACAGGGAGTTCTCGCCCAGAACAGAACCATACCGCCAATCCAAACTGTATGCTAATTGTCAATCGTATTTGACGACAGTGGTCCTGACAGAAGTAATTTAAACATCCAAGTTGACTATTTATGGCATCAACTTTTTTTTTCTGTTTTTACAGTGAGTGTTGTTTGGATTCTTCGAGATATCTTTAGTTTTTCACAGAAGTAAGCAAGTCAAACAGGCTTGGAATGAAATTAGGGCAAGTTAAAAGGGTAGTTCACAGAAAAAATTTAATTCTCTCATTATTCACTCACCCTCATGCCATCCCCAATGTATATGACTTTCTTTCAAGCATCAAATTAGTGGCAGCCATTCAGTGGCATTATATGGACTCGCAGAAATGGATGATTTTCCTAAAAAAAGCGTTTGTGTTTATTTTATTTTTAATACATCAGTGAATGAGTAAAAGATGAGAGCATTTACATTTTTGGGTGAACTATCCCTTTAATGATGATTTTGGGGGGTAACTATCACTTTAAATGTAGCAAATATTGTCAAAAAAGATCATGTGATCTATACTCATCTTCTTTGTCCTTTGCAAGGAGCCTTGAACTTCAGAGCTTTTCTTTTTAACGTAGTCACCATACGCTCAACACGTCAACCCAAAGACTCATATAGTACATCTAGTAAAGGGGGGAAAAAATAGAACAAGCTAACAGAGATGTGGGACAAAAGGGCAGCACTCAGATTTCCACGAAAACCCTAAAGCTCAAGATCAAGCGACGGTGCCCTTCAGATGAGCTTGTAATCTGGAACACTTCAAACCCTTGTCTTCCAGTGTTCCTCCTCAGATCCTCTCTCCCTGGGGTCGCCACCCCCTCCCGTCAACAGCCAACTTCCAAGTGTGTGAGGGAAGAGGCCTTGAAAGCCGATTGCGTTTTAATAAAGTTTATTATCGGGTGGGGGCTAATCCCCGTGGTAATCTCCCGCAGACCCAAAGGAAAGCAGGATTACTCACTTGCTATAATCCCAATGAAATTGTTAGGATTTAGCTAGCAAAACAGACCAGATGGCAACAGGCTAGTTCTTCCACCCACGGGTCAGCTCACCCCTTCCCCGACCACTCCTCACCCAAGACACACTTAAACGCAACACATGATCTATTCATTGAGACAAACGCACACAGCACTGAGGACACTGATAGGGGGAGTGATGCTCGGGCTTTGGAAAGGCTATGATCACAAACTTGATCACAGACAAGTTTACAGCGTTTGATTGAGAAATGAGGAAAATCTTCAGGAATGGCTGGAATACACTCCAAGATTAAATTCTGAAGATTTTTCAAAACACTAGTCACCAAACACTGGCCAACTTTCTATAAATGGTTACACAGCAAAAGTGGGGATGATAAACAAATGAGAACAATGTGTTCTAAAACCGTAGTTAGATGCCATCATACAGTACATGAAATCTGTCGACTGGACAAAATCTGGACAAAAGTTGTCGTGTATACCAGCCGTTACTTATTCAACTGACTGTCTACAGTAGGACTAGTTTGTGACGCACACTAACTATACGTTTTAAAGACACTGGAAATGTTATGCCAACATGGCTTTAAAAAAAAGCAAAGTATCTAATACCATGGCAGAAAAAAAACAATTGGAGTTTTAAAAACGATACAAGACGTTTTTAGAAAAAATAGTTTTAATCAGATTTTACCCAGCAAAGCACTTGCTCACCTAACAGGCACAAACCATAATGTCTGTGATTCTGATTGTTTAAGGTACTTGTTGTAGAGCTGATCTGCAATGCACATTCAAATCTTAAAATATTTTTGTGAAGAAAAGAAAAAAAACATTTTAAAAAAATCTAATATTTGGTCAGGAAGGCACCGTAAATGAACAGGCAGTGAGATCACGACAAAATTAAAATGGTTTAAACACACATACAGATGAAGGGGTGTATTTTCATTATAACCACAATCATAGAGCTGCTCCAAATTCAAAACAATATGCATTTAGTAAAATTACAAAATGGTTGGTGCTTTTAAAAATGATGTGCTGCAGATTTCGTTGAGTGGTCATTTAAAAACTCATTTTGTGGGATAAACAAATAAACACATTAATTCCGATTACAAAAATGTCATCATCAGATGCTTCTAAGAATGCAACTCACAGATGAAGTAAAAAAAAAATTAAAACTCAGACCACAAGCAGCCCTTCACGGACAAGTGCAGGGTCCGTAAAATGAGACTTTGGCATTTTTCCGCATTACCCTCTTAATTACCATAAAATCAAAACCAATACTTTGTAATCTCTCAATTTCTGTGCATTGTTTCTTTGGCACTGAAGCTGTCAGGTTCTCTAGTAGCCACAACTTGTGAGATTTGGTCGTCCCTGCTAAAAAAAGTTAAAGTTTACGCTGGAGCGATGCTCTAGGCCAGAGACAATTTAGCCCGTCGCAGCTTTATCCTCAGTTTAAAATACAGGTACATGGCGAGCAGACACATGATGGAGAGGAGGTACAGCAGGACACACAGGCTCACATCCAGCTTGGAGAATCCCACGCTGAGCAGGGACATCCAGCGCTTGTTTTGGGGTCTGGGGTACTCTTCTATCCAGAGGTTCCCTTCCTGGCGTCCCAGGTCTCGCTTCACCCTCCAGCCTCCCTCGAACTGGAGGTCTTCTGCATCCTCCTTCTTTTGCAGACTCCTCCGTCGCACTACGCCAGACATGGCTGCAGCTTGAAGGGCTTTGGCTTTATAGTGTTGGCTTACAAAGGAATCCAGGTCTACTATGTCCTCCTGGCGCTCCCGTAGTTTCAATCCCACAATTCTTGGCTTGTGTTGGGACTGCGGCCGCTGTGGCTTCTCCCACGGTGCCTGGTTATCGGTTGTGTCTGCTCCAGCCACCCCCATTCCCTCCAGCCCCGCAGGGTACGGCTCACCGGCCTGCTCCTCCAGTGCTGGCTCTTCCTCCTCCTCCTCCTCCTCCTCCTCCTGCTCCTCTTCTTGAGGCTCTTCGGCAGGGTGGTTGTCGAGAACCTCTCGAGCTCTCCGTTCCATCCCGCGCCCGGCTTTATTCTCCATCCGAGCGGCCGCGAGGCGGTTCCTCTGATGGATGAGAGCCTGGGTCTCGTCCTGCAGGTAGTCCATCAGAATGTGATCTGAAGAAAAGTAGTTTCGGAGGAAGGTCAGCACCTGCTCCTGGTTCCAGTGGTGCTCACCGGTCCTCTTTACACCATGACAGCTAGGACACAACTCCGGAGACGGCCACTGAATCTTAGGGAAATCGGGGTCCTCACTGAGTTCTCCTGTGTGAGATCAGAAAAGCAGAGTTTCATAATTCATAAACAGTGAAGAGGAGTTTCATAAACCAAATCAACCATAAATCAAAAGAGGAGTTTTGACAATGAACTACTAAACCACAACTTTCACACCAGAAATTGTTAATCCAAAGTAATTCTTGAAGCCTATTTTAACAAGAAATCTCATTCTCATTACTGTATTAAAAAACAACAACATGTCATGTAAATTGTAAAAAATGTATACATCAAGGTATTATTTATTGTAAAACCTTTATTTATCATGTTTTAAATAAAATATTTGGTGCTTATTAATTTATTAAGCACCAAATGAGAACAATTATTAAGAATGGACATTAAAAAAAAAACTCATAAGTAAATTGTCTGCACACTCTGCATGTATTAAAACAATGAGAATTTGAGGGCGAAACATGCTCAATTGTTGTGAAAATAATTCCATATAATTTCCCACTGCAAAATCCTAAAGGCTTCATTTATATATAATATTTATATCAAATCGATTATATATTTATATTTTAATGTGACCTGGACATGTTTTCATGAGATTCACCTGCTGTCAAACATTGCTTAACCCAAGGTTAAAACTGGCTTTAATCCAGGTTAATAAGACAAATGATCTCAGGGTTTATGGTTAAATTTAGTGGGAAAAGCCCAAATTAAATCAATTATGTTAGTCGAAAGCTTAACATATACCTGGAGAATAACACTTCATTTCCCAGAATGTTTTATTAGCTAATATAGGTAACCTAATATACTATATGATCATTCATTTCAAATGTTGATGCCAATATTTAGTTTTATAAAAGTATCTGAAAACAATATGTTGATTTTGATAGGTTTAATTAGTTCAGAACAAAATTAATTCTGTATATCAGAAAGTTATTGGGCATAATTAGTCAAAATAGAAAAAATGGTTGAGTAACTTTTGAATTTCTGTTGCAATTCCTCTTCCTGTCATTCAAAATTCAGAATTTTGCCCAACCTTGAGGTGCTGTGAGAACCGAGTGTGTGCGTGTGTGTGTGACAGGTCTAAAGACATGATCAATAGACCTGTGGGCTCTCCCAGAGGGAGGATCGTGAAGATAATAGATGAGGTTGGGGTGAACAACACACCCCACACCCCTCCCCATCCACATGCACACGCACCAGCCTCTTCTCTTCACACCCCCTATGAACATGCCACCATCTCCAAATTGAATATGAAAGCCAGCACCTCTGGGCTGCAGCTCTCCCTCTAATGAATTACTATTTTTTTTCCCGTCAGATGTTTTCCTTTCCTCCCTCCCCCCAAAAGCCACCCGGACGGAGGCATCCGCTAATAAATTGCTTGTGGCGGATGTCAGGGGGTGGCCGGGACACTACAAGAGGTGGCAGCAGCGGTTAGTTTACATCCCTCCCCCATCTCTTACGTAGATTAATCTGATGTATATATGCATGTGTGGACGTACTCTGCATACCGCACTTTACATAAGAGATACATCAATTTTACTATGCGTCTCGAGGAACCCGGGGGTCTTTATGCCTCGCACTGTGACAGCACTCATTTCTGGCTGTGATGTGATGCAATGCCTATGAAGATCTTACTTTTAATCATAGAGGCCTTCAGCACAGAGGTGACTTCAGCTGTAGCACTGTTCACATTGATACAAAAGCTTGCTGGGGCGGTGCATTAATATTCATGCGTGTGAATAGGGATAAAGAGCCGACACGTAGGACAGTTCCGGTAAGCGTGAGTGAATGCGAGTGCCGATGGGTGGGCAGGGCTCCGGTGTTCAGATCAAGGGTGGATTGGAGGACTTACTAAACAAAAGCAAAACTAAACCTCTTCTTGGGATTTTCAAAAGACCATAGAAACTGGGGAATTGGAGAGACATAGGAAGAGAAAGGAGCTACTATACTATGACTAATTCCCTACTAATTTTGTAGTATGCAAAAAATGCAGTGAAATAATATATGCCACAATGCAATATACCTGACTTGATCTGGCACCATGAAACTTATTTGTCTTCCTTCTGTAGACGTCTCCCCCTCGACAAGATGGCAGCAGCGCTGGGCTGAGGCCTGTTGCTTGGGCCTTTATGCCAGTTAAATTAATTGTGCAGCAGTGATACTAATAGGCCACTATTCATGCCTGGTTAGCTGTGTGTGTGTTTGTGTGCGAGATGGGAGGGAACCACTAAAGAGGCTCACGATTAGGAGGAGAAGGAGGGTCCCGCTTGGGGACCGAGAGGAATAAAGGGTGTTGGAGGGTGGGAGGCGGAGGAGGAGGAGTGCCACCCACCTCACACACACTCTGAGTTAGCCACTTGGGCCAGAGATTACAAAGCAGAGGAAGGCTTGATGCTGGCGGCGTGGCGTGTGCCACCTGCTGTCCCAGGCGTCTGGGGAATAGAGGGCCGCGTGCCCCAGGCAGGAGACACTGTTGCTGTATCAATTGTCAAGCGGCAGGAACGACTCTCCCGGGACACAAGAGACAGTAAGACCTAATCAGCAGAAGTGACAGGGGACCCAGAGACACAGAAGAGCCATAGGGGGACACGCAAGGGGGGACTTTTGTCCAATTATTCATGACTTCATGGCTGGTAAAACGGAACAGACGCTAAAGAGGCAGGAGACATCAAAAGAGGACAAACAAATGAATTAAGCAAGTGTGAAGAGAGGCAACTAACTCCCTTTATAGCTCTTCTGGACAACAGCCATGCAGGATGACAAGTTGTCAGAGAGATAACTAAGATTTTTAATTATTAAATGTCAACTCTGCAGACAGTTCTTTGCTAATAACTTTTATTAGTGAATTCTTATTAAAACTAAGGTAATAATGTTCTTATCAGAACACGATACACGAGTATAACTTCAAAATATAATAAAACATTTAGATTTAAATTAGTTAATTTAGCAGACCCATTTTATCCAAAGCGACTTGCAAAATAAAATAAATAAATAAATAAATAAATAAAACAAAATGATAAACTGAAAAATAAGGTGAGCAACAGAAGGTGTGAGAAATAGAAAAAAAGGATGTATGTAAGTGGAGGGATAGAGAAAAAGAGAGATAGACGGATAGAAGAGAAGAGGACAGCTGGTGTCTGCCCAGAGGATCGTCGAATTAAAGGGATTTAAAGGGAAGAAGCTGCACTGGTGCTCTGGAGAGGGAAAATCCACCCAAAAACTCCTGGTGTGCTCTCTTCTTTTCTCCTGCTCTATATTACGGTCAGGAGTGACAGGACTGAATAATATCCTTGATTAAAGATTATTTGTGCACACTTAAAAGCCATACCAAGTAAAACTTAAAATAAACCTGTCAAAAAAAAAAAAAAAGGTCTATTATGTTTTCAATTATGAAACGAAAGCCGATATACTGTTCAAAACGAAGTATACGAAGTATACTGTTCAGCTTTCTGCTCACATTAATATGTCCATAGTTCATTTTGTTGAATGAGACCTATTGTTACTGCTAGGATGCCTTTGTGAACTTGAGGGGAACTGACTTCATAAATCCACTAAATATAACCCTGACACCCGATGACTCCAATGGTTCAGAACGCATTTTAAATGCAGTGAATTAAATTGAAATGTGTAATTTCTAATTTTAAGTTAAAATAAATTTCAAAACACTGTCCAAATTTTGTTTTGGGGCCACTGTATGCATGTGGAGTGTTAGTCGTTAATGTGTAACACTTAACATTTGTTTACACTGAACATACTGACCTGCCAGGCGGTTGTTGACCCGGTTGTGGCGAGACCACAGCCAGAGGACAGCGGCAGACAACGAGGTCACATGATCCATGCTCTCCAGGGCCATACTCTCAAAGTGTTCTGCACAGGGCCTGCATCCGAAAAAACTGCTGACATAACCTCTCATCGCCTGCAACACTTCCTGAGGGTCTGAGATCGAGAGACAGAAAGAGAAGAAAGAAAAGAGGAAATGGACAAAAAGAGAGGAAGTTGAAAGTGTGATTGCAAAAGAAGCACTACCAACTTTGGGCGCATGAAACACATATAATATATATATGATATTATAATTAGTGCTGTCAACGTTAATGCGTTAACGCATGCGATTCATTTCTGTTTTTTTCCCCGGCATCTTTTGGCAAGCGTTACATCATAAGATCATGCTCTTATTCATGCAAATACTTTTAAACCATTCAAGTGTGACAAGACAAAAGAAAACCCGCTGTCTGTGAATGTCCAGTCTATATGTGACAGACAGCGCACCAGAATCGAGATCTCTTTCACGCTTGACTGAACAATAATAACACACACAATTATGCCACAATGTCAGTTTTGTCGAGTGTCCTCATAAGAGCAGTCTTAAATTAGTTAAATAAAATGTTAAATGAACGTAAAGAGTCGTGAGAAAATGGGATGTGTCAGATCTGGATGTGCGGCAGCGGCTGGTTTTAAAGGGACAGCAGCCACTAATGTCGTCTGTCATTAATGTTAAAGAAAGAACAAAAAGAACAGAGAAAATTACTTACTGTTCTTGACTAAAGAACTTTTGTAGCTTTTAATATTAATTAATCTATATTTCATTTATAATTTATGCAGTGCAGACTGTTTGATAACTATTCAATTTCTGTATAATACCTACCTGTTAGACAGGAAGGGCAGAGGTAAATAAGACATTTATTATGGGTTTACGTGAGGATTGTTTTAAGTTCCCTTAAATTAAAAGTTGTTATATTTTTTGAAGCCTAATAAATGCTAAAATTGATAGCTTTAAAAAAAAAAAATTGAGAAAAAAGAAAAAATCAATTTCATTGAGACATCAGTAGCTGTATTAGTATACTGGCCTTCATTCATAAAAAAAAGTATTTAAAATAAACTGTCTTCATGTTGTTACTACATTAATTTGAGGAGATTAACTGTGAAACATTCACATTATAAAAATATATTAAAAACTTACATTCATATTAATCTAGTTAATTTTTTAATCGATTGACAGCACTAATTATAATATAGCAATATTATATTTCATAACAACAACAATAATAGCAACCAACTGATAATAAATATTACTTTTACGATATTATTATATTACTTATATTGCTAACAAGGCATCATTTCTCTTAATTAGCTTCATAACAATATACCACATAATTTTACATTTAAAAAATAAATGATGCATAATATAGCATATGAACCTCTCCTGTAAAATATTGGTTTCTAATGCATGAAAACCTGTTAATTCAGACACACAGTGGGCCACTAACTAACCTCTCTCCGGACCCCAGATTACCCTAAGCATCTATTCTCTCGAACACAACACATTCTGAGGACAAGTCCCTGCAGGTACCAGGAGCGAGACAGGTCAGTTCTCACCCCAAACGCTCTCCAAGTTAGTTTAGTGTTGCGTTTAGTGCACTTCTTTCTTCTGTGTTTAGCTGGTGGACATAATCCAGAGCATTGCCAGTGGACAGATGGACACCCCGTCCCTGGCCTTCCATCTGCAGGTTACATGACCCCCCCTCCAACCGCTCGCACAAACACAAACACGCATCCACACGCTGATGCCCCCTCCGCTCTTCTTCCGCCCACTGTAAGCTGCTGGATTAAGTGTGAGTGGAGAAGCTGTGTTCACTAGGTTTTAAATTAACCCTTCAGATTCCAATAATCTAAACAAATCCCTCTCTTATACCTACACACAATTACATTTCCAGCAGCAAAACAAGGCCCAAGAATAACAGTGGCACACTGGTTTCCTGGAATGAGACACTCTGGTGTGTATTTGTATTGGATCAAGAGGGATTTTTCAACTGAATGCACCATAAATGCTTGAGGAAAGCACAGACGGCCACACACAGCCTAATACAAATGCATGTCCGCCTTCCTTACACAATAGACAGGGCTCATCTGTCTCCAAAGGGCCTTGAAGGTTGTGACACAGGGCAGCTGATGGCAGCTCTTGAGGTCACAAACAGGCCAAGATGGGCCACATAATTCAGTCCCAGCTTCTTTAGACCACTTACAGAGTTTCATTTACATAAGCCTGAAACGTATATGGCCTGTAGCAGAAACCGCACAAAAAAATTACAGATCAACAAAGCAGGCTGTGCAACATCTCCTGTCCTGACTGATGTTTCATTGATTTGTTCTTTTTAGCATATTGCATTTCTGAAAGATAGTGTTGCTTTTTACAAGCCTGAAATAATTAAAAAGTCAGCATGAAATCAAAATAGACCTTTTTAACTTTTTTAATTTTACATTTGTGCATTTGGCAGACGCTTTTATCCAAAGCGACTTGCAGTGGGCTCCACAAATATTGGCATCCTTGGTAAATATGAGCAAAACTGAGTGTGAACATTTATGTTTGCCATTCCTCCTTTTAGTCTTTCATTCAAAATATTCACAAAAATGTACCCTTTAATTGAAGATAATTTACACAAAATATAAATCTGGCATACATGAAATACAAAATTCGAATATTGTGCAAAAGTTCATTTATTTCAGTAATTCAACTTAAAAGGTGAAACTAATATATTATATAGACTCATTACATGCAAAGTAATGAGTCTATATAATATATTAGTTTCACTTTTTAAGTTGAATTACTGAAATTTATGAACTTTTGCACGATATTCAAATTTTTCGAGTTTTTACCAGTAAATATGGTTCTCTCCAAAATATGTGTGCCAAAATTATTGGTAAAAATCTAACTTTAGCATATTCCCATGGTATGTTTTTAAGTTCACCTTAGTGATCATGAACACTTAAGTGATAAGTCATGACTTCCTGTTTCGCTGGGCTCTAAATATGAAGTGAGTGACACAGGCCAAATTCCTCATCCATGACAATGGGACAGACCTGAGAATGCAGTAATGATGGGTGACAAAAGGCTAGTTACCAGAAGGTTTAAGGTTTAAAGCCTCACGAGAGACGGTCCATATCATCATTGTGTCTTTGAGCAAGACATTTGGAAGACGACTACTCACAATGTTCAAAAAAAAAGAAGGGAGCATTCTGTTAATAACTTAATGTGTGGTCTAGTTGAGGCGCTGTGCATATTAATAGTACCTGTGCTGCCAATTTCTTTAGCCTGCACCGTAAGCACATGGAAGAGTGTCCAAACAGCACATGGGTATCGACGGTATTGGGCTTGAGATCCCTGGCAGCCCACCCACTGAACACCATCAGGCAACACTGCATCGCTCGTCTTAAAAAAAACACACACATACAAAAATGGAGTCTCAATTGACTTGTGCTTCACTTAAACGACAAGAATCAATTGAAGTCAATCAATTTTCCTTTCAGTCACTCCTCAAATGAAGTAAGGTGGATACTGCAAATAAAGCAGGTATGAGTGTTACAGGAAATAAAAGGTCCTCAATCATATTTCATTTAATGCGTAAATAAAAGCAAATATCAGACAACATTTAAACTCTTTGGTTTGGAATGGATCCAGATCTCCCATTGGCCAGTCTCTTGTGCAGAGTCACTCAGCAGTTGATTGGTGGGCGTGTCTATAAGAGGCGATGATCTTGATGACACCAGCCCTTTTCCTTATGGAATGCCTTCCCACTTCCTCATTGATTCATTGACTGGGTGGCTAAAAGCTTATGACGTCACTAACTGCTCCAGAGTATGTTTGTGTATGTAGGCATGGAGCCTCATGACAGCATTATATAATCTCGTTCAACCAAAAATTAAAATTCTGTCATCATTTACTTATTTCTTCACAAAAGAATGTCAAAGGTGTTTTGTGTCCATACAATGAACGCCACTAGGGTCCAATGTTGTGTTGTACCCCATTGACTTTCATTGAACATTCTTCAAAATATCTTCTTTTGTGTTCTCCAGAAGTAAGAACACCTTATCAGCTTGGAACGACACGACAGTGGTTAAATGGTGACTGAATATTCATTTTTGGATGAACTATCATTTTAAGTAAACGCAGCTCTTTTGCCTAAATTTGAATATCTAACCATAGCGTATCATCACTATGCCTTAGCCTTATGAAATTGTTTTTATGCAGCCTGCATGTGATGTTGAATGTCATGGCTTGAAATTGTGCTTGCAACAGCTTAAATAGTTTAAATAAATGTTTTAATAAATTTAAATGAGTGACAGTATCCCAATACACTGACCTCATGACCCAAGTCTAAGTGGAGAAATGCTTACATCGAAGTATTGACAAAATCGGGTACCTTTTTAAATAAATGCAGTACTTTGCTATATCAAATGTCTGGTTGTCAAAATTCTTATTTATAATTTCTAATACAGTCATAAATGGAAATAAAAACCGAAAACCAGAGCACTTTCTGAGATGTTCTGCTCAGGTAAGCTTGACTAACCTGTACAGCATTGTCCAGCACATCTCTCAAACTGCTGTATCTGATCTCGGTCCCATTCTGTAGTTGTAACCAGTTGTCCACGATCTTCAGTGCACTCTTTACAGACGGACGACCTGGGAAATACTGCACAAACAAAACAAGCACACACAATCACACACTTGTGTTTGGGACCAGGCTAAGCTAAAGCATCTCATCATTTACATAAGTTCTTTTAAACCTAATAAATGTGACAGCTATTTCTGCAACGCCAGAAGCTGTTGTCAAATGGTGAGATCAACAGATTTGCTAATGTGCTACTAAAAGACGCTAAGTAACAGTGAAAGTACACATTTCAATGCTCTGAGTTACATTCATGAGAATATGTTCCTTTAAATATGCATATATATATACACACATACACACACACACATTGATCACAGTTACAGGACATGCTAACCTTTATTAAATGTTGTAAAAAAAATAATAATAATAACAATACTAACAACAAAAATAATTATTATGGTCATACTTTAGATTAGGGTCAAAATCTCACTATTAATAAATATTAGCTACAACTTTTGCCTCAATAAACTCCTAATATAAATAGTTAGTAAAGTAGTTGTTAAGTTTAGGTATTGGGCAGGATTTAGGGATGTAGAATATGGTCATGCAGAATAAGGCATTAATATGTGCTTTACAAGTACTAATAAACAGCCAATATCCTAGTAATATGCATGCAAATAAGCAACTAGATAATAGTGAGAATTGGACCCTAAATTATTAATGACACATTAACAATGATTAATGATAATAATAATTATTAGTATTATTAACAATTACATTACAAAACAATGATAATATATTATTCAAATGAAACAAAGATCACTTTTTAACATTATTATTTAATAATACAATTAAATATTAAGTCTTCGTTTCCCTTCTGTATTAAAAAGCAACACTGAATGTACTATTGGTAGATGCACTTCTTTCTTACACCAGTCACTGCAAATTTTATAGTGTTAAAGAATGTGTGTGTGTGTGTGTGTGTGTGTGGAAGACTCTAGAAGCTCAGTGAAGTAATGACCAGCCTGAGCCATGTGGCACGAGGGAATGGACAGATTCAATGGCCCTGGACGGACGCCAGTGCTGACCTTACAATTCTGTGTCTGAGCTGGGGCCACAAAGCCAACGCTAACACTCCGTCATGGCCCCATAAACACAGCCACATTAGTGCAGGCCAATGCCCGTGTGTGTGTGTGTTTGTGGGGAGGCCCCACAGGATCCCAGAGGTGCACCTTTCTTTGATTTGTGCTCTTGCGTCTTTTCAATTTTCCTGTGGCCATCTGTTCAGCATGGTGCGGCCTTCTATTCATCACCCTCTAACAGGATCTCTATTAAAACGCAGCTCACTTAAAAAGGCCTTGCAGAGATTTACTTAACCCCAACGCCCCACTCCATTCTGATTTGTTTCCTTAATCTGGGAGATTCGGCCATTGAGAACGCAGCCAAGGAGGAAAGCTAATCAAAGCTGCACAGGTGGGAAAAGTAGAAAGTCTCTGAGTGTAAGTGTGTGTGTGTGTCATTGAATAGATCTGTGCACTGGTCTGGCCTCTAACTAGTGTGAAAAGCTCATTAACAGACCTGGATGCTGAAGAGGGTAATCTGGGATTGCTCATACAAAAGGCATTGTTCAAAACTAGGTGAAAACTCTGTTCTGAATCTCTGCAATCAAAACAACACGGCCTGTGTGAATGACTCTCCAGGGTGCTGGCAGCTAGTGAATGAGAGGCTGTGGAATCATTCTGTTATGCTGCAAAGTCTCTTTAAGAGTTGCATGGAGAAAGTACACAGATACAAATCCTAATGGACTCGATATTTGGTCTGGTTAATAGTTAATAAAGGCGAAGTAAAGAAAACTGCAGTCAACTGGCTCACACGCTTCGATATACACTGGCCACAAAAGTATTTGGACACTTTGGCAACACATGCAATACCATTACCTTAAAAAAAAAAAGAAGAAAAAAAAGAAATTAATTATTTTATTCAGCAAGGATGCATTAAATTGACCAAAAGGCACAGTAAAAACTTTTTTTTTTCTATCCTAAATAAATGCTGTTCTGTTGAATTTTATATACATGAAAGAATCCAGAAAAAAATCTGTCATGGTTTCCACAAATATATTAAGCAGCGCAACTGTTTTGAACATTGATAATAATAATAATAAGAAATGTTTCTTGAGCAGCAAATCAGCATATTAGAATGATTTCTGAAGGATCATGTGTCACTGAGTAATGATGCTGAATATTCAGCTTTGTAATCAGTTTTTACATTTTAAATGACATTTTAAAGTATAATAAAATAAAATAAAAATTCGCAATAATATATTACAGTTTTTACTGTATTTTGATGAAATAAAACAAAATAACTTGCATACATTTTACACTACCGTTCAAAAGTTTTGTTGGTATGTCATTACATTTTCTACCAAAATATTAACCAAGTCGCATTTACTTTAGAGAAATGTAGCACAAAAGCAAAAGTTTGTTTTTAATTACAACAGGATAACATGTCACAATGAGGTTCAATTAGTAAAAACACTTGAAATAACAATGAACAATACTTATTCAGCATTTATTCATTATACTTTAATGTTAATTTCTACATTTATTAATACACTAAAAAAGTTTTGTTAATGTATTATGATATTGAACATGACATAATTACGAAAAGTATATTTATCAATTAACATTAACAAAGTACAACAGTATTTATAACTTTAAATAATCTGTTAGTTTATAAATCCTAAACATTAACTAATATTAAAGAATTAAACCTTATTGTACAGTGCTATTGATAAAACATACATGTATATACAGTATACAGTATCACAACATGATACTGTATTTGGTTGTCAAATGTTACATGCCCATAGTCAATGTGTGAACTTGAGGGAAACTGACTTTACACAACTACTAAAAATTGGACCAGTTTGTTAAAGTTAATAAATGGCACAGAAAAGTACTTTTTTTTTTTTTTTACTCTGCTAACTAATGCAATAACATTCAGACATTTTTAAGAGTGACTTATAAATACTTTTAGGGACCTCCGTAGTGGTTATCTTTTCAAGAAAAGACAATGTTTTCAAAGACACCCTGATATTCAGACAGTTTCTCGAACAGTATTTTCATTATATCCAGTATTTTTAAGAGTATATATAGCCTCTGCGTATTTCATTTACCAAAGCAGGGATATAGATCACTAACCACAAACAGCCCTTTCCAATCACTGTCCTCACTGATACAGCTCCCCGCTCTCCCTTCTTCCTCCCCTCCGGACCATGACAATCCACTTCACCCTAGCAATATGTCATCTCCAATCCGATTAGTATCAGCATTCAAGAAACCACAGTCTCTCTCTCTACAGTGGTTCAAAAGAGAAGGCATCTGTTGGCCAAGCCCGAGGAAGACCCCCGTTTAATCTCACCCTCTGGGACTCATATACAAGTGGGCCATGTAAAAGCCATCTAAACTGTTCCCCTGTTATCACGGTGACGGCACTAACCAACAGCAGGTGCTAGGCGTCCCCCAACATTAGGGATCTCTGAAAGTTGTTCGAATGAAAACAGGAACCGCAGGATCAGACATTTAGGACACCGTGCCCTGAGATAAAAGATGGAGGCACGGCTGGATCTGGACCTCAAATTGCCTTCTAATTCCTTGTTTTATTCTCTCCCTCTTGCGTGGCAGGAAGCCTCTTTCAAGAAAGCAGGATAAAGATGGGTAATCCTAAAGCCTCTCTGTAATGCTCTCATGTCTCCAAGATCCACTCTTTTAATCCTGAAATACATGTTCTGATTCATACAAATCCGGATTGTGCTGCAAACCCAGATACGTTAAGCAACAGCGTGACCGAGGAAAACACTGCCGTGTCCAACTCCACTCTGGCAGTAAACCGCTGTGCTATATATAGTATACTGTATATATATATATGTGTGTGTGTGTGTGTGTACTGTATATATATTATATATACAGTATACACACACACACACACACACACACACACACACATATATCTATACACACATACATTTTTAAATAATAAAATAATAAATTAAAAATTATAAAATAAAGATAGAAAACAGCTATTCTTCACATATACTGTATCTTATGCATATATTTTTGTTTGTCATTTTAAAGACCCCAGGGTCACCTGGTGCAGGAGAAGGTTCAGGACGAGAGGGCAGGTTCACAGGATTACCCCATTACATCAGTCTGTCTGCATTCTAAGCATCTTAATCTAAAGCACCAAATCTGTGGGCAGACAACCTACGGTAACTGTGTTTAGCATTCAAGCCACTGTACAGATCTTCAGCTCAGAACACGGAGTGTGTGTGTGTGTGTGTGTGTGTGTGTGTGTGTGTGTGTGTGTGAATGTGCTTGTTCCTCCGTGCCACCATTAATCTCTCCATGCTTTGCTTTAGTGGGGTTAAACACTTCCTCTTCACAGAGTGTCAATTAATGCAGCCATCGTGTCTGTTTAACAAGGCAGCTCAAAAGAGCAGGCCAAAAACAGCAAGGACACTCTGAAGAGGCCCAGCTAACACTAGAATACCAGAGGGAGCCGGGAATATTGACAAAACTAACCACAGTTAATGGGAGGCCTGCCCAGGGCCCCTGCCACTCCTCCAGGCATCTGTGTAGACCTTCCCTGGAGAGCCCTAAATAATCAGAGAGATTGGCAGTGCTACGCTGGACGGACGCAAAGCCAGCGAAAGGTCATTGTCTCAGACCTCATCAAAGAGATCCGTGGCACGTGTCTGATCCAGTAGAGAACGGTAAGAGAAAGAAGAAAGACAACATATAGAGAATATTCGAGTGAATCTCAATGTTAAGAAATGTTCAATTTATATTTCACCCTCATAATCAAAAAATATATAAGACATTATATTTATTATCATTAAAATAAGGTCACATAATACCATGAAACCTTAATTTCATATGTATTTATTTGATTGCGAGGTGAACATTTCTTGTGAGAAAGATTGTGAGGAAACGATAGAACAGTACACCAATGCAGTGAAATACCCAGAAACAAAGAAATATTATGAATAGTTAAATAACACAAATAATTATGCTTTTAGTATGCACTGGATGTTTTTTTAATTGCAGCCTAAATTATTTTCTTCTCATTAAATTTTTTTTTTTAAATGAAAAAATGCAATATTTTCAGCTATTTGATCAGTGTTTTAAAAGGAAAAGGAAAATGAAAACGGAATACCTTGGATGTATTCTTAAATGTCAGAAAATAACATCAGCAGTTTCACATCAAGTGCACATGTTGCTGTGAAACATTTCAGCATCAAGCTTGTATTACCGCTGTACCATTTTTGGTATAATTGCTATTATATTTTCTCCCTGAAACACCCATTTGACCATATGTTTTACTTTCTAAAATCTGACTGATCTCAAAGATCATTTAAGTCCACAAGCACTGAAAATCTTTGTGCTAAGGGCTGAAAAACACCTCTTAGATTGAAATATTCAGTGTATCTCCCTCTAGTGGTTTGTCATGTGAACTGACTTGGCTGATACAGTTGCCATGATATAAAAGCATAGATATTTAAAAAACTAGATATTTAATGTTTGTGTTTACTGATGTGACTCACCTTAGCCAGTACATGTATGTACTTTTTGAGTGCAGTCAGATCGTCTCCACTGATGGTGATGTGACCAGACAGCTCTACACGCAGAGAATAATGCAGCGCTGATTCCAAATCAGACATATACACACTCGTCCTAAATACACACACATAGAAACCTCTGTAGGACAATCGCTGACATTATGTGTACCATCTAAATCATGAGAGGCAACTACGAAAGTCCACATGATTTGATTTGTTAACACCTTAAAGGGATAGTTCACCCCAAAATTAAAATAATTTACTCTCCCTCATGCATGCTATCCCCAACACGATCACTTCTTGCGTACATGAGACCCAATGAGGTTCATTTTAGCATGTTATGAATGCACAAGCTTCTGTGATTACCATATGTGATGGCTTACCATTTGCTCTATGCATATATGGTGTCGGCGTTAACACTTCTCGTTTACTTTAAACGGGTGACAACATGCGCTGCCGAACTGAATTGTGGGTTCCGTTGCGCCGCATCACAGCTTGTGGCAGAAGTTTAAAAGTTTTTCGACTTTTCAAGCGCCAATGTAGGTGTCGACCAATCAGATCGCCTAGCGCAGACGCTTGCCAAAAGCGATCATGCAACACTGAAAAGGAATGTGATTGGCTGCTGTCACTATAATGGTCGCATCAGCACCAAGTTTCAGACACGCCCTCCGTCAAGCGTTGTCGCCCCGTGCGAATGCAGTGTTAAGGGTTTGAAACGATATGAGGGTCAGTAAATGATGACATTTTACATTTTTCGGTGAACTATCCCTTAAACAAATGAAGCTTTGATCTATGAATGTTTAAATATACATATTTGAATTTTCATTAACTAATGATTTGTTAAGTGTAATAAGACTTAATAAAAATTAGCATCCTGTAACAACTTGTTCAGTGCATTTATCTAGTCACCATGTAAATAATTAAATTATGCATTAATATGTAAATTATGTGTAAATGTGGGAAGACAATGAACAATTTAGAGGCTTAAATGGCTCAATGGTTGATTACTGTACGTCAGCTTGTGTGCACTAACTTGTTAAACGGTCTCCATTCCTCTGTTGAGTTATTGATGGGATCAGTGATGGCAGTCTGGTGTTTGCCTGTCCGCACTACCCCTGGCAACCTCTGGAGGGCATATGAGTAGAAGGTACGAGCTTCACTGAGTCTAAGAAGGGAGGAGAAAAAAGAATTAGGGTCACACAACCACTAAACATGACTAAGTATGTGACAACATTTGACAAAAGAATGTGGAGTGGTGGTCATGTCTGTCAGACTCCAGAAGAGCTCAACATCCATGTCTATAGAGCTGCTGCTGTTTGTTGAATCCGTTCATTTTAGGACAGGAATTAAAAGAAGAGTTAAGGTTAAGGTTATAGGATCTGGATTAGAGCGAGAGATAGAGTATAGGCAGTCACTCTACTTCCAAATATAACTACTTCCCTACTTTACAGTATGCAAAAATCAGTATGTCAAATGAGTAGTATGTCAGTAAGAGATATATATATATATAACTGACCTTATCTTACTATTTGGCATTATATCTGCCACTGTACCACTGGCTACCACAGTCTCTAGTCTAGATATTAAACTGACTCCGGAATTCTTGACACTCCAATTCAAACCTTTCTTAAGAATTCTGGAAATGAGTAATGTTAAAAAGCTATTCTCCCCCCCAATTTTTTTTAATTGTGTCTAGGAATGCATTGTGAGCTTATACTCCCATGTCTCACTTCTCCTGTTTTCCACTATCATCCATTTACCTTTCTTCCTCGGATGAGCAGATGGTGGGTGTGGTGTGCTGATGAGATGTCATTACTGATCATTACCCTCTTCACTAACCCTGGCAATCAAACAATAAACACCACTGTGCATTCCTGAGTCTCTCGCACAGGCGGACACACACTCCCTCATCTACCCAAGCTTCAATCAACCCTCGCCGGGGAGCCGGGGCAAAGCCTGAGGTCCCCAGGGTCTGACGGCACGCTTCTGAGACCACGAGGACCTGTTCCACCCGGGGGAGATCGTGGAGATAGTGTGTGTGTGTGTGTTCGTGTTTTTGCGCATGCTACACAAGATCAATCACGCATTCAGACCTGACGGCACGCCATCTGTTGCTCTGCAGAGCAGGGACTGTTTGGCAGGTGAAACGCAAAAAAATGAACACTATTGTTTCGGTGTAGAAGATTAAAACCCCCTCCACACACATGCGCACACCATCAAGGAGGACGAAAACAACATAAGCCAACCATAAATCATTTCTCTTTTGCATTTGTCATCTAAAGAGCCCCACACCCGTGCCAAGTTATTTTTCTCAAACAAGCATAACAAAGCAAGCAAACCTCTGATTTATGCTCCTGGTTAGAAATGATTATGAAAGCTCTGTGATCTTGAATAATGGCATGTATTAAAACTCTGTTGTCTCATTAACATTGCCAGATGTTGTGGAGATTTTTTCCTGCGATGGCTAATGATCATAAAACTGAGAAGATGGGATCAGGCAAATGCTAAATACTTAATTATAAGAATCGAAGAGTTAAATGGCTCAGCTCTAGCTCATGCTTATGCACCAAGAAAGAGAGTTTAAAGGCGAAGTGTGTCATTTTTTTGTTCTTTCCTATTTAAATCTATATGATTTTTTTCAACTGTTTTGTAAAAAAAACAATCTTGAAGTCTGGTTACTTAGAAAAGTAACAGCACACTTGACTTGAGGCATCGTTCATGCCTGTAGCACAAACAGTACAGAAAAAGTTAAATATTGAAGTTTAATACTTTTGTATGATAATATTAAGAATGAGCATGAGCAATAATAATAGTTAGCATTAAACAGGTATCCCAAATACTTCCCTCATCTGTCATATGACCACATTCTTTAGGCAATTATCTACACATCAGTCTCTTCACATCCTGCAATCGCTAAGTTAAGTGGTCTAAATGTATTTATTTATATATATATCAGTCCGAATGCAGTGATACGATGTCCTACGTATCTGTCAACATATGTACCTCCGCGAACCCTGTAGGCGTAGACATCACACTTCAACAGCGCGTTACGTAAGGCTATGCAGAGTAAGAAAGACGTCAGTCACGAGCACCGCAAGCGAAACGACAACCTTTTACAGTTCCTCCTGAACCAAAACAATGAGCTTATGCTGCGCTCACGCCATAACTACCGTAATTTGAAAGAGATGGAAACTTGTGAAGTTATACTCGGAGCGGTTTGCGTTTCAATGGCAACACGCAACACTATAAACGCTGATTGCGATCATCTATCATCAGCAGTCATGTGGTACAGGTCAGCGCTCTAAGTTGTTTAAATTCAATATTATTGTGATGTTATTTGCTTTAAAACATGCGGTTTAACGTCATCTCTCGTCTCATGACGCTTTGCAAACTCTGCTTTGTGTGTTCATGTGTTTTGAAGGAGGGGTGGCTTTTGAGACGCTCTGAAGGGAGGGTGGGATCATGCTTTCAAAGCTAGTTTGCTATTGCTTGCCGCTCCAAAAATTGCCTACCCTACCTTTAAATTACATGATTTACTGTAAATTTACTGAAAATTTCCATGAAATCAGTCAATGCAAAATCATGTAAACTGATTTTACATCTGCTGTAGAGATGAATGAAGGAAATGGAGCACTTACACTTTCATTCTACAGATGTATCTGGACGAGTAGTACAGGTAGCAGGAAGGAAAATCGGTCACACCAAACCTGGACACCAAACTTGTCTCTGTGTCCAAAACCCTGCGCACAGCTATGTTCTCATACTGCAACAAATCCAATGTCACCTAAAGAAAAGAAAAATTCAACGTCACTTAAGAAAAGTATCTAAAAATCTAATCTAATCTAACATATTTGTACATTTTGAAAAATCCTATTCAACAAAGCTTGAAAATACATGGAAATAATTATGAACAAATTAGTCTCTAAATCTATTGTTTTGTGTTCCATGAAAGGAATACGAACTTATATATAATAATAAATAATGAAATGAATTATAACTTTAAATCATATCTGTGTAAACTGATCTCACCTCTCTCCCCACATAGGAGTTTTTCCTCTCAAACACAAGAACGAGGTGCTTTACATTGTTGGTCTGAAAAAAGTTGTCGATCTCTGCCTCACTGTGGAGAGAAAATGTATTATAATCAAATAAGTAAAGATAATGTAATGCAAACCAGTCTATAATGAGGACACGGTCTGACTCTATAGTTTGCTCATATCCTACCTAGAGAGTTTACTAAAAGCAAGTCTTGAACTAATTTAACCATGATGCAAAAACATTTTTAACACATAATATATATATATATATATATATATATATATATATATATATAAATTTGTGATATGAAGGGCATCCGACGTAAAACCTGTGCCAAATCATGTGTGTGTGAAGCAGACCCTGCAAATGAGCGGGAATAACGCTAAGAAAAAGATACTTTTTTTAAATGAATCAAAACCCTTAAATCCCTCTCTAAACTATTTCTGACATTTCTGTCCTTTCTCTGTTTATTGGCTTTCAGAAGACAAAAAGTTTTTATTTAAACATTTCCTGCAATGATTTGACAGATGACACCAGAATAGAGAAATAAGTATCAAATCAAGTTTATGGTGTGTCCTTTTCCTTCCCTATGAGCATATGAGTGTCCTTTTGCACAGCAATGTCAACTAAAAGCTCACAAAACCAACATGTTCGCTGACCCTATCGCTTTTTTACACTACAGAACTTATTTAATCAACAAAGAGAGGATAAAAGATGAGATTCAAGTCCAAATTTTTAAGATTCAAAGTGCAAATACAAATGAAGATATGCTTTAAAATCGGAGTAGAAAAGAAAGACATTGTGTTCTAACCTAGCTGTCTCTAAAGGTGGACAAGCTGGTGGCCAAGCCTCATGTTGCTTCTCCAATTTATCGATAATGTAGTGCCGAAGGCCTCTCACGTCCCTCGAGGATCCTACATGGACATTCAAAACATGTTCATACATTGATAAAGGTTATCATGCACAACACAGATCTTGATTAAGATATTGGATTGGATATTAAAAGGGATAGTTCACCTGAGAATGACAGTAATGGTAGAGGAAAAGATTTTTAGTGTATAACAATGTAAATTTAGGGCTGTTTCTCACACTAAACTGTCATGAATTCAAAAAGACTCTGGTTTAGTATTATAATACTTTTTGGGGACTAAGACCGCAGAGGTTAAGCTACAAACAATCAATATTCCTGACTTTGATAGACTGGGTTGTAAATGTTCTGTCATGCTTTATTTTCGGTCAGTAAAATACTAGCGCTAAAAATGTGACCACAATAATCTGTGTGAAAAAAAGACAACAGTTGCTGTGGTCTTGCAAACAACCAATTTAATAAACAATATACTGTGAGATATCCAGCTTGCTTTGACTACATGTGGAATTTCTAGTTCCTCTTCCCAAATTCCTTACAGTCTATTTTGGCTGGAACAGTTTAAAACTTTGAACATCCTGAAATGTGGGAATGTTTCTTATAGACGGAAGAATGTCATAAGGGTTTTGGAACAACATGAACATTAGTAACTGAGAGAAATGTTTTCATTTTGGAGTGAAAAAAAAAAAAAGAATAAAGGAAAGAAATAAAGAAATAATTGTTTACCACTGAACTGCTGCCCCATGGACTCATTGCTCGAAAAAGCAGGGAAGAACTGAGAGAGACAGAGGGAGATCATTAGCTTTGCTACTTGAGACCTTCACATCGGTTGCCTGCGGAGCCCCACTGACAGCTTTAGTCAACAGTTCTTCCTTTTAACCCCCCCAGCCCACCCCTCCACCCCTTAAAATTCATCAAAGCTGTGGACGGTATAAGAATGACCACTTTATTTTACAAGACAAGAACACAAACTCGTACTAATCAAAATCCAGATGCAAAAATACCCAGACAGTTGAGGAACATGTAGTGATGATTTCAGGATGTTTTCTTGAAGGAAACTGATGACAGATCATAATTCAAGGAATGGCAACAGCTGAATGTTTACATGGAGAATGGACAAAGAACTGACAGATTCTGTTACATCAGTCCGTCCCTCTGGCTTCAGAATAGCCCAGACCCATAGTGCATGACTGAACAAAGAACAGTTATTCATAAATAAAATGGATTCATCTGTGTGGAAAAACCTCACAAGTCAAACTATTGCAATCTGGGCCTCATTCATGAAACACAAGCAGAATGAATTTCTGTGTCAATCATTTGTCGTGGCAGCAACAATTTAAGAATGGTTTTATGAAAAATGTACAGACAGTTTATTCTTATATTTCATGAGGCCCAATAAACGCAGTCTACCATTTTTAAAGATGATTTTATAATATCTTCATTTCCATTTATTATCAATTGGAGTATACACACATTCACATACTTAACACTGATATTTTATAAAATATGCATAATGTGTTACACACAAGAGAAAATTGTATTGCTCAGATGTTGCTTACATTTTCAGAGTTCGGAACATATTTCATTAAATATCAACTTTGTTTTGTCAGCATTGCATAAAATTATGAAATATCACAATCATTCAAAAGTTTGAGGTTGGTAAGATTTTTTAAAAGTGTGTTATGCTCATCTACATTTATTAGATCAAACGGTTTTATATTTTAATGTATTTCACAATGTAATTTATTCCTGTGATGGCAACGCTGAATCATTACTCCAGTCTTTAATGCCACATGATCCTTCAGAAATCATTTTAATATATAATCATAAAAATTTTGAAAACAGTTGTTGCTAAATATATTTGTGGAACATATTCTTCCATTAATAAAAAGTTCTAAAGAACAGTATTAATTTGAAATATAAATAATGTAACATGTATTTACTGTCACTTTTCATCATTTTAATGCATCAACAAAAAGAAAATCTTACTGACCCAAAACTTTTGATCAGTAGTGTATTCTACAGGGGGAAAAAAACATTTGCAGGTTTCCATTACAAGTAAAACAACCACAACAGTAATTGTACTCTAACTGCACACTACCTTCAGTGTGGGATATCCTGTGATGCCGAAATTGGTGCAAACTTTTCTGTTGCTTTCATCAGCACAATCAATAGCAGCCAGATCCACAGCAGGCTTCCATTCTACAAAAGCAACACGACACAGAATGCTGAGTTTATGAAAATGAATAAATGCACAGAATGGGATTGATAACGTTTTTGCAAATCAATTTCAGTTGCATGTAAGGTTGCAAAAAGTAAGTTTCAAGTTTAAAGGCGGTGTTATAACAACATATGCTCCAATAACCTTTCACAAAGGGGACTTCCAGGAGTCTGCCAACAAGTGTTTTTGATGAACAAAAATACCATCAGCCTAGATTAGCATCTCCAAAACCTCAAAACTAGAGCAACAGAAGAGGAAAAAAATATATGTGCACCTCAATGTGGTGGTGGTGTCTCAAAACCTAAATGAACTGCCTATTATATGGAATCAAATTGATTGACTCTGAAAGCACCAATGATGTCTGGCCAGGTAGTCATAAACCCTACTCGGACTGGACTAGTTTAACATGGAGAGGTGGGGTAAAGTAATTATTACCAGAGCTTTTATGTGATTTTCACTTGGCAGACAGCTGACTATGTCACGTGATACACACTATTTAAGCTCACTATTGGTAGCTCACTTGGCATGTCACTCACTCGTTTACTTGGTAGACAGCTTAAGTTTTGAGACATTGCTTGTGTATAGGTCAACGCCTTTGCACAAAGTAGGCAGCTCACTAGGACATTATATCACCTAGCTGTCTGTGTCCAACTGAGAAAGACTAGCTTAACAGCTTAGTGAAAAATAATTGAGTTTATTATTATTACAAGTTGCAAGTTGAAGGTTTTCAATGAGTCAGAATTCAATGTGTTGCATCAGATACAGCAGGCTAAAACCTCTCACAAAAACATCACATTCGGAAAAAATGATTTTTAAATTATGAAAAAGTGATTTTAACTAGCCGAATGTGTTTAAAATGTCCTTTAAACCCTGTAGAATATTAGGCTACTGCCATATTGTGTTTATTTTTGCTAACAGTGGTGGCTAATGATAGGCTACCAACAATGCCACAGTTTTAGTATTGTAGTAACAAAAACAGTAACTATGATATTTCGGAGGAAACCGGTTACCATGGTAAATGATATTGTAAAGGAAGTCGACTATTTTGCACTGAGGCTCAGGACAAGAACAGCATTTTAACTTTGCTACAGTATCTTCATGGTGTGGAAATACAGCGCATTCTTACCTTTAATATCTCTGGCGAGGCTTTTCCAGGTGGGTGAGAAGGCGACACAGTGTCCGCACCAGGTCGCGTAAAACATCACGAGACGAGCCGCGCTGGAGTTATACAGCACCGAGTCCACATTCTCCGGGGATAAAATAATAACTTGATCCGACGCTTTATACAGCCCAGCTTCGGCGATTAAAGGACAAATGCTTAAAAAAGAAATAAAAGCACATAAAAAAGAGTTAAATGGATTTAATTTGTGTTTTGTCGTGTAACAAGACGTGGCACCGCAGCTCCACCGCGCCATCTTCCCTTATTTCAGCTCAAACTAACAAACTATTAGAAAGTGATAAAGTTTACTGTGACTGGTCACACCACGTTCAGCTCCCTCCCACTTAACTGTACTCATCGCTCTCTCTCTCTTTCTCTCTCTGAACTCTACTTCATAGCAAAACAAACCAACATGTTTTTAACACTTTTATGTCACGGTCGGTTGATTTTCTTAAACTAATATATTTGCGTTGCAGTGGTTAGTTTTAAATAACCTAAACTAACTTATAGGCTACAGAATGTTCCATAATGGTTTTAATGAGTTTCAAAAAATAAAACCTAAAAAGAACGTTCCTTAAACGTTATTATTTAGGTTTCAAATAACGTTCTGTGTTGTTGGGTTTCCGCTTAATCTGTAATGTTGTAACAAAGTTCATGTCCTAAACCCGTCTCCCTGGCCTACCCCTAAACCCCTACCAATAACTCCCTAAAACCTAAACCTGGTCATAAGCATAAACTTGACATAAACTGTAAACTTGTCTCTTAAATCTGATTGGTTGATTGAAAAGTTGTTCCAGGATCAACAAAGATTATTGATCCAGGAACATGTTGTAGGCTACTTGGTGAAGCTATGTCACAGACCCATCTGTTCAATCTTAAACAAAATAAAACGTTTAAAACCATGGCAGTCTCAACAAAGAGTGAAATATTATTATAAACAATAATAATAAAAAGATATCCATTGTACACAAATTTAAATCGTCCCTCAGTTGTGCCGTTATTGTCACCGCGAACCTAATCTTCTAACGTGTTTTCAAATATTCTGAATAAGTAGGCTACCAATTGTATTATTTACAGACTTAACATGGAGGGAGGCATATTGTATTCCATGAAATTGCTAAATGCGCAGGTCCTTTTTTCCCCCTTACTACAAGAAAAAGCCACACTCTAATTTTTTTTCATTCCATCAATATCCTTTTTTTTTAAAATCACAAATAATTTAAGAACATACATTTGTAATAAATAAACAATATTTTCATGACTCATCAAAACTTTTTGATCTTTTGTCAAATCAACTTAAATAATAATGTGGTTCAGATAACAATATTTTGAGTTTCTATTTATTAAACCAATCTCTTTTGTTCTATTAACTTAAATGTATTATTTCAATGAAATCAAAATTTTAAGGCAACCAGAAAACGTCATTTACGTTAAACTAATAATATATATTTTTTACAGTGTAGGTTTAGTCGTTCCTGTAGGTCTGTATTGACACCTTGATCTATTCGTTTAGATTCACCCTTTGCTCAAATATTGACATATTGCATATGCGCATCTAGTCCAAAGTTTCTGACTGGGCACATTCCACCCAGGCAAACTTTAAATCAATGTTGATACTGAAAGAGACCGTGGTTCACTTTTGGAGGATGAAACGGTCATTTTTACACAAGTAACATATCCCGAATACAGTACACTTTGCTGATCTCATTAGCATTAGAGGCAAAAATCTTATGCTTTTTTGTTGTGAGAACTATTGAATGTGTTGACTAGTGTCTAACACAAAATTACACGTCTTTTTACTGCCTTAAAATGGCGACTTTGGCATGTCCCACCTCAGAGGTAGGTAACAGTATAGACTGTCTAGACTGTATCAAACTAAATCATACAATATCAAAATTTGAGATTATGTGTAACTGATATTATTATTCAATGCAATTTATCTAAAAATATTTTTTAAATTAACAATTTAACCCCTTAAGCACGATTGGTCTCGTTTTAAAGAAGACATTTGGCAGATTTTTGTAGAAGTGAAATAAATTAAGAAAATTAAACAGAAAAAAAAAAAAGTTATAGAAGTTTGAGTTTATGAAAATGTACAATGTTACATTTTTTTATATTTTTTATATAAAATATATATTTTAAAAACCTGGTGGACTCTAAAAATGCAAAAAAAAAAAAAAAAAATCAAAGCCAAAAATCTGAACAAGTTGTGTTTCAAATTTTAGGTTGATGTCTCAAAAAATAAGCTTTCAGTGAAATTTTGTTTGGGCGCAGTACCAAACTTTTTCACTAGTTGACATTACTGCCCATATAAGGGCGCCTCCATTTGTGATCTGAACCATTATTTTTAGTTTGACTAAAAATTTGGCAGATTTTAAATGAATTCAACCTCTAAGAAACACAAAAAGAACACGTATGTGCATTCAAGCTCGCTGCCACATCACAAATGGTGAATCTATTATTTTTTCTTTATATTTAAAAAAAAATTTCAGACCTTATTTTCTAAAAGAATTAAATGGATGCTATCTTTTGAACTCTTGGCATGAAAACAAACTGAGGTTTCTACCATTCTTTCATGATTTTTCATGTTCATCACTATTTCAAAATAAAGGTTTGAACACGCCTTAGGAGTATGAAAATATTCTTGTTGCAAATTCATAAATTACAGCTCCTCTGTAATTTATTTTTAAAATCAGTCACCAAATATGTGAACTAGAGATGTTAGCTTTCAAATGATATATAGTTTGTCAAGATTAGTTTAGGTTTAGTATAGGATATTACAGTTTTAAATATGTAATGGCTGTGGGGTAATGTAATGCCTGCGCCAATATAAGGGGTTAAATGTAAAATATATATATATAAATTGTCAATTGTATATTTACATTTCGATTTTTTTTTTTTGTTAAACATGCAAACACTTTTCTTGACAAAAACCAACCAACCAATCAACCAACAAAGATGGACGTGCTGAACCCTTGAGCAATTCCTCTGAAACGATGTGTAAAACACCTCCTTTAAAAGAAAACAAATGTCCTTGTGCCAGCAATAGTGTAACTACCATTTATCTTTCCTTAGAAAAGACAAAAATCTACTTTAAAAAGGGTCTGAAACAAATGATCTCAAAGCAAATGTTATGACTGAGAAATGAGATCATCTTTATTTACAATTTCCAAAGGATCAGTTCAGTTAACAAATATATCTATAATATGTACATGGAAGCAAAAGGAACCATGCCCATTTTCACAGCAATCTTCCATGAGTCCACTCACAGGAGATAGGCATCGACTCTATTTACATGGGTAAAACAATTTACAAGTCTTCAAGTGCACCTCTGTCACTCACAGTACATCATTATAAATACATACACTTACGGGATGAAAAACATTTCTATGACCTACCAATTTAAAAGTAGAAACTGATTATCAAACCATTTGTGCCACACACATCCTAATTTCCCCTAAGGCAGAGAATTACCCGCCCAGAGTTAAAAGTTTAAACTTATTAGCCAAAAAGACTATTAGTAGTAGCCTATTCTCGGAACGAGGTAGAGATCTCCGTTACCTATTAGACGTGCTATTGGATGAGCGACTGATGCTGGGTATCAGAGACTCTGTTGCTGCATAGATGAAGTTTAACCCACTGACACGGCACAATACTCTAGATCTAACCTCACAGGTTACTAAAACTAGACAGACTGGCTCAGAAAGTACAACTTTAAGAGAGGTGAGAAAGGGCTGGTTACAGCTAATTAAACATCTCAGACACTATGATCATAGAATGTTTCTGATGAAACCAGGATTATAATGGGAGACTGATTAACAAACAAATATGTACATCACAGTTTGGTTATAAAAACGAGATGGACGTGCTGAGCCCTTGAGCAATTCCTCTGTAAGGTACACAATGTGTAAAACGCCTCCTTTAAAAGTAAACAAATGTGTCCTTGTGCCAGCGATAGTGTAACATTACCATTCATGTTTCCTTAAAAAGACCAAAATGTACTTTAAAAAGGTTCCGATGATGGATACACACACAAAGTAAGGCAGAAATGTGCATCTTACATTGTTAGAGGTTTGTCCAGTTATGAAGAAATAAGTTAAGACAAGATTAAAGCCAAAAGGGACCGTTATGACAAGTCAAAGGAAGGCTGGTAAAAGTCGCTCGTGCATGAGCAAACATAACAATGGAGGCACTTAAAATGAATGGGATAAAAGGCAAATGTTAAGGCTAGAACCCAGCATGTCAGTGTTTAGCACAGTTAATGTATGTCAAATTCAATCTTTTGGCATCTAATAACCATAGCGTGTGTTGCCAATACAGCATTGCTTGTAGGAGAAAAACAAAACCATTGCGAGAATAGTTTTCATGTAGCTTTCAAAAAGCAATTAATATAATTTACATATTTTTGCATTCAACATTATCTTGCATCAAATCCCTTTACATTGTATTGCCATTTAAACATTCAAATTGTACTTATTGTGCTTAGTTCTGCAATGAATCATGTCAATGGTAAAATAATCTCTTTTCTTTACATACTTTCAAATTCAAATGCTCCTTTTTTAAAATATAAATTAATAGGATTAAAAGAAAAAGAAAAAAACTAGTATTTGTTATTATACAATCTAACTGGAGATAGAAACAAGTCTGTAAGTATTCAGGCCTGTCTTGATTTGATCTGACCCATTTGTATTTTATAAGACTTGAGAATGGCAGAGCCAGTTTTAGCAGCAATGATGAACAGACACAGTGTGTGGAATCTGGACCCAAACAGCTGCTACAATTAACACCGGAACACCAAGAGCGTTCATCAGACTTCCCGGATGAGAATGTGATTATCTCCACGACAAGTCAGACCTCTTGACAAGGTGTTATGGCCTTGAATCCTGAATCCACTATAGGCCTTGTCGTGGTCTGCACAAGCAGACTGAAAGAGAATTCCTCTCTAAATGTCCTTTTATGCCAAAGCCTGGATTTTATGTTTAACAGAAGGTACCTAAAACGTTTCTCTGTACAGACGAGAGCATCATCAAAGAGTTCTTTTGGACGACTTCTCTTGGATTTGGGTCAGAACGTCAGCAGTGTCTTTTAGCAAGGCATCAAAAATCCCATCAGCTAGCTGCATCTTTACAAAAAGTTCGTCTTCATCATAGTTTACCCACTGGGATTCCTCCTCATGCAACTCCTGGACCTAGAAGTGGAAGAGTGATTATGGAGTTATGCATTTAGTATAAAAATGCATACTATCCTTACCGTAATTAAGCTTAAGTGGCAACATTAAAATAGATTTACTCCATGGTCAGCAATATTTTTGTAATTTGAGACACTAGCATTCTGAATGGGAAGTTAAAAACACTTACTAGAATGTGGTCAACCCGATCTCGCTTTTTCCGTCCAAATTTGATCATTTTCTGCCAGTCTGTTTTCTGGTTCTGCTCTTTCTTTAGACCACACAACTTTAATACCTCAGTGCTGACAAATTCCTGAAGTAAATAAAAAATACGTCAACACATATACACTAAAATAAATAAATAAAATAATATACAATTATGTAAGTAGGATAACACTTGTGTCCTTGTTACACATAAAATGTAGTAACTATAAATTATGCATAACTACAGCCAACTAACCCGAACACACATTGTAACAAGGACACCTTAAAATAAAGTGTAAGTAGTATTGACAACTATGAGCAGTATTGACATCTTGCATACCTGGACTGTTGTGATGTCATTGGGGCATTTCACCCGATGGAAGTAAGTGGAATTAAGGCGACGTGGCTTCATCCATTGTGGCAGATCAACTTTTGGATCTTCTGCATAGATGTCTTGAATGACCTCCCATGATAAATCAAAGACGGTCTGTAAATAAATACAACAGCAAACATTTTTATTGGTTTTCCTGGAAATGTTCACAAAAACCTTCCCAAGGCTAAACAAACACATAAATGTCCGAATCTCACTCCCTACCAGTCTGTAGCTTCGTTGACATTGAGCCTCCAGGTCACTGGCTTTGGCGTCTCCTTCCAGGAAACTATTAGAGGGTTGAGGTTTGGGTACCGCAGTCAGACTTGGTCGACCATGACCCAGTTTGCAGCTTTTCCAGATCTCTTGAGTAGCAGCCATTACCAGTTTCTCCACCTCCTGGACAGTGTGAGGAACAACCATGGCAGGCTCCTCTGGTTGCTTCATCTGTACAGGAAGTTCAGGCCTGGGTGGTGTTTTGACCTGTTCCCCTGCACCCAAACTCGGGGAGCTAGAAATCCCATCTTGCTGCTGTTGAAGTTTTTGCTTTTGCTGCTGTTTCCGTGAACTGAGACCAAAGTCCTCATCGAACCAGTCCTGCTCGTCACCAAGGACATCAAAGAGCTCACGGCTCAGCTCCAGCTCTGCCAGACGTTTAGCTAACTCTTCCTGCCCACTTGTACCCAGGACAGGGCTCTCCTGTTGAAGAGGCATAGTTAACATTCATCAAGATCACCTCTTAACAACCTTCATCAAGAGAAGATCTGATTTAACTTTACATGTTCTATTTGAACTTTGCAACACACTGCAGGCCTAAAAAGAAGGTAACATTAGTCTTTGGATATCTGTCAATTCAGCTGGAAATGTCAACTTAAGCATTACACATCAGCAATGTTATCAGTTTGTTGGGTAAATCATTCACTTGTTTTCAATAACTTTAAAGACTGTTTTTTTTAAAACTGGTTTCTCATTTTATCGAGTTCTATAGGATCTTAAGATTAATCAAAGTAGTCAAAGTCACTTACAGGTCTGTTGCAATGCTCTGGAGATGAAAGTTCTTCCTGATCATCATCAAAGAAGGTGCGGAAACTGTCCGTCTTTGTTTTGGATGCAGACCTGCTCTGAGACTTGAAGTTGTTGCTTCTAAGTCCATCATCTTCATTGATGAAGTCTCTTTTCAACTGATTAGCAGCTGATAACTTCCCCTCTTTGTCTTTCTTGATCTTCTGAAATTGCTTCACCGCATCACTTAAGAAGTTTTCCACAAGTTTATCTGCGAGGGTAGTCAAAGCTCTTTTGTTATTCAAGTCTTCTCTATTGTCTAGACTGGCCTCCTCGATTGAGATGTCAGTGGATTTCTGAAGACCATCAATTCTGGATTTCTCACCCTCAACCAAAAGGTCCAAAATGACTGCTGTTGGTTCCTCTTCTTGCTTTTGGTTTTTGGATGTCCCTTTATCCAAATTATTGAGCAATGGAACAACTTCAACAGATGCGTCCTCGAATTTGAGAATGACGTCCCTGTCTCCGCCGTTAGGCACTGTGTGCGGACCTTTGTCACAGTCCTTAATGATATTGCAGTCAATATCGTTAAAATCCAGGTTATGCTGAGATTTAATAAAGGTGCTTTGCCCAGTGGAAAGCTGTTTGATGTTGAGTTCCAATGGCTTTTCATGCTCAAAGGGCTCTCTGGCCTCAGGATGTAAATCTAGGTCAGATTTTTCTCCTTTAACTTTGTTTAGCAGATTTATGTGCTCCAACTGCTTCTCTGAGCCTATGTTTTTTTTGTTTGGCTGGTCATCATATGATGAATCTTCATCTTCTGTGTCTCCACTGGCTTCAAACTTCTCTGGAAGATGAGAGATCTTGTCGGGTGGGGCAAATAAACCATGTTTTTCCCTACACTCGAAGTACACCACCCCATCATACGTTCCATTGTTACTTCCCTCAGGGTTGTCCAGTTCAACCCCAGCCCAGAATCCATTGGCAAAGTTAGTTTGTCCCTTGAATCTGAGTGTCCCTGGTTGTATATTACTCACCAGAACCCGGTCTCCAATGCAGAAGCGTGGCAATTCGTCCTTTATTAGCAAGATTGGCATTTGGGGCTGGGGTGAAGTTGGACATTTTGAAGGGCTGGTGAGGTCTTCTTTGGAGCCTTTACCAAGGCTATTCAGGTCTGCATGACTTTCAATTTGGAAGCTGCCATTAGTACTTCCTGATTGGACACTTAATTCTTCTTCAATTTCCTCTTCACTACTGTACATTGCAGAGTTAAAAGATTTTTCTTTAGGCTCTGGGGCAGAAGGTGATGTAGGCTTTGATTCATGGTTATCCTCCTTGAATAACGATCCAAAGGAAGACTCAAAGTCATCGTTATAGCCATCACCTGGGGGTGACTGTGAATCTTTCATTTTTGGTAAATCCTCCCTCTTGGACAACAAGAAGTCAGGGGTATAAGAACGATCTATGACCAAAGGAGTCTTTTCAGCTGAAGGGTAGACTATATCATTTGATTTCGTCACAGGAGATACGTTTGAATCAGCAAATCTCATACTCTCTCCAGCTTCTGCAGAATCTCGAAATACTGGCTTGTCATCAGCATTCTTCTCAGACAATCTTTCCTCTTCAAATTTGGAGTTCACATCCTTTAAAGACGGCATCTGAAGCCCACGATCCAGTTTAAGGAGAGGATGAGAGTGCTCGTCAGATTGGTCATTCTCAGATCCCTCTGTCTTTGCATATTCCAGTTCCTCCATAATCCCAGACTTGTGGCAAGAGACCACGCTCTCATCTCCTGAAAGGAGGTCGTTGGCCTCTGGCCTGGCAGAATGCTCTTTGATTGAAGGGGCATCTTCTGACTGGTGACTTGGATATTCTGGACTATGCAAGCTCCTCAAAACATCCATATGTTCTGGACTTCCCATAACTGGGGTTGGAGTGACTGTAGGAGGATCTTCATCTGAGGAAATGTCATCATGTTCTGATGAATACTTGTGAAGTCCTGATGGTGCAACATCATCTGAGAACAAAACCAGACACCATGCACAATTATAACAATTATAACATTATGTATCCTTTTATTCTGTTTCGAAGGAATATTCTAAATTTCAGCATGTATGTGCTGTAGTCTAAAAGGCATTGCACCTTTATCGGCTGACCCTTCCGTGGGTACGGTCTCTGATTTCTCAGTTTCTGTGACAATCTTCCAGTTCTTGCTAGTCTCGGGCCTGTGAAAGTAAACATGCATCAACCGTTATGAGCACTAAAGACAAAAAAATGAGAATGAAGAGTGAATTAAAAAGGACTGGTAAATGTCAAGGCTGACTTACCTCTGAAGAGGAGGGGGTTTTATCCGAGGCTTTTCAGTGGCTGACGTGGGAGTTTTAATCTGGGGTTTGGTAGCTGGAGTGCTGTCAGGCTCTTTACTCAACTCAGCCTTGGTCTTCTGAATAAAGTCATTATATGACTGGGGAACCATAGGAAGAGACATTCACAAACATTAACACATACAGCATAATAAGAAAGTTATAGTATAGCCAATTAAAATAATATTGAAAAATTGCAAGAAAACTGGAAAATGTAACATTTATTTTAAAGGAACAGCATAATGTTCCACAGAAATAAATGAATATGGAAGGTACTGGTCGCTGACCTCCAACTGTTTCAGTAGACTCGCTTCCTGAGCTTTCAGACGCTCTTTTTGCCTCTTTTTTTGCTCTTTCTTCAGTTGGTACACCACTGATTTGCGCTTGCGGAGCTCGTCCTTGAGGGCACGAATGCGACTCTCAATATCACTCTGATCAGATGTGGTCTCTAAGGTAAAAGTACAAAAATATTACACAACCTCAGCTAAGAAATATGAAGTTAAATCATTGTCATCACCAAAAATATTGCCTCGTGGCAATAAATATTTTATAGTCTCTATAAAGATTAGAGGCTAAATAAAACATTTCAATATTATAGATGGACAATGTTTGAACCATAAAAGGAGCACAGTCTCTATCACACAGATCATCAGTAAAAGGCAGGTAGACTCATCTGTGCTTCTACAACATGACTAAGCGGTTTGAGCCAGAGAAGTGCAGACACAGAGCTAAACATCAAGCATTATATTTTGCTGGCAGTGTTCTTCTTCCAGTCTCCACACCTCCAATTTAGTGTAGATGTAAAGAATAAACCAGAACCAATTCAATTAAACCTAAACCTAACAGTTTAATTTAATAACCGGGCCTTAATGGCTAATGAGAACTATGATTTGAACTGTAAATAAACCAAGGAAAAAGAAAGACCAAGTATTACTAGTGAATAAGAACAGGTAGTCAATTTAAAAGATTAGGAGAGTCAAATGCTACATGAAACTGAGTATTCTAGAAGTTGCAATCTACAAGGAAAACAGGGCTAGACAATAGAGCAAATCCGGATTATTTCAGAAGTCTGCTGGGTGAAGCAAGGATCTTACCGGATGGAGTGGCCAGATGAGGGTCACAGGTGTGGGCCTCACTGGTCTTGGATTTGGAGCACACCTGCATCTTGCTGCTTCCACTAGTGCCAGACTGGCTATTGTCTGAATGATGAAGAGAGCTGACTTTCCCTGGAGGAGACTGCCACACACACACACACACGAAGAGGGATCCAAGGTCAGGACATGTAAATCACACTCACCAAAGAGAGCTATAATCAACCCTGTGTAATGTCACAACAGATTAAAAACAACTTGTGCTTGTAAGATGCAAACAACTTTGCAAAACCCAATGCTCAATATTCAGTAACTGCTCTAATAAAGATCACATATAAAGACGGTATTCGTATTGCGATAAATCGCGGTAATGAATATGCACAATATTGTTATCGCGGGCACTTCAAAATACCGTGAATAATAATAGATTTTTAGAACGCACATTAGCTTATTTTTCATCAACTGCTTAAAAAAAACACTGCGTATATGTGCAAAACAGGCGGGACTCTGATGTAAACAATCCCCACATGTAGAAGCACTGTATGCATGCGGCGCAGTGCGTGGCTGCGCGCTCTAGTCTAATGTAAACAATCCTCACATGGAGAAGCATGGAGTGCTAGGATTAAGGGTCTGGAGTGCATGCGTATTACATGCCAAATAGTGCATATCATATGCACGTGAAAACTGCGTATCATTTGCACGCAAAAACATTTTTTGGTGTAAATGGCACGAGAAATAAAATTTGTGCTATAGATACGTACTTTCATGAGATCGTGGCGGGCTTTAACGAGGAGCAGTGGGTCCAAAATTTTAGGATGAGCAAGCCAACCTTTGATATGTTGTGTCGTCTTCTACAACGACGACACAACACCGTCAAAACAACCATTCCGTCTCTTTGCAGATGCGCGTCGGCCCGTCGGGGTTTCTCTCGTCATTAAACCGCGGAGATGAAGCCTAATGCCTCAGAAAATCCGGCCTGTTTACATTACAGTCGCATTATGAGTGAGGCCTGAAACCGATTTCAAAATATTTTGAATCGGAATTGGGTCACATTTCACTGACAGTGTAAACGAGGCGTTCCAGCGTCAGTCTTCATATGGACCCTCATCGGGCCAAGGAAATCAATATTGTTAATTTGCAGTTTGTACATTATTCTCTTTGATATAATTGCGGTTTACTTTTATATTGTGTATTGTTTTATTTATATTTATTTGCATTTAAATGTTTGAGGTAATTTTTGTTATTTAAAAAGTTATTAAAGTTGTTATAGAATCATTCATTGTTGATTCTTTACAGTTGTTCTTTTGCTCTTAAATCTACTTATAAATAAAGTAGTTATTTTGCAGTTTGCACTTTCTGTTTGATACAATTACTCGCTTTATACATTTGTATTGTGTATTGTTATATTTATATGTTTGAGGTACTTTTTGTTATTTAAAAAGTTATTAAAGTTACTGAGTCAGTGGACAACACTGAAGTTTGTTTATCTTTTTAACCCGTTTCTCTTATGCAATTAAAATATCTTGATAATACCGTATACCGTGATAAAAGCTCAATTAATTAACCGCAGCATGAAAATTTGATACCGGCACATGCCTATAACATTTTTGAATTCCTGCCTTAACACCTATACACTTCAAGTGACAGCCACACTACTGAACTGCTCTAAAGCACGTCCACAGACATTTGCATGGTAAAAATGGGCAAAAGATTGTCAAGAAGGAAAGAAGGAAGGAACAAAACGAAAATTACAGTATTTTGTATTCACTCAGCAAACAGTTGAGCTCTCTAAATAGACAATGTCACAAACATAGGGGGCAAATACTTTTAAACAAAAAATGTTCACCTGTTGGCTGTCTGTGGCATTAAACTCAGGTGAATAGAGGGTATCAGGGGCAGGGCTGCTTCCCGGCTGAGGAGAGTGGAGCTCAGAGACAGGCTGGTCTGAGGAAGGGCTTGCCAGCTGCTCTGGAACAGACAAATCAGTGTGTACACTGGACACAGACAGCGCTGGAGAGTCATCTTCACTGACTGCTTCTGTGAAAACATGGATGAAGATATACAAGATGTAACAAATCAATTTATAATCTTTGCTTTGACACTCTTAAACACCAACCTTCAAAACAAGTAAACAGAGTAAACATAACACAGTGTGGGAAACCTTTCCAGGGGCAAAAAAAAGCACATTATAAATCAATAACCCACAAAAGGCTGTGCTGTACAGTGATTTTACCCCAATGACAGATGTCGTTACACACAGGGTGAAGTTCCTAAAACCCGTTTAACCATGATATTAAAAATGTAACAAAACTTCTAGTGACTTTTTTAATAAAAACAGAAAAAAAGAAAAAAAACTTTTTTTAAATAACAGTATAAATTGTAGAAAATAATAAGGTCTAACTTAAAGGTATAGCGGAGGATTTTCTTTTTCCGGGTGGGTAGCCTATACTATTGGTCCACCTAAGTGTCAATCATTCTGGTGATATGTTGACGTAAGGCCGTCGTACGTGCTCGTCCCTATGTAGTTTTCGCTTTCTGGTGTATTATGTGTGATGAGTTACGGTTTCAGCCATTCCTTTGAAAATGGCTGAGGGTCGAAAGAGAAAAAATGTATACAAAGTGTATGATAAGAAGAGAAAGGCCGCAGAATATAGAAACAAGACCAGAGTGATTTTGGGTGAATATTTCACACGCTGGCGTGCGCTAAAAGCACAGGTTGGGCTTCCCACTGATCACCGCAGTCGCGAAGATTCTACTAGACAGGTAAAGTTTGTCATGCTATTTGGAGAAATCCATTTAAAATCACTGCTAGTAAAAGTTAATGTAAGCGCTCCCTCTCGGGAGCAAATAGAGTGTTGCGCATGTGCATTTTTAAAAAATTGGAGAGGGCGGGTCTTTTCTAAAATTAGGAAAGATCCTCCGCTATACCTTTAACGAGTTGTCAGTAAGATTTTTTTTAACGTTTTGAAAGAAGTCTCTTATTTGAGCAAAAACACTAAAATCAGTAATTTTATGAAATATTATTACTTTAAAATATCTAATATTTGAAAATGTAATTTATTCCTGTGATGGCAATTTTTAGCATCCATTAGTCTTCAGTGTCACTTGATTCTTCAGAAATCATTCTAACATGCTGATTTAGTGCTCAAGAAACATGTTTTTATGTTTTATTCTTTACTATCGCTTTTGATTACGGTAATTTAATGTTTCCTTGCTGAATAAAGGTATTTATTTATTTCAAAACAAATCTTACTGACAACTTTTGAATGGTAGTGCATTCGTACAACTGATGTGTGGGGTCACCGATATGAATACATTTTCCAATTTCACTTCCTTCACCTTGCCCTGTGGGACTCTCTTGTCCACCGCTGGTTTTACTGTGCTCACTTTCCCGGCTGCGCTGCTGCAGTGGTGTTCTGTTGCGTGGCTGCTGCTGTTTTTCCCAGGCCGCCAGAGCCTGCTTCTCCATGCGGCGCACTTCAGCCTCCTCTGCATCCAACCGCTGCCTCCACTCGAGAAGTTCCTCCGCATGTCTGCGCCTCTGCATCAACTGCTGCTCCCTTTTAGTAAGAAATCTACAGGACAGAGAGTGAAAGAGACAAAAGAGAGACAGAAAAGGCAGAAGAAAGGTGAAGAAGATTGTGTAAAGCAAAGTGACACAATTTGGAGACATACCACCACAAGAGCAGGCAAAGCAGACGTCCAAATAATGCCACTCACCCACCTTCTTCAAACAACAGATTAGTCTCATTTCCAAAGGATGTGCAAACAAACAAACCCAGACACAAACACACACACACATTCACACTCCACAACATGCTTCCCAAAACAGGCACGCCTCCGATTGGAGACCTGCATTCATTTAAATGGGGCAAATGGCAGTACTGTGCCTTTAATATCCTTATTAGGGTAAAACTCATGCACCTGGTACAGTTCATATGTGAAACACACAAAGATGACCACCTCACAAACAGGTTCCACCCAGGGTTTGACAAAATGTTGTGCTTTTGTCTCTGTAAGAGCAATCCTGCAAAGGAATTATTTTTGATACTATTTTTAATTTACACTAAAGAAACGTTTGTGATTTTTTTATTTTTTTATTTTGAGTGCGAATCACAACAGAATTCCTGCTATTTATGTTTTGCACTATTGTCTCTCTCGCATAGCGAATTTTCAAATGCTTTGTCAAATTACTTGACATGCTAACAAAGCACATTAAACGGAATAATTAGCATTTCATATGCTATACTGAATATTATAATATATTTATCATTTTTAGCAAGCTGCACCAGGCAAAACTTGTGCTTCACTTAAGGCAGATCATTTTTTCAGAGAGAAAAAAAAAAGTCCTCCATGCATCATGACTTTGGTCTGGGAGATCAAACCCGCCTGTCTTTTTCATTGAGGTTTAAGATAATTAAAAACATGTTAGAGAAAAACAGATGGCTTTATCTAAAAGCAATCGCCTTGCTTCGTGAATACAACGGCCATCTTCATCTAACCATAAATTCTATTATGTTGCCTCAGTCATATATACTCATTAGCTCATCGCGGGCTACACTTATTTAATCAGGGGCTGGAGTTAAGATTTACTGTGGCCATTGGGCAGATGAAGAAGTCCTAAACTAGCATTATTCAGAAGCATACAATATATCAGTCTGCCCAGGCCTGTCTGAAAAGAGATATTCCTTCTGGTCTCCACTCACCACAATACCAAGTTCAAGAACTGATTTAACAGAGACGATTTTTCTGTGCAGTGCATGGGTGAAGCTCACGAAAGTTGTAGTCTAGATTGTATTTCAAAATGATAATGAAGCCTATTTTTTTTTTAGGGTAATCCACATTATTTGTATAGTGATTTTCATGACAATTGAGCTACTTAATTTACCCCCCTCCTCATTATTTCTATAAATAAACATTATTTGTTTTGCTGTTACAGCAATGACAATCTAATGATAATAAAAAATATAAATTAAAAATGACAATATAAAAATAAAAGGTAAAGCATTGTGGATATTTGTTCTTAAATGTCATGAAAATGCTGCAAAAAAACGTTACTGGTCATAAAACAGGCTTCATCTATGCAAAATATATTTTATTGTTTTCCATTTGAATTTGAGGTGAAATTTGTACATTTTCGTGAGTTTCACCATATATAAATTATATATGTATATATTAATACAAGACAGACAAGCAACGAGGCAAAGACTGGATTTGACAGGATCACACCACAGAGACAAAAAACAAGGGACCCAGAAATCACTCATTTAACCCACCATGATTTAAACAAGTCTGATCTTTGGCTTTGGGATTGACGACGGTAATCAATTTCAAGAGATTTGCCTGTATCTGTTCAACAAATAGACTCAAAAACCAATCATGAAGGATTTCGGTGAAACATTGAATCATTTAGAAATAAAAAATAATCTTCCCCAGTCAGATAAATAACAATGATTGATATTTAACTTGCTTTAGCCAAAGAATCAGCTTATTTCACCATGGTGTAGCTGGTTCATTTTCATCCATCCATTCATCCCTGCATTCCTTTTTTCCTGCTTGTATCCCCACCAAACATTCCCCACCCACCCAGCTGTGGCAGTGGATGAACAAAAGCATGCTCCATGGGAAATAGGTGCTGAGAGAGGGGAGGGGCGGGTAGAGGAGGATTGTGGGTAACTGTACCTGACCAACTGGCTGTAGATAAAGAGCTGGAATTTGGGGTGAAGTTTTGGGAGACAGACAGACAGAGAGGCCCAGTGATGAGCCGTAAAGACAGAGAAGAAATAATGGACAGGAGAACAGTGTCTAAAAACAAAGGAAGAAAGAGAGGAGAGGACAGTCAAATATCAAGAAGCGCAGAGTTGGTGAGAATAAAACAATAAAAGAGAGACAGACAAAAGAAACAGATATGGAGACAGAGAGAGAGAGATTGAGTGTAAACAAATGTAATGTGTCCTTATTTTCCTCTTACTGATGTGCAACAAACAAACCAACCTGTTAGTGACTGTTAGCATTTAACTACATGCTGCAAATCCTTAAACCACTACTTTGAGCGTCATACGGTACATAAAAACAAGTAAAACTTTCAAAAATGATCAAAGACACTGCTTTGAAAAACATTTTTACGAGTAAGATGAAAGGCCTTGGTAATTACAAGCTGGAAAAGCAGCCTGGAAAAAAAAATAGCTCCAAACAGCAGTCTGGGGAATCTCACAAAATGTCTAGTCCTATTTCAATCTTCCCCAAATTAAAATTAAGAGTTTTTTCACATTGAGACAATTAAAAGCATGACAATTTAAATCCTCAACTCTCATTACTGTGACTGCAAAAAATAAATAAATAAATAAAAAATTTTTTTACTTACTAATGTAAAAAGGTGGGTAATGAATAGTTTGTGTTTAATATTTTATTTTTATTAAAATAATCAAATTCAAAGCAGTCCAAATACTATTATGTACATTTACAAGTATTTACGGTGATATAGAGCAAGTGTGGAAGTATACTGTATATAGAATAATTAAGGATATACAGTAAATAAATAAAATGTATTTACAAGTACAACTGTGAGGTATATTTGTAAATATACATAACAGTAGTATTAATCTATGCTGACCATATAAATTGTTTATATGGATGAGCACTGAATGAGTACAGCTGGAAGTTATACAAAAGAGATCATCATGCTATTAGTCCGAGTGAGAAAAAGTTAGAAGCGTGTGAACGGTGCTACAATCCCGACACAGCAAGTGATTAGTTGAATCAGACAAGCGTAAAATCCCCTTCTCTCTGTGTACCAATGTTATTCGCAGGTCAAAAATATGTGTCAGTACTATGAAGTTTTTAAACAATGGGACGACCCTCACCAGTTGCCAAGATATAATACTAAACAAGAACCTGTTGTCAAAGCTTGAGTGGCTGAATATGGGAGAATGAGATCACGTACAATGGACAAAGAATTTAGAGAACATGTGGAGCTTTTGAAATGCATTAGTGAAACCTCATAACCAGCTGACTGTTTCAGAAATCTGGCTGTCAGAATGTACTTCCTGTTTACTAGTGGCATAAGGAAGCTGCTCTCAATTTAGACGTGAAAGATTCCTCCAATCATTAAGGGAGATGGGTGTTTTCCTACACAGAGCACACTTCTGTTCAAACCAAACACTGTACACACAGAAATAAACAAACACTTTAAAATGTCACACAGTCAGCAAGCTGTAGACGAGCCTCAAGGAAATGAATACATGTTATTAGTAGTATTAGCCAGTCATAAATGATAAGAAATCGCCCCCGAGCACACCAAACATACATTGTTTGTTTAACCTTTTTGGAAGAAGTTTGCACTGCAAAACTTATGCATCTTTAAAGTTTCATTAAAGTTTGATTAATATAATCAAATGGATATTTTTTTTTACATTTTCTTCACAAACCAATGCATCACTTAAAAGGACAGAAGAGGGATAAGATGGAAGGATAGAGAGGAAACATGTGTGATGTTTTATTTACTTCTCGTCCATGTGAGAGCGCATCTTTTTCAGTTTCTGCATGATGCTGCTGGTTTCACTGCCTGACACAGACATGGGTGAGTGGCTTCGGGTCTCTGCGTCTGTCACTATCACACTGGGCGGAGCTGAGTCGTCCGCTACAGCTGACACAGGTGACTGCAGATGTTTGATTAAAAAAAAAAAAGTCAGAGAAATGTACATTGTGTCTTTATTCAAAATTATAAATAAATACAATTGCTATAAAAAATAATAATTCAGAAGACTGACCAGCTTTGTGTCCTCAGCACTCTTGAGCCGCTCTTTGAGTTTAAGGGTTGTGTGTCTTATTCTCTCAATCTCCTCCTGCTGTTTGAAAAGCAGCTGTCTTTCTCTCCTCGCTGCTTTATTGGCCTCCTGTAGCCGTTTAATCTCTGCCTGTGGGACAAACCATACAGCAAAGTTTGAGCTTTTATTTCTGTGCTGTACACAAGGACTAGTATTTGAATACTTCAACAATTGATGAACATTTAACTAAATATAAATTAATTTACAAGTCTATCTTAGAAATAATCTCATAATTCCACATATGGTTGTCACCTGTTCCTGCTGTAGCTTCATTATCAGGCCTCTCTGTTTCTTACGAAGAGGTGGCATCTTATCATCCTCGCCTTTATCTCTGAGATGCCTGGTGGAAAGGAAAGATGATGAATAGCATGTCACGATAGTTCACTAGGATACGGTCTTTGAATGTATGGGTTTCTATTTTAATGAGATTTAGCAAAAAAGAAAAAAAATGCTGCAACTGGTACAGAAATCCATTAATTCCGCTATGTAACACATTACTGTTCACGTTTGAGGGGGTCAGTAACTGAAAAAAGATGCGCTCTCACATGGACGAGAAGTAAATATAAAAAAATCAAAATGGAGTTTTTATATTTTTAACATGATACAGTTAAGCAACCTCACACGACGAGTGCCGTTGTGAACAAATCGGTTAAGTCAAAGATTCAATGACCCATTCATAAACATCTGTCTCGAAAAATCCAGACAAACAACTTTTTAACTTGGACAAGTGAAAGACAGATTTACTTGTCCGAAGCACAATTACATAAAAAGGCTTAATGTCGAGCCCTGTATCTGTATCAGGATTTAAATGGATCATTAATGCATTAATCATTAATCCCCACCTGTGCAGCCTTGGTTAAATAAGAAGTCATAACTTTCAGAGGCAGTGCAAGTTATTAGGTTTTGATGAAAACATGTAAACAAAGTAAACTTTTTTTTTTTAAAGTGCATGAATTGTGACATTTCACTCAGTGAGACCAGAGCAATTATAAGGAAAGCAATTTTTAACATCTCAGTTTTAACATCCTGATCAGAGCATGCGAGGCAAGCGGACCTGTAATATTTCCTCTGGAGCAAAGAGCACTCCGCTTGCTCAGTTCACTCAGGGCCACCCACTCATCCCAGAATGCTCGGTGATATGCTGGTTCGAGAATATGTGAAGAATATGCGTCTAAGGTTATGGAGTTAAAATATTATTTTAATGGAGTTGCGAACCTTATACATAGCCTAAATGCACAGTACACATCAAAGTTTGGAACGGAGGAGAAGTAATTAAAAGAGAGTGTGGAGAAACTGAGTTAGCCAGATATACTAAAGCAAAGTTCTTTTTAATGCTTATAGATAAAAAGGAAGTTTGAAATCCCTTCGCAGCGCTATACTGTAAACAAACATCCCGATGTCCACACTGATGACGGCACAGTTTAGATGAATATGTGCCAAGCATTTCCTCTCAATAACAAAATAAACATACAACAAAAATAACAGCGGTGAGAAATAGGGGTGTTGAAATTAATCGTTCCTACGGAGTTCATATATCTGACTGCTTGCATTCATTGACGAAAACATAGCCATGTGTAGTAGAAGTGAAAATTTGCGGATGTATCGAATCAAATCGTAGACATAATGGTAATCTAATTGATTCTTGAGACCAGTGATGATTCACACCCCTAATGAGAAAACAGCAGTTAAGGAATTATCTGATTATAGTGATGTGGATATGTTTGCACGAGTTATGCAATTCAGCATTATCCAGTCAAGTCACATCATGTTTATTAATAGCTTTATAAAATATTGCTTTAAAGCCACAAATATCATAACTGTTATCTATAGGCCTACTGTAAATGAGACATTTATTAAAGAAATTCATTAAACAGAAAGACGTATAGTACAAATAAATTTAATGTCAGAGTGAGATTTAAGGGAACGTCGTTTTACCAGTGAGCGTTAAATCGCGGTCGTGAAACGATTGAGGGGAGCGCATTGACTTAACGCGAAACATGCTCTGGTCCTGATTCAACTCAATTAACATGAACGTTTGTCCTGCCTCTTTTGGTGTTCCAGCCAGGCGAGTTCAGTCTTGGTCTTCTCTCGGAGGGCCTTCTGACGCAGACGCAACAGAGAACTCTGATGCTGAGCTCGAACTTCCTCCTCCTTCATGTACTGACGCACCAAGTCCATGGTGAACTTGGAGAAGCTGTCCTGGCCGCTGGAGAAGGGCATGCTGTCATCCTGCTGTGTATGCCGTGATATGGAAACAGAGCAGGAGAAAAACAAGGGCTGAGTCACGTATCCATCACATACATATCAACACACCAGGAAAACACAAACAACCTCCAACTATGCCAACCAAACAGAAAGAAACACAACAGGCCCGTTCATACTGAACAAAACTCGAGTCAGAGACATGTGGCATGAGGTGAGCTGACAGGAAATTACCTTTGAGCTCACTCTAGGGCTGGATCTGTCATGGCTGTGATCATCATCAGACTCAGGGCGAGGAATGGGCTTCCTGTCCAGCGATTCGCGACGGTGGGCTTCAGATGGTAAAAGAGAGCGGAAAGATCTTTCTTCAATGTCATCCTCTGTCATCGAGTCCTCAAACTTCACAGAGTACTCTGTGGCGATGGAGGCACTGTCTGCTGATTGGAAAAATTGACAGGAAGTGGTCAAAATAACTAACATTTCCACAGGACAGACAGAACGTCCTCAAAAATGTGAGGTTTACCTTTCTCTTCAAGAGGGGTGCGCACACTGTCAGAGCAAAGGGAGTCATCGGCAGCGGTGTGAGCCTGGTCCTCCACTGAACTACTGCTCCTGTCTTTCCCTGCTGTCCTCCTCTCCTTTTGATCGGAACAAGGTGGACTCAACTGGGTACTACTACTGCCACCGCCACTAATAAAGAGACAGAAACAAGCATTTACGGACTCTATTTTCATATAAAACTATTCATTTGTGCTGTAAAAGGGAAATAATCTCAAAAGAAAAGCACACATTGTTACCTGATAGTGGGTCTCCTGGAAGGGATGGACTCTGAGAGGCTGTCTGGTGGCGTCTCGATCTCTGACGGACTCTGATGTCTCTCAGGAGACAGCTCACTTTTCCAGCTACTGGAGAAGATCCAAAACAGCATCAGTACTGATGTATAGATCGCAATCACTAATATGACAAATTTGAAAAAATCTTTCACTTTAGAAAATGCAAAGTGAAAGCACAGTTAAAATGATGGTTCACCAAAAAATTAAAATGCTGTCATGATTTACTCATCTCCATGTTTTTTCAAATCCCCTGCCGTGGCTCTCATATCTCATCTGCACTTTTGCATATTTAAACTTTCACATGAGTTTTGGAACGATATCAAATTATGACATTTTCGTTTAGAAATTAATTGTTTATATTAATGAAAAACCCCATCTAGCACCAAGCCAAAGCAGGAAGATAAATAAGACCGTTACCTGTCCGTGTGGGGGTCTGGCTGGTGCTGTTTCAAACTGCGGTTGTGCTGTCTTTGTTGGTCATAAGGACTAGTAATAGAGGGTCCAGGAACACTTAGCGCTCCCGCAATCTGTGAACGAGCCAACTCAGTCATCTACGGGGGAGGGAGAGGGAGAGGGAGAGGGACCATCAATACAGAATCATTGGAGAGAAAAAAAAGAAAAAAAAATCACAATGCATCTGTGAATTGTTTTCCCGTACCCCAATATTTAGCTCACCTCTTTAATGTGTCGTGCTGTTTCAGCGGTGTGGCGTGCGGCCTCAGCTTGCTGGTTGATCATCTTATTTGTGGTCTCATGCAAACCCCCTAACGCCTGCTGTTGAGACTGGAGCAAACTCTCCTGCAGCTCTGCATGGGCCTTGAATCAAACACAAGCATGTCACAAAAATATGTCTGTGCATATCATTTAACTAAAAGCTACCATTTTTAACTTGGTCTGAATTAGATTTAGATTTTATTACCCTTTCCATTTTTTTTATATACATGTAAAGTCCTCATCTCATGAAGTTATCATACAAACATCTTTTTATACTATAAACTGATATGAAATGCCCTCAACTAAGGTCTTAAACTATGAGGATATTGTGGTGTAAATACCCGTGCAGCTTTCTGTCTGCTTTCTTCCAGCTGCCGTTGTGTTTCGAGGGCTTCCTGCTCTGCCTTCATCCTCAGCAGGTACAGGTCACGTTCATGCCTCTGCTGCTGGGACTGCAAGAGTCAAAGGTCACCCTCAAATGCATGGCCACATGACCACAGAAGTTCAGATAATTGCTTTAGCAGATTTAGAACTTTACCTTAAGAATCTGAGCGAGTGAGACGGTTTCTTGCTGAGCGAGAGATACGCCTCTCACTCTCTCCACATCACTGAGCTGTCGCACTGACTCCTCCACTGCGTCCAGGTAATTGAGCTCAGCAGACAGGCGCTGCTGCAGGACCCCCGGAGCAAACTGGAGCTCCGCTGAACCTGGGGCGACAGCAAAGTAATTCAAACAATTACAATTCTGAACTAAAATTCTCCATTATCAGAGCAGACATCTTCAGCATTGCAGTTGCTTACAAAAATCTAGACAAAGTTGGTTTACCTGCAGTCCTATGCTCAGTTCTTCCTGGGCTTTGAGTATGTGGTGAGGGGTTGGATTTAGCCCTGGCGGCTGAAGAGGAGGATGAGGAGGAACTGGGAAGAGCTGTGTGAGGGGAACCAGAGCCTAGGGCAGATTCTCGGATCGGGATACGGTCACCTGGAGACAACCGGGAAGAACGAGAGCTGGCTGGAGAACCAGCGGCAGGAGTCGGACCAGGGCTTTTGGGAGATTTCTTTCCCTCAGAGCCAAAATGACTAATGAAACAAAATAGGGAGAGGAAAATAAATAATAATTATTAGGAATTAAAAAAAAGTATTTTAATACATCAATACATTTTAATAATTGTTTCTTATATTTTTAATAATTATTTTGAATATTTTTTCAACAAACAAAAAGATTTAGCCGAGATTATAACAAGACATTTTCATTAAAAGTTAATCTAAAAGGTAAGCATCTTGAGTTGAATTGTGTACAGAACTATACAATGACCATCGAAACCTCCTATAGTCTAATAACACTGACTGAACAATAAGGATTTTGTGCTACTGTGGATGGATATGTCAGAGAAGTGTGCTGATGATAGGAGTAACTTAAATGAATCCAGTTCAAACTCTGCTGCTGGATAAACCCATCCAGAGACCACATACGGCCCTCTGAATGCTGAAAAGACAGGAAGGCATGAGGGGAATCTGACTCACAGGCTTTAACAAATGCCACAGGGAGGTTCGAATGTCACACTAGAGGGAAATATCTGCTTGGCAATGAGCCTGACCTGCGGCGCAGATAACAACTGAACAAAAGAGCCAGTGTGTGCCTGCACGTTGCCTCCCGCCTCGCTTTCAGAAGGGCTACAGCAGGCCGAACACTTCTACCCTCCACCTGATATTTAGCAGCACTAATATTGACACTGGCTCCACTGGGCTCTAATAATTATGATAAACAGGAACAGCAAGGATATAGCATTTAAAGATATTTCCGGTCTGTGCTCAAAATGTCCGAGTTCATGTCCGATAACTTGCTGAACAGCAGAATGGCAATGAAAGATGACTGGACTAGTAAATTAAAATAAAAAAAGACTAGCATGAAGGTACATGCAACAGGTACATAGTTTTTATTCAAACTATGGTGGCTTCAAGTATACATTTTTATCAGTGCCAGCTTACAACAGGAAATCCCTAAAGGCCCTGAAATACTTCGAGTGAAATCAAACGAACTGGTGTGACTTCATTTCGAACAAAATCTGGCCAAATTAAGTTCATTAGGAGTTTGTTTCGATAGTTTGAAACAGCTCACCAAACCAAACTTTTAAGATAGCTTTGTGCGGCTAGTAAACACCTTCGAACTTCCACTTCTGTGGTTCATTACTTTTTGAGTCTGGTGAGTTAAGTCATGAACACACCAGATAACTACTTTATAGTGGAAAATTAAGTTGTAATTATAACTGTGACAATAACACTGTTTTTTTCTGTGCAACTAGCTCTATAAACAAACATGACTTACAACTTCAATAGAGTGACGAATTGCAAAGCTGGTGCAAACATTTCCACATCCCTATGGATCAAATGCGTTCTTAACTGCCCTTTCCTCATTGCTGTAATTTCTTTTTGTTTATTTTCTTATTGAGTGAGCCTCACACATTTGACTATTTATCTAAACGCAAGCGTGGGCGGTGTCAGAATGTTCGCAAACAGTAATTCTTCTTTTGACCCCTGAGCAAAGACTGAACAAACTGTGATATCAGGGACTTAATGTGTTTAAAGTCACCATGAAATCAAAATTGACTAATCTTATTTATGGAATATTGTAGTATTTATTACAAATTATTTATTTGTGCACATTACTTTTATTTTATTTTATGCATGTGCCCTCAATTTTTTCCACCCAATTGAATAATCAAGTCCTGCCATAATTTTTTTCTTGTTCGAGAAACCATTTCACTTGGATATACATCACAATACGGAAGAAAAGACTATCGCAACTTCCGTTTCACACTGACTTTAACAGGCCCTACCTATGGTTGGAGTGGACTGAGGCGCCCCCCAGTGTGCTGTCTGTGTCCACGCTCCTGTGAGAGCTGCGACTGGATGCTTTCTCTGAGCCACTCTTCTTGAAGCCCTCAGCAGGGAGATCAGAGACTGCAGAGGACGTGTTTCTTTGTCCCTCCAGCAGGCTCCTTTCTGAGGCTGTAAGAATGTACACAGAGATCAAATTTGCACTGTAATTATGATACAAAAATGTCTGCTCAAAACCAACATCAGTGATATTGAGTCAGTACTCCTGATACTGTAGGTTCCTAAGTACCAGTATTTCTGAAATCCCTATAGGAATGTACACAGAACAGAAACTGATTTCACACTGCATCACACTCAAGATCACATGATGTGGCCCTCTATAATATATCTGACCTCTCTTGCTGCTTGAGCTGGCTGAGTGTGGAGAGGAGAGGGGTGTGAGAGCTGGTGAACGCTGAGACCTCTCTCCAGCTCTGTTACTGTATGCAGATCTCCCACTTAGCAACTCGTCTGAAGGACTGAACCGACCATGGCCATTACTGTGGAGAGAAGGCATGAGATATTATATCAACCTAATATACACAAAGATATGGACAGTATACCATATTATGATTCTACATAGAGCTTATGAAATGGGAGGAAGGGCTGGTATGATGATAGAGCAACACTGCCCTCTTCAGGCTGATTACTAAACATGGGTAACTTCACCATCTTCATGCATTTATATATCAATTTGAATATACAAGGGAGGGATCTTCTGAGCATTAAAATAATTCTGTTTTACCTGAGCCCATTGGGACTTCTCTTGGATGCTGATTGGCTACTGCCACGCGAGGAAACAAAGTCATCTTCATAGACCATGCCATCCAATGAGCTGGCACCAGACAGAACAGATCGGAGAGCCGGAGAACTCTTACCGCCCCTCTCCTCAAACGCTACACAAACAAATATATGCAGTGAATATATACACTAACATTCAAAAGCTCGGTGGTCTGTAAGAGTGTACAGGAATTTTTAAAGAAATGAATACTGTTATTTAGCAAGGATGCATTCAGTTGATCAAAAGTGACATAAAATATTAAAGCAGCACAAACGGTTTCAACATTGATAATAATAATAAATGTTTCTTGAGCACTAAATCAGCATATAAGAATGATTTCTGAAGGCTCATGTGACACTGAAGTCCAAAATAATGTCTGCTAATAAATTACATTTCAATGTGTATTATAATAGAATGCAGTCATTTCACATCATTACGGTTTTCACAGTCAACATTAGTGAGAAAAAACTTCTTTCAAAAACTTTTAATACATAATCTTACAAACCCCAAACTTTTGAAAGGTCCTATAAATGCCTTATACATAGATAATGTGACAGACAGTCTTGTACACATCAGTTAGAAAAAAGTTAAATTAACAGGTCAAATGTTTTAAAATTTCTCACCTTTGCCGTAACTCATGTTCTTTGTAAATATATTAATAACACTGTGTGGGCTTCCCTTGGCCAGTTCTTCCCACGGTCCATTGCTTCCTCCTTGTAGCAGACTAGCCGACCTATAAGGCAGGTGCTTCTCTGCCTCTTTCTGAAAGCGTGATATTGGGTTCAAACTGTCTCCATTCAAATGGGCTGCACTGTATCCTGTGGTTCTCAGTCTGGATTTGGGCAGCTCTTGTAGGTCTTCGTCAGACATACTGCCCTCACTCAGCAGAGGACCCTCGCTGATAGAACCTCCACTGGAGTCCAGCTTAGCTTCCTGAACAACAGGCTTTGGAGGAGAAGGGGTCTTGCGTACGTTTCTAAAAGGGAGACCAGAGGACGCAGGTGTTTGTTTGTTCCAAGCCTCCACCCTCTCCCTAAAGCTGTGCAGGTTGCCCACACCTGGTAGGGCCTCATCATAGGTGCTCTGACCCTCAGCAAGGAGTCTTTCAATCCTCTCGACCAGGTCATCAGTATCTGTGGGATTCTCTCTGACTGGTGGACTGACAGGTTTAGCCCAGCGGCCATCGGTAGGGATTAAAAGACCTGTGCCCGTATCCCTGCTGCAACCGTAGTTTATTCCAGCACCAGCTAGCTTGCGTGCCTCGCTCTCAATACGGCTAGAGAGAGAGGCAGCAGTGGCCTTAAGAGCCTCAATACGGCTCATTTTGCGGCCTGTGGCTGAGGGCAACGACGCATGTGCAGTTCGGGACTCTCTGTTAGGTAGTGAAGGTTCTGGATCAAGTTCTAACAGTTGAGAGAAAATTTGACCAGAAGGGGGCGGTAAAGAGCTGCTGACCCTCAGAGCGGGACTACGCTGGTCGGATTGAAGCCAAGGTGATCCTGCAAATCCCAACTCATTCCTACAAAAACAAAACAACAGATTATTGAAGTATAATGACCATATGATCTAAAAAACAAAAAACGAATGAATACACAAAAAAATACATAAAAAAAAACCTATGAAAATGTACATATACATATCTTAAAATTCACACACTGCATAAAGCATATCTTAATGTAATCTCACCAAAAGAATTCAGTAGTTTAAGGATTCAGTTTTTCTCCATTTTTAGGAACGTCCCAGTGTCCACAAACTTAACATGCAGCAGACGCCACCAACTACATGCACTTAAAAGTGGCCATGGAAACCGATACAGGCAAGCAACAAACACTTCTCACTAAGCACTGAGCTGACGGATTAATCTGTTCTTACAGGACTACTTGAAATAAGAGCATTTCGTCAGTGTAAGGGAATATAAACGACTTCCCATTTAGGGAAAGCGGATATTTTATTAATCTGTTCAGTGCTTAGAACAGATAAACACCAAAAAAGTAAGCTCTTTGGTGGAAACACAGCTAACAATTTCAGGGTTTTCTAGATGAAAAACCAAACATTACATTATGACAGATGATGTAATGTAATGGGATTCTGTGTGTGTGTGTGTGTGTGTGTGTGTGTTTACCTGGAGAAAGGAGGCTGCCGTTGCTCCGTGAGTGACAGATCACTGCTGGAGGTGGCACTTTGAGGTCGATCATGTCTTTTGTTTTCTTTATCAGACTCTCCAGACGGCTGGTATACTGGTCTCAACTGCAATGTCACAACAAAAACTTACAAGAGTGGCCAATCAATATGGATTTAGCCAATGTCTAGACACCAGGGTGTCCAATGGTAAATAAAATCATGATATTTATGTCATACAGCCTAATACAAAGACAGCAAAAGACTTTGAACTAAAATTACTGAAATTAAAAGTTTAATTTACACTACCAATCAAAAGTTTAAGGATTAATGTAATATAACAAGTTCAACAAGGTGTTTAACTGCAAAAAAAAAAAAAAAAAAAAAAAGTGTTCAAAAAGGTTTACCTGCTGGCCAATGTTTATGTCAGCATCATCAATATCTCCTCTGAGCTGAGTCTGTTCCAGCAGCAGTTTGGTGTATGTTTCCTGGAGCCGCTTCTTTATTGGAGCTTCAGGTGCGACCGGGCCCTTGGCAGCCCCTGCTCGTTGTCTCCTATAAAGCTCCTGTAGGCGTTTATTCTTGTTCTCTTCCTCCTCTCTCTGAGCCCTCCTCTCTTCCGCTTGCCGTTTTTTCCGTTCTTCCTGCTTTTGAGCAATATACATTCGCACGACTTCTGAGTCATAGTGCCGTTTCTTTAGCACGGGCTGCTCAAAAAACTCTGCTCTCTTGGTAGTCTTGGCAGGGCTGGCACTTCGGGAGGCTCGGGTCGAGGCATGAACTCTGGAGCTGGACGCTGCCGCCCTTCTGCTGATGCCCTCCTCCAATTGCAGGTCATCTAGGATGCCCTGGATGTCAGCTGAGAGGAGGTCTGTGCTGGGAGACTTTCTTCTGTCATCCCCTGCACATCTGGAGGGTCCAGCGGGCTCATTCTGAAGAACATGATTGCGAGGTCTTTCCACACTGCTGGGCCTTGAACGCCGGCTACGCTCAAGACGAGGATCAGAGCTGGAACGGGGGACAGGGCCTGCAGGAAAAGGTAGAGAGGAAAAGATTATTATAAGACGACGACGTGAGATTATTACACATATCTAACAGAAATCATTTTTAATATGCTGATTTGGTGCTCAAGAAACATTTCTTACTATCAATGTTGGGACAGATTTTGCGGCTTAATATGTTTTGTGAAAACCCTTTATTTATTCCAAACAATATTTAATTGAAATTTTTTTTTGTAACATTACAAACATCTTTACTGTCACTGTCCTTTCATTTACATGGAGCTTCAGCTTCTGTGACTCAACAACTCAAATTAGCAGACAAGATAGATTTTTTTCTGACTTGCCAAATGTCAGAAATGGTGCTTAAATTCAATAACAGCTCAAATATGTCTCCTGTTTTAATCAATCTTTCTTTTTTTTTAAAGCCACATGCCCTGTAACCCACGTCTGAACTGGAAAAACATCCTCTTCAGCAGTTGCTTGCATATAATGTTTAAATCAATATAGAATTGAGCATTTACGTCTCTGCAGTCCAATAAATCTATACTGGAGTGGCTGTATAAAGTCTGGGTCCATCCCTGCATGTGTGGATGGCAGCAGGACTGTGAAAGGAATCAGGTCGGCTTGTGCAGTGAGTCAGAAACACCCAGTCGAACCCTATTCATTACGGTCACTGGGCAGCAAAGTTTACCAATGCGGGGAGCCTGTCTGAATCTTTATTTATTAATAGACCTGACACTTGGAGCACTAGCTGCTGGAAGTCTAGCGCTTCAAAACAATGTGGTATTTAATAACAGTTGGCATTAAACTCATTTAGAACACCTCAAGAACATTTGATTGGGTATCCAAAATACGAGAAGCCAAAAACCAGGTATCTTGTGACATTTAAGGCTAAATTAATACAGATATTTTAAGTTTGGTTTGTGATGTGGCTGAGCTCTAAACTGGCAGATATCTCATCCTCTCACCTGTTCTCATCTGTGTCTCGGAGGACTGCGCCCGAGGCTCTCTGTGTAACCGTGGCGGCGGCCCCAGCATCATCTTCACCAGCTTTTGCCCATCTCGCCATGATGATGTGCTGATCGCTATGGAGACAGGTTACGCAGATGCGTTGAGACGAACAGTTGTTCCAATAATTAATTTGTACTTTTTTTTAACCAGATGTGATTAAGGCAGAGAGGAAAGTATGACAAAAGTAACTAATAATAAAGAGACAGAATAGCTGCTCTGAATCACATTTACACAGATATTTAATGATCTTTCTCCAGAGAAAATCCCCCACTCACATTTAATGCAACACAGACAGCAATTAAAAATTGACAGTATGATGCATGATTCATCTGTGCATGGTATTATAAAGAATACAAATGGTATCAAGATATAATACATTTCTCAGCCTCAAAAACGTATGGGCTTTTATGTTGACATACTCAACACCACATGGAAAGGGAACAATATTAACCAATGCCCATATTTCACAATCCAGGTGGATAAAATCTAAATATTCTATATTAATTTGCAGCACAAAATGGTTTAATTTTGAAAAACAACACAAGTAAAAAAAAAAACATTTTTTAAACCCTGAATGCTGCCACCTCTACCAAAATAGTTGAAATGCCAAATATAACTGCTGACGAAGAATGACAGCATGCTTCAAATTCCCTAAAGTATAGTAATTATATCATAAGTCATGTATAGAGCAGGGATAATTTATTGCTAAAAAATTTCATTTAAAAATGATTTATTATTATTTGTTTTGTAATGAAAATTTAAATGTGACGTGTATAAATAAATAAACACACACATCATTTTTGGCAATATATTTTATGTGGCAGAAAATGTTTAATATTATTTCTGCCACATAATATATGTTGCTAAAAATAAAATATACTTATAAATATAAAAGTATTTTTAGTGGCAGGCCCAGTGAAAAGGGCAAATAAAAATCTGAACGACTATTATTGAAATAAAATCCTTACTTTTGAGCCCTGTATTAGTGGGGAAAGAGTTACCTTCAAATGTCTGTCCCATTAAACCAGAGTATTTAGTAACCACTTGTAAAAATGACAAAAGTTAATTGTTCTCACCAAACTGTTTGCTTGACAGTAGGTACCCTTAAAAGTGAAAACTGACAGTTAACGCTAATGTCTGCATGCAGCACCTCTTGCAGCAAATTATGTTAAGATTTCAATAGCTGTGTTTCCATTAACCTTCAAATTACCCTTGAAACTGCACATTGAAATTAAGCCCAATGGAAACACGTAAATTTAGCCAAAACTCCCATATATAGTGCAAAAAAGTTTACGGGTTATTGCCGCTTTCAGGCAATTCGAAAAAGGAATATTTTGCAAAACTGCAATGGAAAGTTTGTTTCGCATTTACAGGTCACCTGGTGTATGTACATCTCGATCATTCTTTAAAGATGACGCAGTACGTTTGGACAGAAGTTAAGGTTATTAGACAGAGACAGAGCTCTTTATTAAACTCATAAAAGACAAAAGAATTACGTGAATACTGGATTCTAAACAACAAAGAAATGCCACAATTGATCAAGACCTCGAAGCAGATAGGAGGGAGAAACACCTCATACGTGCAGCTCACAAGTATATGGGGCTTTCCTTGCCGTTATTGCTTAGAAACACGCCTACGTCTCTTTCGATTAAAAATAATGGCTAGTGCGGTGGCTGCAACATACATAAACGTACCAACATCCGTTGCCATGATTTTTGGAATGTCTTATCACGAGAAATAATGTTTTAGTCGCATAAGATCGGTTAAATGGAAACGGCATCCTTGAATTGTGTTTGGCATTTCACTCCAAAACATTGCAGAATGCAACAAAATCTAGCTTGTATAACTAGAACTAACAGACTTCAGACATCTATTTCTGAAGTTAGGGCTACACAGGGTAAACTAGTTGAGGGGTGGAAGGAGGAGTCAGATGTCACTTTTCTATTGAGTCGTGACAAGAGCGACACCTCTCCAGCTGTCAGCGAGGCCACAACGGCTTGGAGCATTGTCAAGCATTTCTGCGTCAGTGTCACAGCACAGCAATCCTGTTAATCTGCATGCTACACATTCTAGAAATTTCTGTGGGGATAAGAGACTTAGCTTGTGCTTGCAGACAGACATTAACACATGCCTGTTTCCAAGAAAGCCCCGCAGAGAACAGGGCACAGTGACGCTGGCAGGTCAAGAGAGGATCACACAGGGCTGCCAGGACAGTTTGTGGGCATGTATGTGTGTTGAGTGGAACATTTGCAATTTTCAGAGCAGATTGTGATCTTCATATGCAAAACTACAATTAAGCACTATTATATGGGCATTCAGATGTTGAATTTCAATATCATTTGCTTAAATAAGCTACATTTGTTTGCTTGAGAGACACATAGAGAATGCAAAAGACAGACAGTGAGAAAGTAAAAGAGAATTCAGACCTGGTTTAACGTTTGAGTCTGGTGCAGAGGAAGATCTGTGTACTTTCCTAACAGGCTTTGATGGTTTCTTCTCTTTTACCCTCTCTCGCTCTCCAGACCTCTGCTTTGGCTTTGTGCTCTCTGCTGTGAAAAGACAGACTTCATCAGGGTTGTTTGTGTTAACTAGAACTATTAAATACATGCTAACTGAAATAAAACTGAAACGAAATAAAACATAAATATTAGAAGTAAAACTTTAGAAAGTTGAAGAATAAAATTAGAAATGGTGCCTTGGCAACTAACTGAAAAAAGTTGAAGCACTAAAATGAATAACTGTAAATAAATAAAACTAAATCTGAACAAACTAAAAACTGAAGAAGAAAAATTCAACCTAAATAGTAATATTTAAATGTACAAAACTAAGATAAATGACAAAAGCGCTTAACAAAATTACAAAAAATTTAAATGAAACAAAGCATACAAATAAAAACTATAGCAGTATATAAATCATACAAAAAAAAAATCACACTGCTGTTCATTACATTACACTCACAACCAATCACATATTACCCACTGATCTATAATAGAGATTATATAGATCAGAGATATACCACTGCCCACATTTACACAACAACTATTCAGTATTCAGCAATTTGTCCCCTAAATTTTTTATTTTGAATACTCTATAAATCATGAAATAACGTTAATAACAAAATGATATCATTGACTCCTAACTGGCCATCAAGTGTCCTAAAAACAGTCATCACGTTAATTTCACGTCTCACAGGTATGAGAGCATTAAGATTTGATTGATTCCCATGAATAAGTTCAAACTGCATGTTTCAATCTGTGCAAGTCAATTCAAAACAAGGAACAGACAGAGGGTGAAAAATTGACATCTAAAACTAAACTCCATTTTTGTGAAATGAGAATCTTTACATATAATGATAAAATAACTAAAATGGACTTTCAGGAAAAAGAATGCTACAAATTTGTACCATATGGCCTCTTTAATGACAGCAACTCAAATCTATTGCATGCCAACAGCGAATAAGCTGTATTGTTATCTATATTAGTCTATAATAAGCTTGTTCCATAATGATTTTTTAAGGAACTGTGGAGCAAACTGATACAATCCTTCCCAATAACCTTAAGGAAAACTCCTAAGAACAGTCAGGGCTGACATGAAAACTTGTAACTATGGCTGTGGCAGTACGCCTGGAAACTCTGAGCCAATTAGGAGCATGTAAGTCAGCGTCCAAGAGCGGTTTGGATTAAACATGCTTTTTGACCATACTGCAATCCAGTAGAGAAACATGACTTTTGTGAGCTGCATTCAGTGGCAGTTAAATCAGTGATGCTGTCCTAATTCCTGTTCATTACTCATGCTTCATGACTCAGAGGGCTTGCAATGGGCAGTAAAAAACATTTGAGCTCTGTCACATCAAATGGATTAACATTTTAATTCCAAATAAATAAAAGCCCTATTCACTAACCTGCTATTAAGGCTGAAATAAAGATGACTCAAATCACAAAACATAATTATAGCACGAGTGATTAAGATGACAACCAGCCAGTGAGCCGTTTATGATCACGATACTGTACATTTTTGTGGGTACCTTACCTTAATTATACCACTTAGCTTTAGAAGTATTGGTAAGACTTTACAACAAATTTCCATTTGTTAACATTAGTTAACTACATTAGTTAACAAGAACTAACAATGAAAATACTTCTATAGCATTTATTAATCTCAGTTAATGTTAATTTCAATTTACGAATACATTATCAAAATCAAAAGTTGTATCTATTAGTATTATTTAATGGTCCTGAGCTACCATGAACTAACAATAAACAACATTAACTAACGTTAACAAAAGATTTTAATGTAAGAAATGTATTGCTCATGCAATTAATGCATTAAATAATGCAAACTACATTATACTAACTAATGTGATCTTATTGTAAAGGGTTACCAAAGCATTATTCATTGTTATGTATATAAATATAAAATAACAGCCTGGAACAGTGGAACACCAGGTATACCTGTGAGCTGTTGCGTCAGGTCTTTGTATATTTCCCTGCTTAAGTTCTGGAAGTCATCCTCTGCCCACACTTTCCCATCAGGTGTGCGAATCTTAGTCTCAATGGTGTTAAAACCTAGAAAACATAGAAGTGAGCCTCTTCTCACTCAACAACCTCATAAAACATTTAACTGATGCTTTAATATTGAGCATCTTAGAAAACACCTATTACTGGGACTGTAGTACTGAGGTTAAGTGCCTCGCTCAAGGGCACAATGGTGAAGCCATTATGGGGTCTGAACTTACTACTACCGGTACTCAGTTACTAGTCCAACACAAGGGGTCATCTTTTCTCTCTGGAGTCAGCTTACCTTTATAAATGGGTGCAGGAGGGGCTGGGGCCACTTTCCGGACTTTAGCAGTAGGAACTGTGGTACCGTGTCCTGCTGCCTCAATACCCACAGGTTGCTCCAGGTATCCCAGCAGCTTGTTTCTGTCCTCCGTCTCTTCCAAATGTTCCCTCTGTCTGCGGATTCTCTCTTTCAGCTTCTCCAGCTTTTCATCAGGTTGCCGTCGTCGCAGGTTCTCCAACCGTTGTGAGGATGCGATTGAACCCGGGCTGGACCTCAGGGACGTCTGAGAGGTCTCAGCCTGTAAGTGTGTTCTGGGCCTGACTTCTGACCCTGGCGTTGCTTGGTCGGGCAGGTGAATGGCGTTGAGAGCAGACATATCGTTGAGGTAGCGTACAGATGTGCTGTCTACAGCCGAGGAGCACAGGCTGTCCAGGTCTGCAGTCTGCATGTCTCGGGTGTCACGCTGATAGACCAGCTGGCTTAAAGCAAAGTCAGGCTGAGTAATGGTCACCTCTGTTGGTAACGAATGGGCTTCTGGTTCAGAGTGGGTCTGGGACATTGGCAGCGGAGATGCTTCCCTATAAAAGAAAGACATGATTTAGTTTAAACTGAAGATCACAAGAAGATTTTTTTAGAAGTCATGTATACAACAACTCAAATGGAAACAGAAAAAGAAGGTCTGTAAAGGGAAATATCAGCTACATGTGTGCTAAAGTTACTGAAGCCAAAATGATGGTTCCTTGCTCAAATGTCTTGTATGAGAGGATCAAATAGCAATCTTAACCTTCAGACACAAAAACTGCACTCATTGACCTCTGCATACTCCATAGTCTGCTCTGAACTTTCATTCCTTTATCATTCAGACATGCTGTAACCAAATAATGAAGTTATTACCAAAAAAACTACAATTATTTTAACATTTAACATAGTTGGGTAAACTTCTAAAGTAGTGAATGGCAGACGACAGCAATGTCATTTCTGTATTCCCATTTGCTGCAATAGCAAAAGAAAAAATCCATGATAGCATCGAAAGACTGACTACATTGGTCAGAAGAGAGAAATATGTCATATTTGCCATTACTCCCTCAGCTGTTGTATCAGAAACACCATAGCAGCAGCGTTAGTTTGTGTTATATTACTTTGGCATTAAATGACAAAAAAAAAATTGCTATGTTGATAACTGTGGAAATGGGTCATCACAGTCTGTGAAAAGCATCCATTCAAGCTGCAGCCAATGTGTAGCATCAAAAACCTTTTTTTTCAGTTCAGTTGGCTATTACAAACTACACATTAATTTGTTTGCAGCTTTTACCTGAATGAAGCGAGTGGTTCTCTGAACTCCACCCCGCTGGGTTTCCTGGCATTACTGTCCAGAGTGCTGTTCCTCAAGGGACTGCGGGAACTTTTGTCTGGACTGCGCCGACTCCGTGTTCTGGATTTGGATCCACTTTCCTCCGCACGATGACCATCTGTAGTAAATACATAGAAGACACGTAAACAATGGAAGAGGCAAAACTTTGAAGAATCTTGTACCATTTTATATATACATACATATATTAAAGAAATATATAAAGGTGTGTGTGTGTGTATATATATATATATATATATATATATGACAGTATTTTACATTTCAAAATAATAACTTTATTTATAAATGTTTCTGTAGTTCACTTAAATAGTCCTGCATTGTGACAGCTGAATTTTAAAAGTACAATATTCTTATTATCAAATATGAGGTATATACAAAAATAATTTATTACTGTACAACAATTAAAAACATTAATGTCAACATTAAGATTTGAAATAGTTTTAATATCACATACCAACGACCCATATTTGGTATACGATATTTCAGTGTTTTGTGCATTGCTATTCAGAGGCTACAGAACTTATTGATTATCAGAGTTGTGAGCTTGCCACCTAAATTGAATGTGACGAGATAAAAGAGTGAGAAAAATAATGCCAAGACAGCACACATCTTCATAGGCTATGCTCAAACAAACATCGCAACTAGTGTAGTCAGATTCACACGACTATCATGAGTCAATTCTTTTGATGAATCACTCAAAACTCATAAAGCTGTTAGTAAATTAACATTAATGTATGAATCACTGAATTCCAAGGACTTGAAATAAATCAAAAACAGTGTGTACACTAAATGTTCATCTATCTTCATTAACAGAATAAGCTAAACTAATTTAAATAATAAATGGCTTTGAAAAATGTACCATTAAAAAATTAACTGCTAATTAAATAAACTAAATTATAACCACATATTAATTAAAACCAAACAAACAAAAATATACCATTCCACAAAACATACATACTGATCTAGTGCAATAATATATATAAGGTGTGACATTAAAAGCACAGATATAAATATTCTCTAGTGAATTTTCTCTACATGTGTTACTGAGGATGTGTCTGTCTTACCTCTGCGACTTATTTTCCGCCCGCCACTAACAGACGCTTTCTTTGTGTCTGGCACTGAGTCGAGAAGCACTCCAGAGCCTGGTGCAGCCTCCAGACGATTCTCGATGTGTCGCAACTGAGACAAGACCACAATTAGCCATTGAGTCAACAGATCTTGTGGGGATAATGCTACAGATAGTTAACCTACAGAGTATTTCGGCTGGGCGATATTTAAAAAATATTTTAGCGATAATCGTCTTACAAAATATCACGCTATTCAATTATCGTGTACGCGAGCCCCACCCTCGCCGGAGACAACACTGCCGACAAACAATGTAAACACACATCACATTGAGTTTGGCAGCACTTCAGTTAGTTTAATTTAATTACCGGTATTGAAATGTTAAAAGTTTTACTTTGAGCTTAAACTTACATAAAACAGTAGCTTTGCTCTTATCAAATTTGTGCTTGAAATGAATTTGGTTTCATGAGAACTGTTTTCTAATCCTAATCCTACTAACTACTAGTCTATAGAAAACATTGAATTCACGCTATTGCATGTGAATAAATATGTGTATGGTAATTATGGGGCTATGTGAAATATAGCTGTCATTTTTTCCCGAGATTGTCGATGATCATCTGGTAACTGACTGTTAGAATCGACATCTCAATACTAATGAGACATTGTTGATATACGATAATTTCATATCATATCACCCAGCCCAACAGAGTACACTGAATTTTACTTTTTGATTCATTTATGAACAGCTACTTATAATTGTAATTACTGAATTACAAATGACAAAGTCTATGTAACAAGGTATCTGTTTTGGCATCAAAAGTAGGTCAGAACCTGAAACACGGGTTAAGAAATACTCACGGCAGCTTTGGTCTGATTTAGACTATTCCAGGCTTGAGATATCTCTGTTGAGAGAAAAACATTAACATAAGAAATCACACAAATATGCTCACGTTGATGTTTAAAGTATAGAATTACATAGTTAAACGAACCTCTCCTGTTGTCTTGCCCAGCGAGGGCAGGCTGGGAAGAGACCGAGGCTGACGGCCCCGCCTCACTTCGCAAGCGACTCCACATCGCTATGGCAACCTGAGAGGGAAGGGGGGGGGGGGGGGGGGGGGAGAGAGACAGGTAAACAATGTGAGAGAAGCAATTATCTAGTCAACACCTGCTGTCAAATATTGTTTTCTCTGGAAATGGCTTATTATTGCTAAGATTATCACTAAAACACATGACTTCATTGACAGCACTCTTTGTGCTAAATTATATTTGGTCAAACCACAAGTTTAACTGATTGTTACTAAGATAGATTGATCAAAGCATATCACTGTTAGGTTTTAATGTCTCACCCAAACGCCTCAGTTTTTTCATCAAAGCGAGGGTTAAAGTAATGGTGTACAATTTGTTAGATTGCCTGAAGGCCAGACATATGATGGTCTCTGAGCTTTTCAAGTCATCTGAATCACCCGGTCTTCCTCCAAGCACTACCCTTATAACATGGTGTCCCTGTCCTCGAACATCCCGGGAGCAAACAGATTCAATGGTCTATTCTAGAGTAAAAAAAAAAAAGAAGTGTTTTGTGCAGACTGTCTGAAGCACTGCAACAAACACACTAAGTATTCCAAAGGGACACTGAAATCACACCCTCTGCTCAGAAACCTTGAATTATAAAGTATTAATAAAGCATTCATAAGACATATCTCAGAGCCCTACATGTATATTTCATTGAGGGCATTTCAGACTGGAAAATAAGAGGTGAAGAGGCATTTAAACACGCTCTACCACTTCTCTAACAGCAGTGAATGAGGTAATGGAGATACCAAATGTGTCTAGAATGAGGAAAACAACAAAACTTTAAAGTCAGCATGAAACTCTAAACGCATATTATATACTTTATTGTGAATGATTCATCAGCATACGTTTAATTTTTTGACCTCGTATTGTTTAATTAAAATGTCATAACATGACCTTCCAGTGAAAAACACACTTCTCTCTGGTGAAGTGTGCAGGACTTCTCCAATCATTTAGTCCATGCCTGCAAGTTTGTGTTCATCATACGTCTCCACTTTATAATGCACATCTCAACATCCAATCAACTATATACCAAGTCCCTGCCTTACATTTGTGTTTTTTTTAATTATCCTACACTGGGGTGTGCATATAAAATACGGAAGAAAAGATCTGTCACTATTACCCTTTATTTAAACCAGTTTTAAAGCTTGTACACACTTCATGCTCTTTGTTTGCATGTTTGTTAAAGTCGCAATGAAACAGAGGCAGCAATAAGTCTTTTCTTTCACGTTGTTATGAACAATGAAACAGACCATTGCCATTTTTTTTTAACAGGGACTTGGTTCTATCCATGTTAACACAACATGCTTTGGACTGGAGATACTGACAGAAACGACAATATGATCTGATTCCTTTTGAACTAATCAACACTTGTTAAAACAAACAAAATAAGCACGGCAAAAGAATCAAAGCTTTACTTTATATCCTTAGATTTACCCATAAAAGACCCATTCTCATCCATATCCTCTCTATTCAGCAACTCATAAATATAATACACTTCAATATCCCTTTCTAAAAATGCACAATAAAAACAAAGACCAGACAAAGAATATTCTCTTCCTGATTCAATTTCATATCACATTTTGGGAATTGAAACTTCATCTAACCTTATATGCACAGAACTCGACAATTATGAGTTTACAGTTTCGTTTAAAAACTGCTCACATGTAAACAAATGATGAATAATAGTAATCAACAAGACTTTAAGAGAAGGATGCATTTCATGCATAACACATAATGAACCAGGACTCACTTTCCAGCAGCTTTATTCAGAGAGACATAAGTCCACCTTGTCTTCTGGACAGCTGGACACATCGGACAGCTGGCGATTTTGTCACCTCTACCTGCACCCAGACCGAGTACAAAAAAAGGTGATTTGACAGTGAAAACTTAAAGTCTTGAGTTATTAAAATACCAGTTCATAAATCATTATACAAATCTAACTCACAGCACTCTTATGTTCACAGCGTTAGATATATGCTGGAATCAACACAGCTAATTACTGAAATTGATTGGCCTCTCAATAACTATTCATGGGCATTACTCTGAATTAAAGGGAAAGGGAAACAACATGACAGATCAGCAGCATCAGCTGAGAGATCAGCTGACATCGCATTCAAAACCAGGTTAAAATATCAAGCGAACGCTTCTAAGGGACTCAAAGTGTCCGATCGCATAATACATATACTCTACATTGCTACAGCTTAACTAAAAAAAACACAAAACATAAATTAAGTGGACAAAAAGGATATAGAAAAATAAGAACATAACGTTACATTACAGGTGAAGAGCAACATAAACATTATACAGACCTTTATATCAATACAGAATCAGAACTACATTACTCTAGCAAAAAAATACGAGACAAGAAAACAATCATATGAAATAAGAATATAAAGAAATGCAGTTGACGTAACGTTAAGTTATAACTTAAGTGTCAATCACACAAATACAACTTCACGCGAACTACCTTACAGAGGAGAAATCCAACAGCGAACTAAATCAAACAAACAACCGACTCGACGTCTACTTGAAACAATAATTATGTACCTCAGAGAGTTTCACAATATTAAAACGAAATTGTTGGCCTATGGTTTTAAATTATCTGACGAAAGTTATCGCTAACAGCTGCTGCTAACCGGCTAAACCATTAAAGCTCGCTAACAAACTTTTTTGCGTTTCTGGGATCAGGTTGTCTTTCGTTAGGCGTTCAGGTCAGAATGTGATTGGTTAATACTTACCTAAAAGTGTATTGTACCTGCTACCCGCCTTTCGGTGTATGTTTCCCGGCTTTAATGATAAGTTAGGGCGGCCGTTGGCTAGATTTGACGGTCCGCCATTATCCAAACAACTGTTTCAGGAAGTTCACGTCTGAGAGAAACTCGCGATACTTCCGTAAAGAACGTGTGTTTATTTCTTGGCCGTGTTTGACATCTAGTGTTTAACTAATGGAATTACAACAAAAATAATTGTACTTTGATCCTTGAGATATGGCACAATGGCATTACATATTTCACCACTTATGAGTTCAACAAGGTCAACACTGGCTCTGACGTGTTTTATATTTATATATATTTTTATTGTAATTGTACTTACATTTTCCGTTTCAAAGACACGTCAACAGTCACATAAATATTAAATAAATCGTTTTTATAATAATAATAATAATAGTAATACATGATGATAATAATAAAATTACATATGTTTATTGTTGAGGTAATTATAATAAATAATAAAAAGTAAGTAAAAATATGTATTATTATTATTAATAAATAATAATAACAATTATTTGTATTGTTGCTATTCTAAAAAATAATAAAAAGTTAATACAAATACTTCTTATTATATTATATTAATAAATAATAATATATATTTTTAAATAAATTGGTAACATTTGTTGAGGTTATTATACAAATATTAAAAAGTTAAAAATAAAAAATTATTAATAATAATAATTGTATTGTTGATGTTATTAGGCATAAGATGTGTTAACAGTAAATTGAATGATTGAACAGGATTGCAAACGTATAATAATATTAATTAATAATAGCAAAAGAGCAGGATTTTCGAAAGAATGAGCACATTTTTTTCTTAGCTTCAGGATTGCCCAGAGCATGGTGGATCATTGAAATCAAAGGATAAACTGGAAGCCTAATCACAACAATTGGTTTTTCTTTTTTTTCTCCAATAAAACCCATTAAATAAACCATGTAACAGTAACACACAACTCATCCAAAACATAACGAGGACCAGAAACATTTGTTCAGCTTCTGCCTCAAACAATGCAAGAAAGAATTCAAAACTACAGAAGAAGCAGAACTACTGGCCATTTTTTTGCATATATTTCAGCCAAGGTGGGTCACACATCAACCAAGCCCTTATAATTAAACACTTAAATGGCATAAATGAGAGGTAAATAACAAGCAAAAGTGTTGAGCAACAGAAAACAAAAAACAAAAAAAACTATTTAAATTACAGACATATAGCCTCCATCTTTTGCACTATTTTGAGACGTTACATTTACGTTAAAAAAAAAAGAAAAGAAATGTAGAACAGATATACTGGAAATATTTGACAAAATCAAGAACAAAATGGAAATTGTTGTTCATTCAAGCTCATCAACTGAATTTCCATATTGAAGAACCCGAGCAATAACTCAACCATATAGGCTACACAAATTGATAGTCTACTAACATAACAATTGGTTTGAAATTTCGTTCATAAAACCATTAAACAATACACTAAGTGTAATAATGCATGCATGGAATTTCACGCGTCACTTACCCAAAAAACTAATATTTCCAGACAGTCCTCTTAATAATAGCATATAAACCGAGCTACTGACCATCTTATCATTGTGTTAAAACCATAATGTGACATATTTAATAATTTATGTTTCCTAATTACCGAGACAGTTACTCTCGCCCCCCTCTGGTGATCTAACCTGTCGTACTCCGTTTGAAACTGGGTATTTGTGTTCAGCACCCGCATCTCATTCAGCATCTCTCCAGTGCATTAACCATTTTAGTGCTGTATCAGAGAATGCGCGCGAGAGAAAGACAGATGTAGTAGGCTACTTAATTACTCGCTTAACAGAAACATATTTTCAGAATACGGGCACGGCAGAAATGGAAAAACGCCGCTCAGTCGCAGGTGAATGTGAGGAACAGTGAAGGAAACTCTGCGTTGCGCTATTGCGGTGATGGAGCTCAGACTCAGAGCACTTGTAGCTGCGCTTCGATTATCTGATGCTGGTAAGCAAATGTTTTTATTATCGCTCTTTGTCATTATATAGGTGTTAGCTTGATGTGTTTAACATTGCCACCCACTCGAGATTTATAATTGCGGTTCTCACAGATGTTTTGCTGGACGTGTAGCCTAATTTACATTAGATTGTCGTTAACTTCTTTTAAGTATTTTGATACAATTCTTTTTGATTAATTTGTTTGTTTGTTTGTCATTTTTGTTCATTTTAGTGGATCTACGTGATTTGCCTTGTTGAATCATTAATAAAATCAAGATGTCAAGAAAATTATATTATTTGCAGAGACGTCAGTCGTAGCCTAATTATAGGCTAATGAATCTGCGTAGTCCCGATTCCAATTCAACGAGTCTTTTAGCTGTCTATATATGGAGCTTATATTATGACAAAATGATTTGAATTTGAATTGTGTAAATCTGAATTATTTGCAAGTGTAATCTAACAAAATTGAATTTTAGGTGGTAGTTTAAATAGTTCTGAATTTGAATTTTTTTAAACGAATATTGAACATTTGAAATTTAACAAATTGAAATGTTTTTATGGCTGAATTTTATAGACATGTATTTTCAAACAGTAATATTCAGTTTAAAAAAATTCAGATTCAAGTTTTCAAGATGAAGAAATTCAGAACTTCAAATTCAGTTTTCTAGAATTCAATGTCAAAAATTCAAGTTCAAAAATTCAGATCTGACAGAAAGTAGGTCACAGGTCATCCACAGGGAAGAGTAGATGATCTCAGAAAAGTCGAACAGAGCATTTTGGCCAATTGGGGACTGCGGAAGTTTTCCAGCGCGAACGTGGTGGTGGTTCAAGAGGTTGCCACTCTCTGACTCTTGTCATGAATCGCCCGGAGGTCTATTACATGTACGACGCAGTCTAGACCGGACGCGAACGGTGCGACGCGACCCGTGAAATCCCCAACAGCACACGGATTCCCCATCCTATTTCTGACCTAGTCCCAGCTCTTTGCAACAGTCGCTTCAAGCTGTGTTGCGTCGCGCCGCTCGCGTCCTGTCTGTGTAACTGAGGTCTAGTAGACAAGCTGGCGTTCTAATCAATTTTACACAAAATGTAGGCTACTTTAAAACAAACACCAGAGACCGCTTAGACAAATGTCCCACGTGCTGAGAACGCTAACCTAACATATAAACACAAAATCATTCATGTTTAAGAATCACTTACCTCCGGGCGATTCATGACAAGAGTGGACATTAAAACGCTTACGTGAAAACCGCTTAACGTGGCTCACTGTACGAAGACAGTGATATTAAAGGACCAAACTCAGTACAAATCATATTAATAAACCATACTTTGTATAAAAAATCAGCCCAGAATACCTACGCAACGCGTTTAATTACACGTTAAGCATTCTTACCATAGAAAACCGTTATAAGAAAACGCTTAACGTGGCTCACTGTACAAAGACAGTGATATAAGGACCGTACACATCATATTAATAAACCATACTATGTATAAAAAATCAGATGAGCCCAGAATATGAACGCAACGCGTTAAGCATTTCCTTACCATAGAAAACCTATAAGAAAACGCTTAACGTGGCTTACTGTACAAAGACAAGGACCAAACTCAGTAGCCTACGCATCATAATAATAAACCATGTATAAAAAATCAGATGAGCCCAGAATATGAACGCAACGCGTTTCATTAGGCTACGCGTTAAGCAAATTCCTTAATAGAAAACCGATATGAAAACGCTTAACGTGGCTCACTGTACGAAGACAGTGATATTAAAGGACCAAACTCAGTACAAATCATATTAATAAACCACTTTGTATAAAAAATCAGATGAGCCCAGAATATGAACGCAACGCATTTAATTAAGCATGTTCTAATCAAAACCGTTATAAGAAAACGCTTAACGTGGCTTAATAAACCTTAAATGGTCCTTAATAAACCATAGGCCTGCCTACTATGTATAACAAATCAGGTTTAAGGTTTATTAAGCCACGTTAAGTGTTTTCTTATAACGGTTTTCTATGGTAAGAACATGCTTAACGCGTAATTAAACGCATTGCGTTCATATTCTGGGCTCATCTGATTTTTTATACATGTATGGTTTATTAATATGATGTGTACGGTCCTTATATCACTGTCTTTGTACAGTAGCCTAAGCCACGTTAAGCGTTTTCTTATAACGGTTTTCTATGGTAAGGAAATGCTTAACGTGTAATTAAACGCGTTGCGTAGGTATTCTGGGCTGATTTTTTATACAAAGTATGGTTTATTAATATGATTTGTACTGAGTTTGGTCCTTTAATATCACTGTCTTCGTACAGTGAGCCACGTTAAGCGGTTTTCACGTAAGCGTTTTAATGTCCACTCATGAATCGCCCGGAGGTAAGTGATTCTTAAACATGAATGATTTTGTGTTGTTAGGTTAGCGTTCTCAGCACGTGGGACATTTGTCTAAGCGGTCTCTGGTGTTTGTTTTAGTAGCCTACATTTTGTGTAAAATTTATTAGAACGCCAGCTTGTCTACTAGACCTCAGTTACACAGACAGGACGCGAGCGGCGCGACGCAACACAGCTTGAAGCGACTGTTGCAAAGAGCTGGGACTAGGTCAGAAATAGGATGGGGAATCCGTGTGCTGTTGGGGATTTCACGGGTCGCTTCGCACCGTTCGCGTCCGGTCTAGACTGCGTCGTACATGTAATAGACCTCCGGGCGATTCATGACAAGAGTCAGAGAGTGGCAACCTCTTGAACCACCACCACGTTCGCGCTGGAAAACTTCCGCAGTCCCCAATTGGCCAAAATGCTCTGTTCGACTTTTCTGAGATCATCTACTCTTCCCTGTGGATGACCTGTGACCTACTTTCTGTCAGATCTGAATTTTTGAACTTGAATTTTTGACATTGAATTTTAGAAAACTGAATTTGAAGTTCTGAATTTCTTCATCTTGAAAACTTGAATCTGAATTTTTTTAAACTGAATATTACTGTTTGAAAATACATGTCTATAAAATTCAGCCATAAAAACATTTCAATTTGTTAAATTTCAAATGTTCAATATTCGTTTAAAAAAATTCAAATTCAGAACTATTTAAACTACCACCTAAAATTCAATTTTGTTAGATTACACTTGCAAATAATTCAGATTTACACAATTCAAATTCAAATCATTTTGTCATAATATAAGCTCCATATCTATAGGCTACTTTTGAGTAGCCTAGGCTATAAGATGTTTTTAAAAGAAGGAAAATTCTTATTGCATTAGGCTATTACTCTTGGAGCCTTTGATGAGTTGAACTCATCATTTATGAGTTACAGATTTAAACAGAAAAGATAACACATTACATATTACTTTATTTAATAGGCCTAAATACAGAAAGTTTGACTTTTTTAATGACCTTTCACTGACTTTTTAAAGGCGGCATATTTGGCTAGCTATATAGCCTATTGAATAACAACACTAAACAAAAAAAAATGTGGTATAACATTAGTTCTAAAATAGCCTATTTGTTTTTATGAAACGATATGCCTACAAAAAAATCGTGTAACTTAGGCTATAGCCTACTTAGTCATATCTTTAACTACACACAACCAACCAGTAAACACCGCACTGATTTAAATGTCAATTTAAATGACTAGCTACAACATCCCACTGTTTATAATAAAGCAATTGCTTATGGTTCAGTAATAAATTGATCATAAAGAACCGATTTGAGTCATTAAGGTCATTCATTCGTCCTTGAATGGGATTCGCGCGATTCGAGTCACCAAAAAAGAACCGCTCACAAGAGTAATTTGTTCGAGAGTCGGACTGGTAGCGTTGTATGTTTTTGATTCACTAAAAAGAACCGACTCAGACGAGTCATTCGTTCTAATCAGACTACACAAGTCGCGTTTTATAATTCACGCGCGGTAGAGTAGGGACGTTGTAGTTCAGGCAAAGCTGACTGTACCCGAACGTTGAAAATGCAGTTTACAAAGGTAGGAAGAAATCAACTCATGTTCGAATGGAATATTAACGAAACATCCTGTCTACTGACAATTTTAAAGACAGAATGCATTTATAGTTGCCAATATCCGGTTCCGACGGATAAATAAAAATGGCGCCTGATAGGGCAGTTGAGTAAATTAATTCGTAGCCTATGTGGATACAACATTAACAAAATGTTTTTTTTTGTTTTTTTAATCGTTCCATTACACCATTCGCTTTACTGTTGGCTCGTTACCCCTCTCAACCCCCAGCAGTTGCCTCCTCAGTAACGTTACCTTACCTGACCTGCGGTATTGTGAAATGTGAATGTGATTAAGTTACGTTAACGTTACCGCTAACGTGTTGCTCCATGTTGACAGCGTTTTGCGCTTTAAATTCCGCTAAAAATTAACATTCTGTCGGGAAACGCTTTGTATTTCAGTAAATACCAGTAGCCTATTGCATCATATCAATGATTGGCAAGAATCAGCTATTGAGGCAATCTATCTTTATTGCTCCACATTGTATAAAATTACTTTTAGTTACACACAATATTGAATAAAGGCCTACTCTAAGTAGTTGCATTAGTAAGAAAATTCATTATACAAAAAAAAAATTCTAGGTGAATATTTGTAAACCAAGTAAAAGGACTTTAAAAGAACAAGAGTCGCACTTGTCACTGACCACGGTTCAGTCTATGTTCATTTCTAGATGGCATGAGCAGGGACCTCTCAATGCACATTAAGTTCTTGGTCAGGGAACGAGGTGTTAGTCAATACAGGTTCTCTGTTGCAAAGTAGTTAACAGACATCCCCATTTTTAGAGTCTGCACCCCAGGTGGTGCTGTCAATGTCTATGTGCATTATGTAGTGCTGTTTGGAAAACTACAGAACTGTCACATCACTCAATAATTGTACTGACAAATGGCTTTCCCCATTCAATTATCACTGCATTATTTATTACTTAAACAGTTTTGGAAAAATGATGTAATCCTCTTTGCAATGCATCTGAATAGCAATTCAATTCACTTTTTAATTTGGACAATAATTGTGTCTGTTGACCAGTGGTTTTTACTTTTTAGTCTTTACAGACCAGCAAAAAAGTGTCCTTGGTAACACGAATCACGATCATTTTCACTAGCGCTGTGTATTGACACACATTTCACGATTTAATTTGATTGATCTTAATTCATAAGCTTTCAATTTCAATTCAGTTCCAAATTGAATTCAGTTTGCAATTTGGAATACAGTATACAGATTTTGCAGATGATTAATCAGTAATCGTGACAGGCCTAACACTAAATAAAACCGTTATCTACAAAGACAGCTCAGGGTGCCAGGGGTTTCAGCATCAGAGTGATTCGATGTCTGGGTATGTCTCTTTTCCTCTTTGATTTCCATGAAAGAGCCTGTGAAGTCACCAGATCTCAATGTGCCTGGAACTTGTCGTTCTGAAGTGGCGAGTTAAAGAGGCTCGCTGCAAAAGGCTTCAGAATGCTTATTGAAGTCCCATGCCATTTATCCAATTTTCTGTGCACATGTGTGTACACTACGGTTGTGCTGTGATCCAGATTCACAAGTTCACAGAGTATGAAGCAATGTGAATTGCTCTTGTATGTGGCGGATTCTTTGTTTGTTGTCATGGAGACGAGGGTTGAAATTCAAATTCATTGTTGTGTTCCACTTAAGTTTTAATTAAGGATTTTTAGCTTTCATGCATCGAGCATCATTTGATCCCTCAGAATTTGACTTTTGTCTGTTCTTCATGTGACTGTGATGGCATGACCTTGTTGACAACAACCTTCGTGTGACCTCAGAAATGTTGTTAAGACACGTTGATAGAATTCATTAATATCCCGCAGGGGCATCTGTTGTTTATTAAGACAAAAATCAGCCAAAAAACCTAATTAAAATTAGATGTCTTTCAAAGGTATTTTGCTGTTGGTGCTCTAGAGAAGAAATTTATATGTGACAAAAGATGAGAGAACTAGAATATATTTGACTTGGAGGACAAAATTAGGCTGTAAGTGAACACTACAGTGCCCATCACTAAGACCACATTAGGACATTTGCAGAGAGTTCAGTAGCAGCTCTTTTCACATTAACAAGGCTTTATTGTAAGGTGACTGCACTCAAATTTTCTGAGTAACTGTGGTAAAAGAGGCTTTTTTCTTTAAACGAAATCACAGCTAGTTCTTTGCAGAGAGCATTAAAGGTGCACCAATGCATGAGAGACGCTTCAGAGTCTGGCAAGTCATCGATTAAAGCATCTTTTCAGCATAATTAGCCGCTGATTAGTTTTGAGCTCGTTCTCTCCGTCTGTTCTGATGTGAAAGTCTCAGCTCTGTCCACGGAGGAACTTACATACGTCTTGAGCTGTTTAATTCGAAAGCACCTCAGGTCTTCAGCACCAGCATACAAGAACTCAGCGTGACGTATGGAGTCTCATTTTCAAAATGGGCAAAGCCGTCACGGTGACACAGGCCATTAAGGTGACTGGTCAGGGCTCCCCGGAATTCAAACATGCCTTGTAACCGAGTTTTGTTTTTCCATGTTTCTAAATGACTATACTGGCTGTAATTGTATTACACCCCAGTAATAGAGTCCCTTATCAATTCATGATACCTCTTGCCACCTTGAGCGTGGCGATCCTTTGATAGCGACTCTCAGAGATAAATAAGATAAATTGACTTATGTGCACGATAGACCTATTTTTGAGTTCGACAATAGCATTAGCAACAACATGTTTATTTACCAGGGGCTGTTCACATAGGATGTGTTCTTGTGTCCAAAAAGCCTCTGCAAGAGTCTTGAGGTGCATTTTTACAAGTTGATTTTTTTTAACATAACCCGCAACTCATGGCAAAAGATGTGGAGAAAACAACCAGACATTGGAACGCACAAATACATCCATCTGGTGCAGGAGTCGATAACCTATGGGATAATCTCTGGCACCTGACAATAGCGAAAGAGGTGTATTTCATTTAAATAAAGTTCCTCGAACTTGCATATGGATACATTTTGAGGTAATCATGTTTCTCATAGTCACACAGATGCTACTAACCTGTGCTAGTCAACAGAAGCACACAGCTCTGAAAAAAAATTAATGTGACTGGAGGTGCATCTAGTGGATGCATATTAATACCAGGGGTTTCCAAACTTCTTTAACAGCTCAACTCCTTAGATGTAAAATATTTACTGGAAGTACCCCTGCCCTGATATTATAAGTTAATACTTCAATAATGTAACAACACATTTGCATATTCACGGTTTTCTGATGTTGGTTAATGATCAAATGACATGCAGGTAATTCATTTCAGTAAATGTTTTTATTTGGTTGTTTTTATTTAAAAATTTATTTGGTAGGTTTCCGCAACTTTGCAAAAAATTGCAATTATTTTGTCATATTAACAGTGAAAACATTTCATCTCATATGAAAATGTTGCATATTGCTGCCGTTGACATCAACTAAGACTTCTTTCAGGGTCTTTATTATTAACATTTATTTATTTTTAACTAATTATAAAAATTAAGACATAGGCCTAAATATAATACTGTTGTAAATTACTATTGCTCTGTAAAACAAACAAAAAAAATATTTGACATGCGTTGGCGATTCATATTTTGTAAATAAAGTGGTAAATTATGTTTTGTTTTTTTTGCAAACAAAGCACTCGCGTCACTTCCTAAAATTGAGGTTTAACAACTGGAGTCACAAGAATTACTTTTATGATGTCTTTACCTTTCTAGGCGGTGGTAGTTGCTACACTATCAATGGAGGGACATAAAGCTCTCAGATTTCATTAAAAATATCTTAATTTGTGTTCCGAAGATGAACGAAAGTCTTACGGGTTTGCAATGACATGTGGGTGAGTAATTAATGACAGAATTTTCATTTTTGGATGAACTAGCCCTTTAATATTTTTATATTATATTCTCCACTTAGAAATGTTCAAAGCCTTGAACTTTTGTTTTGGGGGAATATTGGTGAAGTTCTGTACAATTCTGCCCACCAAAATGTTGGAAATTATGCAAGAAAAATGTGAACCAAGTGCACATTGCATTCCAAAAATGCACATTAAACTCACAGCACATAGGCTACAGAGTTCATGGAGTTTGTGAGAAGCAGCATTTACTGTGAACCGGAACCATCAAAGGATGACATTATACGTCTGACTAAGTAATCTTATTACTTTAAAGTATGATATGTCATTTAAGCCATATCTGTCTGGATGGCTTGTTCATACTAAGTGCTGTAGCGTGTGTTTTTTAAGCTCTTGCAAGCGCAGCTTTAGTCTATGAATATTGGATCTGACTGTCTGCATAACAGTAAATCTTTGCTTCCAGGCCCTTGTCTTTGAACCCGGGACCATGCTAATAAATACCCATGACTTCATTCTCCCTAAGAAACTATTTCCAAGGGCACTTTATGCCCGCGCCATATTTCCCAACTGCTCTCAGCTGTTTCGTCATGCTTTTTGAAGGAGAGTAAGGGTTGATCATTATGTGTTTAGTCTTGCTTTGTGTTCACAGCAAAATTGATGCCTGTTGTTCAAGGCAACCTGGGCTCATTCTATTAACAGTGGTGATAATTAAAAAGCATAAAGTGCAAATGAGTGTAATTTTCCGTGGTTGATGTAGTAGACTAACAGCAGGGGATGGGCAGCATTCTTTAACACAGGCGATTTCCTTATATTTATGTTTTTTCCCCTATCTCTATTTAGGATTGTCTTTATCGTAATATAGCCTACTTGTTTCTCTGAAAAACAATGGCACCGCCAGTTATTCTACATGGAACCATGCATTCCGTCTAGGAATGTCTGTTTTTGTTTTGGTCTGTGTGATCCCGCCAATTTATCCAATAGTACTTTGACACCCCGAGATACCAGTTGGCTGAATTGCAGCCATGGAAGCTAATGGAAATTACAAACGTATATTAGCTGATCAACTGGTTTGTCACTTTCCATTGTCAGTCCGGCTCGTTCCTGTTGTGTGTCTTTAATCTTGCCACCCCCGTAAGTGTCAAGTCTGAGGAGGATGGGGCAGGGGAACAACTCTCTCCAATATTTTGAATTTGGACTGAAGTATTTCAACCACTAGCTGTCAATATTACATACTGCACTTTTAAGCTTTTTACTGGTTCAGTTTTTCATTATTCAGTTGTAGTTGCTGAACAGCATAAGTATGCCTGCTTGCCAAACACATCCTTTATATTTGTGTGGATACTTTGTGGCTCCTTCAGGACTCCATAAACATCTTCTTCATCTTTTAAGAGATGTATTTCATTTTCTTAGTAACCTCTAAAGAAGTAAAGTGTATAACTGCAGGAGGTCAGGCTACATCTGGCTGAAAGCTTTTAAGTCCTGTGTTGAGGGGATCTGAAACCTTTGTGACTAACACTGGATTTGTCTGTCATGTAGCTTTTCCAGGAAAGGATACAGCTTTACCAAGTACATCTAGACAGTTTGAGATTTAAAGTCAACCGTTTTATCATTTTAAATCTTTTCCGTCTCTGGCAGTGAATTTTTATCTATAGTTGTGGGTATTGATACATTTTCGGATACATAACGGTAATTAATATGATTAGCCTTTGGCTTGACTACGTTATCAAACAGCCAATAATGTGTTGCTAATGTTACACAAACCGTGTTCCCGTTCGCCAATAAGCGTCCTTAGAAACGCTTTGAACTACTCAGAACGTCAGTGGAGAAAGGCATATAGTTCATTATAACATCGCAATATACATCTGTCCGTCCACACGTTGACGTGATTGTTTACAAGTTAGTTTGTGAAGTCAGAAACACCAGTGATTTCAAACCGCATTTTGAATCTTTGGTTCACTGCAGTTTTAAGGAGAAAATACTCAGCAATGGTGTTGACTTCACTTTCTGTCGTGACATCGTGAAGCATCGCGGACACATCCTCGGTTGTCGTCCACTATATTACAAACTATATGAGATGAAATTATTGATTCTTGCATCCCGGCGACGGCCGTTGTCGGCTACGACACCCTACATCAAACGGATTGTGCCAAAATCGGGCTGATATCGTGTAGTATGTGATTATTTTGAGATTAATCTCAAGGGTCCGAGGTTTCAGTGGAGTGAAAATGGATCCCTGTCTCAAGAATGTCTGTTCATTTTAATGGGTGCTAAATGCGCAGGCATTGAACCTTATAACGAGATTCTACACTTGTCCAGTGTCCGCCACTGCTCAGTAAAACGGCAGCTGTAGCACGCTGTGAAGGTTTCAGTGGCTATTCTTATCTTCCAACACAGTGGCCTTCATTCCAGTGGCTCCTCAGTGCCATACAATATCGGTGGGCATTCATAGGATTGTGCTGTTTTCTCCTTGTGAGCATGCACTCAAAAAATAAAAATGTTCAATGAAATTAATTAAATTCAGGGATTTTTTTACTACTACACACAATTAAATTAAGCCTTTTAAATGGATTTTTGTTTTTTTATTTGTTCTAGTCTTGTCATGTGAACTTAAAATGAATTTGCTTATAATGCAATAAAAATGTGAAGGACTGAGTGAGATTTGAATGCAAGTCCCTGTCCCACCACTCATTGTAGACCATATGTGCTCTACCTTTACCTTTTTGATGAAGAATATATATTTCTGAATATATATTTTCAACTACTGAATGATGTCTGAGACTTTGTATTACTGGCACTTCTTGGGTTTATTGCCCTTTTAAGATGAATCGCTTGTTGTATTCCTCAAGTCACTTTGGATAAAAGTAAATTTACATTTCTATTTTTTTTTTTTTTTTTACATTTTCAGCTTTTTTGGTGGTATGGAAGTTTGTATGGAAGTTTATTTCAGCATACATCAATACATTAATTAATTACCATATTTTAATTTAGTAGAGTACTTCATTAAATAAACATGGGAGGATGATGTTTGTTAAAAAAGTCACTCAAATCAGATTACATTATGAATTTACAGCAACTTGCAGCAAATTCCTGTAAGTGTCAATTATAACCCACATATGTTTCCTTTCCTGTGCCTGAGGAAGACACCAATTTCTTTTAATCTATTTTTTTTCTTAACCCTGAGATCTGTGTCTTTCCTTCTCCCTTTCATTATCGTTTCTTGTTTACTTTCCTCTGCGCACAAATATATTCTTTTTCTGGTAAATAAACCGCCTCCTCTAAACAGCACGGGATGAGCCGTGTTCTCTTCATCATCTATTTCAGCTCAGCGAGACACGCACAGACATGCTTCAGTCACCATACTACAGTAATTAGACACATGCTCACTGCTGTCTCTTTCCCCCAAGCTCCATTGTTTAGGGACTGACAGGTGCTGTGGCCCAGGTGAACGTAGAGATGAGTTCCCGCAGATGGGTCGTTGCCCCGGCCAGACTTTAGGTTAGACTCGTTTCTACTGGTCTGCTTGTCAAACAGACAGCACTTCATACCGTTTCAGTCCGCCAGCAATGAGTCATGTTCATTGTGAATGTAGCAGAGGAGACAAAAAAAAAAAAATCCTCTTTATACAAGGCTGTTTAGTCTCTCTCTATTCCTCTATTCCTCCTTTACACAAGAACAGAACTGCAGAAGAGTTAAGCTTGTATGTGCTTGGGGATTCATAACAATTCCTACTGAGCTGACTACTTAGTCATCACCATCACACTTGTAATCTAGGGATGTTACAAAGCAAAATTATGTTATTCTGAGGCACTGGTGCATGTGTCACAACTCAGAAATGGTTATATTTCCATATCTATTGTTGACTTCAAAGGCTGTCAGTCCAATCAAGTTGTAGACCGGTTGAGTGACACCCCTTATCTTCAAAAACCATTAACCAAACTGTGTTAGGTCAACTGTGTTGTTGTTTTTCAACCCTAATTAAACACACCTGGATTAGCCAGTTGTCATCTTCAGGGTGTCCCAATGTGCATAGAATAAGTGTGTCTGAAAGCATAGTGTGTTGAAAAGAGAATGCCAAAAGTCCTCGGATTGATTTTTGGTAGATTTTGGAAGATCCGTGGATCTCTAACGGCTGATATTGCTCGCTTTGGAGATGGATTCAGTACAGATCTACAAATATGGTGGATGTGTGTGAGACTGACATTTAAGGAGAGATGGCATGAAACTGAAGTTGTGATAGTCTTTGGGTTCGTCTCAATTAGCATTGTGGTAAGGAAACTGATCTGGGAGTCTTCCATTTTAAGGGCTGTCTCAATTGCAAAATCTTTCCATTGCACTGAAATGTTCGCTCCCTAAAAAGTCCCACAATGCACTGTGAAAACTAGGGAGCACTTACTATGTTGGAAAAAAAAATGTCCGCACCGCAGTCCGCACGCTGAAATAACTGCTCCAAACAACTTTTATTGATAGCGCTATCAAATTTCTTCCATTTTGTTATTTTGTTGTCCTGCACGGGAGCCCAATTTGGGTGCATGTGCACAACTTCTTTGCATTTTTGATTCCACACTATGTTCTAAAGCGCCGTCAAACCTAAATAACGTAAGCAACTTACTTTTCAATTTGCTTAAAGGGATACTTCACCGCTGGAAAGTTGAATGTGTATTTAATTTGGGTCATTTATGTAGTAGAAATGTGAAATTATTTTAGAAGTGGGTGCCTTCTAGACTGAGAAAAGCTGGAAAATGTATTTTTGGCTCATGTGGATGAAAGAGAACAACTCCCAGAATGCACTTGGTTCGCTGCCCTATGAGGCCACTCCCAAGCCACGCCTACCAGGTAACAGATGGCAGTATCGGAAGTACTAGTTGACTCGAAACTGAAAAGACGCCGTTTTATTGTGAGTCTCCGTGACGAGTTCGCGGCAGCAATAGGACTCCCTATCTGTGTCCATAGGCGCACAGCGAGAGCACTGATACCACCAGTCCGCCCCAGCTCGAGTCTGCCCGGGCTCTTCCTCCTGGCCGCCAAGCAGGTTTTGCTCCTCTGCTGCACCAGCTGCTCCAGCCGCCTCTTGTTCCTCCATCATCCGCAACTGTTCCTCGCTGTATTGCGGCCGGTACAGGTAGCCACGAGCATCAGATTTGCGCACCAGATCTTCGAAATCCCCTTCTGCCATATCAACTTCAAAACTACCTTCCGCCAACGTGGTTAGCCTGCCCTACTACTCAGCTTTCTCCACAGAGCAAGAGCCTGTTAGCTTAGCTTCAAAAAAAGATGTCTGACACACTTTGTACATTCTGTGAGTGAGATTCCACCCACTATGGGCGGTTTGAAAACATGCGAAACAAGCTCCTACTACTGGGTGTAAAAAAAAAAAAAGCCTCCAATGACGCAAAATTAAGATTTTTGCATCTGAGGATTTTTTCCAGACAAAAAATACATAAATCTCTCGTCTCAGGGGGACATGTGGCAGGGAAGCACGGTAATTTGAAAATACTACAGGTTTTCTACTGATACAAAGCTTAGGCTAATGCTAATCCGTGAAGTATCCCTTTAAAAGCCTTTGTGGGGAGGAGTGTTTTTTAGGTTGACACTTGACAGTTAAAATAAAAATCTTGTATGTTGTTAATTCATAGTTAATTCAAACAAAGTGTTAAGTTTCCTACTGCAATGGGATCGTCCATTTTGAGAACGTAACTACTGTGTGATGTGAAACAATCACAGATTTAAAGTCTACTGTAACTGTTTTGTGGAGAGAGTAGCGTTATGTGGTGCCTGTAATGTTAGAGAAAATATACTAAAGTGCTCTATTGCTAGCTAGTACCCAACTTTAAGATATTTAGTTGATTTACTTTATTCAGTCAGTCAGGTTTTTAAACAATTTATCTGAATAGAGTTAATTGTTAGGAAAACCATTTCCAACTGAATTAAGTTTAGCCATTCGAATATGTAGTCTGTAGATAGTAGACAGCGATGCAGCTAACTAGGGTTTGGAACAGAGCCTATTATTCTATTCTAAAGTGTCTTTTGACATTGATGGTCTCTTTCTCGCTTTTCTCTGGGATGACGATAACGATAATGAGGATGATGATGTCCGTGATGCCAATCATGGCTGATAAAGCTATGATTAATCCTTCACACACTGTAAAGTACCAGACAAAAAAGGACAAAATAACAATCCACAGTCCAATGATTCAGATAAGAATTTGAATGAAATCCTCCTCTTTTCACAGCCGTTTCATAGCTGACACAATGCAACTAAAGCTTGTGTCCTCATCCAAAGCATAGCCTATTGCTTCCAGTTGTTTTAGTGTATATTTTCAGCGTCTGCCATTTGTGGAAATTGCACCAACACTTAACCTCACAATTTGTTTCCTGGTGAATCATGATAATTCCCTCTTACCACCTCAGGCTTGTATAAATGTAACGTGTTTACCACCTTGTGGTGTGAAAATAACGGTATTGTATATACATAGTGTAATCGTATGGTATATGCAGTAATGTCTATAAAACATGCTTCTTCAGTGATCGAACAGCGAAGCTGTCTTTTTATGGTAATCTGAATTGCCCACTCATAATATGGTGAAATGACGCCATTGAACACAGTTGAACAATTCGGAGGAAACAACGTCACCGTGCTAGAGTACCTCAGCTGACACATTTTGACAGACTCATTATTTAGCTGACGGAAATGTGCTTGAGACCATTAACACTGACCATTTTTTCCTCACTCAGTGGTTGTGTGAGAAAAACTCCTTAATTGTGGTTTAAAACACTGAACTTGGAAAAGAGCTTAGGCTTTTTGCTAACAAGCATGTAAGAGAAGACAGCATACTTTTTTTTCTGTTGACGTATTTTCTGTAAAATAACAAAAGTACAATGTTTTTACCTTGATATCCTTGAAGTGCATGTAAAGAAAAAGCGCTGCGTCTGAAATCTCATACTGTATGTATTTGGTTTGAAACCGACAGTTAAAAAAGTGTGTTCTATAAAGTATGAATGTGTGTAGAATTAATTAAATTCGAACGTACACGTTGTCATTGTCATGTGACCTACGGCGGTCGCTTCTCCATTCATAAATCCTCTCCAATGGCCTCATGGGATAGTAAAGTGTCCATCGAATGCGCACTTCAGAATCTCACCGGAAGTAGTACAATAGGTCACCCCAGTACTTTCCGCCCACTGTTGTATGACAGTACAACAATTGTTTAGTACAACTACAATTAGTAGTTGAAACTTTGGATTTCTTATTAAAAAAAATGTTTGTGTCATGTATGCTACCTCAATTAAAATTCAGGAATTGAATTGGAATTGAAAAGATATTCTCACAAGTCTGGTAAATACCATGGTACGTAGGCCTAAACATGGTAATCATCCAGTGCCATGATATATCAAGAATGTTAGCTTGGTTTTTAGCTGTATTTGTGTTCTTTTGCATGAGATGGAAATGTTTCTAAGAGCTGTGGAGGTTCAGAAGTTCTCATTAATGAGATGGAAATGGTCCACTGCTGATGTTCTCTTCACCTCCTGTGGTAAAGCAATAAAGGGAAATCAATTTCATCTCCTGTATTTCAGGCTGTCTCTGTTGACTCGCGCTCTGATAATACTACCAGACAGGCTTGCTAAGTGTCGCAGGTGATGAAAGAGGGCAGGAAAAGAGGGGGAGGACAAAAGGGATTTTGCTTGTTAAAAGGGATTTGTTCAGGGTAGCAGGTGTTTGCAAAGGTTACACGCTCTTTCACCCTCACCTTGAATTATCCAGCGCTGAGGGATTCGAGTTCAAATTCCTCTGAAAAGCGTGAGGGCATGCTTCCGCTCTCGCATCCTCGCTAACACATCCGGTCCACTGTTCTAAGTGTTCAAGGCTCTAAAATGGTTCTTTTTTTTCTGTTTTACTTGAAAGATCTTGAGTCAGTTTGGATCATATCTCGTTCCCATTCCCAACCCACCCTGGCCAATTCAAAAACAGGACATTTCTCATTCTTTTCTCTCCCTTCAATCTCACTTGAGTAATTCTTTCTTGTGATAGATTAATCTGATGTTCACCTGCATTCCTCTTTTGCTGATGTAATTGACTGTTTTTGAGAGATGCGGCATATATATGACAGAAATGTTAATAAAAAAAAGCATGTTACATTTCCTAATGGAGTATGACTCACTAAAATAAAAGTACTTTTAAAGGTGCCGTGGTACCATGTACCATGGTAAAGCTATTGTACTTCTTGAAGCAGTACTGTGTAAACACCATGGTATAATTTAGGAGCACCATGTTATGAGAGACACCAGGGCCAGTCTAATGCATAAATATGTATACATTTCATTGGCTAAATGTCAGGTCATGGCAAGTTGTCAAATGTAAGGTTTAAATGTTTACATCTACTGTAACTGCAAAATCTGTTAGTCATAATGATGACTTTACATTTTCGCTTCTTCTTCTTATTTTTGCTTTATTATTGTTTTATTTTTTAAACATAAAAAGACAGTAGTCTATAGGCTGTTTAATGGCAGGTTGTGACAATATTTTCCAAGTTCAATATATAATCTGACAATATACCACATAATATTTGGGGCATGTTGTCACAAAATGTCAACAAGTGTTAAATTAACATTATTTTAGTTGTAGCCGAGATATTAACTTGCATGAGAAATATTCATTGGGAATAAAAAGTGTGATGACTTGCCCCGGTCTCTTTCAAATCAAAGACTATGCTGTTATCTGACACCACAGTAGTTCTACAGCACATTTTTATAAATAAACTTATTTAAAAAGTACTTCCAGGATGTCTGAAACTTCAATTAATGTCACACACATACACGTGTGTGTGTATTGACTCATCCGTTCGAAAACAATATCAGTGGCTTTGTTCAGATGTGTTTTGTTCAGGGGTTCATTTACTGCAATCATTTAGGACGGTTTCTCTGATCATTGTAGGAAATGGACTCATTACATCCATAATTAACTGAGAGTTTGCCACAGAGAACCTTTCCTGGTTTTTGTTTTTGTACAAATGCGTTTTTATTTCTCAAACATCCGTCTTCCTTTTTCATTTATCAGACAGTAATTAATGGCTTTTGCTGAAACTTGGCACAGGCAGGTGTGTGCTTTTCCCTCGCCGTTGGAAGCTCTTATTCGTTATTATGCAGCTGCAATTAATCCCTGTACTTCCGAGTCAATACGTGGCCTGTCATTAACACACCAAGGGTTAGGCTACAGCGAGACTCACAACTGGGCAGAAATGTAGCTTCTGAATGGAAGTGTGACAAAAATATATTCTCACAATGGTGGGATGTGAAACTGAAGGCTTTTACATTATTTTTTAAAACATTTTTTTAATGTTATTTGTTGTTTAGTGGTGAATCATTTTGATTGATTCAATTTGAGAAAACTCAATCTGGTTCTAGATTGGATCATTTAGGATTCTGTTAAATCACAAATAAAATCTCTTGAATAGCTTGGTTGACAGCAATGAGATTAATTAGAGAGCTAATGGAGCATTTTTCTTAAGTCTTCTGGCTTTAATATTTTTCTTTAGAGGAAAAAGAGGAGAATAGATTGCATTGTCTCAAATTCCAAAATGATGGAAGTTTTTCCATCATATTCTTTCCAAACCAGGTTAACTTCTGTCCGTTTTAAAGCTTATTTCTTACACCATGTTGTAATTACCATAGTGTCTGTCAACATGACACACGTGACGTTATATTCAGAGCTGTTCAGGTCCTCGGACTGGGATTATTTACATTTAGTCATTTAGCAGACGCTTTTATCCAAAGCGACTAAAAACTGAGGAACAATTATGCGTTTCTATAGCACCACAATGAATCTGCAGTGGTCAGGTCAGGTGGTACAGCAGTCACATTGTACAAGTAGGAGCTCTCAAACAATTCCCATTTTACAAGCTGTAATTATAAGCTCTACAAGGACGTGAACGCTTTTTAAAAGTTAAAATCACGTAATTGCAGTAATTACGACATGGCGTGAACGCACCTTTAATATTTTTGTGAAAACTATGCTACATTTTTCATCTTTGATGATAGAAAGTTTAAAAGAACAGCATTTATAAATATCTCTTTTGATACATTTAATTGTGTCAATCCTAAATCACCAGCCCAGTCACCAGAACTACACTTCCCAGCATCCCTTCTGATCCCCACCTGCACTCACTCTTCCATCAACACACCTGCCACAGATAATCACTCATCACTGCACCGGCTCATTATCTCCCTACATAATCAGTCACGCTCCTCATCACAGTTGTCTAGTCTGGTCGTTCAATACTGAACTTCCACCTGACTACTTGCCTTCGGATGACCTACCCGTGCATCGAACTGTCCTGTCTTCTGTGTCTGCCTTACTTTAGTCCTCCGGTCACTTCTCATCTCAACCTGCAATGGATAAGACCTGTCACTCACTTGCCAGTATCACCATAATGATCTGCTATCTAGAGACTCAACTGCTAACTTCATGTGTGTTATTTAATAAACTGTTCCGACGTTACCCGTGTCTGCATTCTTCTGTTCCATGACAGAAGACCAGACCCAACAATGACAACAAAAGCCGCACTATGAGCCTTTCCATCACCTCTAGAGATTCAGTGAATCTGCTCATCTCCATTTTTTAAGATGATGGTCCAATTGAGAGAATTTCTTGAACTTTCCAACTTGTTTCCATGGAATAATGGTGCCATGAAGATCATGTTTTGGAGCGGATTAGATGACCATTTTTATCACCAGATACCGGTGTCAGCTACTACTTGTTTTCTTGAGAGCTATATTGATTATGTGCTGTGGCTAAGTGTTTTTTCCCCTCACTGTTGGCAAAGTTGTAGAAGATGCCAGTTCCATTCATTAGTTCTCTCTACAGTCAACTCCAGCCATCCTGGCATCAGAGGTTTTGTCCATAGAGCAACCAAACACCATCGAAGTCCTTCGCCATTTTCACTCCTCATGCGAGCTCAAGAGTCACCAGCAGTCATGGCCGCCGAGCCAGAGTCTGCAGTCTTCCCTCTAGCCAGGAAGATGGTTTCGAACCATCTACCTGGGAGCGACAGTTGCAGATCTTGTGGTTATTTCCATCTTGAAAGCCCTGAAGAAATCTGCCCCTCTCAGAACCCATACATCCAGAATCCACTTCCAAATCCATTCCAGTCTGTAAAATTCCTGAGCTTGTTCCAATAAGAGGAATTCACCAGTCCTCTAAGCCCCTGAAGCTGAATCCAGTGACGGAGGGGGTTAGGGTATTCGTCTCTAGCCATCTTTGGCCGAGCCTAGTGTCAAGGCCACGGAGGCCAATCCTTCCTGGTTCCCTGAGATACTGGCGCCTCCCTGTATCACCAGTGCCACCCTGGAGGCTACCCATCCTGCCGGCACTGCCCTGGTCACCTGCTCACCCCACTGGCTCTCCTGTCAGGCACCAGGGCAATCTTACTTGCCCTAAACTTTTGTGTAGTAATGTATAATGGTTTCCACCAAAAATAGCAGAAATAATAAGAAACAAGCTATAAAACAGACAGAAGTTAACTTTGCATAAAGAATATGATGGAAAAAATGATTCATAGTTTGAGACAATGTGATTCCTTCTCCTCTTTTTCCCTTAAAAACAAAAATATAAAAGCACAACTATTTTCTACAATGATAATTCTAAGAATGATTTCTAAAGGATCATGTGACATTGAAGACATGAATTAATGGGCGCTGACAATTCAGCTGTTACGTCACAGGAATAAATTGCATTTTAAAATATATTTAAATAGAAAACATTTATTTTACATTTGTCATAATATTTCACAATATTACTGTTTTTTTTTCTTGTTGCTGTATTTGATTAAATAAATACAGCCTTGGTGAGCATAATAGACTTATTTAAAAAATATTAATGATTAAAACGTTTGTCTGGTAATGTCTTACTATACTGTATATCAGCAATTGTCTGATTTCTTTCTATTTGTTTTCTGAGGATTTTAGGGAGAAACATTAGACAGAGTTGATCTGAAAACTCCATCACCATTTCTTTTGAACTAGAGCAACCTCTGAGCAATGAAATTTACATGTCACTGAGATAATAATATCCACATTTAAACAGGATTTGGCTTTTTTTCTACTCGCCTAAGGCTAGCATCATACTATATTTCACCCTTATTAGTGTTTGAGATCATGTTGGATGTGGGCCACCATGGTAAATATAACACAAACACCCCTGCATCTTTCTGCAACTGTCAACCGCTGCTCCATTTTCAGCTGGGGTTTAATAAGATGCCACACTGCTTCTGCGTAGATTTGCGTGATGAATCACAGAGCTCTGAGCGCAGGATCGGTTTGTATTTTTCAGTCACATTGTTTTATTTGGCCAGTCTTACTAATTTATGCCCTGTCAGCTCTGGCTTCATGGTGTCTACACGTTAAAGCGGCCAGATGATTAGAGCTGGACGCTGCAAACAAGGTGCAATGAAGAAGAACAGATGCACTGAAAATCTATTTTATTTTAAACCATAAATGGCCAATACTATTTCAACAGTAACTATAATAACAACAGTAATCTAGACTCTAAAAAATGTTGGGTTGTTTTAACCCAATTTTGGGTCAAATATGGACAAACCCAAACGTTGGATCAAAAATGCAATTTAAAAATGTAACCCAATGGCTGGGTTTGTCCATATTTGACCCAAAATTGGGTTAAAACAACCCAGCATTTTTTAGTGTATAGAGAATCCTCAGGGAAAAATAAGTAATCTGCAATAAAAAAATTAAGATTTCACGAAATCTGCTTTGCAGGACTGCCAAAGTTAATGTTCAACTATGTACAGTATACATGTATATGTGTGTATTTATCTATCTTTTTTAAATTAGTTTATTTATTTGCAATTTCATTTGTAAAATTGCTATACAGTTTTTTGTAAACAAATTTTTTATCTTTCTTACTGGGGGTTTTAGGGCACTGCTTTCTGTCATACTGCTTTAGAACAATATTTATTGTTTAATGTGGAACGTATTACATTTATTTCTTTTCACGTTTATGCAATTATAATTACTTAAATAGTGGGTATAATAATATAATTAAATATTTTTCAGATAATATTTTAACATCTTGCTTAAAAACAAATAATTTAATCACATGTTTAAAAGACATTGTAATGTCATGTTTAATGTTACTATGAATAGGTCTTTAGACATTATATTTTAAGACAGTAATCCGTCGTATTTGGGGTTCTTGGCATTTACTGTAGGAAGACTGAGAATTGTGGCACTCTTGCATTGTTAAATAAACTCTAGATATGTTTTGAAAGATTAATATAGAAGCTAATATGGAGACTGCACAGACATGAATGAATTGTTTAATAACATTCTTGAATCTTTTGCATGATTTGTGACCTTAGCTGGGATTTTATTACGATTTAATTTGTTTATAAGCTGCATAACTGATTCCGTCATTAGGTTATTGTGACTAGAACATTGTCATGATTTTTAAAGGCTGCCATTGTCGCTAAATTGTTTTAGAGGCAACGCATTAAACAAGCATTGATGGCAACATTCTTTCTACAACAATTAGGGCTCCTTGTGAATGAGACTGGAGGGACTATCTCATTAAGTTAGTATCACATTTGACAGTGAATAAGCTAAGGATGCTAAAACTCTTTCCCTTGATGTTCCTGGCATATCAAGGCTTTGTTAGTTATTGATATAGTTAATAGTAAATCGTGTTTTTAAAGTCTTTGCATGTTGATGACCTCATTTGTTAGCATGAAGAGAAAATCAATTGTTCTCAAAAGGTGGGTCATGACCCAAAAAAGTCTATATTCTGATAAATCACATGCCTGTTCTCATGCATTTGCAAAATTGTCCATTTCCTTGTCAGGTAAATAATTTTGCACATTGGTTGGGCAATTTAGTGGCTGGGTCCTGAAACAAAACCTGTTCTCAGTGCAGTGGTTCTTAGCCTTTTTGAGTCTAAGGCCCCCCTTATAGACGTTTCTGGTACTTCTGCTGAATTAACAGCTTGTTTTCACTTTTTATCTACAAAAACTGGTTGTGACTGACAATAATTTGAAATAAATAAAATTTAAATAATTACACTGTAATTCCAGAGCTTGCAATTTCAAGAACATCTTGCAGTTTTTTGGAAGCATGATGAGCCCCCCTAATTAATTATCGCCTTTCCCTATTTTCTCTTTAAACAGAACGATGCTGAGAGTCTGGCCTCAGGATGTTGGAATTGGGCACGTGTTCGGTCAGCGCTCAGACCCTCTCTGACCGTAATGCCCTGGCAGTCCCGTCTTTCGGTCAGGGCATGTGTGGCGGGAGCCCACCCCCGCGATGTTTCCTCCTCCAGCCCAAGGACCCGGAGAGCTGGCTCAAGCACCGGGGAACCCTGGAGGACGGCCCCCTCTCCTGTTCTCTCCTGGAGCCCCAGAGACTGTCTGACAGTTTCCTGTACCATGCATCTAGTTTCGATACACTTTACGTCCCCCACGCCCACCCGATGGGTCTGGCACCATCCTCCCTGGATCTGGGGGGGTCATGCGAGGGGGCGGCCGCGTTGGGTCTGGACCCCGACATGCCCGTCAGCCCGAATATCATTAACAGGCGCAGGGGGGGACTTATTGAACAACGGGACATCATTAAAGCACATCAGGCGCACAAGATCCAGAGCACCCCACAGGCCCGGCGCAAGGAATGGGAGTAAGTGGCACGTGCATACACACAGCATGCAATTTAATAAGCTCTTCGCACATTTTGTAGAAATTTCTTTATTGATAGGCTCTTATTGGTCACATTTTTTATTATGTTCTGGTTCTGGTGTTTTTGCCATTTCAATGAAGATGCTTAATTTAAGCTTCAAAAAGCACCATCAAATTATTATAAAAGTGGTCCAAATGAGTGGTGCTCTATGTTCCAAGTCTTCTGAAGTCATACGATAGTTTTTTTGTGATGAACAGACTAAAATGTAGGATGTTATTAACTTGAAAATGTGTGTTCATTAGAGAAATAGCAATGTCTGATTCACCAACAAGTTGTCGTTTTGGAGCTTAAAAGCTCCAGTTGCCATCGATTATTTTTGCATGGTAAAGTATTAACATTTTTCCTTTTGTGTTCCATGGAAGAAAGAAACTCATATGGGTTTGAAACCACATGAGGGTGAATAAAAAACGAGTATAATATTATTAATCTTTGGGAGAATTCCTTTAAGATAGCCATAAATAGACAATATCTTCCAGTCTCATACTGGTGTTGTGGCATTGTGGAGTAACAGTTTACTTCTGTGCCATCATTGTTATCTAGTGTTTGAATTCAGGTGATGAAATGCTAAGAATGGGCCTCTTATGATACAAAGCCTTTTTCCACTTATAATAGAGTGATGCATCATACAGGCTGATATATCGACATGTATCGGTTTTTTAAACCTTACATTTAAATGGTAGTGTATCAGAGTTATCACAAAAATATTAAGCAGCACAACTGTTGTTTACATTGATAATAATAAGACATGTTTCTTGAGCACCGAATCAGCCTATTTGAATGATTTCTGAAGGATCATGTGACTGAAGACTGAAACTATATCTGCTGAAAATTCAGATTTAACATCACATGAATAAATCACGTTTTAAAATAGAAAACACTTATTTTAAATAGTTATAATTGTTTTTACTGTATTTTTAATGAAATAAATGCTGCCTGTGTGAGCATAAGAAACTTATTTTAAAACATTTATAAACTCTTACCAACCCCAGACTTGAATTGTAGTGTATGTCACAGCAATTTATCAGTCATAAATAAACCTGTTCTCCAGAAATCAGCTTCAGTTATTGAAACATGTATCAGTCGACCACTTTCACTGTGTAGGCCAGATTATCATGATTAGATTCTATACAGTATTTCGGGTTGCAAGCCAATATGGAGGGAAACATGGGATTCCACATTCATTGTGTTCCATTGGTGATCCTTATATATTAAACAGTGTGCTTTTGAGGGCTAGTCTTTATCCTCTGCTTTTTTCATTAGGATGGTGTGGGTTTTACAGTTGTTAAACCAAGAGAAAATGCGGCTGAAAGGAACACTCGGAGCTTGCTTGTTATCACTGCCTTATATAGTACATGTCATAACACTGGGAAATTATAGGTGTGTTGCATCAAGAAAGATTTTCTGTAGAGTCATTTGAGTGAAAAGACTATATAAGGAGAATAGAAAAGACTTTCTCTGTAAAGAAGTAACAGTCGCAATGGTGACTTTTCATCTCATAATAATCCATACGAGATATTCGTCATGAAAAAAGTTATTTATAGTCTAAAGTTATAGTTATTCTATAGTCTCTTATCTTATAGACTTTACGTTATAATGTCTCTCTATTTAACCCTTTAAGTGGCAAACCCAGGAACAAAAACTGCATAAAAAATATTTCTTTGCATTATGAGCTTTTTATCAAATAGTTCATGTTCATTAATGGATGAAGTACATTTTTTAAATTCTAATCAATCACTTTATTTAGGGTAAATCAGACCTGCTACCAGTATAATGCAAACTAAAAGACTTCTGTATACCTTAGTATACCAAAAATATTGAATGTAAAGAAAGTTATGTAGAACATGTTTAGACTTAAATTTTATGATACACACAATTCCTGTAAAAATACAAAAAAAATAAGTGCATGATTTTAAGGGATAGTTCACCCAAAAATGAAAATTGTATCATCATTTACTCAAGTTGTTCCAAACTTTTTCTGCTGAACACAAAAGAAAATATTGAATATACCGGTAGGTAACAATTACATGCAAGTCAATGGGGCCCATCAACTGTTCTAAATTATATTACTCTTTTGTTTTTTTGTTCCGTTCAGCCCACAGAAAATGCTTACATTTGAAAGATGAACAATTACACTATAGATCAGGGGTGAGCAACCAATATGACTTGGAAGTGCCATTTTAAAGTTTTCTTGGTAATCACTGTCTCATGAATTAATTTTATTATACTAGAAGTAAGAAGTAATATTACAAAGCATTATTTAGTGGGCAAAAAACAAGAAGACCAAAGTACATCACCACTGCAGCACTTCAATGTGTTCGAGTAACTAAAGAGAGTGTGTCAAGAGAAAGAGAGAGCTGTGTCTCGCAGTGCTAGGACATTGCATTTCTGAAATGATTACCTCTCATTTAGCTTTAAACACATTACGAGGGGCTATAATGACCCTAACACCCCTGAGACACGCTCACACACTCTCACAGGCTCCAGATACACTAGATCCTGCTGAGCTGGGCAGCACATACTGTATCAGCTACTGCTTTCTTCCCTGGACCTTTCTTTACTTAAGCACCCCAGTGCTGCTGATGTACTGTGGGACTAAATATTTAAACAGAGTTGGGAATGTGTCTAAAAGGCATTTTATTAGATAGGATGGTGGAGATAAGAGGAAACATCAGAGAGTAATTTAGAAAGGCATTCCAGCGTTTGATTTGTGTAAATGAATGAAGTGCTAATGTACTGTTCCCGCAGAATAGAGTATGTGTGGGTTTACCTAGATGTACTTTGTATATGATATGTCCTTATTTAGGCTAGGTAAACATGTTTACCATGATTCATGTAATTCATGATCTATGAATCAAATCTCTTTGACAAAGTAATCTGTTGACCTGGTAAGACAGCATAGCACTGTACACACACTGTGCACAGAGAGCTGTTATTGGGGCATTTTGTCACAACGCACTGCATTTCTTTGCAGGGGAATAATGGCTTATTTTATTATTATATTGTTCTTTCAGGGGCTCATGGCTTTTTGAAGTCAAGACTATACATAATCATTTTGATAATTTTTTTTGACTATCCACCAACCTCAGTTAAGTTTTAAGTTTTTCTTCTATACAATACATGGCTAGAATTTTACAGTTTAAGGAAATATTTTTTTCTACCAATGCAGTGACTTTACCTGAAGCTGTTCATGAATACAGGGTTTCTCATCCATCTAGCCCTGCTGGATAATTAAGACTTTTCAGCTGTGAGTTTGCTTTGAGGGAGAGAAGAAAATGAATGGTCCACGCCGGAGGTGGGGGTAGTAGGCTATAAATTCTGGCCTGGACTCGACTGAAAATGTTTGTAAGAGAGACTGCTGCTGATAATCTTTTTCTGGCAGTGTATAATAGAGTGACTTTTATATGCAGTATAATCTAGCCTCAGATGTTATACCCACGGGTCGATGAATATAGCACACAAAATGGGAAATAATTTGGGTTTTTCAAAGTAATCATCTGATTGGTTGAATTCTCTAGGATTTCTGTGAGATGTGTGTCTCGCGTTTCCAAACGGTCCAGGTGGAAACAAAGCTGTGGGGGTGAGTAATTAACAGAATTTACTGTTTTTGTTGTTGTTGTAAACTAACCATTTAAGACTCGCGTAGCCAGATGAGAAGGTCTGGACTCGATGGCAGCTTTCATTGGCCAATAAGGAACTCCCGCACACTATCGGTACTTGCAAATTAATATAAAAAAACTTTTATTAGCAACGTTTCGGTCTCACGACCTTTATCAGGCATCACCTTCACCTTCTTCACGGCCTGATGAAGGTCGTGAGACCGAACCTTTGCTAATAAAAGTTTTTGGATATTAATTTGCAAGTACCGATAGTGTGCGGGAGTTCCTTATTGGCCAATGAAAGCTGCCATGGAGTCCAGACCTTCTCGTCTGCCTACGCGAGTTTTAAATGGTTAGTTTACAACAACAAAAAACAGTAAATTCTGTTAATTACTCACTCTCATGTGGTTCCAAACCCATAAGTTAAAAAGGGTTATTGTGTGCGCATCCCAACTTCTGGCAGGTGCTGGACAAAAAGGAATATTAAAAAGGCAAGATTTTGCCTGAAGAAGACCCAGTAGGGTCGAAACGCCTTTTTATTAAATATGGGAGTAAGTAGCAGTGTTGCGGACATTACAATCCTTTCATCCAAACCCATAAGACCTTCGTTTATCTTCAGAACACAAATGAAGATATTTTTGATGAAATCCTAGAGCTTTCTGTCCCTCCATAGACAGCTACGCATCTGAAACTTTTAACCTTTTGCATGATATAGATGAGCTAATGTTTTGTAAACTGTTTCCATCCATCTATGAAGCCTGTCATGGTAGCATTTCAACGTGACTGCTGTAAGGTTACATATGAGTCATCATAGCTCTCGGAAAACATACGCTTTTGTCCTGCTTGAGCCCATATGTAAAAGAGCCTATGCTTTTTCTGTCAACAAACAGAAACATTTCTTCATAGAGGAAAAGGTTCCTTCTCTTTTTTCTCCAGACAATGGAAAGACACATTATTTTTGTTCTTTTCAGCCCTTAACATTAAGATGTTGAAGAGAACATTTTCTTTCTTATATTTGGTCTAAATTGTTCAGACAGACATTTAAGTGAACTAACACTGTGTTGCATGAATGTTGTGTGTGTGTGAGTGACTGCGTGGGAGTCTCTGTTCAGTTAAGTAGCAGACAGGAAAAATACTAAGCCTGGGGAAATTTTTTTGCTGTCACAACACAAGCATACGACATCATGTGTCATTTCACACACATGCAGAGACAATTGGGCTTCGCAATATGTCTTGCGCTGGGCTATTATCGCCAGTGTCTCTACAGATGCCTAATGGTTTGTTGCTGCTTGCCTGGGTTGCGTGATTAAGCACTGTCAGGATAATTCAGCTCATGATGGTAGACAATAGCACCGGTGCAGTCAAGAGTGACACAATGTTTTCATCTCCCATCTGACTTTACCGTAGTCAAAGAGGCACAGGTCATAGGCATCGCCATGGAAACCTCATCGCTGATTGCGTCAAAATCAAAACTCTCGAAAAGTGGATGGAGCAGATCCTCAAGCCACCATCCCCATTGCCTTCTTTCAAGATCTAATTAAACCTCTCATTCAAACTGATCTTTAGCCCTCATCCTGTGAAACATGGGAGGCTTTTAACACACTTTATCCAGGCCTTTTCACGCAAGTGTGCAACATGTAAGCTTTTTGCCTGGAATTCTTGAAGAAGCATAATGATTCCACCATTTAATCTCACTGTATGGTCCTCAAATAGAAAAGTATTGGTATTATTATATTTAGTAGTAGTAATAATATTTATTGTCTGTAGATAATAGGCAGGTCTGACGTCACAGAAATTGATTTGACTTTGGAGTATTCTATTCTATTCTATTCTACAAACCACTTGTCTTATGTATGGTCTTGGGATGCGGGAGCCTATCCCAGTATTTCAGGCTGTAGGCAGGGAAACACCCTGGATGAATGGCACTCTGGCTAGCCCATCACTTTTTATTTTGTTTTATTTAGTCAAAAAACATGAAGATGATGCATTGACTTTTTTTTTTGGGGTGGTTAATGTGAGGAATGTTCCACGTATGCCACCTCATGGAGTTCTGGAGAAAGAAAGAAAATGTAGGTGTCATAGAAAATATGTTTTTTTGTTTTTGTCTAGATGGGTTGTGTTATGTCATTAACGCTCAGAGTATCATTCTTAAAATCAATTTACGGCCTGCATTTGTTGCAGGTCATTTAAAAGGTTATGAGTCACAGGATTTTTTTTTTTTTTACTAGCCAAAGCCAATTTTTTTACTCACATTTAGTGTTCAACAGCGGTTCATTTAGGAATTTTCCGTCACTGGAAGGGGAGACACATTGTAAGATAATGAGAGCTGCTCTTAAACAGGGTGGGTAGAAGCTGCGGTGAGAGGAGAACAGTGTAGAACAGAGACCAAATGACAGACAGGCCTATATTTAGAATGCATTCATGAAACAGAAAGAGGTACTCGCACATACATTCATGAAACAGCTGCACATATACACACACAAGAAAATATACACAAATTTCAATGCATTTTTACCTTTTCATTAAGACATCATTTATTAAGTCAATTCCCCATTGTGATTATTATCTGGTCCCCTGTATGTTTTACTTTTAATATTGTTGTGAGGACATTTGCCGACCCAGATGCACTCACAATAATTTATGGAAAACACAGAAACGAGCTTAGAGACATTCATGATAAACAGTTGATAAGAACACACACACATTGACTCTGTATTGCCCTTAGCCTGTGTGATCTTCCAATAGGAGTCAGGGTTGTTCATCCAGGTGGAAGACAGGTGTTCTCTACCGTTGGCCTGTGGCTGTGATGTGTTGAATGGAATGGCCCTTGGCGCTCTGCTGTCTCCATCTCTCAGAATCATTCTGTGCTCTGACCACAAGCAGAAATGCGGCGGAGCTTGTAGACATCTAGATGTTGGGTGGAATTTTGTGTCTCAGATGTCCACAATACACAGTGACAACGGTGCATGATAAGAATGTAGTCGATGTAGCAGGAATATTGGAAATGATTGATGTTCATTGTCATAATACCAGTTTCACTTTTTGGTTTATACATTGTTTTGAAGCAGTTCTCAAACAATGGATTGTTTCAATTTTGATATATCTTTTAATATACTCTACCATTCAAAAGTTTAAGGTCAGCTAGGTTTTTTTGTTGTTGAAAGGAATTAATACTTTTATTCAGCAAGGAGGCATTACATTTATCAGACTTTTAGAATAAAAAAGATTTTTATATTGTTACAAAAGTTATTTAAGTTGCCACAAAAATATATACTCATTTTATTTCAACATTGATAATAAAGAAATGTTTCTTGGGCAGCAAATCAGCATATTAGAATGATTTCTGCATGTGACACTGAAGAATTAAGTAATTATGCTGAATATTCAGCTTTATCATCACAGGAATAAATTACAATTTAAAATATAAAAAATAGTTACTAGACTATTTTACAATATTACTGTTTTTACTATATATTTGAAACTGTAATGAACATAAGAGACTTTTAAGAAACATCTTACCAGCCCCAAACTTTTGAACAGTGTATATTTTTATTTAAGTTTACCTAAATTAATACATCCAGGGGGGGAACTATTTAAACAGGTATAGAGGTTTATATTGCGATACTAACAGTGTTTTTGTCTCCAAGGGACATTTAAGACTCATTTGAGACTGAGCATTTTTACCTTAAGTTGTTCTGTTCAGCCTATAAATGTTTTGCTCTCAACAACCAGCAGAGTTTAAATGTCAGACTTGTTTGTCAAAGCTGAATAATTTATGTTGACATGTTGAAAAGGCCTATTCATCAGCCTGATCTGATGGGTTTGTCAGTCACAAAAGGAGGAGAGGCAGACATGAAGAATGATGTGTCTAGATGCACGAGCACAATCTCTTATTTGTCAATGTGTGTGTGTGTTTTTTTTTTTAAATGCACCAAGCCACAGTAAAACAATATTTCTAGATCTAGTCAATAATGCTGAAAAAAAGCTGAACTAAATATTTAGCTTTTGTTTACCTGCTACTTTAAAAGTTTGTGGGACATTTTTACAACAACTTTAAAGTAATGCATGTAGTGTGTCTTGATGCAGCATTTCTGTTATAGTCAGAGGTTAAACCAGCAAGCTTAATGGGTTATTGTACTGTGTTTGGGTCACTTAAAAATGGCTTTGTTAGTCAGTCCGGTGAGATAAATCAACTTAATGTACCGTGTATGTTCTGTTTTGGTTTCGTTTTCATTCTGTTCCCTGATCTTTCTGTTTTGCCTGAGTTCTGTTCCCTAGTTAGTTTGGTTATTAATTAATCCCACACCTGTTCATAGTTCTGTTTATTAGTTCTCCCTCTGTATTTAAACCCTGAGTTCTGTCTGTTCATTGTCTGGTATCGTTTATGTTTGCGGCTGTGGTTGTGATTATCTTTCTCTGACAGTTGGATATAGTTATTAAAGACTGTTTGTTTTTTGAATCTCGATCATCATGTGCTTCACAGCCACCCACATGTGACACGTAATCATTAAGCAACAATATTTGTTTTGAAAATTTAAATAGATTTTCAGGGGCATTGTTAACAAGGGCATATTCTTTTCAAATCGTGTTTAAAAAAAATCCACAAACACAGTGTCCATTAATGTCAAGTACTTATACTGAATCAGTTAACTGAAATAAAACAATACACACTCTACTGGAAATGCACTTTAAATAATTGTTTGGTCTCTCTGTCCTAACATACAAACCCCATGACTAGATTGGCCTAATATCATGAAATAGGAATGCCATTAAATGCATTTTTGTCTCAAGCCCTGGTTCATTTCTGACCCCATTTCAGTCCCATTTACCATTTTCCCAGAAGGCATTGGGGGATTCATAATTATGTTTGCCGTGTTTGCAATGTTGTTATTGATTTTGTCACACTTGGAAAATTGTTGACTCTCTTCAGGATGCATTTGCGTTTTTTATAGCAAATGTTTAATCCTGTGTTGTGTTTTAGAGTTTTCATGTGTCAGTAGTTTTAACAAAAGCAGCATTTTAAGTTCCATGAACATTTCTTATAGAAAATATTAACTAACTCGCATATTAAACAATTTAAAATCATCGAAATAGTTATTTTCATAGAACTTTAGAGATCTATAAAATAAAAACAAATGTTTACTTAGTTACTTAAAATATAAGTAACGATAGATGAAATGAGTTGCCTTTTTTTTTTGTTACACGAACACCTCTCTTTTTTTAATAGATTTAGGTTGATGGAGAGGGACCAGAACATGTCATGTTGATGCATTACTTTTGAATGTATTGATCTTGATCTGTCTGTGGTCTGGAGAGAGGAAATAAATGGAAAAAGGAATAAAGGTTTCCGTTAGAAAATGTAATTGGTTGCTAAAGTAAATGATGTTGGAAAAATTATAGAATCAATGTGTGCGGGGCCTGGGTTATATGTAGAGTCATTTTATTGAATGTTCTTGAGGAAGAAGATTGTAGCCGGAGCTACTTCTCTGTGTTTATGTCTATGACGAGTCATGCAGGTACTGGGCTACTCCATATATATATATATACTGTACACACACAGTTGGTTCTGTGTATATATGGAGTTATAAGGTCTCCAGTAGCCTACTTGTTTGTTTGGATTTTTTTTTCTTCTTCAGTTTAGGGGTCATGTAAGTTCAAGAAAAACCAGAGCAACCATAAACACTAACCTTCTGGATAGATAACCATTACACTGACCATTTGTCCTGTTTTTACTGTCCAGACACCTTCAACAAACACCTTCTGCTGATGAAGGCGGCTTCTCTTAGCCTCAGAGAAAATGGATTTCTATTTTTTTTCTAAATCTTTTTGTTGTTGATGGCCTGCATTCAGTCTTTTTAGCAAGTACATTTTTGGGGTGTTTTTAAGGTTTATTTTTTTTTTTAAATATGAGGTGATTTATGTGGGAAACAGGTTCTAGTCATACCTGGAGAAGACTAGGCTTAAGTTGTATTTTACTGTGTTGACAACTAGGTTTGTAATATGGTAGATTTTCTAATTCAGACCCTGGTGTTTTTTTTTTATTCACTACCACAGGTCAGATATAAAAGGGGGACATTATTTATTCGGGAACTACTAACTTTTTGCTATGAGCCGTTGTTGATTGATTGCATTTGTTTTTCTTTAATAGTCGCTATTGCTTTTTGCCTCTAATAATATGAAACAGGACTTCACTAGCTGTGATTGATGAATGACATACAGTATGCAAACTCATTAAAGAATGTAGTTTTAAGGCTGTGACATACCAACATCAAAGAGCAAGCAGCGACGAAAGCAAATATGCGGAATCGTGTGAACTGGAATCGTGTGGAACACAGTAAAAACTAGCCCGACAGACGCTCACTGACGGCCCAACTTTGACTGTCAGCTTGGTGTGTCACGGCCATTAAAAGAATTGTTCACCCTAATTAAAATAATCCCATAATTTACTCGCCCTCAAGCCATCCTCGGTGTGTACATGACTTTCTTCTTTTAGCCAAACACAGTTATAGGAGTCCGAGTTATATTAAATAATATCCTGGCTCTTCCTAGCTTTAAAATGGGAGTGAATAGGAGTTTTTGAAGCTCCAAAAAGCGCATCCATCCATCATAAAAATAATTCATACAACTCCAGTGGGTTAATAAATGCCTTCTGAAGCGCTGGGTTTTTGTTAGATAAAATATCGAACCTTTATAAAGCATGATGACTGGGTTCCGACTACAGCCGTACACGCGTTCACGAGAGAGTCGGGTTCCGGCGGAAGGGTGACCTCTGACCTGACATTCCCTTAAAGACTACTTTATTTAAAGACTATTTTCTTTAAAGACTTGTTTATCACAAGAAGAGTTTTCCTAAAAACACAAAAGGGCACCAGACGTCTTATCAGCAATTTCATCCTTGTTACTAAACATGTTAAACACACAGAAATGTTGCATGAAGTGACAAATGATCCAGTTTCAATTTTAGCATATAGATTTCTTAAACACAGTTTGCTGTATTTGCTGATTTAAGTACAGTGAATGAGATCAACCCATTTGATTCGCCCGCATTCTGTGTCATGGTGAAAGTAACACAGCTTCTGGGAATAGTTTCTGTGTTAAGAATAGACTAAATCATTTTGTTTTTAATTTCAATGTCTCTCCCCTTCTGTTCCTTTGAGATCATTGCCTCTATCAGCGTCCTGCATAATATAGCTTTAATAGACCCAGTCTCAGAGAAGCAGAACGTGAAATATTCCTCTCACAGACCAGTCTGACTCTGTTATACACCAACACACAGTCTTGTGTGTTTTTAATTATTTATGACCCAGATTTATTGATATTATGGAAGCCGCTGCTGGCAAAGCCATGAAATTACATGTCAACCATTGGTTAATGGAAGTGCTTCATTGTAAATGTGCAAGATTACCAGTCTGAGTAAATTAAATAAATAAAAAATAGGATGAGCTGATTTGTTTATTTTGTAAATTTGAATAAGAATATCAAATGTACTGTCACTGATTATTTTTCATCAGTGAGCGCCAATTATGCAGCGTTTTCACTCTCTTGATTAATTAATGATCTAGAATCTGAAGATATTGGAATCTTTGATTTGAATCAAAGGGATTCTCATAATAAAGGGAGGTCATTTTCTTGTCTGAATCATTCATATTAAACCACATGAAACGGCTTACTTCAGCCATTAGGACATCATTTGCATTAACAAAAGCAGAATCCAAAAGTAGACTCCCACATACTTCCTATAGTCTGTTGGGTTGTCTAATTAATTTTCTGTCCCCATTAGCGAATTTCATAAACGAAATTAAAAGTTCCATTCACTCTTATTTTCCCATTTCTCCATTGATGTAGCCCACAAATGAATTCAAAAGGAGCTATTACAGCAGTCTGTACAAAAAGATTGCTGCTCATAAAAACGACATCGTGTCCATGACTGAACTGGGTGGTTAGCTAGTGTTATGTAGGCCTACAGTGCATATCCCTCTAATAAGGAATTTGTTATTGATCTAGAACAGTGCTTCTCAATTGGTGTGTTTCTAAAACAATGACAAATGCAGGTAATAACATGTTTTACTCGTATTATTGCAGCTATTACTGCTTTATTTTTTAAAGAAAATATTTTGATGGAAAAAATATGTTTGCAATGCATGTATGCAAAATGCATGATAAATATTTTTGAAAGAATATAAAATAAATACGAAATAATTAAAATGAAAACCTTTAAACATTTAAAATTGGAAATGTGAAATTATAAATTCATTAACAAGTTCATGAATGAATTCAATGAATTAAAAAAGAGTTGGGGCCAGTGAAAATATGTTTATAATATTTATTAATAAAAATCTGAACTATTGGCACGACCAGACCATCAGGAAAAAAAACTTAAAGTAAAAGTATAGTAAAGTAAACTTATTAAACGTATTAAATTAAAAGTTAAATTAAATTAAAAGTTAAAAGTTATTAAACTTTACTTAAATAAACGTATTAATTATTTTTGTTAGGGGGGAGAAAACACTTCCCATCTTTTTTTGTGTGACATCAAATGTATTTTTGCCCAATTTATTCTCTCACTTGGTAATATGTCAAACACCCATGGGTTTAAATCTGGCAAATCATACATCGGCTGTTTATGCATTTACAAAATTGCCCATTTTTCCTATTTACCCTAACATAATGTTAATAATTTGGCATATTGTTGCACTTACTCAATTCATAATAACATTTAATTGAGTTTTAATGCTTAATTTGAAGGTAGACCTAATTTTTGTTGGGTCAGTGTTGAGTAGCCATGTCCAATGTGAAATCTGCGTCCTGAAGCCAAATCCGGTGAGAATCTGGTCTTAAAGGGCCCTTTGGTGCTTTGCAGCTTGTGACGCAGTACAAAGACATGCACGGGGCAATTGTAGAGGGAGGTGAGTATAGTGGGGGTGGGAGCTTTTAGGAGCATCGCTGCTCAAAACATAAAAGTGTTGAGAATACAGCAGCAGGCCAGATGAATGTCAGATCTTTCCTTTGCTGTGGAATCACTTACATGCACGTTCACATCGCATTTAAATATCAAAGGTGGCAACGTGTTTGGAAGCCCTTTGCATACCGGTGAAGAAGCGCTGTTTTGGGAGAGATCTGATGAAAGAATGTCATTAACCCCATTTTGGTCTTATATGTGATTATGAAAAATAGCTGCAGTGTTGTTCCTTGAGTCGCCATCGTAAATGAGGTCTTAATTAATGAGTCTGATCTACCTGTTGTGCAGCTGGGAGAGTCTGGCAAGTGTGTTAGGCTGACACAACAAGCAGGTGAAAGATTATATGTGTGTGTTTGTTGCTCGTTCTCTTTGGATACTCCATCATCTTGCCTCTCCATACCTCTATTGGGAGGCCACAGTCATAGCTTATGTGTGGTGAGTAATGTTTGTTTGGAGAGCACTGATAGATAGAGACATTTCACAGAAGCAACTCACACCTGCTTCCAGCAATATACAATCTCACCAGCCTCCCCTTGTGGTGAATAACGATACTGCATTAACAGTCATATATTTGGAAAATCTCTGTTGTGTTTTAGGTTATTATAGAGAAGGAGGTATGTAATATCAGGATAAAAATATCCATCTGCATTCCCATTCATCTTAAAGGCAGTTGTTTCTTTGGAAGTATTTTGTTTGGATCAGATGTTTGTATCTAGGGCTTTGCAATATATCGTTAAAATATTCACAGTATATTAGCTGTGGGTTTGCTGGTGAATATCATGGTGATTTTAATGGGCTTTTTAAATACTGTCTGGTTTCAGATAATTTCAGTTAACCAGTTCTAAATAAACAGTTAGTTCCCAGAGCTCTCCATGTGGCATTTTCATACACCGTATATCAAAATGTTTAAATAAAGATATATTTGTGGGTAAAAATAGCTGAGTTGTTAAATTGGTGCATAGAAATGAAAAATATCATTCTTACTTTCATTTAGTTCTTTTCAGTTCTTACATTTAAACATGTTTAATTTGGTTGGCACCAAAGACCATTATATTTGTATTAATGGTTTTATTTATTTATCTTTATTTATTTGAAATGATGGGTTCTCTTAGGGGTGGTGTGGTAGTGCTATCTTTCTGCCCCTGAAAATAAAACATGGCTTGGTTCTTTAGTGGGTCATTTTAGATGTGGAGGGTGCAAGCATTGTGATAACACGGTAAAAAAGAGCATTTTCACTAATGTTTTTTTCTGGAAAAGTATATCCAAATGATTAGTTTATTAATTGTAATTCCTCTTATGTAGTTTATAGTTTGCAATGTGATTGTGGACATTTTTAGGTCAAACAAAAAGCAAATTGAGAGTGGCTGAAATATGCTTGTTCATATTGTATCCTATGGCAAGGCATTATAATGAGGTGGGTCATGGATGTGACAGCTCCCTTAAAGTGATTGGAATCGAATCTGTACCATAAGAGGTGGGAATAGATTGAAACGTCTTCTACAATGTGAGATGTTTTGGATCTATACACTTAAGGGTGAAAAGTTACCTGGAGTTAATGAGGAAATAGATTTTTTTTTATCATTCTTGTAGTAAAAAACCCTGCTCAAACTATCCACACACACACACACACACACACACACACACACACACACACACACACACACACACACACACACACACACACACACACACACACACACACACACACACACACACACACACTCCTGCAACCTCATGATACACAACCCCATCTGTCCCTACCCTGATTCGGTGCCCCTGATGCCCCTGTCTGTGCCAGCGGGGTGAGATCCAGGCAAGCCATCCATCCTCCCTTGCCATGTGGCTCCAAACCTCCGGCAAACCCTGCCAGGACCATCTCCCGAGGGAAGCTTTTGAATGGCCACTGTACAAGAAGTGTAATTTACAGTGCTGCTCTGATCTCCTGTCTGGATGCCAATATGAATTACAACATTCAATCTACTTTATTTTAATATTCAGAGCAGCAAAATGTACTTTATGGAGATGGATTATTTAATCTCAGAAATAAGAGCACTGCTATGGCTTTGGTCAGGAAGTCTGGTGCACTTGTTAGAGCTTGTTAGAAATAATTTTTCACCATAAGGTTTCATGCATTTAGTTATTGTGCAAATTATAGACAGTTGCTTACTCTTTTGCACACGTGTGCCAAAACACATGCAATTTGCTGAAATCAATAAGAAATTCAAATGTGAACAAGAAACTATCTATTCAGATCTGAACTTGTTGTTTTGAGAAAATTGAGCCAAAGCGATTGAGAAAAACTATAAATGAATCGTTCACTCATAATGAAAATTCAGTCATTTTTCAACCATGTGATCTTTTTGTATTGCGGTAATGTTGCTTTTTCAAATTATTGTATTAGATAAAAAACATTCAACGGAAATTAGAAATGTTGCCTTGAGAACTAACTGAAATACATTTTTAGTTGAAGTACTGCAATAACTAAAACTAAAACTGAAATACACATAAATTAAACCTAAATAGAGACGTTAAACATATACTTACATTACAAATACAAATAAACCTAAATAAAAACTAATACAAAAAAGCACATGAAAACTTATTCAAATTAAAAATATAGAAAAAAGTGAATTCAATAATATACTATAATTGTATAAAAATAATGCTAAAATAACTTTTACACTGTTGCTTCAAGCTGCTACCGCTAGATGGAGACAGATCTCTGCCCACACGACACTAATGGCCATTCAAGCTTCACATGCACAACCAAGAGTAACAGGTGTCTCGCAGTTTTTTTGAGCTGTTACCAAAATATGCTTTCACCTTGACAACAGAGAAAATGCATAAGCTACCTCTTAGATGTTTTTATGTCAAACTTTTGACATAAAAAAGAACCATTTAGAGATTGTTGTAAATTAAGCAAGGATGCAAGTTATCCAGAGTGGGCTTCGAAGATCCGAAGAATGACTGACATGATATTAAACATTAATATTTTTCTCCTAAATAATTCAACATACTTAGTATGACCAGGATGTGTCACATCGCACTCCTTCTGACATTTACATTAGGGTTTGAGCTTGGATTTGCCACTCTTACATCTGATGTATGGAAGGAATTTGGTTGTAAACAGCACTTCAAATGATTATATGTTTAGGGATGATGTACCGTGATCACGTACATCAATTAATATCCTGTTTCATGTTGTTGTTCGTAGTCTTTCCTGTTAGCCTATGTAATTATGAATTTCTGAATTGCCGCATTAGTAGGTGGAAACAAAACTGTGGCTTCAACCTCTGATATCTTACAAAAACAGATACACAACATGTTTGCAGATCTGCTGTCTTCCAACTGACAATCAGTAGTGGTGGTACACTAAAAAAAAAGCCAAGATTATTTTCTGAATATACGATTTATATAAGCTTGAGTTATGGTTTCATCCCAGTCGTTTGAGATGAGGAGAAGACGAGGCTGTTGCTAGGTAACAGAGGACAGAAAACACAAGCCAAATCGCTTGAATTAGGGCTTGGTTGAGATACTGCACTGATCCCATAGATGTGCTTTATTTAGTCTATGTGAGTTGTGATCAAGTGCTCACGTCTGGGCTTTGTGTTGCCGGTGCTTTTGTGGTGACATTTCAAACGCTATACCAAGGCTCTTTCTGCATGAAACAGGATGTGAGAAAGAGCGTCGCCATCGCTAGATTGTCCAGGACAGGGCGTGTGTTTTGTTTTCAATGTTATAGACACCTTATAAATTTTAGTTTATGACCTATGAAAGAAAAAAAGGGACTTTTAAGTTGTTGAAAAAGATTGGTTTAATACTAATTTAATGGCACAGGGTGTCTTTCATGTCTTGCAGTCTCATTTCAAATCCCATTTGAGTTGAACTATTAAAAACGAGACACGTTTCGTCCTTGAAGACAAATAAAACGAATTAACTATCAAGCTGTTTATGGTCCATTCATACCGTCAAATAAATGAAAACCCTTGATCTACCCTGTGTTAAAGGGAAAGCTCTCCCAAAAATGAAAATTCAGTCATCATTTACTCACACCCACGTCTTTCCAAACCTATTTGACTTTTTTTACCCACACTGGGACACAAACCAAGATATTTTAAAGAATGTTTTTGTTCAAACAATAAAAGTTAATGTGGTCGAAAACCGCATTGGACCCTAATGGTTTCACTGTATGCACAACAACAACAAAAAAGTCAAAACAGACATTTTTCAAAATGCCTTTTTTTGCGTTTCACAGAAAACAATACAGGTTTGGATCAACACGCGGTTCAGTAAATTATGAAATAATTACATATTTTTAGTGAATTATCCATTTAAAGGGTTAGTTCACCCAAAAATTAATTAACTCACCATCAAGCCATCCAATATGTATATGACTTTATTCTTTCAGCCAAGCACAATCGGTGTTATCTTAAAAAATATCCTGGCTCTTCCGAGCTTTATAACGGGACTGAATAGTACCTGAGTGTTTAAAGCTCCAAAAAGCACATCCATCTATCATTATAGTAATCCACATAACTCCAGGGGTTAATAAATGCCTTCTGAAGTCAAGCGAAGCATTTTTGTAAGAAAAATATTCATATTTAAACCTTTATAAACTATAATGACTGGCTTCCAGTAACGGCCGTACGCGAGTCTAGTTCTGGCAGAAGAGTGACCTCTGACCCGACGTATGACCTAGGATGTAAGGCGTAGCGTAAGCTTAGGTAAGAGTAGACGCCTCTTGTTGTTCTGGGCTTCATCAATACGTCATACGTCGGGTCAGAGGTCACTCTTCCGCTGGAACTAGACTCACGTACGGCCGTTACCTGAAGCCAGTGATTATAGTTTATAAAGTTATAAATATGGTTCATTTTCTTACACAACTGCATCGCTTCGCTTCAAGCGGCATTTATTAACCCCCTGGAGCCATGCGGATAACTTTTATGATGGATGGATGTGCTTTATTGGGCTTCAAAACATTTTTTGATATAACTTTGTGTTCGGCTCAAAGAAGAAAGTCATATACACCTAGGATGGTTTGAGTATGAGTGAATTATGGGATAATTTTCATTTTTGAGTGAACTAATCCTTTAAGAACTTGAGTTTGGTTTGGAAATAAATTGGTTCTTTGTATCATATAATGCAATCAGGTGGAAACATGTTGTGTGTTTGTGTTTTTTGGTTAGGCAGTGAAGGATGATTGTCATCTGAGGTAGAATGATTCAGATGTTGCTTGTGAGCGAGCGTGTGAATCCTGCAGGTTGGACGTTTGGATTGTCTATAATAGCACATACAGCATGTCTCTTCGTGTGACAGTGAACGCACGTTTAAGATCGCAGCTATGAAAGGTGTCTTTTTGTTAAGCGAACCATTTGCTGCCAACAACGGGAGGAACAAAATTAGAAATTCAACGGTGTACAGTCACCATGGAGACCACTATTAGGATGACAAGGACACTACATTATGTGGGAGCGGAGATGTCTCGCAGGTTCATGCCTCTTGGGTAGCTTTTAATTGGTTAGGAATAAAATATAAAACTTAAACAGAGAGGTCAGGGTCAGCTGATTTACCTTGGATTGAGGTACGACTAAAACGGTCAAATTAATTGTGTGTTCTGTGAACAAACCCAGACCGTCTACAGAAGTAGGAGGGAGGGAGACATGACAAACACAGAGAGACAATTACAAGTCTAGACATTACATATATCAAGTACATAGTGACAATTAAATGAATTGCTTACAATATACAGTATAGGAATCAGTTGTTTTGTTTGTATCACCCTGATGCATTTGTCTTTGGAAAATAGCAACAAACAAGCAGCAATTTTTTTTTTTTGCATACCTGACTCAAATCTGTTTAGTTGTTTATAATGTCTGAACTCATTTTATTCTTTCTCCATATATAAGGCTTCGCTGTGTAGTAAATACTGAACGAGTAAACAAGTGTAATTGTTGTCAAAGAAAGTCTCTTGGCATCACTGAAGTCATTACTACTGCAAATGATGTATATAAAGCAGATGTTGACTACACTACCTGAACAAATGCTTCCAATTAATGCAAATATCTAATCATCCAATCACATGGCAGCAACTCAATGCATTTAGGCATGTGGACATGGTCAAGACGATCTGCTGAAGTTCAAACTGAGCATCAGAATGGAGAACAAAGGTGATTTTGGACGTGGCATGGTTGTTGATGCCAGATGGTCTGAGTATTTCAGAAATTGCTGATCTACTGGGATATTTACGTTTTTTTTTACAGAATTACAAAATTACAGATCACGGGTTTACAGAAAATGGTCAGAAAAAAGAAAAGAATCCAGTGAGCAGCAGTTCTGTGGGTGAAAATGCCTTGATGCCAGAGGTCAGAGGAGAATGGCCAGACTGGTTCGAGCTGATAGAAAGGCAACAGTAACTCAAATAACCACTCGGTACAACCGAGGACTGCAGAAGAGCATCTCTGAACGCACAACACATCGAACCTTGAAGCAGCTGAGCTACAGCAGCAGAAGACACACTGAGGCTAAATTTTGCACAGGCTCACCAAAATTGGACAGTAGAAGATTGGAAAAACATTGCCTTATCTGATGAGTCTCGATTTCTGGTGGTAGGGTCAGAATTTGGCGTGAACAACATGACAGCATGGATCCATCCTGCCTTGTACGGTTCATTCTGCTGCTGGTGGCGTAATGGTGTGGGGGATATTGTCTTGGCACACTTTGACCCCCTTAGTACCAATTGAGCATTATTTAAATGCCACAGCCTATTGTTGCTGATGGCCATGTCTATCCCTTTATGACTACTGATTTCTTGAACATCATAATGAGTTCACCACATTTATATCCACTAGAGCACCTTCGGGATGTGGTGAACTGGAGATTCACACCATGGATGTGCAGCCGACAAATCTGCAGCAACGGCGTGATGCCATCATGTGGACCAAAATCTCTCAGAAATGTTTCCAGCACATTATTGAATAGTTAAAGGACTAAAAGCTGATATAAAAATAAATTAAAACTATAGAACTATATAAGAACAAAACACTAGTAAAAATGATAAAACTTACACTAAAATGAAAAAAATATATAAATAAAAGCTAATTCAAAATACTGATAAAACTATAATAGTACATAAATAATACTAAAATAACACTTATTGGGTGCAGTGCAAATAAAATACAAGACGCTGTTCCGAAACCAAATTGATCTACCTCACTGCTTTCTTCCCACACACGCAGCAGCTTTCTTGATTCCAGTTGAGGGCGACATTTTGTAGCTTACCGAATGCCGTGATTCTTTAATAAAGCATAAAAAACTGAATACGTCGATATTTTTTAAATACTATTAATCTATTTTAAAAAATATTAGAGTTTGCCATCTATCTCTGAGTTCTCTGCAATGCGTTCTGGAATTCTATGACTCTTTTGATGCTGCCTTATATCATTTGTCCAAAATTAGGTACTAATTAAGTAGTCTACCTTTTGGAAAAGCCTTTGCTTTGGGAACACAGCTCTAGTGACAATGACTAGGTTTGGGAACAGAGCAGCAGTTCCTCTGTCAGCACAGTCAGGCCACTCCCATGCTTTCCATGAGGCTTATTCAACAGATTGTTATGAAAACGTGTTGACGTTTGATGAATGCATATCCTACAATACTTCCTCCCTGCTTCTTTCATTCTGCTATTATCTTTATCTCTCTCTCTGACACACTTTCTTTCATTCTGCTACCATTGCACACACACATACACTCTTTTTTCCATCAACACCATGGAGCACAACTGTATTTTCACATTCTGTGAGTAATTGGCCATATGGATGGACACTGGCAGCTCGAGTGTTTGAGTGTTTCTCTGTGTGTGTGTTTGCTCCGTCTTATTTATAGAAGACCTCGATATAGGGCGCCTGCTTAAGTGTATACTGCTTCACCTACTCATCTCAGCTGGGAGAAGAGTATACACTACCTAAATGTATCTGTAATTGGGGCAAAAACCATGAGTTACATGCAGACACCCTGGATGCTATTGAAGACCATCAAATTCATAAAATAGGAAGTCATCAACTGTTTATTTTACATTTTTTTCCTCCTCTGCTTATCATCTGTGCTTCCTAAATCATCGTTTCTATTCACTTTTGAGAGGAAGAGAGAGAAGAAACATCTATTTTCATTCATCTTTCTGTGCTGTGCGATAATAACCTCAATCTGGAATGATCTACTGGGTCATTGGACTATTGCAATTTCCATCATCATTTTTATTAGCCGCATCCATTTCCACCCCTTCTGCGTGAGATCTCTCATTTTGCAGTTGACTATTATTAGCAGGTCCTTTCTGGCCCTTAAACTGTTCTGCTCATTAATTTTAAGGAGATTAAGTGACGTCACGAAATGCCTCACTTTCTCGCCTCACATTTGCTGTATTTCTTTTATTAGAATTTATTTATTTACTCATTTAAAAAATGGACCAATTGAGAAAGGATGTGGTAATGTTAGCTGTTTTTTTATTCCCCCTTCAAATAATGTGAAATTCAGTTTCTCTGTAACAGTATTATTTTAATGTCCCAGTATGGGGGGATATGAAGAAAATGTTCAAATATCTTCTGGGTGATTTACAGAAACTAGTATGACAAAATTTGCAGAAATAATGCACCCTGCATTAAACCTGCAGAAACATTTCTGATCTCTGACAGTCTTGTTCCACTGATCATATCTTGTCTTTTTTTTTCTTTGTGACAATTTGTGTCATCACTACTAGGCCAACCAGTACGATCTCGCGCACAAGCCTGTCAGTAGATCTTGCTCACGCGCCAGAAGAGCGAGTTTTAAACACCAATTATCTCTAAGCTCAAAGTCAGCTGAACAAGCTGCTCCCAGAATAGAGATGCTTACACTTGGTACGGTGTCTGTCTGATATGAGTGAAAAGAATGTTACAGTGCGTGCTATTGATAATCCTCAAACATTCTGGATTTGTTCTTAAAAAACAATACGAGTTCTGTATTGTTTCTTTATTTGAAATGTGTATAGGCTAAACTTAAAACATATAAGGTGGAAGCGGGATTTTATTGAGGGGTAGAGGTTAAAATGGCTCAGTGACGTCAGTGGGAAATCAACGTGTTTTAGAGACGGAAACGCCTTTTATGTCTGGCAATAACGTGAACCGAAGAATAGTTGACGTAACCTATATTTAGAAAGTAAATAATGTAATTTGTATTTCAGGCTAACTTGTGTACTTTCTGAGAAGGAACTATGCTACATGAAAAAGTCCTCACGACACGAGAAGGCGTTATATGTAAACGCTTAAAACTTTTGATGACTGGCGTTCATGCATTAAAAAAGGAGAAACAGTTTTTTCCCCTCCTGTTTTTAATCGCTCTCTGATATAAACCGTCAAAACTTACATTAGTTTTGACGGTATCGTATAACCTAGTATTTGCAGAAAAATAAAATAACCTATTCGGAAGGCATTTGCATGTCTATAGAGGTTGTCTCGCTTACAGTTAAACATATGCTCTGAGTAGCGGTTGGAGAGTCAGCACGCGCTCAGACACATTCGCGCTGTTGTGAGGGGTGGCCAAGCGCGCGTGCCAACCTTAAACAAACCACATCCGCGCCTCACCGCACACACAGTGAAGATGGAGCTTGTTGAATGCTGTCTCCGACGCGATTAAAAAGATTCAGAAAAGACCCAAAAACATTTACAATTAGTAAGTGGGATGGAAGAGTGACGAAGGAGGGCAAAACAGACCCGGAGACATTCAAAAACGATGGCTTTTTAGTTTTACCATGGTGTACTAATCATGGGTGCTGATTACTGTTCCTCAGAGAAGAGTTTGCTCTCCTCCTGTTAAAAAGAACATCTTCATGGGATGTACGACTGGATATTTGGATTATAAACGTTTTTATTCCACATTTTACTTTCAGGTAATGTTACTTTTGGTGTTTTGGCGTGTGTAAAGATATCTGTTGGAGTAAGCTACGTGTTGCGCGTGCTTGGAGGATGCAACGGTCGTTTATTTAGTCGTCGTTTGTCATAGCAGGAAAACTCTTGCAGTTTGGATGATTATTTGCAGTTCCGTGTGGAGGTAATCGCACTTTTGCACCTGTTGACAGAGGGGCTAAGATTTCTCTGTTTTTGCTCTACACAGAATGGCTCGCTTCGGAGACGATGTTCCCGGTCTGCTGGGAGCCGGGGATGGGGGTTCGGAGCGCAGTCGGAACCGGGATGCTCCTGCGGTATCCACAGGTGGAGTTTCACCAGCCTTCAAACAGACCAAAGCGCAGCGAGCCCGAACTATGGCCCTGTACAACCCCATCCCAGTTCGACAGAACTGCTTCACCGTCAACAGATCGCTCTTTATCTTTGGAGAGGACAACATCGTTAGGAAGTATGCTAAGAAGATCACAGAATGGCCATATCCTTTTGTCTAAACGGTAAAACACGCCCTGCCCCCTGCACGAACTCGGTGTTGACCGCACACGCAAATGTGTTGTCAACACGTTTTACAAAAGCACATGCAACTCCTGTGTTTATTTCTGCTGATCTGAAACTCAAAATGTATCAAGCTTGTATATGTTACAGTCCCCTCAAAATCTCTCCCTTAATTTCAGTTTACTTGGTTGCAAAAAATATGAACAGTTCAAAGTTTTGTTCAATCATTAAAATTATTTTGCACACTCTTGTGCATTCAAGGTTTTATATAATGGTTTCACGACTAGACTGTTTAAATTAAACATTTTTACACAATTATATAAATGTTTTCAATGCTAGGTTTGCATTTCTAAGATTTTCCCCTGAGAATATATCTTTTTTAATAATCTCTTGACATCCTTATTTCTCACCTACCCACTAACATATTGATTTGCATGTTCAAGATCTCATTGGCCTGGTAATGACACAAATTGAAAATTGATGTATTCTGTTTTTAAATGCATTGTAAATTACAAGATACACTTCCTGATATTTTATACTACGTAATTAATTGAACTGACTTGCTTTCAGGACCACGGACAGTTCATTACATTTTTCAGAGTCAGAAATATATCAGGAGCAGGGCTTTATAACTCGTGGATATAAATAATGAGGGTTAACAAGGATGTTGATTTAAGGGTTAGCCTAAGTATAGTGTGAAAGGACATATATGAAAGTTCCATATTATGTGTGTTTTAGCATTTCAAATTACAATCTGTGAGTAAGTGTATTTTATTGATGATGAGGTTTATGTTCTGTTGTGAGCTCTCTGTAATTTATGCTCTGCCAAGCTGGTTCCTGGTGATGAAGAAACATATATACAATTGTTGATGAGTTGATCAGGAGAGGGAGGAGAGGTAAACCCACCAACCACATAAACCTCACTGGAGGTTTTTGGACGCATGTCATTGATTACAGACTTCAAAGTGCCATGATGTGATTAAAAAAAGCCTTCTCTATGATGCAAATTAGATGAGTCAGTGACAGGACATGATAAGGCCGTCGACCATAGTTGTCACAGGTGTGCACTACTGGAACAATTGTTGGGTTTTCATTTGCCCTTTTTTAATGTCACAGCAGACTGCCCAGACATGTCTTAGCATTTGCTTAAATTAGGCAGAGCTCAGTTACTAACTGTAAAGAATCTATAAAAGCTTTGCCTTAATCTATAGTTATCACAGCATTTGGTGGTTTAAAACATTACAGTGTTTATGCTTTAAAGTCATTTTAAGGGAAAGTAAGAGTGTCGTTTGAAAGCCATTGCCAGGTGGAGCACAGTACATTTATTCAGTTTGAATAGAATCAGATTAATTCTACATAGAAACCCATCTATCGTCACATACTTTACAAATATGTGAAATACAGAGGTAATTCACCGCTGCCAATATTGGCTTTAAATAAAACTTGGTTGTCTATGCAATAGAAACACAATTTTTTTAATTGTGGGGACAAAAAGGCAGAAGTTCTGTAAAAGGAGCTCTGTCAAAAGTCCACCTGATGACGCAAATTTACATAATTCAGTGAAGTTTTGCTGACAAATATACACGGAAATCTGGATGCAGACATTGTAGCAATACAAAGCTGATTAAAAATAGCCGAACTTACTCTTTAAACAGCCAAAAATATTGTTGTGAGTATGATTGTTTATGTTTTAAAACATATTTCAGTGATTTTTGATGTTAGATTTGAAATCAGTTAAGCGGCTATCATAAGCTGCTCAGGCATCTAAAAACAAACGTCTAAATACGAAAGGAGTATGCATGATAAAAAGAGAAACTTCTCGCACTATGCAGGCGAGGGATGTAAAATGTGTGAACCTATCTGAGCCTTACACAGAGGTGTCATTTCCAAAGAAGAGAGGCTTTCGATAAAGTGTCTGTGTGTTTCCCTGCTCTTGTTTGACTCAAATCCTTTACTTGGGTTGAATGTCATTCCTGTTGTTTTGAATGCCATGAAGGAGAGATAAAATTAGAGCGGGTGCTTGCTGTAATCATGTGACGACAAGGTTTGGTTGTTGCCTTTGTAAGACAGTAGCATGCTTAATGTTACAAGCGGTTCTGCAGCCTAATGATGAAAGAAGGAGAGCGATTGAGGGCGGTGATATGGAAATGTGCTTATGTGCGTTGATTGATATGCCTTTGTGCGTTTCTGCTTTCATTTGCAACAACGTGACTCAGTATGTGTGTTTGTGCCTGGATGTTAAATTCAATTATAGCATCTATCTGGTCTTGGCTCTCTTGTGTATCTAATGGCCCACTTGCGACATAATGCAAGTGTCAGTGTCTGTGACCACTTTAGGCAGATTTTAAGCATATGGTCACACATCTCTCACTCTTAAGCTGAGAGCTTCAGGGAGCCGAAGAGATGGAAGCCCTGCTAATGGTGCTGTAATGACTTGGCCTTGCCCCAAAATAAATGCAACTAGAGTCTGTTCCTTAGAGAAAGGAGAAAACGACATCCCTCTGGGAGTGATTCTTAAGTGTATTACAAGGAAAGATAAACAGTGTAATTAAATGTATGTCGTAGACTCATTATGGATCAGATTTGATGTCATTATTAGCCAATGGTAATGAGTTTCATGTCTTTAGAGCTGTTCACACCCACCTGAGGAATTGCTTGTAGGAGCTCTGTTCCAAAACCTAGCAAGCTGCCTACAGAGGGAACATTTTAAGGCATCATAAGTGTGCTACTAAGATAAAGACTGTTCTAAAAGGTTGGTGTCTTAATTATGCAGCCTCCTAAGATACCTCAATTGACCACGGTTTTATCTTTCACGTAGAAGGCAATCCCATAATGAATTGAGAGAAAATCTCCAAGGTGACAGAAATATAAATAAATGATAAATAAATTGTGTATGCAGAATGCTGAAAATCTTAAAGTATTTCAGTATAATTAAAAATATTATTTGACAGAATATTAATATTATTATATATTTATATATATACTTCTTAAAGTATTGCTCAATTAGCTTAGCAACATTATCAAAATGAATTGTGATAAAATTATTTTACTTTTGTCTGTGCTTATGCTTATTAGACTTCACATATCATTTGTAAGTCGAGTGTCTGTCTTAGGGGCCATTCACAGAATGCATTTTTCCATTCCACTGCACCCCTTTTCCATTGGTTTCTGTATGTAAACACATGCTAGACAGACATGTTTGACTGTTTCCTTCGGGACAGCCTTTTGCAGTATCTAGAGAATGACCGCATTCTAAAAAATGCTGTGCTAAAGTTAAAAAGAAATTCAACTTTTAAAGGGGTGGTTGCTTTTCTAACTTTAGTTAGTGTGTAATGTTGCTGTTTTAGCATAGACAACATCTGCAAAGTTACAACGCTAAGGGAGATATTTGCTTTTGAAGAAATTGTTTTTAAGGACTAGGCTACAACAAACGGCTGGTAGGGACTCCCGGGTTAGTGACATCACTAACCCTAAAATTTACATAGACCCTGCCCCCGGGAACACGCAGCGCATGTTGAGAAGAGGAAGAGTTGTTGTAGTCGAGCACATTTGTGAGTCTGCTCTCAAGCTGTCACATATGTCTTTTCACATGCAATACAGTACGTAACACAAATGCAATAGCATGTCACTCTGTAGACATCTTACAACAGTTCCCACACAAGCGATTTTATAGATTATCATGACAGAAAATGCTAATCAATGACTTGAAGATAGTTAACTATCAGCAACATAAATCCATCAACTGACCATTCAGAAACGTCCTGTTGCATTCTACTTTTTGTCACTTTTTCTTGAGTCTCTCCATCATTGTCTGACTCCAGTTTAAACAAAAGGCAGAACAGTTTCTGACATGTTATTGCTTGTCTGCATGAGGTAATCGGAGCTGCTAACACACACACACCAGCTCTTGAAGCTCTTGTGCCGGGAGCAGCAGTTTATTTGCATTTAAAGGGACACACACAAAACGACACGTTTTGCTCACCCTCAAAAAGGGACAATTTAAAAATGCTGTAAACAATAATCTGTGGGGTATTTTGAGCTAAAACTTCACATACACACTCTAGGGACATCAGAGACTTATTTTACATCTTGTGAAAAGGGGCATTATACCCCCCCTTTAAATAAAAAAATGTGTCTCTAGACCTTTTTTCCCCCCCATTCCACTGACGTGGTCCAGCGTTTATGTATGAACCGTCCCTAAGAGCACTATTTGTGTGGCATGCAGAGAAGCTGCCTATGTAGTCATTCCAAATCAGTCATTTATGAAGTTTCATGAATTTTAGGAGGCTGACTTAGAGCCCAGCTATACTGTATGTAGGCAGCTCACTATGGTTTTGGAACAGAGCTCAGGTCTGGTCTCATTTTCTAACCTACATATGCATTTCAGATACATCCTAAATGATAATGGTTCTTGTTGCATTAGATTGCACTGTATGACAGCTGTGGCAGAGCAGGAAAAGTATTAACCCCTGCCATGTCATAATTATAATGCAACCAAACAATGTGGGAACAGCTGTTGAATAAGACTTATCTAGGTGCATTTCGCTGTCAAACAAAGACATTGTGACCTCCCCAAGGGCAAATCATCTCTCATGTTTTTGTCAAGCTCTTTTTGAGTGTTTTTCTAGATGCTGATGACCTAATATGTCATCAGGATAATACTGTTCATTGTTATGGTTTCCTCAAGGTTACATCGAAGATCTTTTTTAGTTTGCCCCTTTAGCTTTGGCAAAATGTCATCTTTAGCTTTGGCAAAATACGATTAGCTTTGGCAAAATACCATCTTGTTCCAATTTAGATGCATGTGTCTCCCACACATTGTTCATTCGTATTGGAGGAACAGTCAGCTTTTGCATGTGGTGATATCGGATGCTGCCCAATTTTGCTCATTTTATTTTTTCAAATAACAAACTTTCCTTTTTTAGATTTGCTAATTTGATACATAATGGGATTTGACCAGAGCAGGAAGTTCTAATTGTGGACTCTTGGAATATATCTGAAATCAGTGGCTTTTGAAAAGGATTATTGAAGCTTAAGCTTGTTAACATGGATTTGTGTTATATCATTCATGCATTTATAATGGATTTTAATTAATTAATTATTTTATTTCCTGTTGTGGATACATAATTTGCTGTGCAATAACATTAGCTATTACTCTGTGTCCTAACCAGGTGTCACATGGAAAGTGATTAGTCTGTCCAGCAAAAATACTGCAGAAAGTGACGTTTACATTTACAACCAATTGGAATATAAATGTTTCATGTACATTTATGAGGAGAAGAATTTTGGACCAGTGAGATAAAAGTGGGCTGCACTGCAGGAATAAAAACCAAGCAATCAACAAAATGTCCTTTTGCAAAATCAGGTATGATGGGGAAAAATGTAGTTTAAAATGTTTATAAATTTTTTTTTGAATTTTGAATTATATTTATCTATTGTAAATTATGTAACGGAGAGTGAATTTGTGAAAAAAGACACACCTCTCCTCATATGTACACACAAACATGCACACACACAGAGGCCTGTGGAATAACCAAAGGTCACACCGGTTTGCAAAACAGCATGTTCACGAGCCTTGTGTGGTGCAGCATCGACAACCTGTGTGTGAGAGAGCGGTAATTTAGGAAAGCTTTGTTTGAAGTGCCGCTCGACGTGTGATTTGAGCTCAGGCTGATGAAGCGCTGGGAGGTGGGACAGAGATGTGTCTGGAGAGAAATGCATTCATTTGGTGGATTGGAAAACTTACAGATGGAGTCATTAGGGAAGAACATGTTTGTTAGGGTGTGTGTAGGCAGTGAATGTTGAGGAGGGGTGGAAGCATGTGTTGTTTCCTCTGTTAGTGACGCACATTAGAAGTAGGGCTGCAACAAACGATTATTTTGATAATCGATTAATCTAACGATTATTGGACCGATTAATCGACTAATCGTCTATTATATTGCCGACTAATCAGTAAGTTTGGAATGATTATTCAGCCTTTTCAATAAGTTAAAACATTGAGTTATACATATTATAATCTTAAAAAAAACAACAACAAAAAACACTTCAGCTTTTGAAATGGTGTTTTAATGAACTTTAATGAACCTCCAACTAAACAGGTCAACAAAAATAAATCAGCTGCATTGCAGACAAAAATATGTTTGAATGTAAATATCTCTTGGCAGTAGTATTAAGAGCTTTATTTCTAAAACCAAGTGTTCAGTTTATTGAAAAGCAGTAAGTAACAACAAGTGTCCTTTCTGCACTGGCTTTTTTGGATTTTCAAATAAGTGCTGAATTAAAATGAAGGAAGGTCAGCATATCAACATGTTCACGTGACAAGCTTGCTCTTTTTAGTGAGCAAATGTTTCCTGCAGCTGAGAAGATCCGTTCTGCTGGAGTGGATGTTGCAGGAATGCAAAGAAAATATATTTTTTGCAAAGAAAAAACATTTTATTTTAACTCTCTTAGTGGTTAAGTCATCATCTTTACTGGGTGTTTAGTTTGAAATCTAGAAGCAATTCACACTAAGGTAACAGTTTAATTTGTAAACATTAATGTATTTAGCCTACTAACATGAACTAACTAATATGAGCAGCACATTTGTAACATTATTCATTTTTGTTAACATTTTTGTTCATGTTAGTTCATTGTGTTTATATTAATGTAATAGCTAACGTATTTACCTAATAGTGTTACAATAATAAAAACAGCCCTGACTCCTAAGCTCGATCAAGCTTTATTCTATGCAAAATAAATAATCACATTACTGTATTTATATTATAATTTTTAATATTATCACTTTTATCAATGGTAGTATTGCATTATCAATGGTAGTATTGCATTCTCTAATAAAGAGATTTACAACTAGTTAGTTAGCTTCACCTGGAGATTGAACGCTCACCTCTCACCGCCTCCTTTTGATCCGGGATGCTTTCTCTTAAGTGCTCCAACATATGTTGTGCTCCCGTGAAACGCAAGCTCAAACGACAGCAATTTTAGTTGGCAGTTTTGTGAAACTTTCCCACACCTTACTGGTCCGAACTCGCTTACACTCCGCCATAATTCGCCGTTTATTTACTGTCTATGTAATTCGCGCTGTTTTTTCTTCTACCGCAAAAGCATTTGTAACGGCTGCATTACACTCTAGCGCTACAGCGTCGTAGCGGTCAAAACGCGATATTGCAGGCCCATACATTGGTCACGTGAGATCAAACGACTACTCGACAACAAAGATATTTGTCGACAATTTTTTATTGTCTACATTGTCGACAATGTCGACTAATCGTTTTAGCCCTAATTAGAAGGAGATCATCAGGTGATGTCATTATTTGACGTCACAGTACAGTTTCCGAAGTGGGCCGATTTGGCCGTGGGGTCAGGTGGACAGGTTGTTTGTGGCGGATCGATGGCGTCTATGGGAAGGACAGGGCTTAATGAAGCGAGTGGGCCGCTGTGCCGCTCGGCCGGTGGGGAAGCCACAGCTGTTCATTCCTCTGATCCCCACTGTGTGGCTGAGGGAGGAAATACCCCACCGTGCCCATGCTTACTCAATAATTGATCCTGTCAATCGGCCCTGTGCCTCCCTCCATTGAACAGAAGAGGGAGAAACAGAAGATGTGGTAGAGGCTGTTAAGGACCTCTTCATTTGTCTTAATCAGGTTTGGAAAACCACCTGAGGAATGAGACTTTTAAAGTCAATATCAAATGAACCCTCTTTGCTTTCCTAATTCATGTTCCTGATCTTATCATGCCTGGTCTTATTAGTCTAAAGCAGGGGTTGGCAACAGGCGGCCCGCGGGCCAAAACTGGTAATATCTGGCCCGTGCCCGCAGCCAGATTATTTTGCTAGCGGCTGCTTCTGAAATATCTGTCATGACAGCAACAGTTACTCACAATCACTTTGTCACTTTAAAATAAAAGTACGAGAATTTTTTTGCAGCAATGTTTTATTTTGAGATTAATTGAGAGCTTTTAATTTGTAAAGTTCTGAAAGACATTCAAAAGAGTCCGAGGATCGCTAGGCACACCTCTAAAATAGCTGTCATGAAATGTCTAATCTTATATTCTTTGCAAACAGCGACAACTTCGTTGCAGATAAGACACACCGGCTTTGCATTTACAAAACTAGGTAAGATGAACGGTTGTCTTTCCATTCTTTTTTGTATGCCCTATTTTCACTGTCAACTTTCCAGACTTTTTGATAGTGCCATTTTCGCTCTCCAGCTAGCTTAAGTGTTAACATCACTCGACGAAATAGCCTACCTCCAGCGCGCAAACAATAAAAAAAAAATGCAGTTTAGTAGGCTACTTGAGGATGCCAAGGAATAAATCGAAGTTTAAAAGTAGGCTACGTCAAATAATTATTACAATAAGTTAGACTCCATAGTTTAACAAGCAAATTAACACATTTATTATTCACAATATGGAATGAGGAAATAAAACATAGTTTGTTAAGAGCAGGACTCAAACATGCCATTAATGGGCTCATTCAAGTCCTCTTTTATTTTTTGAGTTATTTTTATCCATTCTGTGTGTTTTAGCAAGGCGGGATATGTTGCAAGATGTGGGTCAGACATGATTTTGACCACTTCATTAAGTTTTGTTTTGTAGAAAGCCTTTCTTTAAAGTGAATTTCGTTTTGTATAAATTGTATCTTAATTTGAATCAATGTTTCATCAACAAATTGCCTGGATTTAATAAATAAGAAGCAATATAGCAGACAATATAATCAGGACATGGAGGCGCCGGCACGATTGTATTGCTCGTGAACTGGAGCTCGCTTCATAAATGAACTGAAACTCAGTGTATAAGCTGCCTCACAGACACGAGTAATATATATAGAAAGCTTAAAATGTCTACTTTTAAACAAAACAATTCAAAACGAAAAGAAAAGAAATAGACTACTCTCTGCTTATGTAATCCGTATGAAATGTGTATCTCTCTGAAGCTTCTATTGGATTGAAATGCAATTCATTCTTTTTACTCATTGAAAAACACTTACATAGGCCACATCTTACACGGCTATTTTGAAATCTCTTCCAGTAGAAATACAATGTAGAAATAGAGTCAGAGAAAGAGGAAGAGAGAGAGAAAGTTTGCTCATAAAGTCACTAAAGTTAGATGTTTGTGAACAGCGATACCTGCGTGATCCTGTGGCTGGACTATTCAGTACTATTCAACTTATTAAGAGCTGATCTGGATAAATATTGAGTATCGTGTGTCATGGTGGATACAGTGAAAGGATGTTTGTGTAGTCAGTATTGATTGTACGAATGCATTCAGCAGCATGTAGAGAACACTGATGGCTCAGAGACCATATTAACTCTGAGTACTGACTTATGGCAGCCAGGAGAGAGCCTGTTGCCACGGAGACCGCTCTCTCTCTCTGTCTCTCTTCTGCTCTTTTAGATTGTAATGGCTGCAGTCTTTCTTTCTCTCTTTCTGTGACTCTCTGGCATTGTTTCACTTTTCATAAAAACTAAAATAACCTCTGTGTATTAATTGACTCCAAATTAAGTCTTGAGAAATTAAATAAAGCGTTTCCTAACCTGGTGAGATGCAACAAGTTACATTTTTATGACTTAGTTGAAAAGAAATACTGTATGAAACTGCAACATTATAGCCTAATCAAAGCATAGCACACTGTAGCATAGGGATGGCAGACTCATTTTTAGGTCAAGAGCTGTACTGGGGGACACACCTTTTTTTAAATATGAAATCATGTATGAAATGTGCATGGAGTGGAGTGATGCATGCAGAGTGTGCGGACAAAATATATTTACATAAAACATAAATACAGCCTATTTAGTTTGGTGTTACTTTTTACATTTTCCTCTGTGTATTCGTTTTATCACTAGTTTATTCTTCTCTATTTTCCATCTTAAATAACCTAAACATACTGTCCATTTTATAGAACACCAATATCAGAACATATGTTGTTTTTACTGTTCAAAGCCAACATATTGACACTAGCATCATGCTACTGGAACTCTACGAAGTCTGAGCTTAATTTAATTAACACAAACTGAGGGATAGAAAGGCACATAAGAGAGAGAGACTTCCCCAGAGGTCTGTCCTCCAGCTCCCTGTTATATTTGCACTGAACTCTCTTTCTTCTTTGTCTTAAGCAGATTTGGGCTCTTTTATTTACTGTTTTTTTTAATCCCCACACACACACTGGCAGAAATTGGCAGAGGCCACGTTTCAAAATCCAACATTTTTCTGTACACATGCAAATCAGTGGCTGGCTGTGAACTCACAACCACCAGGGGTCCTGAGAACATCTTGTAAACTTGAAGTTAAATAGCTGCTCTCTTTCATTTCACTGTGCAAGACAACAGTCTTCATGCACTCTTTGGGCATGTAAGTTTGTGTTTGAGAAAGCATCCTTTAGTGCCAGCCTGTAATGTACTGCTGCAGTATACTGGCACATTTTACATCAGCAGCCTTGTACGCTGAAAAACTTTTACATTTTGTAGTCAAGTCTTTGAAATTTTAATAGGAAGTACAGATTTTTCTAAAACTCACAAGCCATAGTGGTTCAGTCTGTCAGATTTGTGAGTGAATCAAGTAAATCAGGTTTACAAAGGATAGCGAATTGGTCTGAAAAAAAGGTTATTATTAAATCTGTAAGCATATGTAAGCAAAGTAATGGGAATGCATTGGTTTTGATTGTGACTCCATTCAAACTTTGTTTGTTTTTTTAAAGTGTTAAAAGTTTTTTTTGTACATTTGTAAAAAGAAATGTAATGCAATACATTTCTACCATTACTCTGACCCTTTAATTTTTTATTGGCTGTTTTGCTAATGAACCAGTAAGACTTGAGCAAATTAAATACTAGGTTTTTAATAGTATTATTCATTGTTATGGTTTGTATGATAAATGGCAAGTGAAAAGTCTTTAAATGCTTCAACCAGAATATGTTTTTTACCGCCACGTGAACCACTGTGGTTACTGCGGGAAATGCATTTCTACTCTTGACTAATAGGTGGCGCTATAACCATAGTGCTGTTTAACTTTGCACAGTGAGCACAGCAACAGTGGGATCTTGTGTTAGTGAGTACACTAATGATCAAACATCAATAGTTGCAACATGTCTTAATTATGTACTATTCCTTAACCTTCCTCCTCAACTCCGTTTGAATACATGATCCTGGCCACCATTATCGCCAACTGCATCGTCCTGGCCTTGGAGCAGCACCTGCCTGGAGAGGACAAGACGCCCATGTCAAAGAGACTTGTGAGGACACACCTACTCATTTACATATACTCCCCTCCTCATCTTCCATTTTTAGCTGATTTTCTGATTTCATTTGAAATAATTGAATATAGATTCATCATTTTGGCCTAGTTATTTACTTATAGATGTATTTCTAGTAATTTGTGTAATGAGAAAGATGTTATACTCTAAGTCTAAGAGACCACAGTTATACTCTAAATGTAGCACAGCCCTTCTCTCTTGTGCTTTCATATTCTTTCCTTCCTCGTATTCTTTGTTCTTGACAACTTTATTCAGACTGTAGTCCCCCATTGAATTGCTCACCACAAGCTAATTATTCCCATTCAAAGAGTATTTCCATACTGTTTTACTTTAGTGACATATTTCAGAGAAGTCCTTGTTTAAATAGAGGCAAGTAGCGACACTCGCCTCACTAAACAAAACCTAAATTAAAACCAGGTTCTTAATAATTGCTGTTCTTGGAGATTAGTTGAATAGAACATTCTGGCTATGTGTCAAAATCTAATGTGCACCCAACCTAGATGGCATTATTTTAGGCTGAGTTTAAATTCTAGGTTTTTCATGTAGGTAGTTTCTGTTGTCTCACACCCAATCCATTTTCTTTTCTCAGGAAAAAACAGAGCCCTACTTCATAGGAATGTTTTGCTTAGAAGCTGGGATAAAAGTCATTGCTTTGGGATTTGCATTCCACAAAGGCTCGTACCTGCGGAACGGCTGGAACGTGATGGACTTCATTGTTGTTCTGAGTGGGTGAGTAACAGGTGCTACTATCTTCTGAATGATGCTGAGTTTGCTGATTTAAACATTTCCATGTCAGGGTCAAGCATCTTCATTTGTTTCAAATTTCATTGCATGGTTTCATTGCATTCCACATTTACTTGAAGTAAAATTAGTTTGAGGATTTTGCACTGTAGATGTGTAGAGTGTGTCCTTGTGGGCAACTTTCTGCATTGGCGAGATGTTGCACAACAGAAGGTTGTGGATTTGCTGAAATTCAATGGACTTTCACCTCATTTTACCTCAACAAACTCTGCTTGATTGAATCATCTGGGGAGAGTGTTAACTTTCAGACCAGGCTGAGTGGAGAAATGAACAGCACCTTGAAAACACTCCATCGCCAAGAACAGATATTGCGTTAGTGCTGTTAAAACAGCAGTGTCAAGATGTGCTCTCCTCAAGGGAAAGGCTGCTGAAGTTTTCATTTGCAGAGTAAACCACAATTTAGAAGCTTGGATGAAGGGCAGAGGCCATTTTACTTTGTACCGTAATATTTATCATCTGTTTTTCAGAGAAGGGAGCTATCTAAAAGAGAAAGGAGGGAGAGAGAGGGAAAGAAAAAGACAGACACACACATACACAGTGCAATGTAACGATACATATGAAATATTAATCACTGTCATAGTGTTAAAGTACAAAGGGAGATGGGCTTCTTAGAGAATTTCACATGATTCCAGTTCGAATTCATTATTGATGAGCACTGGATCTTTGTCTGGTTTAAGAGAGGAAGAAAACGCGAGAAAGACTTTAACCTCTCAACCCCGTATTTCTTATTAACTCGTTAGTTGTTCACTGACACCTGACATGCACACACAGCAATAACAACACAGACAAACACCCTGGAATATATCTGTGATGTGTAAGTCATTTTAGAGACGGCACAGGAGCAGCGTTGAGGTCTCGTAATCATAAGGTTTTTTGCTGACTGAAAGTCTAAAGACCGTTTATCCTGATTCGCATCAAGGCATTTATCAAAATAATTGCAATACTTCTCTTTGACATCAGCATGAAAAGTGCTTTAGTAGTGTTTCCTAAACAATTATTCCTAAACACCCCCACCGTTATTACTACAGTACACATGTACAGTAACATATACAAGGAGATTGTAGAATAAAGTGTTACCATTTTTTTTATTAATGTTTTTGAAAAACGTGTCTTATGCTTAATCAGGCTACATCTATATGATCAAAAAACCCAGTAAAAGCAGTAATATTGTGATTATATGTTTACAATTAAAAATAACTACGATAATTTATATTTTAATAGATCTTAAAATGTAATTTATTCCTGTGATTGCAAAGCTGAATTTTCAGCATCATTACTCCAGTCTTCAGTGTCACATGATCTTTCAGAAATCATTCTAATATGCTGATTTTTTGTTTAAAAAAACATTTATTATTATTATCAATGTTGAAAACACTTGTGCTGCTTAATGTTTTATAGAAACTGTTATTCCTTTTTTGTTTTCAGGATTCTTTGATGAACAGAATGTTTCAATAATATAATTTATTTGAAAAATATAAATATTTTGTAACATTGTAATGTGTCTTTACTGTCACTTTTGATCAATTTGATGCATCCTTGCTGAAACAAAGTATTAATTTCTGTAACAATAATCTTACTGACCCCAAACTTTTTGTGCGTATGCTAAACAAAATAATACTATTTTTAATTAATTAATCACTGGTTCTTTTTGATTGATTAATTAAAAGAATCAGTTCATCAGTTCATAAAAGTAATTTGTTCATTAAATGGACTCAACTGTCATGCTGCATGCTTTTTAGTAGCAGCTAGTAGTTTTGTCTATTGTCTGTGTGTTAATGTTTCATCACATTCAGACTGCAAGGCTTGCAAGCTGCAATGCATTTTTTCCCCATGTTGATTAAGTTGCACAGCTGCTGAATAGTGGTCCAGAAAACACAGATTTACAGATAAAATCATGTTAAAAGTGTTTTAACTATTTATAATTTTTTGTTTAAATTCTAATGTGTATATAATAATATAATTATGTATTTCTTAATGCCCTCAATGTTGTGTTGTACAACTGGATGTGTCTATGTGCGTGTGATCAGACTCTCTGGCATCTTGGTTAGATTTCCATGCTGGCACCACCCACATAATTATCTGGTAATCTTTAAATGATGATGTCAGAGTTGAAATTGTTTGAATGTTGAATGTCATGTTGCTACACTTAAACTGTGTGCAAAGTGTTGCCCGTTAGCTGGATGATTACTAGAGTTCAAATCATAATTTTTCTAATGGAACAAGGGTGTTAAGTCAGTGGTGTTTTGCTAATGTGTGTAGAGGGGATGTAGGCATTCAGTTTTTCAAGTTTTCTCTGTTCCTTTCACTTGCGCTTATCCTGTGTTCCTCCGTCTAGATGAGATGGTGAGGCAGTATTTCATCAAAGCCTTGCACCCTCATTAGGAGTTGAGTGAAGATTATAAGATCTGGTGGCATCAGATGAGTCATCATCGCTCATTAGATTTTAATGAAGTCAGTTGCACAGAGAACAAGAAGAAAGAATGGAAAATGAATGAGAGGGAACAGGAAGAGGATGGAAAGCTCATCAAACATGACATCATTGTTACTACATACATTTTTTTATTCAAACTTGACTTGAGCATACATTTTATTACTGGTTACGGCAGTTATTATATTTATTTGATTAATTTCAAGACATTATTTAGTTGTTTTTGTGGAATACTTGCAAGAGTGGCATGCCAAGTAATTGACTACAAGTAGTGCACAATGCTTTTGTCTTACTAAATGGGACTTTATGGTTACTTTCACACTGTTGGTTTTTGAGATTGAGAACCGCATTTACTTACAGGTGTAAGTCTCGAAATGTCCCGTTTACACAGCAAGCAACTTACAGTAGCATCTCAAATACTGTCAAACCCGTATTCACTTACCAGTAAGCGACAGTGGCCAAAGTAATATCAACACAGCACAGGCTTTTCCGAGAATCTGGTTGTGACTCCTGAAAATGTACAGGTGTGAATTTGTTTATAGAATGCGGTTGTCACTCCTGTAAATAACTGAACTCTGTGTGAACGTAACCATAAGGACTTAAATACAGAACTGACAACCGTATTCTGTTGCTGTGCGAATGTGGCCTATTTATCCATCAGGGGCTGTATTACAGAAACATCTTAACTTAGAATCTTATCCTATCAGTTTAGAATGACAGGGTCCTGCCCTGACAGTCCTGTCTGTCTTGCTTCTGTTCAATGTTTCTTTGTTTGTCTTGTGTCTGAGCGCATGGCTCTCCCTCTGTTTGTGTTGGCCATGTGCTCCTCTTGTCCAGCCTCCTCATTTCCAGTTACCATGCCCACTTGTTTAGTCTTCTTTTGCTTGAGTGTGTTCATTTGTTCCTCATGTGCTTTGCTCCCTTTATTTCCACAATGTGGAAAACACGAACGGAATCGCAGAATCCAGTCATAAAAAACGGAATTTACTGTACAACGCGGAATTTCATGGAATTTGTAGAATTTATGATGAATAAATAAAAACCAGTTCAGTACACTTAAATTGTACACTTTTTGAAACTGCAAAATAGCGCCAGGGAACTTTTGCGCCGGAACACGTTGTTCCGCTCTTTTCTCTGAACTGCCCCCGGGAGCGCAAGTTCATTCCCTAATTTTCCAACGTGCGTCTGTGGAGGGAAAAGTTCGCTGTGCGCGGGTGCAAAATAGGAATGATACATGCGTCGGTGTACAAAGTCTATTGCGCTGGGTGCAAGATAGGGCCCAAGAAGTTTTTGTAATACAACTGCTTGAACAGATTGGTTTCTGAAAAGTTAGCATTAGGTGAAAAGCATTTCAGTTTGATTGAAAATTACAAAGGCAAACTTTATTTTCTTGGAAATAACATGCTCTGTGCTAAGTCATGCACTGTGAGATCAGGAACATGTCTCAAAGTAAATAGGTTTACATATTGCCTGGTTCATACTAACGCTTTGTTGACACGAAATTCATGTGTCATTTCCAGTGTCACTGCATTCACAGTTATCAGTGCACGTGGGTGTGTTTTTGTGCTAGTTATCATTCCTCTGCTCTTGACTGTGTCTTAGCAGCGTTGTGCACAGGAAGTACAGATTAGCGCAGTATGGTGGCATCGTGCAGAAGTCTGATTGTATAGTCACTGTGAGTAGGTGGATAAATGGGTTGCCAGTCCTTCCTTAAAGCCTATTATCGGCTGGCTTAGGACTCCAGTCATTTAAATGCAAATGGTGTCTTTGCAATCTTTGGCCTCCTAGCAAGTAAACATCCAGCACCCAGAATCTTGGGGAATGAGAGGACCTCATCCCTAATGACATTAATAAGCACTGGTGTCTACTAGTCACCCGCCCCCTCTTTAAGCTGTGGGCATGTGGCATGGTGTACTCCCCTCGCACTCTGTCTGTGCCTCTGCGGCTCTGCCAAACACATAGAGCTCTCTCAGAGACCCTGATAAGCATCCTTCAGATCCACCAACATCACTCTGCACTGCCAATTTTAAGAAAACATGCATGCGCGACAGTAAACATGATTTTTTTTGGATGGTGAAAATGGTAGAATTCCTCTGGTAAATTACTTGAGACCTTAGAAGTGACAGCAAAGATCAGTATAGAATACAGTCTCTCTCTCTTTTTAAACATTAAAACATATTTAAACAGATAAATTAAAACAAATTAAGAATCAAGCATATGTAAACTTTTGAACTGTTTAATTTGTGGAAATTCAATGAAACAGATTATTCAGGTCAGTACTAAATAAGCAACAAAATGCAATTCTTAAATTCCCCCTTTTGGCTTGCATGCCATGCTTTTCTGGATTCCATCAACATTTACACCGTCATTGTTCCGTTGACCCCATGTTCAATATGCACATCCTTCCGTTATAATTCAATTAGAATGGCAGAATCAGTGTCGGAAAAACACACTAAGCTCCAATTAATGCTAGGTTATCATGCATGGTGACAGGTAGCAAATATAAACACACATCCTAATGAGATTGTGTGCCTGGTCTGCTTCACATAAACCCAGCGGTAGCCTAATTATCATAAACAGCTGTTGATTAATTGATTGGTCAGTTTAAATCTGTGCTCTCCATCTCCCCACGGTTGTTTGCTCTAAAGAAACCATGGCGTGAGCCTGCAATCATTTCTACTCTTGACAAACAGACAGAAGCATATAGGCTCCTGACAGGAGTTATAAGTTCGTCTGCCGGGAGCCAGTCGCACCGCGGAGGTGTCCACGCTCTGACAGGATAGACAGCTGTCATCCGTGCATGGCCCCCATTGTTCTAGCAGGGTTTACACCCACGCTATTTTAAGAAGCGCTAGGCTCCAAGGGACAATGCTGTAATGGAGAGAGCTGGATGACGAGAGAGCAGGAAAAAAGAGCCTGCCTTAGTTTTTCCTCAGCTCACCTGTCACAGGCTTGCTAGAGGAAACCCAGGTGATATATTCATAATGAGGAGCATACAGAAGACAACATCAGCTGGACTATAGATAACACTAGTTTGCACATGGGGAGAAATATGGGCTGCATCCCTTTTGTAAAGATGGCTGTGCGTTTGTTTCTCTGGTGCATAAGGTCTACACAGGCCTGCCGTGCAATCTGGGGGCCTGTATCATGCTATTTTCAAAATATTAGGATTTAGGATGCTCTAATTCAATTCTTGCATTTGCCATGTATGAGAACAAGCATGTATGCTGGTGTGCATGCACATGAGCTTGTGTGCTTCATGTGTACACATTGTGTGTTAATTATAGCGCCTGTCTGCTAGCTGCTCCTTTACTGAGCCACGTGTCTAGCACAATACAGCTTCTTCTGGATAATGCATTCACACACTCTATCATTACCTCAGCTGCTGATGTAAGAACAGCAGGCATGAGTCTTGACTACGTGATGCAGATGCTCAGTGAGCAGGAACATATCATGTCACACTAGAAGTTGTGCTTGTAAAGAGCTGTCGAGAAGCTGTTGTAAAATCATGTTTCTATGTTATCGAACACTTTTGTAGCATTTAATTTTTTAAGAAGTCAAGTCAAGGTTTTTTTGCTGCAAAAAAGGTGTTTGTGCTGTGTGAACATTTAATTGATTCATTTTATAGTTTATATTTTATAACCATATTCCACCAGCACACTGTATTTCACATTGTCTTCAACAGGCCGGGTCAATTTAAAACAAAATGTGGGCATATGTGCTTGTGCCCATGGTTCTAATAAAAATTTGACAATTTATGACCCATTTTTTGCACTTAGTTTCTGACTATGCAATGGGTGGACTTAAATTGTTGAGTGAACATTATAGAGTATGACTGCACTGTGCAACACATTTTATTAAGTTAAAAAGAGCAAGAAAAGTCTGATTTGCCATGAAATAAAATATGTGGAAATATACTGCACTTGCATATTTTGAAACAATCTTAAAACAATCTAAATTGACTGATTGCAATCAGAGAGTGCCCAATCTAATATATATATATATATATCATACAGCAGCCTGTTCTAATGAGGCTCTTTGCCTGATATGCATTATTGTAAATGTGCATTACAATGTCTTGCTTCATAAAATCCGCTCTTCTGCCTGTTTTGTTTCAGTAATTTGGCCGCAACGGGTGTATATATGGTTGATCTTTAAGGACTGCAGGCACACAGCTGTCATTCAAATGCTCTGGACCAATCAGCTGTCAGCTTCATTGATATATGTGGACAAGGTGGAGGATCTGTGCAAAAGACCTCACCTCCTGCGGCTTTCTTTTGATGTATTTTAATGTTCCATATGGCGCTCTATGATTCTATATATACTTCATAATCGGATTAGAATTGATACTGTACAATTAAATTCATTAAATTCATATTTTTTTCACAATCACACACAGTAATTTTTAGTCGTGAATGCAACTTAAATGATCGAACTCTACAGCCCTGAATTACACTGTGACAAAAAAATCTGCACTGTAATGTGACGCTCAATTTTTTTAGAAAGATATGCTAATTTGAGCAAGCCATTGTAATCTGTATATAATATGAATAATATTTATATAGAGTCAATAAATGCCTGCTTTAGGTAGCGATGAGCTGTGAAAACAGGGTTAAGGGCAGAGATTTGTTGTTGGGAACCTTCATATACACTGTTTATTAAGTGGGCTGGGCTACTATTAAATAGGGTTAGCTTGTGTAAAAAGACACAATGGAATGGAATGGATTGAGATCTGCAGTATTTTTCCAACAAAAAGGTTCATGCAAAGTTAGCACCTGTTTTATTGAATAAATATCAGAAAAACAAATCACTTGTAAAGCCTTTTTATGAATCAATAGGAAAGTGAAGATGTTGGATACATTTTTATTTCATATTAAAAAAAGAACGAATGGTGTTGATTTGATTTTCACATGCTCGTATTTTCAAAGCAAAAGCTAACTTGGCAGTTTGACATCTCTTCATAATCAGTTTGCTGAATGATGATCATGTGGTCAAGTGTTTGGAGAGCACACTGGTGGAGTGTGTGCTTCAGAGAGATGCAGTTGAAGTTTGTCAGTGATATTCAGGGGCGGACTGGCCATCTGCCAGACAGGGCATTTTCCTGCTGGGCTGATGTGCTTTTTGGGCTGGTACATCTCTTCTTTTTTTTCTTTCTTTTGTCTGAATGGCCCTTAAAACTCATACATCGGCAGCCCATTCTTTTTGTTTTGTTTTGCTCTTCTTCATTGACGGCACTAGGATCTTTGTGCATTGGTCAAAAAAAGTCAGCGTAGGATTTTTTTTCTTCTGACAGACCAGTCCATGAAACGCATAGATCAGCGGCCCATTGGTTCTTTTCTTAATTGACACTGGACTGGCCCAATCACATCTTTAAACACCTCCCCCTTTGGGCTCTGAGCGAGCGTTCAGTGTCAGTGTGCATCTGTCAAAATAGTCAGTAAGAGATGAAACTCAAGGGAGGCGCAGAGAAATTTTAATGTGTCTCTGATACTATGTCTTATTGAAATTGAGAACATTATTTTGTTAACCACCATTAATCAACATTAACAGTGAGTCAGCTTGCAGTATTCTTGTTTTGTTCATTATTTATTATAGGCTGTAGGCTGAATAGTATAGAGACATCCACACAACTTTATTTGTTTATTTATTTAACAAATTCATATATGGTATTGTTATGCCAGTGTAGCTTATAGCTTGTTTTAGGATTCATCACTGGGGAGTATACCGTTTAATAGTATTAATAAATGACAATTTTTGGAAGTATTTAATATGTTAACTCTCACTCATACCTGCTAACTTATTACATTTTAGTGGTTTTAAGGAGTTAAACAAGTTGGTATATTCAAGGGTGCGCAAAGATGGGTGGTATTTATGATCATATGGGCCAGTCTGGGCCAAAATGCCAGGGCCGATTTTGTTGTTTTCCCAGTCCAGCCCTGGTGATATTTTAACCCTCTGGGGACCAAGGTGTTTTTGGGGTCCTTGAGATGTTCTGACATGCCCTGATATTTGTGCTTTTTTCAGTTGCTTATAAACATATTAATGGCAAAGGTGTAATTACACTCTATTTATCACAAACAGGGCTACCATAATATGTGAGCAACATGCATGTACATGTTTGTATTATTTGAGAGAATAATGTTTATGCATGGTTTTTAAAAAGAATTTGACATGCAAGTACAAATGTAGCTGTCCTACAGCGTTTTTCTACTTTACCACAGTAAAGAATACGAATATAATAGGCCCAATTAAAAGCGAACCAATGAAGAAATGTTTATAATCCCCTTAGAAAATGGGTGAGACGTGAGTGAAGATTTGGGAAAAGAAACAAGATATTCCATGCAGGGATGAGATTTTTGAATATTCGATTAGTTTATTTAATTATAGAATATCAAATAGGTTGTTGTGCGATTATTCTCTAAAATAAAATCTCCATGTTTTCGATGCTGATGCTCGGTGCTGAAACTTTGACGCGTTCATGTAACCGGAGGGTGACGCTGCCAATAACGCACATAACAGCTGTCACAAAGAACCGGCAAAAGTAATGATTATGAATGTGTCAAATATATCAATGAGACATTTTAATGGGATAACTAATGGAATAATATTGTTAAATTCGCTGATAATCGGGTGACCAGATCGCAAATCAGAATTCAAAGCCGACAAAACTTAAACTTATGGGCTCACGCACAACTCTCTCATTCGTCGTGACGTTTCATCTCGTCTCGTTTTGGTCAACGAAAATTAACAGACATTTTAGCATAGTTTTTATTTTGTAAACCACATTTAGTCTCGTTTTTATTCGTCAACAATATTGCATTATACATTTAATTTTAGTCATCGTCACATGACCAGCATTTATGCTGCGTCTCGTCTCGTTTTCGTCAGGTCATAAAGGTTCGTTGGCGAAGATATTTCGTCATTATTTTTCGTTGACGAAAGCAACACTACATAGAAAGGGAACATAAATGTTGCCAAGGTGTCTTGATGATTCAGACAGCATATGACAGTGATAGTGATCATATAATATGAAGTGAAGAAATAACTTTAAATACACAGTAGGGCATTCTGCACTATAGTTTAGTGAGCTGTCAGCTCCACACTCTCTTTTTCTTTCTTCCTTTCTCTTGTACTTATGCTCACTGTCCTAAACTTTAGCAATAAAACAGAAAAGAGCAGGTCATAACAGTAAGTCTCTAAAAACTAAGAAATACACCATTGTGTGAATTTGCCCTTTGGGAGTGTTAGGAGTGCTGTTTCCAGTAATATACGTTTGTTGAGACCAATGGGTGGTCTCTTCTGACTTAACCAGAACCTCCGGTTTTATTCTTGCTGCAACGACTCCCATCTGACCAGCATAGATAGTAAAAAGATTACATGATCTGTGGTCTATGGCCACAGGATGAACTGATTGTCTGTTGAGACCTTTTAAAAAAACAGACTGGGATCAATGTTTTGTAGCGCAGGTCTGATTCATTTTAAGGGAATCGGTTCATTTGGACAGTTACTGTACCTGACATTGAATCAGTTTAAAAAACAAAGTAATCACTCAAACCAGGGTCGGATAGGCCCAATGAAACATCTTCCTTGCAGTCTGTCTAGCGCGTTTACATTGAAAAACAATTGAAAAGTAGCGCAGTGGAATGGAAAAACGATTTTTTTAAAATTAATCCATGTATTGTATGTTTTTTTTTGTAAAACTAATGAGCTCTGTGTATTGCTCATAAGATGACAATCTTTGTTGTTTCCCATGTTTGATAACTAACAGACTAACATTGTGTCTTTTTCCAATTCCTTTTTCTTTTTTAAAGGAAGTTCAAAACTGGATAAGTTACATATAGAGAGCTAAATGAAGGAATTAGCTAATAAAATTGGTGCAAGACCTTTTCAGGTTTCAGGCTAATCTCAGCTCTCTATTTTAAATCAGTCAGCTGAACAATTTTCTTCATGACGGGGTCCTGTTCTGGGGCCTGTAATTTCTCCTTCACTGGCTTGGCACACAGACTGGATGGGTAATAACTGGATGGGACACTCTGTGTCAGTCAAAAAAATAAATAAAATCTGTCTGGTAAAGTGAGCATTGTAATGTGGTCAACAAACCTGGAGCTACTACTTCATAGTCGTGAAATTTTAAAAATGTAATCAACACACTTTGACCAACCTATCACAATCAGGAATTTGACATTTCTGTTGTAAACATGCATTTATGAAACCATTCATACTACAGTCCGCAAGATTCTAATAATAGTAACAATTATTTGTTCACGCCAAGGTTTTAAATTATATTTAATTTAAGCAGTGCTGATTGGGCCTGGGGTTGCTATGGTGAGAATAGGGGGTGTGTCATATAGCCAGATGGAGGGAGAATTTCCCCTGCTGCTGTGTGAAGCTCCAGTGATGGTGGAGGAAGCATTTGAACCTCAGATGATGAGCTAACTGATACACATTAAAGTCAGTGTGGGGTAGTTATAGGGGCTATGGGGATATTCATAATATTTCATAACATTCATATTTCATTTATATTGTATTCAGAAATATTTTAAAATACTGTTTCATTTGTTAACATTAGTTAATGCATTAACTAACAATAAACAAGACATTTGCTAGTATTTATTAATTCTTGTTAACTTTAGTTAATAACACCATGTCCTAACTACACGCGCCGCGCGATAAAAGGTATATTTTCCATGTTAATCAGAGTTTTTGTTCTAACCAGCCGCGCCGCGACGATTCTATTTTAGAAACTGTTTCTATTTTTCTGCAACGTCGCGCTGGAACAACAAACACAAAGTGTGGGAATGATAATCTCAGGTATTGTTTATGTGCTTTATTTAATGTTAAAAGCGTGTAATGTGACTTTGAATATCATTTAGTGCTCCCAGCTTTGTAGCTGCAAAAGCAACAATGGATAATTCACCTCAGATCTTGAAATTAAACAAATGGAAATAAGAACGCTCAAACTGTGAAGAAACAAGTGTTGTTGAAACAATGTTTAAATGGTGTAATATTTGTGAATTTGATTATGTAGCCTACTTATCCATTTTCTTGCGAGGGCCGTCAAGATTACTCTCTGGTGCTGTGCAGTTGACGCAAGAGCCCGCCCACACGCTGTTCTGATTGGCTTTGGGTTTTGATTGATTTTTATGCATCTCGCCGTCGCGTCTTGTGTGGACAGACAAATGATTTGTCGCTGAATCTTATCGCATCACGTCTGGTTAGGACACGGTGTAACACTTTACAATAACGGTTTCATTTGTTAACATTAGTTAATGTATTAATTAACATGAACTAACCATGAGCAATAGATTTGTGAATCCGTGCTAAAGTTAGTTAATAAAAATACATCTGTTGACATTGTTTGTTTATGTAATTTCACAGTGCATTAATTAATGTTAACAAATACAACTTTTGATTTTAACAATGTATTAGTTAATGCTTCACTCTAAAAGACACTGGGTTAAAAACAACACAAGGGCGAGGTGAATATAGGACAGAACACTGGGTTAATTTTACCCAGCAAATTGGGTTGTTTATTTAACCCAGCATAATGAGTTGCTTTAAAACATCATACTGGGTTGATTCATTTTTTCTATAGTACTAGCTTCCATTTACTTCATCATACATTAAATAATGTTTAGAGATTAACTTAAATCCTCTAAACTAAAAAAAAAAAAAAAAAAATTCCACACGACCACTGGTTTCCATGATAATTATTTTATTTTTTATCATATTTTACAGTATAGCATTATATAGTTTTGAATACATATTGCATACATTTAAGCTCGTTTAAAAAATATTAGAAGTAAAAAGAAGTAATTCAAGTGTAATTGACCAGTCTCTGTTGTCCCGTTTCCACCGTAATGGCGCTGGATCTCGTGCCGGCACTTGTTTTATGTTTAGCGGGGGAAATTGTAACTTCAGACCGCCACCCTGCGTTTCACTCAAAGCCGAAATATGCTGTGACTGACTCCATAACCTGTCTATAAACAACCAGTGTACAGTTCTGAGAACATATTTTAACTTTCTAACAATTTATATTCTGTATCTTTTTTTAATAAAATCCAAAAATTGTATGCATGGCATCAGGCGTTTCCATCACGCGAAAAGATCGACATGACACTTGTTTAGGTGACTCATGAAAAATGGACACAAACCTGTATTTTACCGAAAACACGCACCAATTTGAAGGAGCAATGTTACCCAAACATTCAAAAATTAGCCCAAAAAAAGTGTGACATTAACATAAACTAAGATTAATAAATGATTTAGAAGTCCTTTTCATTGTTAGATCATGTTAGGTCAACAATTATGAAACCTTATTGTAAAGTGTTTTTTTTTTTGGTTTTTGGTTTTTGATTTAGTTGTTGCAGCACTGGAGTTCAGCTGCTAGTGAGCAGGGTCTGAACATGTACCTCCTGTGTGATGATTACAACAGGACCTGATCTGATCCACCCTCACACTAGTGTTGGCAAAAAGTGAGGGTGTGAAAAATCCCTGCCTTTGAAATTGAGTGTAAGGACACAATGCCAAAACGTATTGTGTTACAAAAACTGTTATATTCACTCTTTGTTCTATGGATCCTAGACATCCTAGTTGCTTTGCACCTTTATATTAAACTATTCATGTAATGAATTAATATTTGCTCCTGAATGATAGTGAAAGGAAATGTTTCCATCTGAGCATCTTTGCCAAACAGGGCCGATTTCTTTATAAGGCAAAATAAATCAAGCAGCTAAGGTCAAGGGTTAAAACACTCTGATGGGTAATCATTAGCACTCATTTGTAATTTATTACGGTTTCAGATGTCCGCTCTCTGCCTCTTTCTATCTTTTACTTTCTCTGTCACACTCTCTCTCTCTTTGTCTGTTTCTCCCTGCGTGTTTGACAATTAGTTAAGTGTTTGCTCTTTACCCATGATGAATAATTGATCTACTGGTGTCTTAATGATTCATATGCCATCTGTCACAATGTAACGGTTGCATGTGTGAGTCAGGGCCCATCAAAGAGCCGTGTATCTGCAGCGGGCAGAGAAGGATCATTAACCAGTACTGTCTGGCCAACTGACAGAAGACTGAAAATACCACAATATCAACAATGTGAGTGATGTGGACTGCTAAAATGCATGTGATGATATCTCAGAAATCTTGAGAGGATTTGCACATATTGACATTTGGTTTGCAGATCAAATTAGGTGTTATTTTGAGTGGCACAGTGGTCTTACATTTTAAATTTAGGTTGGGATTTGCAAAAGATTATGTTAGCTAACAGAGATTATACAACCCACAGGCTTTGTATGCCTTTTATAAAAACTAATATATAGAATAGTCCGTTTCGCATCGTTATTTCTGGATTTGGACAAGCACATACTGTATTTTCTATGGACAGTAAATTATTAAAATCATGCAAATGTTGAGAAAGTGGTTGTATTACTTTTCTAAGTGATCAAACTTCACCTAGTTGGTGATGGGCCTTATTACAGAAACTTATTGTCTTAAAGGGTTAGTTCACCCTAAAATTAAAGTTCTGTCAGTAATTACTCACCCTCATGTTGAAATTCATGAAAGTCTTACAATAATTAACATTTTTGGGAGAACTAACCCTTTAAGACTAAAGTCAAGTTCTGACAAATTCTATGTTTCTGAAATTGCTGTAGTGTTTCTCTAATATGACCTCAGAATATCATAAAGACTTGCATGTCATAAGTTCAGTTCCCAGGGAACACAAAAACTGATCTTCTTTTTTTTTAGGTCAGTTTTTATTTTACAGTCGGTTTGGATTTGCAAATTGTGTAAATTTAAAGACAAGAAATGTCAAGATGTATACATAAATACAAGATATAGGCCTTATCTCTAATACGTCTTATGCATTAGTATCTTATGCAGCTTTTCTTCTCAAGTAAATGTAGGCTATATTGTATTTTTATATATATTTTTTTTTATATTTACAGTGACATTTCTTTCTATTTGCAGAGCTTAATCCTGCTTGTTAATCATTAGAATGAACTTTTGCTATACAGCAGACTCCCATGAATCACAGGAAGCCCATTCTGCACTGTTTTTATGGAGATCTTGTGGTCTTTTGTTGGTTGTAACATGTCGTACTGTTCATCCAGTGCCAGGGAATTGTCTTCACACTAGATTTCTGTTCCTGACCCACCCACACACAATATTGTTTTCAGAGAAAACAGTCAAGATCTCTCTCCTTCCTCTCAACCTCCTCTCAGAGTGAGGAATGATGCTTTCCTTGCATGAAATTTGTGTTTCTCTTTCTATACATATGAATGTATCTTTGCATTAGGCTTAAAGAGCATTTGTCTCTAGGCAGTGATAGTTTGTAAATGCTAACATTTATAAACACAAGCTGTTATGAATTATGTAAGCATAATTGACCATGTGCTAATGTTACATAATTTGTAGTGATGGATCTATCAATGCTTGCATGATCGTTTTAAAAAACTTTTCTCAACAGATTTCTTAGTGAAAACTATAATTCTGCCACTTATCTAAATGCAACAATGATGTTGTCAGATATCCATCTAATTTATTATATTTTCCATCTAATTTATTATCCTTTCATTTTTGTTTAATATTTTTCTGATTGCAGCATTTGTGCCCTTGCCATTTAGAGACGCCCTGCATCTGTAGGAGCAATTTTCTCTCTTTCTTGATTTAGCAGTCTTTCAGTGAAGTCTTTCATCTCATTCCTGTGCTGCTATTTTAATACGTTCACAGGTCCTAAATAGAATCGCTGACATCCTGCTACCTTGACACCCCAGATGTGACTAATATGCTGGACAATCTGGGATTAATATTCCACTGTTATAAAGCCCTCCTGAAAATGGAGTGAAAATCTTGGGTGGGAATTATATTCTGTGGTTTGTTCTATGCTGTTATTAATTTCACTCTGGATGGGCTACAGAAGTTGTGTAAGACTATGTTGAAGTTGTATTTTGTCTCAGCTTTGTTTAATACAGGTCTTCATTAATGCTCATGAGCACGGCTGCTGGAAGTTGGCGGAAATTAGGGTGCTGCAGAATAGCATGATTTGCACTTGATTTAAAAACTGCTTTTGTGTCAGATATGTGCTGGTTTGAATTTATGACTTTAAAACGGCTTATTTGTAATTGTGCAAGATTTAACATTTTTGTATTTCTGGATACTTCTCAGTTTTTCCCCTAGGATTTTTTTCAGGGGTGGGTGGTAGACTAGCGGAGCGGGCGTTACGGATACATGGTGTAACATTTTTAGTAATCAAAAAGCATGTCTAATTAATTGAAATCATGAAACTTATACAATTATTAAACTTATACAACATAAAAAAAAATCTATGAAATTATGTTTTTTTTCCACACAAATTCGGTGTTGTGTTTTCTCTGGTAATCAAATGAAGACATGGAAGAATTTTTTTGATTATTCCTTAAAACAGGAAAAACAAAGTTTTGATGATAATTTATTTGTATTAGTGTTAGTATTATTATTACAATGAGATGTATCTAAATTCTACTGTACAAAAGTAATATATTTCTGTCAAGTTAATCCGAACTTTTATTTTGACGGGTTGCCGTGAAGACCTTTTAGTTTGTATTTATGACATGATGATAGTTTTTCTCAAATGAAGCGGTTGCTCACGAAGTGACTTTCAGAGCGGATCTAGAGTCTGGAGATGAAGTTCATGCATTCGTGCATTCATGCATTCGCATTCAAAAAAAAGTGCAAGCATCACACGTGCTTCAGTGTGTGTGTGAGAGAGAGGTAAATGCACCATTCATTCACACAGAACATGTAGGATTCGTAGTTTAATAGTCTTTTTGCATTTTAAAATTCACACACACTAGTCTATATCACGATTTGATTTCAAGTGAACTGAGCTGCTTTTTATTTAATTCATCAAAAAATTCGCAAAATTTCATTAAGTAGCGTTTTTCTGAAAGGGGGGGGGGGGTCATTTTGATTACAATGGTAGGGGAAACACTGCTTCTTAACATTTGTATCAATGTTAATTGTATCAATGTTAATGCACTGCCACAGTGTACTAATTAACATAAATTATGGACTTTCTTATTTTCTTTTATTTTTAATAATGAGATTTGGGGTAGGGGTGCTTAATTGTCATGAAAATTTTGGACCCGAATTGTATTTTTTGACCTGATACTGTCGCAATCTCCAGTCACCAGCCCAGTCACCACAGCACTACATCTCAAAGCATCCTGGCTCCCACCTGCAAAACACTCAATCATCACCCTCATCAGCAGCTCCACATTTAAGCATGCCATCCACACTCTCACATTGTCTGGTCTTGTCACACTTTACCTGGTGTGTATGGACTTACCTTTCTGCCTGCTTGCCTTGTAAATACTTACCCTTTGCAATCATCTTCATCATCCTCTTCCTTGCATTGACAATCTCTATTCACCCGTACCAATTAAAGGTAGGGTAGGTCAGAATTGTCTAAAAAAAACTTTTATTCAAATTTGTTTAAACTGTCTTTATATACCAATGCATAATTAAAATGCAAGTACTCTGAAATAGCGAGTATAAAAAACCGAGTCGCTCTAGTGTATATAATCTTCAATAAACACAGCTCATTAATTCCATTCACTCCCACCTAAAAACGGGTGCGCGACTGCGCGCACGTGGGCAGAGCCAGTAATAGCGGCGGTAGTCATGGCGACGGAGAGTGACAGTCGCGCAAGCCAATCCTGTGATTCGTCCCGAATGGAAATAATGAGCTGTGTTTAATGAAGATTAAACGGTCTAGAGTCACTCGATTTTTATACTCTTTTTATCAGAGTACTTACATTTTAATTATGCATTGATATATATAGAAAGTTTAATCAAATTTGGTAAAAAGTTTTTATATAAATCCTACCTACCCTACCTTTAAGGACAAAGAGACATTTAAGTTCAAGTTAAGTGGTGACTCAGTGACTTTCTTTGATATTGGCTAACCGGATTCATTCTTTGTATTTGCACATTTCAATAAAGAACTGGTATCTTTGAGTCTGCTGTCCCCTCTTCTAGTTTTGACAGATACTTGGCACTTTCTATTTGAACTATTTCTATGCCTCATTTGATGAGAGCAAGTATTTTATTCAATATTTTACAATATTTATTTTTGTCCTGTTACACTGCCAGTTTTACATTTTGAAAACAAGCGGTTTTAAACTGTTGAAATGCAATAAGCAGCAAAAGAGAACTCGTTCCGCTGTAGAGATAGTCTGAGAGATGGTTTCCGAGCGCTGTCTAAGAGAGCCACCTAATTGGGCTTGAGCGTTTAAATGCACATACTTATGTGTCAAAATGCCCTTCTTTGCAAGTATCCTCATAAACAGTCATTTGTGTCTCAATTGAACGTAATGGTTGAGATAAAATGCACATTAGATCCGTGCATTCTGTCACAGCAGCCTAATAAACCTGCTGCCATCTGTGCCATTAATGTTAATCAAACAACAAAAAGAATATCGCTCATTGTTATTGACTGAATCACTTTTGTGTCACTTTAAAAAGAAAAAAAGTGTCAATGACACATAAAGCTTCAAAAAAGGTTGCTTTTCGAAATTCAGGAGCAATGTGTCTCATTCACTGAGCATGCGTAAGCACAAATTTGTGAGTGAAATGTGCGTACGAACGATTAAGATCAAATCATGATTCACCAAAAATAACGTAATAAAATTTATTCTAAATGTATGAAAAAATATAGGAACAACTGAAACCACACGTACGCAAAAATCACTTACTCTGTACGGCCTTATAATCGTCTTGAGAAGTTATATTTCATCCTAACATCAAACATGTGTTTAAGTTGCTAAGAGTGGTTGCTAGGGGTGTTGTGTAGTGATACATAGAACAGTTGGGTGAAGCAGTCATAGCCGTGTTTAGTCGTGAATAAAACAGCTATTGGCCAATCAAAATCAAGGATTGGAAAACTAACCGTTTTATAATCTTAAATACATTCCGTCATATACAGTTAAAGAGTAAGAAAAGCTGCATTATAGCTTCAGCTGCGAGGTTTCTCTGAGTAACGCAGATATACTCGTATTTACAGCTGGCTAATGAGAGGTCTGTATAAAAGGTGTTTATTGTGAGAATGGCACACTTGGCATTGCTTGAGGATCGGGTGAGAGCGCGTCTGCAAAAAGCAGTTTACTTAAAACTAACTAATGCTCTTCTCATTTCCCTGCATGCTGCATCACAGATGAGTTGCCGTTTCCTGTTAGGTGGCACAGCAAATAAAGGACAACATTAGCATTTTATAATGAGCCATGCCCTTGATGGGTTCCCTCTAAGAGAAGAGAGAATTCATTTTAATCTGACCAACAATAATCATATCACATTATTATAAGGTACTTTTCTAGCCTGCATCTTAGGAGGGTGCTAGTAGGGATGGGTCCGATGACCCGCACAGCAATGATCAATCAGGAAAATGTATCTCTGTAAATTTACCCTTCATCTTTGAATTTTCTTCACCAGCATATATTGTATAGTAGATGTATTTATGTATATATGTATGCATGTATGTATATTTCTATGCAAATATGTATTACACTTTTTATCATTTAATTTTGGTTCTTGCAATCCAATAATATTGGATTTGTATGATAAATTACTTGTGATTATTCCACATTTGTAAGTCGTTTTGGATAAAAGCACCTGCTAAATGATTAAATATGTAATCTGCATGAAGCAGCTAGGATCAGCAAGGAAATTCATGCTGGTTTTTTCAGCAGGGTTTCTAAAGTATGCAGGAGTTCAGATGTTGTAAAGAGTGTACAGAGATATCTTTTCTTCAGGTAGCCTTAGCTTTTTTATTTTCTTATGTTGTATCCTGCCCCTTCCACACTCACCCATTCATATCACTTATTGTGATCCAAGAAGTCTGGTCTCGATATTTCCTTCCCAGCGGAGGTCCGGATTTTGATTTTAAAAGTTTTAATGGTCTTTCCTTGCCATCTACAAATGCATTTTTTTTTATTACAACTGTTTATTATGAAATCCTCTTAACATGCTGATCACTAGGCCTAATGCTAAATATACTGTAGATAAAAAAACATATTTTTGTCTCAAACTGTTTGTAAACAGAAGTTCAAACACAAAATTCTAAAGATGGCTGCGCTCTTGTCCAGGTCTATACGTGATATAAACGAGTGCAATGAAAGACAGAGATGACTCTGAAGGAAGCTGTGAATCAGAAGTGACCCTATTAGAAAGTGTGCTGGCTGTCATTCATTGAGAGGGATTACCTCATTAAGGACCACATGCATTGAGCACCGCTGCTCCAATTACTCCCCTATACCTACAGTATCACTATGAGTCATCACTGCGATTATCATGTCACTATTGATGGAGATTGTGTAGTTTACCCAACATCATCATTAACATATTTGTGAAATATTTATGTATCCTGCAAAACTGTTGTTTCGTTTCTTTGCCTAACCTGTTTGTTTTTATTTTGTTAACAGGATTCTGGCCACAGCAGGAGCCCACATGAATATTTCATTAGACCTGCGAACGCTGAGGGCTGTGAGGGTATTACGGCCCCTTAAACTGGTTTCTGGCATTCCTAGTATGTTTATGAATCTATATGAAGTTTTTAATCACACTGTGTTATTTTGATTGAGAGGAGTATTACACTGCGTCCTAATCGGGTGCAAAGCGATAAAACAAGACATAAATCCAACGGCAAAAAGTTATATGCATCAACTTAGGCATTTTGTTTGTTGCAAGATGTCTTTTTATCTGGGTAGCTGCACTATGACATCTTTTTGGTCCAAAATCTCACTCATTTTAAAGTAATCAAATGACACAAAATGCATAATGCAATCATATCTGACATATACTGTAAAGCTTCATTGTTAAACACTTAAAATATGTATGTGAATTTCTTAGAATTTTTATTGAATTGCAATTCTGCTTCCTTTAATTCAAATTTGAATTGTAATTCTAGATCCTGTTTTTGACATAAATTCAATTTAAATTCAAGAATTGAATTGTAATTCAGGAATCATTCTCAATTCAATACTGAATTGTGCACAAGCCTGCTCCACGCATCTGTAACCTGTCACATCACAACGGGTTAGGACACCGTGTAGTCATTTCCACATTAAAGAAATTAATAGTACATTTTCTAAGCGGCTCATTGGAAAAGCGTTCCTCTACCTACATTTCTGCAAAACTCCAATAAATACAATTCACTGCAGTTTCCAGCTGAAATGAACACATTTAAATGTGCAATACACATTTAAATGGTGTTTAAATTATGTATATGGTGCATATATTTAGCAAAATGCTCCTCTAGAGTTCTTTTTTCTTGCTGACTAACACGTTTATGGTCACTGAATGTAACATTACATGACATATTGTTCACAAGCTATTTTATTGCCATCTTTTGGTACATTATCAGTGGTAGCAGTTCAGACTAATATCACGTAATTTACGTCTCTACAATGATTTGTTGATATACCAAGGTAGGTAGCCTCCTCAGCCACTTATAATGATGACCTCAAAACACTTTTGTCTTTTACCATAGTACTTGATTTGTAAAGTAATAAATTTTTGACATTTACATCACAAACAGCCAGCTCCATATATGTGGCTTTTCTGATGTACTGAACTTGCTCGGTAGCTCACCTGCTCCAGCTGTGCACTACTGATGAGGAGCACACAGGGATGAGTCCCATGGGACACTAAACATGATAAAAGAGCTCAAATACTTTTAGAAGCAGCAAAATGGCATAGTTGATTCACCAAATGCCTTTGTTAACACTTGGTTAGGTTTACTGTAGATGTTGCAAAACATGCAAGAAGCGCAATATCGTTTTGGAAATTTTTTGCTACGGGCATGTTTTTCCAATGAGCCTAGGTTGAAATTTTCACAATTATATGTGATGATACTAATGTTTATGTGTGATTGATATATATTTTTATGTTTTTTAGGTCTGCAAATAGTTCTGAAATCCATAATGAAGGCAATGGTGCCACTGCTACAGATTGGTCTGCTGCTGTTTTTTGCCATTCTCATGTTTGCCATTATTGGATTAGAGTTCTACAGTGGAAAACTCCACAGGCAATGTGTACAAGACACTAAAAGTAAAGAGCATCACAAAGTGACAAACACAAGTAAGAACATGCACAGACCAGATATACATCTTTTAATTTAGATTTATGTCAGATGTTGGAATCCAGTGTAAATCTTTAGAATACTAAAAATGAAAGGAACATTGGAAACAGACTAGATGCTAGATGGTTAGGTTAACATGTTTCAGAGAAACCAAATCCATTTTAATAAAAAAAATGTCCCACTGAATTTTTTTTTATTAAAATGGATTTGGTTTCTCTGAAACATGTTAACCTAACCATCTAGCATCTTTTAGGGTCACAAATACCTCATTCTTCTTAAAGAAATTACCATAATACACATGCATATTGTTAAATAACAAAATATAAGATTAGTATTGACAAGAATATCATAATTATATAATATTTGTCTCTCTTATTTCCTCTAGGCTTATCTGAGCAATGTGGGTTCAAGAAATGTTCTGAGAATTATACCTGCAATAACAACTGGTCCGGACCCAATGATGGCATCACTCAGTTTGATAACATCTTATTTTCCATACTGACTGTCTTCCAGTGCATCACCATGGAAGGGTGGACAACCATACTCTATAATGTGAGTTTCTGCCTCAGATGATCTGTAGCAGTTCTGTTTCTGTATCTGTATTATAATCCTAATTAATAAAAGTATAATATTAATGTAATGCAATGTTGAAGCATTAGTTCACTGTTAAATATCTTGTTTAATTTAAAAACATTTTGTTTTTAGATTAAACAGAGTCATTAGCATATGTGTTTGAAATCTTTATGACTCATTTTACATACGAAACAATTTGCATTGTTTGAGGTTTTTGGCAAGTAATGGGTTGGATGAGTTCAAGCCTTGTCTTTTTGAAGAAATATAAATAAATAAATTGTGTTGGTACCATGGCTTTGTGGTTAGCGTTAGCACTGGGAGACGTTGATCCTTGGTGCTCATGCAGGCAGAATACATTTGCTTTGTGTCCTAATCCCATTCCTTCTCTTCTCCCCCAAAATAATAAATAAATGTCAAAAGAAAAATCTCTGGCCCACAGGCCCATTTTAGCCGAAATAGATGTAATTTATGGTTGATGAACTTCCTCTACCCTTGCAGCTGTGACCTGTCAGACTTGTACACGGGTCTTACACACAGTATGCAATACCGTGTAGCTTTTCCCTGATTTCTGATCTTCTTACAAGCCTATTCAGGCACAATAACATCTCTCTTTTTATAAGTCATGTTTGGAAGAGTTTGTCAAAGTGGTTTTATCTCCAAATTGCTGGAGTACAAGCAGTACAAGGAGAGGTGTTAGACATAGTCCTAACACTGGAGCTTTTGGTGGAATGAGCTTAGGTGGTTGACTTTGATCAAACTACTGTCATTTATATGCTGAGCCGGCTCTGATTTTCACTTTCATAGTGCTGGTTTCTGAGCATGGACTTCTGGAGGAGGACTTCTTCAGACTTTGATTTGAGTTTAAATTAAATTATGTTTATTAAAGGGGTCATGACATGAGAAATCAAATTTGCCTTGATCTATTGACATATTAGAAAAGATCCTGCAAGTTTCATAGCTTAAAACGCACTCATTATAAACAACGCATTTATTTAATCAAGCACCAAAAATGTCTCGTTTGGATACTGTGGGATTTGTGATGTCGCACAGGCAAATTCATTTGCATATTCCTGCCTCCAGAGCAAGACATCGATGAATAGTTTTACATCATTTTACCATAGGCCCCGCCCACTGGCATCCAGTCGCATAACAGCTGATATTTGCCTACAATGGATGTGAGTGTTGCGTCGCGTCCAAATAGACATGTGACCCACTGCTTGATAAACACCCCTCCTAAAATCCCCTCCTGGAGCTAAATATAATACTAAAATTTAAACAGAACAATTTGACAATTATTATTATTATAATTTTTTAAAATTCGGAACACACATTTTTGTGGTTCTGCTAAGATATTTATATTTTATGTAAGTGTATTTGTATTTTGATCAAGATTCATTGTTTGTCTTTGGCATAAAATTTATAAAACATTTTCTTACTTCTAATATGACTGCTTATATACAGTAAGCACCCTCAAATTCATTAGATATGGGGGGTTCAGTAGAAAATGTTTCACCTGTTAAAAATTATTCGTTGTGAGTAATTATTATAAAATTAATTTAAAAAAATCACGATCCTGTACTTTCGAATGTCTGGAAAGTTAATTTGAAAATTCTTTGGTCATATCGTCTGTGAATTCTGCTTTTTAAAGTACTGTTTCTTTTTCCATATGCAATTCTACATTAAAAACAAAGCACAGATATAATACTTAATAATACTAATTTATTTGAGTATTGCATAGGACAGTACAAACGTGACAGGAAGCATTGTGGAGAGATACTGTAGGAAGATGGGATCGGAAAGTACCACAAGTCGGGATCTGAAGTGCAACCCCACTATGTCTGTCCGAGCGCTGTCCACAATGCTGTCAGCTCTGACATACAATAATACATGATTTTACTAATATATCAAGCACAAGACTTTATCCAAGTCCACATTGTTTTTAATCAGTCATGTGGTGTCATACATGTTGACGCGAGTCATGCTGCCACAGTTAGACTTTTTTCACACTCATAACTGAGCTGTTGCAGCTGCATCGGGATGTGGGGAACACCCTCTCAGCTCAGCTGGGCAATGATGCCACCTTCCCACGCAGTGATCACACCCTTTGCATGGCAGAGCAGAGCCCCGCTGAAACATCACCATTACAAGGGCAGGGTTTATGGTTTTCAGACCTTTTTAATCTAGGAAATCTAGGCATTACAATACTGCAAATTCAAAGTATTACTTTCATTGTTTTGAAGCTTAAGAACTGTGCACTTCCTGTTTTGTGTTTGCACAGACCAACGATGCCTTAGGCCCTACATGGAATTGGCTCTACTTCATTCCTCTAATAATAATTGGCTCCTTCTTTGTGTTGAATCTGGTATTAGGAGTCCTGTCAGGGTGAGTACTGTTTTCCTCAATGAGCTCTAAGACAAACTGACACTACATCTAACCTGATGTCTGAGCCGACCCAGGGTAATAAGTTTTATCGGAGGTTAATGTGAAATGTATTAATTTAATCTCTAGAAGAGACTTTAAAAAAACAAAACATTTTAAGAAACATAAAATAAAAAATAACTCAATGATTGCAAACTTTTGACCGGTAGTGTATGTGAACACTGTAATGTCAATGTACAAAGAGAGAAAAGAGAGATGTGTAGAAAGAGATAAGGTCGCTGTTAATACACACAGAGCGACCTTACTGTATCTCTTTCTACACATCTCTCTTTTCTCTCTTTGTACAGTGTTCACATACACTACTGGTCAAAAGTTTGCAATCATTGAGTTTAAAATATATATATATTTATTAAAAAAAAATTTTTAAGTCTCTTATACCCAAGGCTGCATGTATTTGATAAAAATACAGTAAAGCAGTAACCCTGTGAAATATTATTATAATTTAAAATGTCTGTTTTCTAGTGTAATATATTTTTAAATGTAATTTATTCCTGTGATGGCAAAGCAGAATTTTCAACAGCCATCACTGTAGTTTTCAGTGTGACATGATCCTTCAGAAACGGTTTCCACAATAATATTTAGCAGCAAAGAAAAGTGTCTTGAGCATCAAATCAGCATGTTAGAATGATTTCTGAAGGATCATGTGACACTGAAGACTGGAGTAATTGACTGCTAAAAATTGCCATCACGGGAATATATTACATTTTATAATATATTCAAATAGGCAACAGTTATTATAACATTTCACAATATTGCTGTTTTTATTAACCAGCACTGCTGGTTTTGGAAGTAATTTTTCCATACATTTCTCCCTTAGGGATTTTTAAAAAGTCTTTGTTAAAGAGTTATAAGCACTAAACCAAGCCTTATAACTCTTTAACAAAGAGTGAATCACAGCTATGATGTGAATCACAACTCTACAAACTTTAATTTGAAGCAAATAGGTTTTTGAAAATCAGAATAAAAGACAAAGATACAAGACTGTGTACTTAATGGCTTTAGTGATAGAAAGAACTGCAATCCCTTTGGGAACAGCATAATCTAATTAAAAACAATGGCGAACTAAAAGACTACTCATTTATAAATGCTGATTTTATATATATATATATATATATATATATATATATATATATATATATATATATATATATATATATATATATATAGAAACATTATATTTTAAGTTTATTGCAAAATAATACGTATACTGTATATACAAACATTTAGTATTTTGAGGGCGTAGAGACATGGACTCAATTACATCATTCGCAATGCTTCATGGGAGTGTGTGCAAAAACTGTTCACTTTGTATCCATTTTTCTATTTCTGACAAAGTCAAAGATTTTTTTCTCCATAGTTTACAGTGTTTAACAGTAAAAATGAAATATGCTTCTGTAGAAGCCACAAGTCAGTGTGAATTTTTTTTTTTTGTATTATGCAAAATGGGACACAGCCTCCCTATCTCTGCTTTTCATTCCTTCACTCTGTAGGTGAAACACTTTGATAAATTAAGTGTGTCCCATCCCTCTGGTTCTTCTCTGTGTGGGTAATTGAATGTTGTTTACTCCTGTAGGGAGTTTGCTAAAGAGCGTGAGCGAGTGGAGAACCGAAGGGCTTTCATGAAGCTGAGGAGACAGCAGCAGATCGAGAGGGAGCTGAACGGGTATCGGGCCTGGATTGACCGTGCAGGTACTCTGACACACCGAGCTGGCGAATGAACTGGCAAAGCTAATAGAGTAAATCAAATCTGTCAAAACACTGTGCCACAGCATCAGATGCTGAGTACTGTTAAAAAGAGACACACTTGTGAAAGAAAATGCATGTAAGTCTATTTTGCAATGTTTCCTTACCAAATTATATTATCCGTATAAAGTAAAAAGCTGGAGTGAAAAACATATCATGTATTATGTATCCCTTTTGATTTTAATCACACAAGCACTGTGAATGCCACACATTTGTGTAAAACCTGATGATCATGTTCTCCAGCATTATTTGAGAATGATCCAAACAGCATCTTGTGCTTCACTTGAAGCGGTGAAATCTAACCTTTAAAAAAAGTTCACATGGTCTTTCACAAATATACATATTTAATTATTAACCTAGAAATAGCTCAGATTATTTTTCCTTATATATCTTATATTTTTCTTATTCATTAATTTCTTTGTTTAACTTTTAATATCAGGGATTAAATTAGATTTTGAATGACAGGTTTTCATTTTATTGTATGTTCACAATTTGTTTCAAATTTAAATTCATTTTTTATTTTGCAGAGGAGGTTATGCTTGCAGAAGAGAACAAGAATTCAGGACCTTCTGCTTTAGATGGTGAGATGTTTGACCTCTGTTGTTTTTCTCTCTCATTTTCCCACGTAGATTGTGGGATGCAGTTTTTAATTATGTGTCAGGGTCATGTGATTATTTTGAACACCCTTAGTGCAGTCTACACTAGTACACCCTAGTAAATATCCATTCTCTCTTTTCCAGATTTTATCATTTATCAGAGTCCTGCACGTTGTCAGGTGAAATGCTAATATTTGATGTAATCAAATAAGGTGGAATAAGATTTATGTTGTCATTTCTGGTGCGAGTTGGGAATTAATTGGCATTAAGAATGAATAATTTGCTAAAATATCCTATATCCTATCCTATCCGATATTATATGACAGTAACGGCTCATATTTGGCTACATGTTCTGTTAATTTATGGAGACCTATAAGCGTCTGTATAGCCTATGCCCTATGGTGTGAGTAATGCACATTTGTTCAAAGTAACCTGTATGGGCAGATTGTTCACATGATGTAGGCAAAAGTTATTTATAATTATTATTACCATGTGGGGGTGCATATTTTTCTATGCCTCAACTCAAAATGCCTAATATTGGTTGGATTGCTTGTGTTACATGAGAAAATAAATATTTTTTTGTCTACCTGATGTAGTAGTTTAATACGGGTGCGGTGCGGGTTTACCAAACAGGACCTGTGCAGGATCCTGTAATTTATTCAGTAGCCTGTTCTAGTGTATAAAGCCTGTTCTGGTCACATAAAGCAGTACAGGGATTATATATTCAATAGACATGTCACAATAAACAAAAAAACTTGATCATGGCATGCATCTGTGAAGCGAAAACCCATCCGAACCCTGTATAAGTATAAATTGACGGATTTTCCCCAGAATCAAACAAGGGTGTTTTTTTTTTATTAAATGGTGATTGACAGCTTCCCAGAGGCTGTGCGAATGGAAAACAGGCAGTTACCATGGTGAACTCCTATTTCGATGCCCCTGCTGTTCTCCTGTAAGTGTAATAGTCCCATCATACTATAAGGACAATTGTCTTTTGAAAAAAACTTACCCCTATATGGTAAAACATTTTTAGAGGGTCAGGAGAGACTGAGACCTATTCTGGTCCTTCTATATGGGGTTTGACAGCAATAGGTATCCAGATAGCACTCTGAAGAGAGTTTAAAAAATAAAATGTAATTGCAGGGATGCGTATTTACAGTATTTACCTCATTGTTGCCTTGACAACAGCAAAATATAACAAGCGGCTTTATTTGCTGTTTAATTATTATTAAAAATTCATTTTTAGAAGGTGTTTGAAGACAGATGTGTGTCCACTGTGCCTATAATTGTAAAAGTCCACCTACTCCTTTTTTTATAATCCCCATAAATCATAAACGGTTTCTCCAAACAAGTGTTCCAGAAGCCCCGCCCCTGACTGGTGATGATCTGCCCTATTAGCATAGATCCCGCCCTGAGTGAGCCTCAGCAGTCCGCCATTTTTGTTTCTTTACGGTAGCAGCTGGAGATATACAATGTCTGTGCCAAAATAAAAAGTTGAATCAACTTAACTCCACAACAACTCCATAAATGTATCCACTAACCTTTCAGAAACATCCAGTTGCATTGTAAAAGTTGCAACTTCTGAGTTCTCTCTATCATTGTCCGACTCCTGTTCGAACATGTAAGGCTGAACATGGCTACAATTACAATGACAATGCGGTCATTTTGGCTGCGTGACATTTTCCAGTTTTGTTGTTGCTGGAGTATCTGCAGCACGAGCTGCAAAGGATCCACCCTCTTCTGGATATGGGGCCGAGTGCAGCAGCTCATTTGCATTTAAAGGGACACACAAAAACGGCGTGTTTTTGCTCACACCCAAATAGGGACAAAATTGACAAGCTATAATATATTATCCGTTGGGTATTTTGAGCTGAAACTTCACAGACACATTCTGGCGACACCAGAGACTTGCATTACATTTTGTGAAAAGGGGCATAATGTAAGTTATTTCATGTTGATTTAGAAAAAATATTTTATCATTATAAATGTTTTGAATACTCTAACTCAGATTTGTGAAATGCCTGCTTTTGGCAAGTTTTTGTCATTTTCTGACAATAAAGAGTAGTTTAAACCTAAATAAACGGTCTGGTTTCTACTCAGGAGCAAAATTCTGCCTTTAAACTTGAAAGAAATAAAGATTTGACAATTGTCGTGATAATTATCGATATTGACTGATATGAAAGATTGTATTGTGATATTTTTTTGGCCATACTGCCCAGCCCTATCGTGTGCTAACCTGGCTTGATGCAACAAGTTTCTAGCGATCTAGTTTTTCTGTCTTCACAGCAAAATCATTGCCTGTCAGAATATTTTTGATGTTTATGATGAGTTTGCCTCATGGATAGAAAAAAAAAAAAACTTTCAGATAATATTTTAGTAGTTTGCTTTGGCTTCAATACAATAATAATATATAAGTCCATTACATTTTCCAGACAACATGGTTCTTTATTTTTTATTTATTAGAGGTTTGGTTTATTCATTTGTTAATTTATTTAGTTTAGAGTAAAATAACTATTTGATTTTAAAAGATAATAAAATATATATAATTTGGTACTTCTATTCTCAGTGCTAAAAAGAGCCACCACCATAAAGAGAAGAGGGGTGGATGATGTTCGGAGAGCTCCAGAGGAACAATATGCTGACATCTCGTCTGTAGGTGAGTGGCTTCCTCTCCCAACTCAACCTCATATCCTGTCTAAATGATGCCCTGACCCTCAAAAATACAGTGCATATTTACCTGTGTGTCAGTATATGTTTTCAGATTAAATTCACATAGAACTGAAATCATATCCTAATTCATTCAAGAAGTACACAAAAGTGGTTTTAATTCGTTTTGTTCATCAGGGATGCCATTGAACAGAGTCAGCATACGCAGTGTTAAACGAGGACCAACATCCTATTTCCAACGGAAAGAACGCATGCTACGGATCTCCATTCGCCGTATGGTGAAGACTCACACCTTCTACTGGATTGTTCTGGGTCTGGTGGCCCTCAACACTCTCTGTGTAGCCATCGTACATCACAAACAGCCTCAGTGGTTGTCTAGTCTTCTCTGTAAGACCAAAAAAAACCAAATTAAACTTTTCTCGCTATGTGTATGATCAAAAGTCATAACCTTAAAGTGGTACCTTTTCTATTGCAGACTATGCAGAATTCCTGTTTCTGGGTCTGTTTCTTACTGAGATGTTTCTGAAGATGTATGGACTCGGGCCCAGACTCTATTTCCACTCATCCTTCAACTGTTTTGATTGTGGGGTAAGTGTATTTTCCCACAAAAGTGTGTCTTCCTTCCCATAATCCTCTTAGACACGAAGATGGCACAACAGGGCAAGTGTCGAAGAGGATCAAGGTGGTGACTCCTAAAATTAGTGTTCAAAACTTTTTTTTGTTTATCAAGAAACATAAAAGACATGCAAAGAAATAAGAGCAGATGAAACTGTAGATCTTATTTGATCTTTTTGGAAGTTATGCCTCAACACTCTGGGCACTATGAACGCGTCTCTAATTTCTATGTAAATTGGAGGACCCAGCACTGAATATCAATATGTTGCTTAAAAACAAATTAAAATTCAGTTTTAGTTCTGGACTGTGCCACTTAATATATAATGATTCCCTGTTGGCTGATCTTTAATTTAATCAGAACATTTGTAGCTGGCCCTTTCCATGAATACATATCCCATTACAGTTTTCTGTTTTAAAACTATGAAACTTGTGTGATCAAATTGTATCTTACATTCTTCAGCAAATCTAACATGAAAAGTAGCTGGTTTTAAATCAATCATTTAATTGGTTAATTATTTAATTATTTAAATGTCTGTATGGTGACTTTGGCCCACATTAGAGGTCTTGACTTTATTGAATGTAACCAACAATTAAATAAATAAATATCTGATGAATTGATATTAATGAATTTGCTAAACAAAATATGTGTGTATGTATATAATAAATTGAGAGAGTAGAATATAAATGAGTGTTTAAGGTGCGGTCACATTTATCATTCTTTGGCAGGTGAATTTCAATAGTAATCCATGCGATCAGGAGGGCGAAAGATTTCCCCTTGTAGCTTTGCAACGGGTTCAGGTTGATCACACAGAATCATCGCATGGACTATCAGGAGGCATCTTGTTTTGAAAGTGACTTCTGTGCGAGTTGTGCTCCATACATCGCTACTTTATTGACAACAGACAATGGACCTTTTTTCCTGTGAAATTTTTACGAAAATTCGCTAATGTGACTGCACCTTTAGACAGTATTTTTGGACATCATGGACATGTTCGAAGAGGTGTAATTCCTGATTTCCTTCCAGGTGATAGTAGGCAGCATTTTTGAGGTGCTCTGGGGGTTCTTCAGACCTGGCACATCCTTTGGGATCAGCGTTCTGCGTGCCTTGCGGTTGTTGAGAATTTTCAAGGTCACCAAGTAAGTGCAAGCTTGCCTGGAAAACAGCCCTTTGGATTTGTTTGCCTCTTCCAGAGGCAATAATCTGTTTATTGACTTTGCTCAGTTGAACTTGAGATGCTGCATTTATGTGTTGTTAAGGTACTGGGCATCCCTGAGGAACCTGGTTGTGTCTCTGATGAATTCCATGAAGTCCATTATCAGTTTGCTCTTCCTGCTTTTCCTCTTCATTGTGGTCTTTGCACTTCTGGGCATGCAGGTCTTTGGTGGAAGGTAATATCTCACCAGTCTGAGCACAGGTGACCCCTGTTGACAGTTTTAAATTTGGATGTTTGTATAAAAATATCTGAATGCTACACCTGTAGTTTTAAGTAGAGCTGTGCAGCGGAGCCAATATCCATATCTGTATTTGTATCTGTAACGATCTCAAAATTATTTGTATCTGTAATAGATTCAAACCGGAAGCAGGCGGGGCTTTAACCAAGTCAAATTACTTGAGAAGCTTGTTTTAATTGTAATTCTGTTCTCTTCATAGTTATCATTTAACAAACATGCCTTGTATAACTCATAAAATAATAATTTTCTTAATTATAATTATAACCTGTCTTTAAATATCTTCTAATAGTCAGAGCCTATAGTCTCGTAGGCAGTACTCTGACATGTATCTGCCTTGGGGAACTATCCCTATCCTGATTAATAAATTGATTTGCAGAGACGGCAACATGGCTATTTGATTTGCGTTCGCGCTGTGCTCATTTTATTCATAGAGTTTACAATAAGGTATTCGGCTACAGGCACATCCCTAGTTATGAGCTGCCTTTTTATGTCATATGCAATAACAATAAAAAATCCAGAGCCTGCTTTGTGTTCTGTCCACCATATTAAACATGCCAACAAATTTCATGCTTAAAAGTAGTGCTTAAAGTGGAACCATAACCCTATGTGACAGGTGTAGCAAGACAATAGATAATAGATCAGGTTCTCCAGTTGGCGAAAAGCAAATAATCTATAATTCAGTAACCTGGTCAGACACATATTGAATAAAATGGCTCGCACACAGATGTCACATTTTCTTTCTTTCTTTTTTTTTTCTCTCCACAGGTTCATTTTTGAAGACTATACACCAACTAATTTTGACACTTTTCCAGCAGCCATCATGACAGTGTTTCAAGTAAGATTCCATCCAGTTGTAATCTGAGTATAATGCATGACTCCGGATGTTTCTAAGTGAAAAATGGCTTAGAAGGAAGACTAATTAATTAGACTAAGATTTAATTGCACAGATAAACAGGAAATTTGGATCAGAGCAAGAACAAAAACATACTTAGTTGCAAAACAGAATCTGTCATCCCTTTATTAATGATGAAAATGCATAAATATACAGCAGTCCAGCACAGAAAAAGAACACCCTGAAATTTAGATAGTAGTAGGCTTAAACAAAATGTGTTGATTTTGTTTCTGTGCCAATTTTGTAGGAAAATAAGTGTAATTCTGACGAATGGACCTAAAAGCGGTAAAATATGTTATTGGACTTCCACTTATTGGTAGCTGAAAGGTTTATCAAATTAGCCAAAATATTTCATAAACAAACATGTACAGGGAAGAATTTGTTGAATTTTAGTGTTTCTATTGTGTGAAAATATGAGGAGATCTCGGGCACGAGTTACTCGGGCACAGATTCCATGTGGGCCTGGAATAAATTTACAATGTTTCTAGATTCTCACTGGCGAGGACTGGAATGAAGTCATGTACAATGGCATCCGGTCTCAAGGTGGAGTGAAGTCGGGGATGTGGTCATCGGTCTACTTCATTGTTCTGACTTTGTTTGGAAATTGTATCCTTCATTTAGTTTTTCACTATTCTCTATACAGGTATATCCTATCTGGTATATGGCATATACAGTATTAAATGTACTCGTTGTCTGGTGCACAAATGTAAAATCTTTGAAAAAATAAAGATGTGGCTGTGATTCATTTGAACAGTTTCAGAGCTGTTTCACTTGATGTGAAACAAAAATCATTTGATGTTCTTCAGGGTTTCACTGAAGTCTACATGAAATAAAAATTTGGTTGTACACATTCCTGTTCTTACAATGCATAAGTCATCACTACAACTTCATAGTCTTCCATCAAAACGTAACTCCCTCTGCTTTTTACCCTGCATTACTAAGCTTATTTTCTTGAACTTTCCAACAAAGATTAGTCCATGTTGACTTTAAAGTCTGTGTTGGTATTATAATATGCTGGTTTGAATGTGTTTTTCTTAGTTTTGGTGGTTATTTCTGCATAACTCATTGTTTTGAGTCAAAATCCTTGATAAAATGGTCAGATACACTACTCAACGTCTTCTTGGCTATCGCTGTTGACAATTTGGCCAATGCCCAGGAGCTCACAAAGGTATATCCAGCATGGTTCTTTTAGCTTTATATGTTAAAGGATTTGTTAGACAGTTGAATAATGAATAACGCCTTGCTATTCCAAAGGATGAAGAGGAGGAGGAAGCAGCGTTTAATCAGAAACATGCCCTGCAGAAAGCCAAGGAGGTTGGGCCCATGTCCTCTTTCATGTGCTCAGAGTAAGTGAACCAAGTATATCCTTGCCTGCTGCATTTGCCCTCTCACAGAGATGCTAATATACCAACTAACTAACATACTAACACCAGTCTTTTGTCTGGGATGTTTTTTAGTGTGGTTTTAGAGATAAAATTGGCACGTCTTCCATAGTATACCTGTAGGACTTTCCAGCTTCAGTACCTGGCCAAGTTTACTTAGATGAACATGCTACTGTAGTTTGACTCTACCGGGACATTGCTGTACTTTTGCTAGAATATGTAAACAGTTGAAGTCTTTGCTTCTACAGATATCTCTTTCGCTCTGTACCCTTCAAATCAAATATTACACAGTTGTTGAGCTAAAATGTGGAAAAACCCAAGCTAGACTGAACAGCTTTGAATTGATTCAATGGTGGAATGCTTAATGAGAGTTATTTAGAAATAAGTATTAAAACTTTGAGGGCTTCGCTTTCCCGGCAAGTATGCAAGAGGCAGTTACTTGAAACCAACAAGACTGTGTTAACCATTGTTGAGGGTTGTACACAATGTTCTTTCGGTTGATTGCGTAGGGATTTTTTGGGCTCTTTATTCTCGAAGCACAATAATTTGCTTCAAAATCAACAGCAAGTTGTCATAGCAACCGGCAAGCTTCCCAGTCTTTGCAGGGATGAGTCTATTCTGTTGTCATAGAGACTATTTTGTTCCCGTCAAAAGGAGAATTACAGAGTTTTGAATGCCTTTACATTGGTCAGCCAAGATATGTATTTGTATGTAGGCATCCAGCTAGCCTTAATCTCAAGACATAAAGAGAATCAGATGTCTAAAATTGGAGATTAAAGTTTCTATAACCGGAGCTCACACACAGATGCATCTTTCTGTGATTTTGGGAACTTAACACTGCATGCATGTGATGTCAGACTCCTGGAGTTGAGCATGTGCAAGCCGGGATGACTGGCCAAATGTGTCCTCAACGTTACAATCCAATCACCTTTACATCTCTTGATTGATCATAGATACTTTAGAAGCTCACTTTTACGCAATTTCTTTTCATTGATAGCATAATACATTTAACATGACTTGAGTGAGTTTGATTGCTGATGCTGATTTGAGTGAGTATTTCACTGAATTTCCTGTAAGCATGGATTCACCTCTACAAACATGTTGTTTTATGCTGGAGGTGATATATAGGGTTCTGTCTGAGCCCAGTAGCAATACATGCCGTAACTAGAAAGGGCGAAAAGATAAGCCAAGTTTTCAGTCAAGAAATGTAAAAGCAGGATCCAAAATTAACTTTTGCTACACCTGCCTATGGCGAGTAATATGAGAAAAATTTATGGAGTTACGTATTTCTTAACAGTCATGAATATGTATAGATTTTGTCCTTTTGACAATTGAATTATTTCGCTGTTTTCCTTGCCTATTAGTGGCATATGCATCTTGTGTCACTCACAGAATCATGAACAAGATGAGTCAGTTTTCATCCTTGTCATTTTGTGACTTGGAGTTCTGGAGAAAAATAATTAATCCCAGCCTCCTAGATACAATTCTTATGGCAAGTTTCCCTTTGAGATTAAAGTTTTTAGAAGACACATGAGTTGTGTCGGATTTGTTTTTGATAGTTTGTATATTTTTGATTTAAAGACATTCACTCACGTCTCTTACATCATTCTTACAGTTTGAATTGAATTTCATAATAATACATAATTTCTTATAGTTACTGGCCATTGGCAAATTTTTCACAAATTTAGTTCTTAGTTGCATTTGGTGCATGGCACGTGCTATATTTTATGTAAACATGTGTAAACATTTGTTTTAATATATATATATACACTTATATATATTCTATTATTTTGGGCATGCTCACATTTTGCAATAAATAATAACAAATGTTTGTGATGTATTGTATAGAAAAGAGGCTTATTTTGTCATCATTGAGCAATAAGATTTTAAATGTTTGCTGGACAATTACTGAAAACAAAAACAAACAAAAAACACTCTGTATGAAGCAATGGAGGCCATGCCTTTGTCACAACAAATTGGTATGATGTGAATACCACAGGGTCTCTTCTCTACTGCATTTTGGGAGATAATGTGAGAGCTGGTTGTCAGTGAACTCAGTTGAACAGTGAACTGGTTGTTGTGGCCTGTGGCATTTGGATTTTGCATGTTTACTTTAAAACTAAACAGAGGCTGTTGTAGCATGTCAGAAAGTGCTTGACGAGAACTGAGAAATGAATGCATGTCTTCAGTGAGCATGACAATTATCGAGGTCATACCTGGGAAATGCATATGTATGACTAGTTGACTACTAAATGAATCAGGGTGCTCTCTCTTTCTGATATTGTGTGCTTATGCATATGAATCCCATTTATATATGTCTTATATCTGTGCCATGTTTCTTACTGTCTCAGCATTTCAAAATGTTCCAGAATACTGGATTTGTTGCTTCTAATATATCTACCATCATGTTTTCATGTTACGCTTTGCTGCCTTGTTACACAGCCCAAAACTTGTAATTGTTTTAAAACTTTGTGTAACTTTAATTTATTATCAACAATAGTATAAATGCAACATGTTAAATGTAAAAAAAAAAAAAAAAAAAAAAAACATTTAAATGTTTTTTTTAATGGCATTGGCATAAACAGAGCATTGCAATAATAATGAAACATATGAAATATATTTGTCAGAATTTTTGACAAAGGACCTTTTTGGGCTGTGATTCTTGGCTTGTTTTGTCCTTGTTCTCGAAAGCACTAATGTCTTGTTTTCAACCAATCGCTCATTGATTACACGGACCTCACAAGAGTACAAGTGCCAGTAAGTAATAGTCTGTTATTTCAATTTTAACATTCAGCACCGCCTAATTTATCAATTTGGGTGAAGCTTTCTGTTCTGCCATCTTTCTTAAATGTCTGATTTCACATTTTCAAGTCTGATCTTTGGTTGGAATTTGATTTATCAATTTCCTGCAATGATATTTCACTCTTTTTTCTCTTTCCATTCTGAATCAAATCTATTTCCAGTTTCGCTGTTTCCTTTTTTCACTTTTATATCGCAACTCTATCCAGTTGTTTTCCATCTCTGCTGTCTCTGCTGTCCCAGCTGGACCATGAATTCCAGTCACACAAAAACACAAAGTCACAAAAACGGAATTAAAGGACCCTTTCTACCATGAGTTGCAAAGTACTAAAATCTATTAATTATTTTGCACTCAGAAACTTCAGTTCTCATATTCAGCTACCCTGCTGACTAGACCACCTGGTCACCATCATGTTGTTGTTTTTTAATGCCGGTGCCCTACATATTTATTAACTAGCCAGTATAATGTTCATGGTGAACCAGCTTTCAATTCAATTTTTGAAGCCAGTGGTTCTCAATTGGTCTGTTGCAGGTTTGTTTGGGTAAACTCTAAATATGAACATACACATTATATTTTTAGAAAAGCAATATACATAGGCATATTAATATTTTTTTTTAAAGGTTTAGTAATTGAAAAAAAAAAAAAAAAGGTCTTATAACATTCTACAGTATTTTGATGCAAATTCAACTGTCACTCGGTAGAAGGTGTTTATTGCAATGAATTATAGGCTGCCAAGAGCAGGAGACTATCGATATTCAAGATACATTTTGAAACCAAACATTCAAACTGTATAAAGTTTTGCTTTTCAGCCGTAATATCTGTTGATTTTGCATATTGTTGGGCCTAAACAGCTCATGTAATATTAATACTTTTTCATTGGTTTATTGTTTTTTATTATTAATGTGAAAGAAATGTTTATTTCAAATTAATAATAAAAACCAATAAACCAATGAATAATAGTTTTTTTGTATGCTAGGTCTTGACGTCCAATGTAATATAGAGTCTTAAAGCGAAACCAAATGAGAACCACTGGACTAAGCTAGTCTTTTCTGAAGGGTAGAAAGGGTTTAGCGCTTTGAGTTTGAGAAAGGCGCAATAGTTATTTTGAAAATAATTATTTTGTACTGCTAATGATTGATAAGGTAATGAAAACCATTGTTGTGGCATGGTTGTTGAAATATTTCTTTTGCCACCCAGTATCATATAGTGTCCTCTTTCTTTTTTTCCTCAGGAGGAGGAGGAGGCCCTACCTGTACAGGAAGCGTGCAATTCACCGGAGCCGTGCGGCCTACTCCTTCGAGGATTCGGAGAGTCTGGCTGATGCTCGTCCACTCAATGCCTCTAACTCTTTCATGTCCAGGAGAGAGAGAAGGAGGAGGTTAACCATGTCAGTTTGGGAGCAGAGGACCAGCCAACTGCGCCGCCACAGGCAGATGTCCAGCCGTGAGATCCTGTTCAGCAGCCCGAGTGAAGAGCAGGATGGACAACCTGGCTGCCCTCAAAACCAGACCACAGGGATATCTCCATCTGACAGCAAGCACTTAGCCATCGAGACCACTACAACCACCGCCATGCCGGAGGCTACCTTAGAGCCACCCATGCCTATGGACATGCCTGTGGATGAGCAATCTCAGTCCATTTCTATCCCCGAACCCCCTTTAGCGATTCCAATACCGGAGCCACCAATGCCTGCCGACAAATCCCTTCCTGAACCCCCAGTGACGCTGAATCTACCCCTAACAGAGCCATCTGAATCAAAGACCTCACCCGAGCGTTCTTTAGACAACAACCATTGCCCCAGACTGAATGGGAACAGGCGGCAGCGGGCAGTCCGTAAGTACAGGCCTCCTGCGATGGGAGACACGCTGACCCCTGATATGGGGCCCAGATCCCGACGCCCACGCCACCGTGAATCTCACACAGATGCAAGGGGCAAAGAGACACAACAGGGAGACAATGGTGTTGACAGTAGAGAACAAAGGCCTGGGAATGAGGGAGAAAAGGAATCAAAGAATGATGGAGGGATCAGTCCAGGTGGCAGAGTGCTTGAACAGAGGTGATTTGTTTAATTATTTGTTGTTTTGTTTTTATATGCCCTTTTGATTTATATAATTATATACACTACAATTTAAAAGTTTAGGATCAGCACAATTTTTTTAAAGAAATTAATTGCTTGTTATTGTTGTACAGTGTTGTAGAACAGACGTGAAAGTCATGGTTACCACAAACCTTATTTTATTCAAATCAAAAGCTACTTTTAAAAAAACATTAGATTTTTTTGAGGAAACTAGCAGATTTGCCTTCGGGGTCTACCTACAAATTGACATAATGACTGGACAGCTCTATTCACATCACAACATATTAAAATTCATTTAACATATACCTAACTATTTTTATGGCCACAGTATTCCTGGTTGAGAGTCTGGGGAGAGAAATTGTGCTATTCACTTCTCCCCTTCCACAGGCAGAACAAACCAGACAACTCTGAATCAGAGCCAAAACCAGCCAATTCCCCCTGCAAAAACCCACCTCAGGACTCAGAACCTGCAACTCTACAGCTCACTGAGAGCAGACTCCAGCAGTCCCCACAGCGCACTATGGGTGCCGGTGAGACAGATAATAACAACCACAGATCCTTGAATCAGGATAAGTCATCCCTTAACACCAGCATCATGATAGAAGTCACCGACACTCAGCCATCCATGGAGCTGACCTCCATTACAGGTTTGTGCATCCCTGCACCTCTGATAACCCTATTGATAGGACCAGCTTAGACTAATTTCTGCTGGATTGGTGCTGGTCTAGCTAGAGGAGCAGAGCCAAGCTGTTTATTCACCAGCAAAGACATGGCCATTTGCTTGGTCTTTTTGGTGAAGCTGGTTGGCAAAGTATTTTTTGCTGATTAAGCTACTTAAAATTCCTTGAAACACCACCATCCAATAACATGACCTGCAAGATTTTTCAGTAGGGAAAGTACACAAATATAAACTGGTAGGATTTTATGTTACCTAGATATTTTTAATATAATTTTTATTTCATAAAATCTAGAATTTTTCTAATATATACGATACCTTGATTTATTAGGTAATAGTAAAGACATAGAGGCCTCAAAGCCAGAGAAAGAAGAAGAGGAAACCCCAGATGCGCCCAAAGCCCCTCCACCTGTCAGCATGTTCATCTTCAAACCCAACAACCCGTAAGGCTGGATGTTTGTCGAGCCACAGCTGTATTCTATATTTTATGAATATGTTTTTTCTTAATCTCTCACTCTCTCTATTCTTCATCTCTTCCACAGGGTCCGCAGGGCCTGCCACTACATTGTCAATCTTCGTTATTTTGAGATGTCAATCCTTCTTGTGATCACTGCCAGCAGTATCGCTTTGGCTGCCGAAGACCCCGTCAACACTAATTCGGACAGGAACAAAGTAAGAATGCCTCTCCTCCACCCTGTCTCCATTTTCCAATAATTGTGGAATGAACAAAAGGGGTGTCTAACTGCACACTGATCCAATAATTGTGGAATGAACAAAAGGGGTGACTAACTGCACACTGATCCAATAATTGTGTTTATTATAAGGAAGCTTACAAACGATTCTGAGTATCTTTACCTCCATTAATTTACCTGTTTCATTGATAATTGCATTACTAAAGGGTGGATATTGGATAATTATAAGAATATAAAATAAAACCAAATCTGATGGTACCGCTACCTTGTGTTTCTTTTATATATACTTTTATTATGATACTTTTTATGTGTATCATACATCTCAGTGTCACTTTGAAAGCTGTAATACTGTAGGTTAGTTGACATTGATGTTTTTTACATGTTCTGCATTGTGACAAGCTATACTCTTGTAAACAGCAAGTTGCTATTATGCATGCAAGTTTCATGACCTCCTTTCAATTGAGAGACTATGTGTAATATTTATACTTTTAAACATTTTTGTCACCTTAAAAGTAATTATTGACCTGGCACAACACCTAAAATATTCGCTTTCCATAATACATTCATAAAAAATTATCTAAAATACTGATGATGATTTTAAAAAGATGATGATTAAAAAGTGTTTTAACAACCCAGTATCATTACAAATACATCTATTTTTTATTTTGAACAAAGAAAAAAAGGAATTTATGTTTTATTTTTGGCAATAAAAATAGATCAGTAGACCTGTTTTTTTTGGTCCTGATGATATTGTTACCTGTGGGTCATGAAGTGTTGGAAATTATTCACTAATAGAAATGAGATTTTTGTTGCAGGTTTTAAATTTCCCTTGTGAAAGTGCACCAGCTGTATGAAGCCACCGCTAATTACATGCTAAGACCCTTTCAGTAATAGTAGATGAGATCTTGTGTGTATGTAAACAAATGACGTAAACGATGCTCTAGATGTAGAGAACAGCTGAAGACGAAGCCTTATTCCCTCTCAGAAACGCACATACTAGGATTTAAATCTATACAGAAAGAGTGCTGTCACTGCTGTAATGTAGTCAGTAGATCCATCATGAGAATACCAACATTCTGTCTTGATAAAATTTAGTCCCATGCATGCTATAGCCTCACTTTTCATGTTTGCTAAAGCTGGCATTGTTATCAATTTTATAGTTGGATAACACTTTATTTCGATAGTCCACTTTAGACATTCTACAGTACTAACTATAAGTAACTTTGCAACTACATGTCAACTGTCATTAGATTATTAGTAGACTGTCTGTTTAATATCTGCTAACACTTTATTTTGATGGTCCCCGAACAGACATTCTACTGACTATAAGGAACTTGGCAACTACAAGTCAACTTATTCTACTTACCCTAACACCTAACCATAACCTAACAGTCTACTGACAGTTTACTACACTCTAATAATTCTCTAATGAGAGTTAGTTGACATGTAGTTGCAAAGTTACTTATAGTTAGTAGAATGTCTAAAGTGGACTATTGAAATAAAGTGGAACCTTTATTTGTTTCTATGTTCAATAGGTGCTGCGATATTTTGATTATGTATTCACTGGCGTCTTCACGTTTGAAATGATAATCAAGGTGAGTTCCTGGATCATTCTTCTATGTTCCTTTATAAAGACTCAGTTTTCAAATTAAGCTATATATAATGTCTTATATAAATATGCTGTGTATGTTGTTGTTATATTTTTCTCAGATGATTGATCAGGGTTTGATCTTACATGATGGCTCCTATTTCCGTGACTTGTGGAACATTCTGGATTTCATAGTTGTGGTGGGAGCTCTGGTGGCCTTTGCTCTCACGTGAGTCAGATTAATCCAAACATGAGAAATAACAAGTGTTATTTCACATGTTTAGTGTTTTGTTGGTCAATCTGAAACGTTAATTAAGATGTTTAGCAGCATTGTTCAAATTTTTTGTTATTCATTTTCAAATGCCATTAATGCCATGTGATAACACCATGATTTATGTGAGGAAAAGCATTCAGACGTTCCAAATTCTTGACACATATTGATGTTAGTGGATGCTCTTTTTTCTCTGTTGTGAGTGTAAAGCATTTCTGTGTTCATTGAGAAGCTCTCTGGTTCAGAATGCCTGTCTGTTTCTTGTTTGTTTCTCTGTTGTTCTTCTTGTGGATTGTGGCTCACGGCATCTGACAGGAATGTGATGGGGTAAAAACACTCAGATTTTGTGCCATATAATAATGCGTGTGTGTGTGTTTGTATTTGTACATGAAAAATTGGGCTTTGTTGTTTTGTAATATATGTTTTTATGCTATACAGGAGTAACACAGGAAGAGACATTAAAACCATCAAATCATTGCGTGTGCTTAGAGTGTTGAGGCCTCTCAAGACTATTAAAAGACTTCCCAAACTCAAGGTATGTGAACATGAAATTAATACTCTAGAGTTCAAAAGTTATTGTTATTAAAACAAAGTTAGTTCGTGTTTTTTTTTAAGATAGTTTTATTCAGCAAGGATGTATTGAATTGTTCTGTTGAACTTTCTATTCATCAAAGAATCCTGAAAAAATTAAACGGTTTGCATAAATTATTAATCAGCACAACTGTTTGAACATTGGTTATAATATGTTAGGTTATGTAGGTAACCCTGGTTCCCTGAGAAGAGGAACAAGACTCTATGGGAACGCTCCTTGTGTGACGGTGTCTGAAGCACGTGTGCTACACACCTTTCTCGATTGGCTACCGCAGTAAGGTGACATCAAAGGTGCGCCAGCAGAGTATATAAAAGCACCTAGAAACAACGTCATCAACTTCAATTGTCTGACGTAAAGTCATGACGGAAGAATGGCAACGTGATGCAGTGTCTTGTTCCCCTTCTCAGGGGATCGGGGTTAACTACGTAACCAAAAGTTCTCTTTCGAAGTGGAACTCAACGCTGCTTCATGGAGTTACCGCCATTGGAATGAAATACCCAGGCCATACTTCTCAAATGCCAGCTCACTGTGCTGTAAAATCACTAGCTGTAGCCAAAGATTGTAGCTATACAGTGCATCTAGTGACCAAGAACTAACAGCCCGAGGCAATATCTGCAGCTCAATACAACCCCATATTACTTGATCTATATGACCCAGGGCTAGATCTGACTAGGTAGATCGCAGCCTCACTGCGTTTGCCACCAATAAGGCGGGGCAGACTAGAAGACTGCTACCCGGACCCTCGGCCATTAGCCATTTAGCACGATTTTAATGGAAAGTTTGGAGCCTTTCACAAGGAAGCCGCACCGGGCACGAGATAGCTCACAAGCGCATCTCTGACCCAGGGCATCCCTGTATAGCCTTGTTCAGCAAGCACCTTTACTGTACTTTGCTACGAGCCGGGAATGGTTTGTCTCATGGTCTCGCAAACTCATCATGGAGATCAGGGAGGAAAAGAAGGCTCATTGGAACGGGACGCGTATGATCCGCAAGGAACCATCCAACCTGCCTGGGTCGATTTCCTCACTCTTCACAGACCACTCTAATCAAATTGTAATGGCAAGATGACTGGGTCAGAGTATCTCTGAAACGGCAAGGCTTGTGGGTTACTGCCGGTCAGCATTGATGAGAATTTACCAACAGTGGCCATTACTGAAATATTGTATCGCTATGATCAACCCAAAATATTTTTTATATTAGCAAAGAATGGTCACAAAGTCATGTTTACATGTTCAGATTTTTGTCAGTCCATATTTCTATCGATAAAATAGGGATAAAAAAATCAATGAGTTCAGTTATAAAACTGAAAGAAAATTTAAAAAAAGATCACATGACAATTTGAAATGTTGCATTGGCAAGTAACTGAAATAAAATAGGTTTAAGTTGAAGTACTAAAATGACTAAAACTGAAATTAAAAGTTAAATAGAAATATGAAAAAACAAAAACTTGTTATTGTCTGTCTCTTACTGATTTTCAGGCCGTTTTTGACTGTGTGGTCACGTCGCTAAAGAATGTCTTCAACATCCTCATCGTCTACAAGCTCTTTATGTTCATATTTGCTGTCATTGCCGTGCAGCTTTTCAAAGGGAAATTTTACTACTGTACCGACAGTTCTAAGGACACAGAAAACGAGTGCAAGTAGGTACCCATTACAGCTGGAATGTAAATTCTAAATATAATTCTAAAATTAATTTAAGCAGCTCAGCTCAATGGTGCTATGAATAGAAGGATGACATTTTTACGAGCACAAATCTCTGCAAATGATGTGGCAAATGTTTTTTCTTAATGTTCCATAGGGGTTACTACATTGACTATGACAAAGACAAGAAAAAGGAGAAACGAGAGTGGAAAAGACATGATTTCCATTATGATAACGTCATCTGGGCCCTGTTGACTCTCTTTACAGTATCCACTGGGGAAGGGTGGCCGCAGTAAGAGCCAACTTTAGTTCATATTTTCACACTGTATCATTTGACAAACTTATTAACAGCTTAATAAGATTAACATTCTTCTTAACACCTTTCTAAAAGCTGTGTGCTGAGATTTGCATATTCGGTTAACTCCAACTTTTACATTTTAGAGGAAACTTGCACAACAGGCCCAACGTGTATTTGGACTATTTGGGTGCTTTTAGTGATTTCAGACGTTTTACTAACCTCCGCCAGAGTGAATTAGACCACACCCATGTTTTCAACCACTCTAAAACCCATTCACAGACATGTTAGCTTCACACTTTAACACATTGCAAACAAACCTGAATGCTCAACCAAAGGAAAAAAGGGCTGTAGGCAGTAGTAGCAGTTTTTGCTGGTGTTTCTTGGAGCATCTTTAAGCCCCTCAAGTTTGCACAGGTATTCTAGCAGAGTAACCTCAGTTTCATTTGGAACAGGAAGCATAGATAAATGTATATAGATTTGTCTGTAAACACACTTATTTGGCATTGTAGAGTTCTGCAACACTCTGTGGATGTGACTGAGGAGGACCGGGGTCCCAGTCAGGGGAACAGGATGGAGATGTCCATCTTCTATGTCATTTATTTTGTGGTGTTCCCATTCTTCTTCGTCAACATATTCGTGGCCCTCATCATCATTACCTTCCAAGAGCAGGGCGATAAAATGATGGAGGAGTGCAGTCTGGAGAAAAACGAGGTGACTGATTATTTTGCATTCAAGCTGAGATTCAAGTTTATTAGTGTGCATTGAAGCAATGACACACACTTGAGGCAACAATTGATTGTATTTTAAAAAACATACAAAAGAAAAATCCTCTGCACTTAAGGGAATCACTGTTGCATGTTCAACAGAGTGCTGCCGCTTGTACATGCAGCATGAGTCTTTTGTAGAAGTATTCTTGTTTTCTTCACTTCAACAGTCTCAAAAGACCTTTTGAATGAAAAATACCCCAGATTCAAGTCATTATTTTGACATCCAAATATTTGTGCCTGTACATATTTTCAACACAAATCTTGCAAATCTGCAATTGGCATTGTTGCACTGTACCCTGAAAAATAAACAAATGTGCAAGGAATGTTTTTTACCTCCTGACAATTGCTAGTTAATTGCAAATGTGTTTGAGAAACCGTCTTACTGTATATTTCTCTCTTAGAGGGCTTGTATCGACTTTGCCATCAGTGCCAAACCTTTGACTCGCTACATGCCCCAGAACAAACATACCTTACAGTATCGGCTGTGGCACTTTGTGGTGTCGCCCTTATTTGAGTACACCGTGCTGACGATGATTGCTCTTAACACCATCGTTCTCATGATGAAGGTAAGGAGAGATGTCACAGCACTGTGATCTCTTTCTTTTATCAAAATAGAATAATTTCAAATAAAAAAATAGAATAATTTATATTTATTTATTCGTTGCAAAAAAGTGCTGTGAGTATTGCAGGGGTAATACTTCTCAATAATATCTCTCTCTCTCTCTCTCTCTCTCTCATCTCTCTCATCCTCTCTTCTCTCTCTCTCTCTCTCTCTCTCTCTCTCTCTCTCTACTCTCTCTCTCTCTCTCTCTCTCTTCTCTCTCTCTCTCTCTCTCTCTCTCTCATCTCTCTCTCTTCTCTCTCTCTCTCTCTCTCTCTCTCATCTCTCTCTCTCTCTCTCTCTCTCTCTCTGTGTATTTGTCAAAATAAATTAGGTTGATTTAGCTGTTTTTCAGCCCCTGCTGGTGACCCCTGGTCTGTGATACTGCTCGAAAACCAGACAGTTATGAGTCACAGCTTATTAAATATTGATCTGAAGCACCAGCTACTATTTAACTTTTCCTCATTAGCTTTAGCCTGCCATCTCCCGTGAGTAATTTCACCTGGAGTTAGAGGTGGGCCTCCACTAGTCATCATGTCTGCAATGGTCTGCATACATGCTTACTGAGGCACAGAGTGTAACAGAGCACAGATATTTTTTGATATTGTACTGAAATTTGAAAATCTTCCTTTCTCTCTGTCTGTCTCTTTCATTCAGTTTTCAGTTACAATTTTCAAAGTGCTTTATTGACATATTAGCATCCATCAGGTTTTAAATGGATCCTGAAATGCAGGTGTTCCATACCAAAATGGCTCCAGATCTGAATGTGTGTAAACGAATGCTTACTGACATTGATGTGAATGATTTTGTATCGATGCATAAAAACAAAAGAATAGATTTTTTTTTAAATGTAATTAAATAAGCCTATCGTACATATTGTTTCATTGTAGGCTAAATAAATAATTATTGGCGAGTATTCACGCAAACATAGTCGGTTTATGTCTTAAGTGAACATCATTTACTCACCCTCAAGTTGTTTCATACCTGTATGTATTGAAACCTGTATAAGTTGTATATAGATAAACTGTATATACTGTCAGGTAACATAAGAGCAATATAAAAATAAATTTGTAAAAAAAAAAAGTAAATGGTGTAAACATAATTATTCAAGAAGACCTTTTTTTTGTCTCTTTTTTTGCTCTCTATCAGCATCATGATCCTCGTCCTGAAGGCTATGATGATGTGCTAAAATACCTCAACACTGTGTTCACTGTTATTTTCTCTGTGGAATGTGTTCTCAAGATCCTGGCGTTTGGTATCATGGTAAGCTAACACTGGAAATGTGATACAGTGCATAATATATATTCTGAAATGCATTTCCAACATACATTATTACCTTTATATCTTTCAGAATTATTTCAGAGACACATGGAATATATTTGACTTCATCACGGTTCTAGGAAGCATTGCTGAAATTGCGGTTGACAAATTGCAGAGTGAAAAAGTGAGGAATGTGTGTGTTGCGATTAGAGCTGCTCGATTCTCGATAAATTAAGCGTCACAATTTGTTTCTTCAAAATAGAGATCATGATTCGCCCACGTTTATAAATAGACAACTAGACAACATAACATGCCATTTACTAGAGGTTCTGACAAAATCTTTATGGCTGCTGTCTATTTAAAAATATTGCATTAATTAGATTTTCTTCTTCTTCTTTTTTTACGGTTTGAATGAATGATTCAATGACTAATAAAATGTTTATCAGTTACTTATCTCCACTTACTGGTGTAACAATGTAATCAGTACAATCTTTATTTGAAGCGTTACTTTCAAAATGTGATTTACTCTGATCGCTACGGTAGACATCAGTGTTTATATCCGAACTATAAACTTTTATCCCAGTAATTCTGTGATAATCTAAATTGTATAATAATCATTCTGTGTTTTATGCCTATACATGACAACTTTTCTTTCTGGATCAGCAGCAGCACTAATGCAGATCTAAATGTTTGCTGTGATCGTACTTGTCATAGGTTTAATAGACAAAGCCAAATCATTTTAATTTATGAATCAGATTGCGTGCTGTTTGAATCGAGATTGTGATTTTTTAAAAACAATTAATTGTGCAGCTCTAATTCTGATTGATTTGTAGGCAGTAGTTGTTTGCATGAGCAATAATATCTGTATTCTAATAACTTTTTAGCCTATATTGATATGCATGCGCAAGCTACTTTTGATTGCTATGTACTCAGTATTTTTTTCCACATGTAATGACCTTTATATTCTATTTTGTCTCCAGTATTTATTTGCATAAGCATCACCTCTGTGTTCTGATTGGTTTTTCAGCCTTTTAGTATGGGCTTTCTTAAGCTATTCCGGGCAGCTCGGCTGATTAAACTTCTGCGTCAGGGCTACACCATCCGTATTCTGCTGTGGACCTTTGTCCAGTCCTTCAAGGTCAGACATGTCTTTAACTCCATTGGCATGATATTGAGATCCCTTAATCTTCTTTTTATTCTTCTTCTTCTAAACACTGTTTTTGCTTTTATTTGAACCAAAACCACTTATTATATATTAAAAAAAATCTGTAAGTTTAACATGAGATTTGTCTTGCAGGCCCTTCCGTATGTCTGTTTGCTCATCGCCATGCTGTTTTTCATCTATGCCATCATTGGCATGCAGGTAAAGGTTGTCTTTGTCCCTAGACAGTCTGTCTCCATCTTTATATTCTTCTCTCTGTGTCTTCCTTCATTTCTGTGCCACATTTTCTCTTACTTTACTTTGTTAAGCCTGTAAATGTGACAGACACCTCTTATGTGTTTTTAATCTTACTAAAGGTATTCGGCAACATCAAGCTAAATGACAAAAGCCAAATCAACACACACAATAACTTTAACTCATTCTTTGGTGCACTCATGCTGTTGTTCAGGTAAGATTATGTTTATAATTTCTGCATCTGTTTTAATGTTCTTTCTTTTTGTTGTTAAAAACAGGTGCTACATTTTATTATATATTAATTATTTCACTATAAAACCTATACAATGAAGCAGACTTCCTTTTAAGGGAAGAATAAATGTGTCTTAATTTATGATATACATATATGTGTGTATGTGTTTAGGAGTGCAACAGGTGAGTCATGGCAGGAAATCATGTTATCGTGTTTAGGAGAAAAGGAGTGTGAAATAGACCACTCAATTCCTATCAACAACTCAACAAAGGGGATAAAAAAAGAATGTGGTACCGACTTTGCATACTTCTACTTTGTATCCTTCATCTTCTTCAGTTCTTTTTTGGTGAGAAGCTGTACAGTTTAATGACACAAATACACATCATTACAAACATTTACACTTAAAACCCACACACTTTTCACACCAAATCCATTTTTTATTTTTTGATAAAATACATTTATTTGGACAATTTGCAATTTTATATGTATTTCACAGTCTCCATTTTCACATCTCTATCTCTCTTTCAGATGCTAAATCTGTTTGTGGCTGTGATCATGGATAATTTTGAGTACCTGACACGTGACTCGTCCATTCTGGGTCCTCACCACTTGGATGAGTTTATACGGATCTGGGGAGAGTATGACCGTGCAGCATGGTGAGAGATGCAGCTCTCCACTCTTTTCAGTTGATCAAATGCAATACAAATGTTCCAAAAATGTGATGATAGACTGAATTTTTTCTTATTCTGCAAAAAATATTAAATGTATTATCTAAAATTTAACAGTATATAAAATTATATTATATATAAGCTTATAAAGATGTTTATTAACAGTGAACTGTATAATTTTGTTTTGATATTGTCAGTAATGCTTTTGTGTCTCTCTTCACTCAATTTTAAAAACACCGTAGGATGATTTAAAGGGGTCATATCATGGATAATCAAATTTCTTTGTTATTTTGATATAATAGTATAAGAAAACAATTTGTTTGCAGAATTCAGATCTCATTTACTGGCACAAAGCTGTGGAAATTGGTCATTCTGCGCATTTGATTTACAGCAGCAAAGAATGGCATGCTTGATTCTAAGGGCCCTATCATACACCCAGTGCAATCCAGCACCATGCGTGACGCAAGTGTGTTTTGCTAGTTTCAGCCTGACGCAGTTATCTTTTTCACGTACTGCACAAAGTTGTTTAAATAGCACCCATTTGCGCCTCCATGGGCGTGCTGGTCGGAAAACGAGGTACCGGTATGTTTAGGCGCGTTGTTGGCACGTTGCTATTTTGAGGCAACAGAAAAAGACTGCGCCATTGACCAACTGAAACCTGGTCTAAAGTCAATGGTGCAGTATTTTTTTTTGTTATTTAAAGAGCGCGCTAGTAATGGGCCTATAGGGGGGTCCACAGCGGGTCCACAAATTCCGCCATGTACCGTAAATAGCAACCCAAGCGCAACTGGCTTTTAAAGGGAATGGGAAATTACACTCTGATTGTTTTTTTTTTTTTCATATTAAGCCCAAAACACACCCATTACTCATTAGGAGAATAGGGACAACAATTTTAGACCATGCGCCGGACATTTCTCCCCAGTAGCGGCGCCAGGATTTTGATTGTAGGTGGGCCTCCAGAAAACTGGATGGGCCAGTTAAAATAAGCCAAATAGTCCCCTTCATCTCCGTTTCAGCGCTTTTCTGAGGACAGCGACCACGTAGCCTACCTACGCAACACGTTCTAATGAAAGTGCGTATGATCGTATCTATACCACGAATTGTATTTCTCGTGTCATTTATACGCCAAAAATGTTTTTGGTTTTTTTGCCTGCGCATGACACACAGTTTTCGCGTGCATATGGTACGCACTTTATGGCGTGTAATAGGCAGGCACTCCGCACCCCTAATCCTACCCAAGGGGTTTACAGTGCGTATATGCACGCAAAAACATGATTAAATGGCATGAGAAATAAAACTCTCTTGTGTCGCTGTCCTCTTGTCTTGGCAGTAAACATAACTTCATTGATCTCTTTTGAACGTTCAATAGGCTACACAAAAAGACTGAAACGGAATTATATATTTGGAGGGTCTGTTTCTCTCTCTCCATTTATTTACCAATCATCTTTCTTATAAATTCAGAATGACAGAAGAACATATCGTCGACATGAAATAACAGCAGCATTGAAACTGACACAGCTGCTAAACACAAACAGCAGGAAAAAACGATCAAAAATGATTTATCCTGTAGCTTATTTCTTCAGAATAATGAAATGAGTAACATATCTAAAACAACAGCATAACAATCCGATAGCTGATAACTAATCATTTGTGGAAGTACTGGTATATAGCCTACATGTATTTTATAATGGGTAATTTGTTTTTATTTTATTAACTATATTTCCCCGTCCTGGCTGGTGACTTTGCTTGAAACCATTCATTTTCCCCAGCGCTGCAGCATGTGCCCTGCTGGCTTCATGTTTGCCACAACCCTCAGAAAAATGTTTCCAGTCCTTGAAGCCCGTATTAATAAATCTATCCTCATAAGCTGCTTCAGGGAAATGACGACAAGACTTACAAAAAACAGCATCTCTTGAGATGCTGTATTCCAGCCACGGGAATTTTGTGTACCACCTGTCAGAAAAACTCCTATCTTTCCCTGATATGTGTGTGGCTGGGAATGTACGGAGTTTAGGCTGGCTTGCAGCCTCATCTATTGATGACAGGTCTAGCGGAGGCTGTGACAGGTATTCTTGGGGAACGCTGTTTTTGTTAGACTGCTGAACCCTGTCTCCTCCTATAACACATAAAATGCTATCATAAGTTACCTGTCTGCCTACTGACAATTATACATTTTTCCTTGCGGGGGTTCGTGGGTCGGCATGATTTTTACCACTTCATTAAGTTCTGTTTTGTATAAAGCCTTTCTTTAAAGTGAATTTCGTTTTGTATAAATTGTATCTTAATTTTAATCTATGTTTCATAAAATAATTGCCTAGATTTAATAAATGAGAAGCAAATATAGCCGACAATGTAATCAAGACGAGGTGCCGGCGCGACATTGGATTGCACATTAACTGGAGCGTGTCTCATAAAATGTTTTTTTTTTTTTACTTCACAGGCATTCTATATCCTAAATAGACTAGCTATAAAGCTTGAAATTCAAATTCGATACAAATCAATGCACAACTATTCAATACGAATAGAAACAGACTCTCTTAATCCAAATGTGCATTTCTCTAGGCCTAGGCGCATTCACTGCTATATTATTCTATTTATTAAACGTGTAGAATACTTTTCCAAACCGTTACATACAATATTATAAATATTATATTATTATAAATTCAGAAATTCATGAGATAAAAAACAAACATATTTGAATAACTTTTAAAATGAGGTGAAGTTGAACATGGAGCAGTTTTTCCCGTGTACGGGGATGGAAAACCCGGAGTGGAGTCAGAGCTGAGTGATTACAGGACGCTTAGAGTGGAGAGAGGAAAGTGTTTTCGCTCCACTCCAGGCTTTGATCACATCCCCCTCAGTAATGTAAATAGGCTACACTTCATCTTTCCTTAATTTAAGACCTATTCAAACTGAAATTAAGACATTTATTACACTATTTGAGAAACGTAAGCATATTTACGGCCTTAAAATTATGAAAAGTGAATAAAAAAAATTAGGACAGGCGGGAACCCTGCAATTAACAGAAATCCGTCGTAGCGGCGGAGAACTTTAATCCCTGATACAGACAGCCTTTGCGGGCGGCCTAACCTTACTTGCCTTGCTGGTGTGAGGGGGTGGCTACTGGAGGACTTGTTGGGGAAAGGGCGGCCGAGCAGGACGGAGTTTCCTCCTCCTGGTCCAGCTCCTCTGAGCATTTTTTGCTGAATTGAAATGAAAATAAGCTGCTTTGTTTTGTTTTGCGTTTCATATTAGCTACTGTATGTGTCTGTCTCATTGAGCTTGCTTGAAAAGCTTTCGCGCTAAAGTCATTCATTTCATTGGATCGCTTGATGGTGACGATGCAGCCTGTGGGCAGGCTTAAGAGTCCACACGTGGGGTAGAAGCCGCTGATTGGCGCTTTCACTCAAAGCTTTCCTCTGGCTGCTTATTGGATGAACTGGGTCAAAATGGGTGGGCCCGGACCTAAAATGGGTGGGCCCAGGCCCACCCGGGCCCAATGGTAGCGCCGCGGCTGTTTCTCCCGTAATTAATCTAGCAAAAGTGGATTCGATCCCCCAAGTGCACTTGCGCCGTGCGCTTTAGACCATGTGCTTGGATCATAAAATAGGGCCCAATGGTTCAGAGAGATGGCTTCAAATGGTCATGAACTTGATGATGGCTTTTGGTGAAAAAAATCACTAATGTATGATATGACCCCTTTAAAGTATATTTCATGAAAAATGACCACTCCTACATTTAACTTGACATTGTCTATTTACCATTAACGGACAGTATTTCCTTCTCCAGTGGAAAACTACACTATAAGGAGATGTACAAAGTAGTACGCTCAATATCACCTCCTCTGGGCTTTGGAAAGAATTGTCCCTACAGGGTGGCATGCAAGGTTTGGCTCACCCACGAAAAAACTACCTCTCTGCCTCTCTCTCTCTCCTCCTCTTCTTTTATCATTCCCCACTTCTTCACTAGCTACCACCCTTTACTCCCCTCTCGTTCCTGTGATTTACTCCAGTGCTACTTTCCACCGGGTCAAAGACTGGCAGAGACAAGAGCTCAGTGCACAGAGAGACAGCTCATCCCTTTGGCCCGCATCCTGCTCCTGAAGTGTGAATAACTGCTGCAGTTAATGACACTGAGAGCCATCTATCAGTGAACTCCATTAGATAATATCTAACACTGCCAACGGATGTCAGTAGGGATTCAGTCTCTCTGTGTATGAATTGGATTTGGGGCTTTTAGTGAACATAATTCCATAAATGTGGGTTTAAGGTTAGAGGAGGGCAGACTCCTCGTGTTTACCATTGTCTCACCTGTTTGTAAATCAAGAGAAGATTATGCCCCTGACCTACCACAGTGTCAGAAAATAACTTTATATTTCTAAGGGATATATTTGCTACGTGTCAGTTTTTACTTGATGAGGGCATATTTTTTTTGGTCAGGGGCTGATCACCCCTGGTAGGGTTTCCCGGGCGAGAATCTATTAAAGACTCGAAATATCCTATGACCACTGGTTCATCACTGAGGATGTGTCCGAGTAGCATCGGAAGATGTATATCTATCTAAAACAACTACATTTGTATATTTTATTGTATGGTTTATTTTTTTATCTCATTAAAATAAAATCTAAATAATTAACTAGATCATTAAAAATGTCACAAAATACATCTGATGTTAAAAATGTAACTTCAGGAATTCATGACAGGGAAAAATGAATTTTGTTGGCATTTTTACCCAAAGTCCCTGCTAATTTCTGACCCTAAGCAAATTTACCCCTGTGGGTTTATGTATTATAATATCAGGGTTTCCTTTTCAATACACCCTGTCAAACCCTCGGATCCACCTGCTTGACTCTTCAGATCTTTGGCTGTTTTAATATTTTCTCTCCTATAGCCTCTTCTATGCCTGCATTGCATAGAAAAACCTCCACCTGGCCTCACCTCTGTTTAATCAGTTTCCCTTTTGACCGTTTTTCATTTCTTAAGTATGAAACGCATTTAAATGACCTTCCCTTTCCTGTCTCTTCCTTCTTCCTCTATCTTTTCTGTTGTTTCCTTTTTTCCTCCACGCCAAACTTCCTCTCCTCCCTCGTTCCTTGGGAATGCCCAATTCTTCTTCCTCCTCCTCCTCTTCATCACATTGCCCCTGGTGACTACCCCCTCCCAGTGGCCGTATTCATTACACTGATATGTACGAGATGCTGACCTGCATGTCGCCACCGCTTGGTCTGGGCAAGAAATGCCCCTCCAAATTGGCGTATAAGGTAGTCTGCAGTATTACAATTTAAATGAAGTCTGCTTGTTTTCAAGAGGCTCAAGCTAAAGGATGTAATTACAGTGGCCTCAATTATTTATTTGTATTTATAAATACGTTATTTACTCAAAGTATTTGGACACTTAAGCCAAAGTATATGAATATCTTTATGTAAAAAATATATTTTTGTATTATTTAAAAGGATATTGATCCAAGTGACAATTATTTGTGTGACACAAGTTAGTTAAAAATAAGTTCTAGTATAATTTGTTTGCAGATAACTCTTGATTTCATGTTTATCTAATGCAATGATATTTATAGTGTTTTAGGGCCACTGAATGTCAAATAATTGCGATACATACAACTATATTATTATAATTCATAGATCATCAGTGATGTTATTGTTTGTCATTGTCTTTTAATCATCCTACCATAAAGTCCCTGTACATCCACCAATGATACTTTATTTGAATATGTCACCTTAATGTCTCCAAAACACTGGCATAACCCTGACGCTTATTCCCATGTTAAAGACATGTTGCAAAGGGCATATTCATAAAGTGTGATCCTTCAGACTTTTCCAGTTTCACATATGAAATGCATACATTTCTACTCTGTCTCTATCCAATATATGTGTTTCAACTGTGTGCATGAATGCGTGGTGTTGTGACATCTTTGTGTTAATTGTAAAAGTTAAACAACAACTAAACCTAGATGATTTTTTGTTTTTTTTAAATGAGCACTCACTTTTTAGTTTTGCAATTCTTGAATTTAATTTGTATTTTGTCCTGGTGGTGACTTGTTCTCAGCGGTTGGTTTTGATGAACATGCCAGTGGATGAGGACATGTCCGTCCATTTCACCTCCACACTTATGGCCCTGATACGCACCGCACTGGACATTAAAATCGCTCGAGGTTGGCATCACTGATCATTTACTCTGATTTGTTTTGTTACTTTTTTATTTTCTACAATAATATTTTTTCAACTGTTTCTAATGGTTCAATTGTGTAACAGGAGGTGAGGACAGGGGTCAGATGGACGTAGAATTGCAGAAAGAAATCAGTGTCATCTGGCCACACCTCTCCCAGAAATCTCTTGATTTTCTTGTACCCATTAACATAGGTGAGAGATCCTGTATGGCAGGTTTTTGTATTCTTAAAGCTTGAACAACATTTATCAGTATAATTCACCTTGGTTGTGAAAGTTCAGCTTGTTGTACTAGTTTGGCCACTAGAGGCGTCCACTTACTCCCCTAAAAGTGAGTGTAATTTGCACCCTGCATTGAAATGTTGTTTTCTACAATAAACAAACCTTTTTTTCCAGCCAGTGACATGACCATTGGGAAGATCTATGCAGCTATGATGATCATGGACTACTACAAGCAGAACAAAGCTAAGAAGCTCCGTCAACAGCTTGAAGAACAGGTAGAGATGTATTTTATCTCCTGCAACACGAACTCGAGAGCTAAAGAACAGCCGACTCATGGCCAACTTTCGGCCAATTGAATCAGCTTATATATGCAACATCTAACTGTATAGAATGGGGTTTTGAAAAGACACAACAGAAAAGCCATCATATTTTCGCTATACTTCCTAAAGCTGGAAAGATGTGCTTCTTTGTGGGGAACTAGGTCACTGTGTCAATGGAGAGATTGTGCTGACCATCTAATGTTGTCTTGCAGAAACATGCACCGATGTTCCAACGCATGGATGCATCCTCACTGCCACAGGACATTCTCTGTAGTGCCAAGGCTATGCCGTTCCTGTCCCACAGTGCAGGATCTGCCCTGTAAGTGTACATGTTGTGTTCATGTGTGTGTGTATATATATATGTATACGTAGTTTTTAGTATGTTTTTGTTTTTGTTTTTAGATTTAATTATTAACTCTTTCCCTGGCATTTACGAGTTTTCTCGTCTTTTATTAGATAGTGCTTCCCCTTTTTTACGGCTTTCCATTTTTTCACTGCTATACGGTAGGGGGCGCTATTACACATCTTCTGAAAGAGAACTGAATCTCCTGATCAAAACACAGGCGAAGATGCAGAAACAACCGATAGCATATGTACTCACATATGTATATGTATAATAACGCGATCACCAACAATAAACAGCATAAATCAAAACTGAATAACGTTACTGAATGAAATGTCGACCTAGGATGAACTATATGACTGTGCAAGCTTTGGGGGAGTTGATGGAAGTTGTCTATACCATCAATGTTTTGATCATCGGTCTGAATCTGATCCAGATGTAGTCTTTGACAAAAAAATTATTTTCTCAGCTTTTTGCTTAAAATGTTTTTGTTTTTTTTATGAAACTTACTCACATTCAAGTGTTGATAAAAAAAAAAAATGCATGAAACTAGAATACAACTTTTTTTTGTTTAAAAGCAGAGGGTCTGTTCTTTCTTTTGATATATTGCATGTTCAGATATTCATGCAACAAAATATTATGGGGGCAAACTGGGGAAAAACGATGGCGGGGAACAGACAACTTTTTTTTTAAACACCGACGGGGAAAGAGTTAACTTATTTAGTACTTCAATTTTAACTAAATTAAATGTCCATTTTCAAAAAAAACTAAATAATTCAAGTAATGATTTTTGTGATAAAGATTGACATTTTTTTTTACATAACATACAATTAACCTAGCATGAACAATAGCATCAAATATGTATATCCCCCTCTTAAAATCCAAAGTAAAAGGTCTTAATCTTTTTCTTTTTATCCAACAACGTGATATAAACTGTTGAACTGAATTGACATTTTTAGTTATTTACTAATTTCTGATCCCCCAAAACAAACCTTTTTTATTGACACATTTGTGGTGCATACCAACATGAGCATAATTGGCAAGTTTATCTGTTGTTTATTCAGCACTAGAGGTGGGTTTGTGGCACTGAGTCCCATCTCCCCTCAAGATCTCTTCATGCAGCCCTTGGGCCAAGGCAGCATGGAGGAGAGGGAGGAATACCAACACCACTATCACCTCCAGAGCATGGTAGGAGAAACTAGATCCTAAAAACACAAACAAATGCATTTCATCTCAGACATATTGGCACAGTAAGCCTTGACTTGTCTTGCATTTTATTCATTGTTTTACATATGTGCATGAGATACCTGATAGCTACTTTGTTAAGTGAAACATTCAAATTCACTATCTATTTAAAATTCTCAAACAGTATGTGGATTCAAGCTCATGCTCATTTTTTTATTCCATGACGGTTTATGAATAATTCAGGTTATAAAACAGTTACCAAAGGTAATAGGGTCTGAATACCACACAGCCAAAGGAATATATAGGTGTGGAATATAAAGTTAGAAAAAAATATTCTGAATATATTTTGAGATGTGATTGGCAAAGCACGGACTTTAATTGAGACTGTGTCTGAGACTGTGGGTAGTGTGTATGCTTATGTAGACAACAACAAACAAACAAAAAAACAGTGGTATAAGCAAAATAATTGACTCTACAAAAAATATTTGAAACAAACAAACAAAAACAAAAGATAATTGAAACAAACAAACAAAAAAAATTGAATTGCTAATTCAAATGTCCATTGTCAGTTGTGTGCTAAAAGTTTATTTTGTGAACTTGGACTAAAAGTCACAAAACTCTACCTTTCATATCTTTTTCTACTGTTTTTTTTTTTTTTTTTTTAGATGTCTGGCAATGGTTTGTAGATTCGTTTAAGCTATTATAAAAAAATTCACAGCAAGAGATATAATCAACACTGTCCAGATTTGATCAAAAGGCCACGCTATTTGTAAATTACTTAATTCATTGAGTGGCTGCCACTCTAAAGCACATAGAAGAGATACAAATTGGACTGACGTCTAATCTATCATGAAGTCATCTGCATGGACATCACCTCTCTGGTTCACAACCTTGCATGATACTTCTACATTTCCTGACTCATTTTCTTTTCACATTTTGCAGCTTTATTGCCATCCCTTTATTATTTTCCTTCTTGCCTTGTAAAGGAAGAGATTTTAGAGAGTTGTTTTTTTAAGGTTCAGACGGGTGTATTGATGTGGTTTCTCAAGGTTAGACTGCTAGGTCAAGATAACATCCATCACTTATATAACCAGTGATCAGTTATACAGTCTTTCTGTGCTCTTATCTGTACTCTTATTTTCTTTCCCTCTTGGTAGCTTTTTCGTTGCCTCTCTTTCATGAACTGTGATATAATGCTAGATGTCTTAAGGGATTTTAAGTTGGTTTATGTTTGAAACTCTTTTGTGCAAGAGCGCTTGTGAGTATGCCCAATATGTGTGGCTTCTGCTTTGAAACTATCTACACCCCCTATGAGTTGCTTATGCGTATTGGCTCTTTGTTGTGCTTATGGTGCTTCACTCTTGCCACTTTACTTTTCCTCTATTCTATCTTTTTGAATATAAACTTATCTTTTCTTATCTCTAAATGAACACTTGTTCCCAATCTGCTTCTAAAAGAGTATAACATTAGCCAGGTTGTTACTTTAGGATTATTACATTGTCCACTTCTGATGGTGGATAGAACGAATGGGCATTTGGTGCAATGATATTTAGAGAATTTTTGTTTTTTTAGTAAGGATTGAATGTCTCTTCCTCCTCCCCGTTTTTTCTCTCTCTAACTGCGTAGGTGCCAGAGCACAAAGAATTTAGCAGTGTGATGTGCCCCAGTAGCATGCAGGCCGATCCTCTGCAAGTGCCAGGGAGAGGCGTCTCTATCCGAGCCTCTTCCATGCCTCGCCTGGAGGTAGAGTCACAGGTACTACCTGTGTTAGCCTAGCCTGCACTGTGGTTAGCATCAGTGTTGGCGTTGGTCCCAAAGAGGGAATGGAAGAAGTGGGTAGAAAGGTGTAGTTTGGGATTTGATGGGACTGTAATGGCTCAACCTGTTGGAAAATCTAAAAACTCAGATTTGAGTGGTAACATTGTATGTAGTCATGCCTCTGAAAATATTAAGTTTGAGTTTAAAATATTAATTATGGTAAAATAATTCTAATTTTCTAATATTGTTATATTTAAATATATTTAAATAATTTATATAAATATTAAAGTAATATAAATGAAAAGTGTTAATGTCATATTTGCTTTAAATATGGTAAAATATTTTAGACGGTTGATTAAATGGTGTGCTAAAGGTCAACCTGGTTAGAACTGGTGGTTTAATTGAATGGGAACCTATGGTGTAACCAGCTTCCAGAAACCAATCAGTTTAACCAGCTTGACCACCCTTTTATTTTCCTTCAGCAGGGAATGTTAGGAGGTGGTGGTTGCCTTTGTTAGAACTCAGTTCAGAAACTCATTTCATTTACATTGTTTAGTGTTATGTCATTATGCACGAGAAAGAGTATTTAAAAGAGAAAGAGTGTGTAAATATTAAACCATAACATTACTTTTTTTTCGTTTTTTGTGTCTGTGTTTGGCCGTTTGTTGATGCGTGTGTGCTCTTGGGGTTTGTATGTGTGTTCTGTGTGCACATGTACAGCAGGTATCTTCAGAGAGCAAACTGATGAAGCGTTCATTCTCCACGATTGGTGATCAGTGTGTGAATGGTGACTGGCAGGAAGAGTTCTCTCTGGAGAGGGTGAGCCCTGACCGACTGGAGAGACCCAGACAAAGAAGCTTCAGAGGTGAGTTTGCAGTAGGGCTGTCAGAAGCGTGGGTACTAAAGTACCATGTCAATACAAAAATTAAAATAAACATAATGATACAAGTCTTTCAATGAAATTGGACTTGTGTACTCTGTGACGATTCCCAGGTCAAAGCCACATTTATATGTGTGTCTTGTGTTTGCACATATGCTTATGTTTGTGCATGTGCAGCTGTCAGATCAAACCTGCGGGAGCCAGTGGACAAGGAGAGAGGACGGTCTAAAGAGCGAAAACACCTGCTGTCTCCAGACGTGTCTCGATGTAACTCAGAGGAAAGGAGTCAGTCCCAGGAGAGACCCCACTCTCGGTCACCCAGTGAGGGCAGGAACCACACAACCCTCAGACAGGTGAGGACACAAACACATGTGCACTTTTACCCAGCAGAATATTTAGTGTTTTCTAGGGTAAGCAAACATATTACTAATTCAAAGTCTATGGTCGGTAAGATATTTTGTTTTCCACAAAAATCACCAAATCAGCACATTGGAATGATTTCTGAAGGATCATGCGACACTGAAGACTTGAATAATGGCTGCCGAAAATTCAGCCTTGCCATCACAGGAATAAATTATATTTTTAAATATATTAAAATAGAAAGCAGTTATTTTAAATTGTAATGATATTTGACTATTTTTACTGTATTTTTGCATTCATGGTGATCATAAGGTACTTCTTTCAAAACAAAAATCGTACAACCCCAAACTTTCGAATGCCAGTGTACATTGAAGGACTTCTAATTATGCATTTATTTCTTCCCTTCATCGCCTAATTTGTTTCTTTTTCTGTCTGTCTGTCTATTTACCTACAATCCTATAGGGAAATAGTTCAAGCAGCCCAATTCCCCCCACTTCTGATTCAGGGACGCCTCGAGGGCGTCGGCAACTCCCAAAGACACCTTCTCGTCCTCGGCCCCACATCTCCTACTCTCCTTTAGTGTGCCGTGCCAATCCCGAGCTGGGGGAGGCTCAGTCAAGAGCCAAGCCCGCAGAGGAAGGGGAGGAGCCAACCGGGACTGGTCCTGGCACCGCCATGGCCCACTCCACCCCTCACCGATACATCTCGGAGCCATACCTGACACTGCAGGAGGACGTTAACAGTCCGGACTCAACCGGTGTGGAGGAGACTCTCACTTTCGAGGCTGCCATAGCAACCAGCCTGGGCCGCTCCAACACCATCAGTTCTGCCCCACAACTACGTCACTCCTGGCAGGTGCCTAATGGGCATTTACGTAAACGACTAGGACAAGCCACGTCTGGGACGTCAGGCTGTGAGCTTCTCAGTGACACTGATGAGGATGACCGGTGTTAGGGGTGTGTAGAAGATTCTGTGTCACCGTACGGGGTGGATTGATGCCTCTGGACTTTGTGCCTCAATCTAAGGAAAAATATGCCTGTGTGTGTTTATTTGTGTATCTGTGAATGTGGAGTCTGATCAGAGTTGTGTAATCCTCTCAGAAGAACCGTACTAAAGATCTGAAGATCACAGCCTGCTTGTGGCTAAATGAAAACATTCTGAAATGATCAGCAGTCCTAGCATGAGCACACTTACACTTTCTCTGGACCCACCTCGCAGACCAAGCACAGGCTAATGCAGATGAATCCAAACTCGTCATTAGGATTCGGGCCATGCCCGAACGCACTCAGGTTTCCAAACCTGCCTAAACATTTTGAGACGTCCCATCAGCAGAATACCCGTATAATGCCGATAAGGACAGCGTGTTCAAACAAAGCGTTTACATAGTCTTTTCCCAGCATGGTATACAGCAACATACATGTGGATGACACTTTATTTTTTATTTTTAGAGGCTGATGGGCAGAGAACAGATTCGTAACCAGGGCTTTGACATCCTGATTGTTCTGCTACCTGTGTCATTGGTTCATTTAGGAGGTACACACACACATACATTCCAGTACACACACTCAGAGCGCATGCAGTGATGTTCAGTCTGTCCATGACGAGAGGTAAATACCCCTTTAACTACATATCGTAATAATGACTGACATTCCGTGAAGGTAACAGGGACTTGAAGGACCTGATGAATTGTGCATGACGTTTAATGCAAGTGGATCCAGGTGACATCCTGGCCTTTAACAATAGAGTCTATATGGAGGACTCGTGTACCATATGTAAATATTACAAATCCGGTATATGTACTGAGAAGTCTTCAAGCCATGTTTTCTGTAAAGAACCTAAATGTTATCTTTTGTGACACGATGACCAATCCATGTCCTTTATACTTGTAATGCAAACTATTTGAAATGGACATGGTTCACACACTCCGAGTTCTGTTTGATTAGACTGATCATTTCATTCTAAACCAGCTGATTTTTTCTTGGCCCTTAAGAAATCTCTTAAAAGTCTCTCTTTGGGTGAATCTCACAGAGCCTGTCTGGGTCATTATTTCACCCCAAAAACCAAGAGGAAAAAAATAAGCAATTATATTTTGCATATAATCCCTATTTTAATACCATTACAAATATTTGCATTGTAACATATCATGTTGTGTACAGTAAATAAAATAGAAAAGTAAAATGGGTTGCTTCAAAATGCAAAAACATATTTAGTTGTGAAGTATTTATGTTGTAAAATCTTATGAAAATAATATGATCAATTATAAAACTGTACAAAATCTCTTAAGTTCTGGATGCATTGCAGTAATGATAATTTGGAGGAAATTTTTCATGAAAATAAATGTCAATGCAAATTATCTTAATTGTACAAAAATAGGTTTCCTTGCTTCCTATGCAAATTATCATTTAAAAAAAAAAATGTGGGGGGTATAAATATGACCTGAACATGTTTTAGTGTGATTCACCCCTCAAGCAGCCTGGTCTCACCCCAAAACGTCATATACTGACGGGTCTTGACCATACGTCAACATACGACGAAAAGGGTACCCCTATAACGTCAATATGAGACGCAGACATAAGCGCACCAGCAGCGCCTCCTAGCGGTACCCTAACGCATACCTAAACCCAACCATACCCGAATCGTCACACATGGACGTTAAAGGGTACCCTTTTCGTCGTATGTTGCCGTATGGTCCAGACCCGTCAGTATGTGACGTTTTGGGGTGAGACTGTGTTACCTCAAGCACTATTAATAGAATGGGAAAGCAATTGCAATGAGCGTTTGATGCCTTTGGGTTCATTTGTAATGTTTACTGTGAATTTACATTTATAGTTTGGCTTAGAAACTGAATGAGTCCTGTAGTTTAAATTGATGGCAAGCATCAAATCCCTCTTACGTGCTTGGCCTAGCAGAAATGCTGCTCTTATGAATGCATTTGTCTAAATTTAAAATGTGTTTAGCCCGAATGTGGGTGAGTTGCGATTGAAATGTAGCTGTAGGAAACGGGGATAACGTGTAAAATTATTCTTTAGAGTATTGTAGCGGAAATATGGAACAATTGGTCACCCAACATGCCACTTCAGACCGGCCTCTCTCAATGCCCCTCAAAAACTGCAAAGAAAAAAACAAAGATAATTACATTAGTGTTTTTATTTAAAAAAAAAACACATCTTGGGTTAGTTTCTGTATATCCAGCATCTTAATAAAAAACTGTTTAAGATCAGTTGCCCTTCAAGAGAATTTCTGTATCATGTGTTGTGTTGTAATTTGTTTTCTTGACATGTTCCTGAATGTGAATAGAGAGTATTTGATACTTGTTCTACCTGACCTACTGGGGGTCGCTGCCTTGTGAATTATATGAAATAAAAAAAATACCCGTTGCAGCTGAGTCTCTTCTTCCTAAATCTCGATGTTCTGTGTGGTTTGTTTAATAGTTTGTATATGATGCTATGCCATGTGTCAGTGGTTAAGAGTTGATTCTGTGCTCTAGCATATTGCTCTAAGGGTGTTGAAAACTATTTCTTCTTTATGGCTCTATTGGCAGTATCACGTTTATTTATAAACTCAATTTCAAACTGTGATATTCTCTATAGCGCTTCAGCAGCGTGTTGTGGATGGTGATTTACTGCTGCTGTCTATATTTGGCCTGTCCCACTTTCGTGGAAGCCCAACCATCTGTTTTTCTGTAGAAACAAAAAGTGAGAATGCCCACAACGTGCAACATATATAGTCTTAGACTGTAAGGATAATTTTAGAAACATTTCTGAGGAAAAAGATACCGGTGATCCCACGTTGGTTGGTTGGATGGATGGATGGATAGATGGATACCTCAGTTTCTATATGACATGAATGATCCTGTCCCACTGCAATAGTATAGTAGGGTACATTAAAACAGCCTTGACTCTAAACAGTGAGAGATATCTCACTGGCAGGTGAAGCGTTCTGCCTTTGATGCTCATGGGTGAGTGAAGCCAAGAACGCTATATAGAGCTGAACCTGTTCCAGGTGCTGCCAATCTGTGTGTTACATCAGGTCAGCATATGAGGGGGCTGAGGCGAGACAGACCATCTGCCGATAAAATCACTAAACCAATACATACACACGTCTGTTTGTTTGTATATAGGAGCTGTCACATTTTAAGAAGGGACAACATCGTGGTAAACATTTTTCTTTTTGCCAGAGTAGCAGTCAAAAATCCATAAATATCAGCATTGGAAGAAGGATACTTTCATGCTTCAGAGTCACTTTGTGTAATGAGTCTTTCTAAACGATATCCTTGGTGACAGATGACCTATGAATTAAATGATGTGTGCATTTATTTACAGATATTGCTGTCTATTAAATTTTTGTAATTGAAAATTAAAATTCTATTTGTTTGGATTTGACATTAACTCTTGATTTGACACCTTTTTTTCCCCAGTGACTTTCTTTTGCTGAATGTACTTTTCAGTTCTGTGGTAAACCTAACATTAGTATGTGAGCTGAAGCTGGGTAGGGAAAGCATCACTCTGTGTATATAACAGCAGCACTTTTTCATCACAGATCGAAAAGTGATCTTCTGTACTGACGCAGACGGATGAAATGCCTTGCTATATTTAGGGAGAGCCAGTGTGTATTTGTAATAATCGGTTGCGCACAGCCCCAATACTTATGTTTTTCTTATGTGCATTGGAATTGTGTGTGTGTGTGTGTGTGTGTGTGTGTGTGTGTGTGTGTGTGTGTGTGTGTGTGTGTGTGTGTGTGTGTGTGTGTGGTAACCGTTTATCCGGAGGAGTTTGAGAAGTGCAGGTGCAGCTTTACTTTCAAGTAAATATTTGTATCTCTATTATTGTTCATTATCATTATAATTCATTCCAGACAAGAATTTTTGTATCTCATAATTCATAGCACCAATGCACCACTGTTATAGACTTGCACATGTGAAAGACATAACGATGGATGCAGTATTTTTTTTTATAAATGCTGTAACCCATAATAATAGCACCAATATAGTAACATTGTTATGGGAATAGACGTGTAAACAGATAATAAAGGCTAGAGTATTTAATTTTTTATATTATTTTTATACTTTTATTATACTTTTTTTATGTTTCTACTCTGTTTTTTTGTGTGTTTTTTTACAACCACTTAAATTCACATTTGCATTCTAGTGTTCATTAAAAGGATATTTCCACTGAAAATCCTCTCAGCGTGGGGTTAATTTGACACAACATTTGCAACAGTTATATTGACTAGAATGTGTGATATGAAATGCAGGCTACTGTTTAACCACCAGCTCTACAATTCTCTAGAGATATAAAATTGTTCTTGAACCACATATTTGTGTTCATATTTTCAGCGGTGTCGCATTTGGACAGGACCTGACTGATGAATACTGAGTAGAGACTGTCTTCTAGACCAATCACACCGTTAAGAGGAGCCAAGCAGCCATGCCTCGCACCCTTTACCGTAAGTCACTTCTATAAACACCTTGTCACATTCCTCACTGGGATCATATAGTGTGAATAGAGCAGACACGCACACATATGCTTAGGAAAAAGAACTATAATGATTAGACCATGCCTGGGGTAAATATGATTCATTATGCACTTAGGAGATCAAATATTATGCTTTCGATCTTACAGAACTACACAATAAATCACTAAGATCACAATAAAGCACGGGTGAATAAACAGTATGTTTTAACGAAGGATCTGCAATCTGATGCTCATCAATGTGGCATTTGATCTGTTATTGATCCTGTTAAAAGATCCTGTAGAGAAGTGCTTCAGGACCCAGGGTTGATGTTGTGGTGGTGACCCTTCCTTTGGTTCATGTGGGAGGTGTTATGATCCCTCTTCATCAGGGGCATAGTTAGGGCATAGTCCAGTTTCTGTAGTGGGATCTACATTTCTTATGCATTAAGCTGTGCCATGGAGTGAGTGTGTATCTGGCACAGCCCATCTCTGGCATTTCTCCAGGTCCAGGTCTGTTTTAGTGCCGTCCAGGGGTCAAAAACTGACCATACCTCCTTCTGAAGCGCTCACAGACCGAAGCCATGCGGGACTCCCAAACTCTGCTCAAACTTCTCTACTGCGTAGTAAGTGTTTCTTCCTATCCTCTTATCCACAGCAAATGCTTGAAAGTAACTTTACATTTATTCATTTAGCAGATCTTCTTTTTATTGTTTGTAGAATAGTTGTTTTATTTTTGCGTTGGCACACAAAATCAGGCTCTTGGTCTTAGTAGTTTTGTCTCGGCAAGCACAGGTGAACGTATTCTGTATTTTTATCTCATCTGTATTTTGATGTGGTTTAAGCACTCTGTGCGTTCTGTGTGTTTGATCGACCCAGACCAGGCATGAGGCCCTCGTGACGAGGACAGGAAGAGGACAAAACACTTAGTTGGTTAAGGTTTTTATCTGACACACTTATTTGGCAAAAAAGTCACACTACAGCTACAGGTTTTATATAATTAATATATTGACTACGACAAAATCAGTTATAAATATTTTGTTGGTTCTCTCTTGTTTTTGCATTTGTTCATCATTTCTTTGTGTGACAGCATGGCCAAAAAATTTCATTTCATTGCATAATAAAACAATTGACTTTAAACACGATTACGCAATATACTTACAAACAGACTTTTTATTATATTTGAAGGGTGAAGATGTCAATTCTCCTAGGCCAGACATCACAATTGGTCACTACTGGGTTTTTTTTAAAGAAAACTTTTATTCAGCATGGATTATTTCATGATTTATTCATCTGAAGTCATTTATTTCAAATAAATGCTTCTTTTCATAAAAAAAATTTAAAAAAAGTTTTCACAAAATTATTAAACTGTCTTCAACATCAATAATAAGAAATGTTTCTTGAGCATCAAATCAGCATATTAGAATGACTTCTGAAGGATCATGTGACCTTGAAGACTGGTGTAATGTTGCTCAATATTCAGCTTTGCATCACATGAATAAATTACATTTCAAAATATAGTAAAATAGAAATAATATTTCACAATATGACTGTTTGTAATGCATTCAAATAAAAGCAGCATAAGAGACCACAAAATGATGTACATATATACTGTATATCTCAGTAACTTTAAGGTTTTGAGTCAAAATTGAATTTACACAAATGCAAAATAAAAGGTCAGTCATATATTGCTATAGCTGTTGGGTAAACAAGTTACACACAGTACATAATGTTTTAGATTGGGATAAGTGACAATATAATACCATGTGAAGTGAACTCATGATCTTTTTAGTAATTCTATAATATTTGGGAATGCCTTTAAATCTTTGATCTCTGTTAACCCTTTCATGCATGAATTTTTTTCTTGTTTTTTATCTCTCTCAGGGCATGAAAAACAAGATTAGATTTTTTTTAAAGAGATTTTCAGATGCCCACTTAAGTGGACAGCATGCGATGAACCAATGAATACAATTATATAACATCAAGTGAAAACTATCAAATATAGTTTATTAGGTCATTGATACTTTCTTGTGTGACTGTTGCCCCTGACAACCACACAGCCCAAGTTCAATGTCGGCTGGAGCGCTAGCACAAAACAGCTAATTCTCTTTGCAATGCAAACTAGCCAACCCCAACAACACCACAGGCTGTATGAAATGAAAGTGAAGTTCAGAGAGCTCTGGAGCCCATGTGAGAAAAGCAAACACAGGTTGTTAAGCAGTCAAAGGATTGCCTTCAGCTCGATGGCCGCATGGGAGAAAGCATTCAAACACTGAGTTTATTGAGGCTGGACTTATGTTATTATGAGGCTAAGATTGTTTTAGCAGACAATAACCATACTGCATGTCAAATTCAAACCTGTAAATACTCCTCTCCATGTAGGATGTTTCTGACTTGTGCCATTAAATAATGCAAACAGCATATCAGTATAGCAAAAGGTCTACATGTTTGCAGTACATCACAAACTGACACAATGTTAAGGAGAATGGAAAAAGTAAAGATAATCTCCACATCTGTGCTTGCTCTCATAACAAAGCTATGAGACTGTGTCATGGCAACTGTGCATATGTCTCACATACCATGAATTGTTGCTGATGAATCAATGAAAGGTCAGCGGCAAATAACAAATGTAGTACTTTACAGTCTTAATTATTTTTGGTCTATTTTTTACATAATTGGACCTATTCTTATGTGAATGTTTGTCATTGTTTATTGTTTATCTTACCTTATTTTTAAGTAGCAGGACCTCATCTTCACTTTGTGGTTGATACATTACTTTATATAATTTAGTATCTATGTACACACACACACACTTAGATAGATAGATAGATAGATAGATAGATAGATAGATAGATAGATAGATAGATAGATAGATAGATAGATAGATAGATAGATAGATAGATATGGATGGATGGGTGTGTGGGTGTGTGTGTGTGTGGGGGGGGGGGGGGGTGGATGGATGGATTGATAGTCAAAAGTCATTATCTGTAGACTAGAGATGGTTGTCCTCCTTTACAGGGTATTATGCAGCAAATGACCTTAGTATTGGGTGACCCCACTCAAGATGACCTCAACTGTCCTGATCACAAATACCACTGTGTCCAAGAGTCACAGGTAAAAATTAATCTTCATTTCCCTTTCAACTTTCTCTTCACCAACATTACCTTTGTTCTTTTTAGACGGAACAATCTCAAAGTATTTATGCAACCATGTTTATATGTATCTTCAACACGTTCTCACTCCCAACTCCCGGAGCGGGATTCGAGCTGTGGTCTCTGGAGTGGGAAGCGGACACTCTAACATCAGTCACTAGCGCCTCTTGAGATCAGGGGAATGAGGTTTACACGCACAACTCTTACTTGCCTATGGCAGTTACACTCATCCCCCTAAACCTCACTCCCATCCGGGTCACGGCACCAAATCGAACCGGTTCTACTCAACCTGCTCCGAGTGGGATTCGTACCATGGTCTTGGCGGGTGCTCTAACAAGGAGGCTAAAGACCAAACCCTCTAGCGTCAGCCACTAGAGCACCTCTTGAGATCAGGGGAGTGAGGTTTATAGCACAGCTCTTACTAGCCTACGTCAGTAACACTTGGCCAGGATGGGTCTTGATCTGAAGCACAAGGCAAGCGACTAAAAGCAATGATGTACCCTGCATCGAAAATGTTAAAGGGGTATCCTGTGTGTTAAAAAGTGATGCCCAGGTGTCCTGAACAAGTGTCAATGTGTGACGAGTTGGGAGTGAGAATGTATTGGTATCTTATATGATAAGATTATAACATATTTAATCATATTTACACAGACCTCTGCACTAACTCCTGATTTCTCTCAACATGGGAACAGGAGAGGTGTCAGTCAATAAATGGGAAAACAAAGTAACTTGTTAGTTATGTAAAAATGTAACTCAGATATTTTAAAAGTAATGTTACTTTGCTAGTTACTTGAAAAGGTAATCTGATTACGTAACTCGTAATGCGTTACCCCCAACACTGAAGATATCAATGGTACATTGTTTTATGACTGCAATAGAATCACTCCAAATCAGTTTGAAATGTCTGATGTGGCTGTATGTGTTTTTCTGTTATGGAGATCTGGGGGCCATGAATCAGTCCACATCACTGTGCTAACTTTATGAGCTGATAAAATTCAGTTTACTTTGGACATAAAAGTGTCACGAGACGCAGCGCTTCTCTGTGTATGATCACTGTTGTCTGGAAATCTCTCGGTGTTTAATTTCAAATCCAGACAGATATAACAGATATATTAAACATTGATTTTAGGATTGGTGTACATCATCTATATTCTGAACCTGAACTATATTCAGATATATACGTTTCTGTTCAATGCTATTTCAAGGAAGAAGACGTGGGAAAAGGAGCAAATGTTGCCATCTCTGGTTCTGCCTCTGTTGCCATGGTGGAAATTGAGGATAAAAATAAAAAAGTGAGCCAACATATGATGTCATTTCCTTTGTTACCTGATGATTTAAGTGTACCAAGGGCAATTTCAGATTCGCAGACTCTAGCAAGTGGATCTTTGGAAAGATTACCTAACCTAGAGATGGTAACATTGAGGTGCCAAGCTGATTCTACATATGAAACGGAATCTGAGTGGACTGAACCATCTGTTTTTTACCAAGAAAAGGCAATTGAAGGTGGGATAGACAAGAAGGAGGCCTTCATTTCCTCTCTCACGGTCAAACACACATCAAAACAACTCAATCTTTTCTTTTTCCAGAGACCACAGGGATGCTTGACCCTGAACGCAAGTCTCAACCTCGGACCATGAGGGGGAGAAATATTCATTCAACAGCAGGTGGATACGTCGCACAATCTGAAGAGTCTTTCAAGATGAGCACTGAAGTCAAATCAGAGGTCCAAGGTCAAACCAAGAAGCCCTTGCCGACACCACAGTTATCTGTTTCAACTCTGAAGAACAGTACAGCCGTTTCAATTGACACAGCCACAAATGTCCCTCTGACTGATGTTTTAGATGCAGCCAATGACAAGTCACGGACAAAATCCATTGAGGATTCAATCACAGCCCCAGGTGGTTCACCTCAAAATCTGACCAACGTAGCGGAAACCAGCACCGGCAGCACCTCTGTCAGTAAAGTAAAGTCACAGAAGAAGAATAAAGAAATCAGAGTGACTTTCAACCCTGGGGAAGCTAGTACTGCACTGAGAGAGAGAGGGGAAGAAAAGATAAAAGATACAGATGAGACTTCACAGATTAGACATGAACAAAAAGCATCTGTGAATGGAGAACCAGAGACTGATGATTGTTATTCAGGTGCTATTGCTGCCTGTCCAGGACATCCTACCACTGCGCCAAGTACAACAACAGAGACCCACTGTAAGTAAAAAAAAAAAATATATATATATATATAGCTATATATATATATATATATATAATTTTTTTTTTTTTTTTTAAAGCTGAAGTGTGCACATTTTCAATGCTAAACTTTTTTCTCCTACCCTAAATTAATATGTATGTAAGCCATTTGTTCTGTATGTTGATTGCCCCAAAAAGTGTGAAGACTGTTAGCAAAGTAATTGGATATTTCAATTATTTAAACAGGTTTTTAATTAAATTAAATGAAATCAAATCACAGTGAGAACTTACGTTCACAAAAAAGAATACTTGTATTATTATATACAGTTATTAGTATTATTATTGTTATGTTTACATGTTGTTGTTGTTATTATTTATTTATTTATTTATTTTGTTGTGCCTCTAGAAAGTTCCGACTCCTGCACATATTTTTTTCCCTCATATCTGATTTAGAAGTAATTTTAGAAATGATCAACAATGTCTAAGAAATGCAGATACAAAATATTAAAATATTGTCTCACTAATTGGCTTCTTTCTTTTTTTTGTCTAAGCCAATCAGATGCACAGAAACATACACAGAGAAGGAAGTCTAGTGCACACACCGGGTTTCAGAGGGCCAAGGGTAAGAACGGTTATCTCTTTTATAATCCATTAACATTCCTTTATCTTTACATTCATTTTTGTCATTAAAATGAAAGGCTTTACTTGTTTTGATAGTTCAGTGCGGTTTACATACTACACTGAAATGCTAATGGTGTTTGCAAGTTTCAAGCTAATATACTGATAAATGATAGCCTGGGAAAACCCAGACCACTTCCGGCAAATTTAGATTTGCTCTGCAAGTGGGTCTGGCAAAGAGCCCATTGAAACCCATTTCCAATCCGCCGAAATCGCGGCACCAATCAGAAACGTTTTACACGATGACGACAGAGCAGAGACGGTGACGCAGATTTTGTACATTACAGACATGGATGCCGCCGTGGAACATCACAACATCACTCGTTCGAATCAGCTATCGCGTCTGTTTCAAGCGATTTAAAATGGTCATTTTCGTTAACACAAACAGAGAATTGCTGAGAGTCTCGAGATGTTTCTCCGTCGCTCTGCATACGTCACATGTCATTCATCGCTCTGATTGGTTTTAGATCTTTCCGACGTCCGTTGGTCACGCCCCTGTGGAAATGAATTGTCTATGGAGCTTTGCCAGACCCTTACTCAGTTACAACTGAGAGGGTCTGGGTTTTCCCAGGCTAGATAAATGAGAGAAAAATGCAGCATTTCATAGAAAGTTCAAGAAAATCATTACAATCTTACAGACATGAATATATTCTATCATATTTTAATATTGAATGCAATATATGAATAGTGAGATGGTCCTTTTCTCCTTGCTCTAATACTGTGATTCTCACCCACATGGTCATCTCAGGCCCATTGCTAGCCTTTGTAGGAAATTGAGTTTGCAGAGGCATTATTCAATTAAGTGTGGAATAGAGGAGAAGAAGGGTCATTTACCTCCACTGAATGGATCTTATGAACAAGAACTGACTCATTGTATGACATTGAGAGAGAAATATTATCCTAAAAAGAGGAACAGGATTGCAGAATTTATTTAATAATGCCAGTGCTAGAGAGAGGAAAAGAAAAAGAGTAGGACTGACACTGCATACCATTTTTGAACCATTTTAGTGTACTGTTAACCTGTTATTTCATGCATCTATGTTATGTAAATTTAAGAATGCTTTAGCAATGTAATCCTTTACAGTTCATTAGAGAGAGAGAGAGAGAGAGAGAGAGAGAGAGAGAGAGAGAGAGAGAGATATCGTAGTTGCAATATAGGTCATTAGTTGAGCACTTGCGCCCTCCTGTGGTAGAAGTGGGTCTAGGGTGTTTTGATAGATAGATAGATAGATAGATAGATAGATAGATAGATAGATAGATAGATAGATAGATAGATAGATAGATAGATAATAAAGATAGATAGACAATAAACATATTATATTATATTATATTATATTATTACAATGACTTTTTTAGGGGTATCCAGGCCCACCTGGCTTACCAGGCCCTCCAGGTGAAAAAGGAGACAAAGTATGTATTAACCAATAATAATATTATAATCATATTATTACATAAATTGTAATCACATTTAAAAAAATAAAAATCTTTATTGTGAAGTCAAATCGTGTCATATTAATTTTTCAGTCGAACGAATGCTTTAATGGGTGTTTGCGTGTCACTCAGGGCTACGCAGGAGTGATGGGCCGGACGGGCCGGACAGGGTACAGAGGACCGATCGGACCGCCCGGCATGCCAGCTATCATAGTCTGGCACACGTCAGAAGAGGAGTGGCAAGTGTTCAAGGTGCAGAACAATGTTTTTGCTCATTTTAGATCATATTAGGTTTTTCTGCCGTTTAGTCTGAAAACAAAGAAACAGCTGATTCTGTGAACAGTTCAAATTCAAATGCTGCCTGCATTCTTACATTCTACGAAAACACACTGTGTGGTTGGATAGAGCATCTTATTTAGACTTTTAATTTTGCTTGCAGAACAGGAAATTCTACAAAAAACTAATGTCATTGTGGCCGGTAAGTTAGTCTGTGTTTGACCCCTACTAAGAGCTCTAGTTACATGACCACACTGCAGATTGAAATCCTTTTTTTCTCCCCCATTTTCTTTAGAGAGTGAAGGGATTACCCGGACCTTCGGGACCACTTGGAGATCCCGGACCACCCGTGAGTAAAAATATCATATTGACTACATATTGTCTCCATGTAATGTTCACAGACTATCAGTGAGAGACATTTTCTAACTTACTGATGATCTACATGCAATGGGACCAAATTCCTACTTTTTTAACTTATTTTTTCTTTGACCCCATGTGTAAAAACCTATTCATATGCTGTATGTGATATTAGGACTTTTATTAGGACTATAAAGTTTATCTATCTATTTTCAGGGGCTCCCTGGAGTTCCAGGCAAACATGGGAGGAAGGGAGAACGAGGGAAACCTGTAGGTATCTCTGTCTCCTCTCTTCATCGCACAATAATCTCTGGCAACAGATAAATGCTAGCTCACTGTTACATAGAGAAACATGGCGGGCAGCTTCATAAAAGTGTGATCAAGTCATGTGGAGACACGATACGGTTCAGAAAGAATTTGATAACCTCAATGGGTCAACAAGCATCAACAAGCATGAAGTCAACAAGAGTCACATTGTTCTTCAGCAGATTCAAAAGCAGAGACTCATGCAGGCTTGTTGCCATTCAAATCATGAGAGCAGTTTCAGTTTAATCTTTGGCATCAAGGGAAATGTGACAGTCCCAAGATGACATTCATCTGAACTTCTTTTGGCTGCCGCCTCATGCATGCTCACAGATTTACAAGCTTTTACGCTTTTGTAAGTGAAAGGATTATTTAACAGGTTTTATAAATCTTAAATCATCCCATCTTCTCCTAATACAACATGACATTGACGACAAATCACGTTTCTTAGCTGTGATTTAAACTAAATACTGGCTATTTTAAAAGAAAAGAAAACTTTTAGTTTGAACAGGAAATACAATAGCAACAGAGAAAACTGCCCTCTTTGCTGCCTTTGAAATCAGTATGTGAGATCAGTTTTGGTTCAGGTGAAAAGTTTTAATTAAGCTTCTATTTTTTAATCAAATGTAAAGTGAATATACAGTAGCTCAGTTGTACGGTTAAATACACACACTTGTATGTGTCAAAATGCCTTTTTTTGCAAGTAATCTAGTAAACACAGTCATTAATGCTTTAAGTGAACGTAAACAGTTGAGAAAGGATGGAACTTTTGTGTAGCAGGATTCAGCAGCTCTCAACATTGGATCTGGGCAGCTCTTAAAGTGACAGTAGCCTAATTTTCCTAATTCATTCATGTAAATCAAACAACAAAAGAGAAAATCACACATTGCTCTTGACTAAATCACTTTTTGTAACTTAAATAAGGACAAATGTATATTTAATTTACACAGTGAAGACCACGCAGTGATTTTTTTATACATTTGATTACTTTATACAATTTATGTAGTATTTCTTATTTCGCACTTGAAGTTTTTCCGGTAGGTCTATTTTAGTTGTGTCTTTGTTCTATTGTAGTTGTTTTTGTTCTTTTTTTTAATATTTATATATTTGTTCTTATTTTATCACTGACTGTTTACATGTTTTTTGTGATATTGACATTGGTGGCAAGAATTATTAAATATCTATCGAAATATCAAAATAAAAAATGTTGGTATTATAAAAACCTTATTTAAAGTAAAAATGTCTATATTGTGATGCATATCGTTATTGTGAAATAAATTTACTCGTAATATAAGATTTTGGTCATATCGCCAATATCGTTTAACTTAACCCATGATAAATGTGGTTAATCTTATCTGATACCTGATGAGTGCTTTATCCATATGTGCTTTATTTAACAGAGTTAGGCTATATGGCACTAATGGTTCAGTCTGAGCGTTTATGAGATCATTTATTTACAGGAAGATTCCAAGTAAAATAGCTATTGTAAAAATAAAATAAAATAAAAAAGAGCTAAAATGAGATCTTGATAGAACTTGACAAATAGACTAACTAAAATGAAACACTCCAGTATCTATCAAATACGGAAGCATGCTATACTATCTATGTCCTGCTTTTGTCTTGTACTAGGGAAGATCAGGACCCGTTGGAATGCCAGGACCACCTGGGAGATCGGGACCAGAGGGCACAGCTGGGAAGAATGGGGAGACGGGCCAACCTGGAGCACTTGGGGAGGATGTAAGACTTATGAGAATCACAATTCTTAATATGCATCTATGCAGTGGTTTATCAAGTGGTGTTTTATGTGATATATACTGTACAAGTCTGCCTATTTGTGTGTGTGTGTTTCTGTAGGGCCCAAAAGGTTATGAAGGAGAGAAGGGCAGTAAAGGGGAGCTGGGTGAGTGGGTAAGAATGGCCAGGCTTTTTTTGTGGATAATACCATAGCTAGGCAGTCATGGAATCTGTGTCTGCAAAACTCCAGTGAAAACACAGTTTTCCACAGAATTGGGACTTACATCATGCATTAAACTCTCTGCCCCTTTTATGTGCCAAATGTTTTTTTTGGGACTAATTTGACTATGCTTTCAGCTACCGATAAGAGTACCGGTACTCTCAATTGCTAAACACATTTTAATCCATTCTGCAGAAGTCTGCAAATTCCATATGTGCCTTAACATAATCTAAACATCCAAGACCAAAATAAGAGTCTAAAACTGTCCTCTCAGTGTGTTTTTGTCATTTCTGCTATTAAAAAAACAAACAACTAATTGATTCCCATTCACCCATCCCTATATTTGACTTCTTTGCATTTAAATAAAGTGTGTCTGATGTGTTCAGGGTGACCTTGGGGAACAGGGGCCTCAGGGAATCAAAGGAAAGAAAGGAGAGAAGGTAAGATGTCCCTCGTGCTATCCAGACTTTCTCTAGATATGATCAAATCACTTACCATCCAACTCTGTTTCTTTAGGGGAAAAATGGAGAGAAGGGTCTAGCCGGGGTAATAGGATATATAGTGAGTATCAGTGTACTTCTGATTGTGTGTCATTTATTTATGAGGCAGTTATCCTGCCTGTGTTTATAATGTATATGTACACTACCATTCAAATGTGTGGGGTCTGTAAGGTTTTTAAAGCTCACAAAGGCTGCATTTATTTTAGGCTGCATTTATTTCTGTTTTAATATATTTTAAAATGTAATTTATTCTGGTGATGGCAAAGCTGGTTTTTCAGCATCATAACGCCAGCCTTCAGTGTCATCTGATTTGTCATAAATCAATCAATTATGCTGGTCAAGAAACATATCTTATATTTATATATATATATTACAAGGTCAAAACAGTTCTATGACATTCTTTAACAAGCAATATATTTTCCATACACAGGGGCCACCTGGTCCCAGAGGACCACGGGGATTCATGGGGCCGACTGGTCCACCTGTACGTGCTGAAATATTATTTTATTTGGCTCTAACATACAAATAAGATAAGCATTTATTTTTTGTAATGATCTCTGTCACAGGGACAGACAGGGGGGCTTGGGTTCAGTGGATCACCAGGATCACCAGTATGTTACAAGACGTAATTATTCTTTATCATCTCTTAATTCTTCTATGTTCATAACTCTACTTTTAACCTCTCTTTCCAGGGACGTACGGGACCGAGAGGGTTGAAGGGAGTTCCGGGCGTCAACGGACCCCCTGTAAGAAACACTGTGCTTTTTACAAGCTGAAATCTAGTAGTTCCAATGATCAGGTTTACAATAATCATGGAAAACCCATGTAAACTTGTGAACATTGTGAATAAGTATTTGTATATGCTTATGCTCAGCTCTAAAAAATATGTATTGGCTAAATAATTCCATTTGAATGTGAATTTGGAATTTTAATATAACATAATGCTCATTCTCTTTTATAAGGGCCAGCTTGGTGATATAGGGCCAAGGGGACCACTTGGCAAGCAGGTAAGTTTAAAAATATATATATATTATTTCCTAAAAAGGCACATTATAATTTTTAAGATAATAACATTTCATTATGTTTTGACTAAACCACAAGTAGAGAGTCAAATATCTCATGAAGAAATGAGTCATTATATATTACAGGGAGAGGAAGGGCCTGATGGTATTATTGGTAGTCCTGGTGTTCCTGGACCACAGGTGCGGTGAACTATACATTTGTTCTTTCTCCTTTATATTGTGTATGTCATCTTGCTTCTCTTGCTAAACGAAGATTGTAATCATGCTAAAATGTGGAATATGACGAAGTTCCTATATTAGAATCAAAGTGTTTATGTGATAATGATCATTGAGTCTGTTCTTGTCTCTTGTCTCTTCCTTCTCAAACTGCTAAAACTTGTGTTCACCTGATTTGACTGACTACCCTACATGATGTTTTCAGGGAAAACCGGGAGATGGACCATCAGGTCAAAAAGGAGATCCTGTATGTGCAATTTTAAAATTACAGACACATTTAAAGTCTCATTTTGATTTTCCTACATTTATCTGAAGCCTATGTATGTCTTATTCAAACAGGGAAATGCAGGAATTGAAGGAAGCATTGGAGATCCAGGACCACCGGGTATTAAAGTAAGCCTGCGGTTCACTCTTCATGAAGAATTATAATATATCTCTTTAGATATATCTCATATTCCTTTGTCACACTGTATGTTTCCGAGCATTACGCAATTTTCTTGTTTTAGGGTGCCAATGGAAAACCAGGAAAACTTGGACCCTCAGGTGATCCAGTAAGATTACTTCAAACAACTCCTTAATATTTTACATGTCTGATTTCTGTGAGACACTTTTACTATTGAGACTGAGGTTTCTTTTGTAGAGCAATAGTAGAGCTACATAATTATTTGAAATTAATAAGCTTCAATTTATTCAGCAATTGAATTTCAATTTAAATACTTTAATATACAACCAAAACTTTCAGTGTGTTGTGAAAGTGAGCATGCCACTCTATTTTATCTTTTAATGTAATTTAATGCTTTTTTTGTTATTTTATGCTTGAAATCTAAGAAGCAGTAGAGATGTTAAATGATTATCATATAACAAATCGCAAAATAGTGTTTTTCACAATAATCGAAATATGTCTTTTTTCATCAAATTGCGCAGCTAGACAGAATGATATAATGCTTTTGGGAAAATTGTGTTTGTTGTCCTTGTCTTTCTGTTTGTAAACTTCAGGGTCTGAAATCCCAGCGTGGAATGAAAGGAGATTCTGGCCAAAATGGAGATCAAGTGAGTTCACTAAAATATTTACAAAAGCTCTGGCCAAGTAAACAACACTTATTGAATGCCAGAAGCACACTGTTCTCAGACTTAAAAAAAAAAAAAAAAAAAAAACCTGAGGGAGTAAATGTTGAAAGAACTAATCTATCTTTTCTTATCTGTGGTTTCTCTTTGTCAGGGTCCTCTGGGGCTGCCAGGTAAACAGGGATTCAGAGGCAGAGGAGGGCAGTCTGGTGTACAGGGAGAGATAGGACCACCTGGACCTGCTGGTTTACCAGGGCCCACGGTGAGCGGCAGCTACATTTAACTGGTTAAAAACTCACTCATTGAAAGTCAACCACTTAGTATGCTTTTTCTTTAGGGCTATGATGGACCTATTGGAGATCCGGGGGGACAGGGAAAAGATGGACTTAAGGTACAGTAGAATTCTAGTTCTCTGTTTGTCAAACGAATCTAACATAGTTGTGCTATACAGAAAAACACAGTTATCGTATATAAATGGCATCCTCAGGGAGAGAGAGGTCCTCTGGGTATCCAAGGAGTTCATGGACCACGAGGGGACAAGGTGATTGATCATTACTCTTTTTGAAAGATGTTATACTTTAGATATCACATTCATATACAATTGCAATAAAATAACATGATTTAACTTCAAAAGGGTCGAATTGGCCAAGGAGGATTTTCTGGTTTTCCAGGACCTTTGGTAAGTAGGCTATAATTTCTTTAATATAGTCATAATTAGGAGTGCAAGGATACAAAGGCCTGGTTTCACAGACACGGCTTATATTAAAGGGTTAGTTCACCCAAAAATGAAAATAATGTCATTAATGACTCACCCTCATGTCGTTCTAAGCCCGTAAGACCTCCGTTCATCTTCGGAACACAGTTTAAGATATTTTAGATTTAGTCCGAGAGATTTCTGTCCCTCCATTGAAACTGTATATACAGAATACTGTCCATGTCCATAAAGGTAATAAAAAAATCATCAAAGTAGTCCATGTGACATCAGTGGTTTAGTTAGAAGTTTTTGAAGCATCGAAAATACTTTTTGGTCCAAAAATAACACAAAATAAGACTTTATTCAGCATTTTATTCTCTCCCGGGTCTGTTGTGAATCTGCGTTCACGACTCCGCAGTGACGCTGCTGACGTAAGACGCTGATGACGTGTTATCTGGTGCGCCCGAGCTTCGTTTACAGTCTGAGGGAGACGCACGCTATATTCAAGCTATTCTACATTGTTTGCGTGGATATCATTTTTTTAATGGTGCGTAAATGTGCATGTCGCGGATGAGACACTTTTACAGCGTGCGTCTCCCTCAGTCTATAAATGAAGCTCGGGCGCACCAGATAACACGTCATCAGCGTCTTACGCCATCAGCGTAACTGTGAAGGATTGACAACAGACCCGGGAGAGAATACAATGCTGAATAAAGTCTTATTTTGTGTTATTTTTGGACCAAAAAGTATTTTCGATGCTTCAAAAACTTCTAACTAACCCACTGATGTCACATGGACTACTGTGATGATGTTTTTATTAACTTTATGGACATGGACAGTATACCGTATATACAGTTTCAATGGAGGGACAGAAAGCTCTCGGACTAAATCTAAAATATCTTAAACTGTGTTCCGAAGATGAACGGAGGTCTTACGGGCTTAGAACGACATGAGGGTGAGTCATTAATGACATTATTTTCATTTTTGGGTGAACTAACCCTTTAAGATAGGATTAGGCCTAAATTCAGTTAGGACATTTATGTAGCTTTTATAAACATGCCTTAGAAAAAGAAAAGATTACTGGTGTTAATCTTGAGACAAAACAATAGCAATGACATGTTTTAAGATATGCCAGTGCAAGTTGCTTTCATTTAAAACAGCTCAAACATGCATTTTAGTCTGGGACTAGGCTTAAGCATTGTCTGTGAAACCAGGGCCAAGTGTTTAAACAATCTAAGTTAGAGTAGATCATAGCCAGTGGTAATTTTAGGATTGATTTGATAGTAATTCATTTTTCATTACTTATAACTATTACCTAAAACAACTAATAGCCTTGACCTGTAGGTGGCGCTGTAAATACATTTACATTGAATTCACAGAGCACTGCGGCAATAATAAACTATTTGCATTTAAACAAATAAATACTGTATTTATTTTACTAGGGTCCATTATAGATATAATATAACTATTTCTAAATGCTTGTTTTATAAGGGGGAGATGGGAAAATCAGGAGAACAAGGACCTGAAGGAGAGCCCGGTATTAAGGTTCCCGTGTACATCAGATCATTACTTTTTAAATATATTAATATGTGTCTTTTAACAACTCCATGTCGTGTTTATTAAGTAAGGTCTGCTCATGATTTTCTAATTCCTTTGGTCAGAATAATTTCAGTCACAACGTAAAATCACATTCATGTACAGTAGCCTACATGGACAAAAACATTTTTTTTAATTTTTATTTTATGGTACAGGGTAGACAAGGGGTCCCTGGAGGAACTGGATTTAAAGGTGAAAAGGTAAATTGAGTTCCCTAATGATTGGTCAAATGCATGTCATACTCCAACACTGAATGTCACAACAAACTTAGCATAGCATTGGTTAACTATACTATAGCATAGACTGATGTGGATTAGCATGCGCCGTCCGTCATGCATCAAGCTAAGTCATGATGTTTGTCATTATTTAGGGACTGCAGGGTGTTTCGGGGAGTAGAGGACAGGATGGCACTCATGGTGCACCTGTAAGAGCCACACATACACATTTTGATAAAGCATGCCCTGTTAGTTTGCCTCATTAGCCACTAAGAGTAATTTGTGTTACAGGGATCGATTGGACCACCGGGATCAGATGGAGATAGAGGACCTACAGGACCACGGGTAAGACCCTTTTAGACATCTTTATACTGATATGGACAACACAACTGATTAAATCTGATGTCTGAACAGGGTTTACAGGGAAAACCTGGTGCACCAGGAATCCAAGGTCCTATTGGAAAAACTGTGAGTTTTATTTTCCTTTACTGATTGACAGGGTTTCCAAAACATTGTGTCTTAGTTATGTAAGTCTTGTGGTATATTTAGCAGTTAAAAATGTCATAGTTTGCCAATTCTGACATTACTGTCTAAGAATATGACCTGCAGCACGATGCTATTAAATAACTTTTTAAAGGGGGAACCAGGGAGCCGAGGTCTCGCTGGCAAACCTGGAAAGGCTGGAATCAGGGTAAGTAATGATTTCATAAAATTCCAATTACCTTTTTATTTTACATGACACCCAGTTCTTCAGCATAGACTTTGTCCAAATTTGGATATTTTTTCTGTGCTATTTTATTGCAATTGGCGATTAATTTTATGTGGCTAGTTCAGTCATGAAAGGTTTTTTAATGACACATTTTAAGTTTTTTTTTCTTTTTCTCAGGGTGTCAAAGGCAGAGAGGGTTCAGTAGGGTTTCATGGCAGTCATGGGGAAAAGGTTAGTGGTTTTGTAAAATGTAGAAGTCATATCATGTGACGCCTCAATACATATGATGACAAAAACTAAATGCAACAAAAAGCTGAAAACATTATTAGCCACGTTTCAGTAATCAGCAGCAGAAGTAGAACGTTTTCTTTCATTCTTGCATTTAAACCAAACCTCCTTTCATTTACAAGTCATATGTTCATCTGACTATTCTCTTCTTATAACAAAATACATTTTACAATTTTTTCATTTGATATTAGGGGACAAATGGGCCTGAGGGGCCAAAAGGAAAGCCTGGTCAGCCAGTAAGTGCCTTATAATATATATCTTATTTAAGTGCCATTAAACTTTAGGCTCTGAAACTTTGATTGAAATCTATCAATTTCACTATCTAGGGTCCTCGAGGCATACCAGGAGAGAAGGGCTACATTGGACCGCCTGTAAGACATAGTAGTAGTAAGTGTTTATCCGAAATAATTTGTGATATGTGTGAAACATTTGTAAATACAATCTTCTAAAGGGACCACAAGGAAACATAGGCCAGTGGGGTGAGACAGGTCTGCAGGGGCCAGTAGGAAATCAAGGGCCCCGGGGACCTCCTGGGCCGAATGGAGTGGCTGGGTACCCAGTATGTGTTTTTGGTTTATTTGGTTTATTGTTGTGAGGACTGTGGGAAGGTTTCAGCTCTAATCCCTTATTGTATTCTTTCTATTTCAGGGTAAAGATGGACCATCTGGACCCCTCGGACCTCCAGGAGAAAAAGGCAATAAGGTGAGATATTTTTTCTAGTTTTATCTTTATTATATATGTAAAATGTATTATTTCTCCCATTGTGGCCTAGTATGAGATCTTTTGTTCATAAATGTTTTGGCCAAAGGGACTGAGAGGAGCCAGTGGACTGAAGGGAGTTGTCGGTATCGATGGTGAGGAGGTAGATTGCTTATACATTTTGATTATGTAGTTACACTTAACCTGTTAGTTCACCATTCCTGGTACCATTCCAGTACCATTCCTGGATAGTTCACCCAAAAAGTAAAATCCTGTCATCATTTGCTCACCCTCGAGTTGTTCCAAACCTGTATGAGTTTCTTTCTTCTGTTGAACACAAAAGAAGATATTTTGAAGAATGGTCAAAATTGTGACAAAATTGCCATTCACATCCATAGTATTTTGTCATAGTTACTGGCTACCATCAATTGGCTGGTTACTGTTATTCTTCAAAATATCTTCTTTTGTGTTCAACAGTAAGAAGAAAGAAACTCATACAGGTTTGGAACAACATGAGGGTGAATATATGACAAAATTTTTGGGTGAACTATTCCCTTAATGCAAAGATAATTAATATAATACTTTTATTCAGCAAGTATGCATTAAATTCATCAAAAGTAACAGTAAAAACGTTGTTGGTCTCTTGAACCTGAAAAAATGATATATTAAGCAGCACAACTTTTCAACATTGATAATAAAAAATAACACTGAAGAGTGGAGTAATGATGCTGAAAATTCAGCTTTGCCCTCACAGGAACAGATTACTCTTAAAAATATATTGAAATAGAAAACAGTCATTTTAAATTGTAATAATATTTCACAACTGTGTTTAACTGTATTTTTGAATAAATAAATGCTGCCTACAGTCGGTGAAACTTTCAAAAAAATAAAAATAAAAAACGTAATAGTAGTATAATTGTATTAAATAGATGAGTGATGCTCTGCTTTAGGGCCCAGTGGGTGAAACTGGACCAGTCGGACCAGCAGGAAGGAAAGGATTGCCTGTGAGTACGAATCCTCTGATGCTGTATTTTTGCCATCTCCACTTCATACGTGTACATTGTGTTATGGTGTTTTATGTAAATGATACACAGGACAGAACTGTCGGTTGTAGGGTGAGAAGGGTAAAAAAGGGTTTCTTGGTGAACGTGGCCTAAAAGGAATCCCAGGCGAGAGTGAAAACCGAGGAGCACCTGGAGCAAAAGGACCAATAGGAAGAGATGTGAGATTATTTATCTGGTTTTTGATTATTTCTCAAGTACATGAATAAAAGAGATGTTGTGTTTGTTTTTTATAAGGGGTTGAGTGGTGCTCCAGGGCAGAAGGGAGATCCTGGATCCCCTGGTGAAAAAGTGAGTTTTTGATGAAGTTTGCACTGGTGTTTGGATGAAATAGTCAAATGCATTGTCATATTCTAATTGTTATTATGTTTTCTCTGTGTTTTTGTGAATGCATAGGGTCAGCCAGGTGTAAGAGGTCAATCCGGCTTGGTGGGGAAGTACGGTCCTGGGGGGAACATGGGAGAAGCTCGTGATAAAGGCGACAAAGGTCAACAAGGACTTGTTGTGGGTACCACTTCCACCTTTACAGACAGTGTAGCTTATGCAGAAATATATATTCATTTAATTTATTCCAATGTTCTTTGGATATTAAAGGGTGAGACAGGAACAAATGGGCCTCCAGGTCCAAAGGGTGCTGTTGGGTTACTGGTAAGTTAGGTTTTATATATTTGATGTATAGTATATTTTGGGATATATATTCAACATTTGTGTATTTCATTCAAATGTAGGGTTTGCCAGGAAAAGAAGGATTTGTTGGAAAAAGTGGAAATCGTGGGCTGAAAGTATGTTTATTTAATTTTTCTGATGTCATATATACCTACATTATATAATTAATTCAGCATGAAATACATTAGACAGTCGCTGTCAATTTACCTAATGTGGTCTTATCAAGTTATTCACCCATGTTCACTGGTTGTTTGTGTGGTAGGATGAAATAAAACGTATGCTCTGTTACACTATCAAATGAGTAAGTGCATCTGCTTTTGTTTTTGTAGGGAGAACCTGGACTAAAAGGGAATTCAGGCGGCCCTGGGAAGATAGGATCAATTGTAGGTTTTTACTTTTGAAGACGTATACATTATTTAAAAAAGAAAAGCCTTATTGACCTGAATTTGTATTTTGTTCACAGGGTGTTCAAGGTCCAAGTGAGAAGAAAGGAGAGCCTGGAACAAGAGGCAAAATGGTGAGATAACACTTTATACCCAGATTGGTTTGCAAAATGAGAAGCATTTATCATTAAAAACAAGACAAAGGCATTTTGTTCTGGCATACAGTATGTGTTAACATATTTGAATGACCTATGCCCCTGTTTAGGGTCCGGTGGGTCAGCCAGGAGCTGTGGGTCCTCACGGTCTGAAGGGAAAACCAGGATCTTCAGGAACTCCAGGGGAAAAAGCAGTCAAGGGTCAAATAGGGCCAAAAGTCAGTGGGTCGATATTTTACCGATGTATCTGCTCAAAATCACTGCATGTTTTGTGACTAGAATATTACTCATATTCTAATGTCTGCCAACATGTTAAAGAGTTGATTTTGGGCAACAAAACATTAAAACAAGCCCTCCCAGAACAAGTGTAAATGTGATTCTTTCACACAGGGAGTGAACGGTTCTCCTGGAAGGAGAGGAAGTAAAGGTGTTGCAGGAAAGCCAGTGGGTTCAAGATTTTTTTTTCTGACATTTATGCTCTTGATAATTAGCAGCTTTATATATATATTTAAATTTTTTTCTAACACAAACAAATAAAAAGTTCATGCATTTGTTTTATTGTTCTTTAGGGACCTCAAGGACCAAAAGGGAAACATGGCAATCCTGGTCTCCCTGGAAAGCCAGCAAGTATCCCTAGGACAAATCCTTAACCTTCTTAACTGTTTATTGATTGTGCCAAATATGATTGTTTTTTACATTAACTCCATTTAGGGTCGTAGTGGAACAGATGGACTGCTGGGAGTTATAGGCAATGAGGGCGACCCAGTGAGTAGATTGGCTTTATTCACTATTCACATTTTATAGACGTGATTGCTTGCCCATGCACAACTAACTGCCACAGTGCTAGGGTGTTGTGGGCAGTTCTATGGTTTTCTGAGTTGTTGCTGAGATGTCTGGCCCAAGATCAGTTAGACTGCTTTGAAATGTAATATTCCTAAAGTAGAATAGCTTTATATCAAATGACAGATTTAGCACCAAAGTGAGCATTTACTACCTCATTGTACAGGTGCTGCTGAGTGAATGTTTCTATTAACTTCCAGGGTGACATTGGGTTCAGAGGACCTCCAGGGAGACCAGGTCCTCCAGGTAGTGCTGTAAGTAAGCTTGTTTTATACAATGTTTGAATGATTCATTATAAAGCATCTCAGTCATAGAATATGGTCATGATTTGTACACATGGTTTCAAATACACATTCACAGGGCGCCCAAGGAATATCGGGATCGCAAGGGAGTCAAGGACTATCTGGACCAAAGGTCATTTCTATTCTGACTCATAAAGAAATAAATGTTTCCTACTACAATCAGTTTACCAGCCTCTTCATCACAGGGCTCTATAGGACCGAAAGGGAAACCAGGGCCCACTGGGCTGATAGGGCCAAAGGTATTTTAACTAAAGTCATTGTTTTGCCTTCTACAATTCACAAGATATCATTAATTAATTAATTCTTTCTTTCTTTCTTTCTTTCTTTCTTTCTTTCTTTCTTTCTTTCTTTCTTTCTTTCTTTCTTTCTTTCTTTCTTTCTTTCTTTCTTTCTTTCTTTCTTTCTTTCTTTCTTTAGGGGATTCCAGGACTTCAAGGTGAAAAGGGAGATGTTGGACAGAAAGGACCTAAGGTATCCCTGTAAAGCCTGACATGATATAATAGTCAGAAAAACTGAACAGTTTATTGAAAATTTAGACAAAATGAAAAAATATATAAAACCGGTTTGCATATATGTGTTGTTGTTGTTGTTGAGTATCATACTTGATAGAGCAGGGGTTTATGGCTCGTAGTAGTCAAAAACCTCCCAGCCCCAAACTGAGGGGGAAAAATGCACATTTGGTGCAGTTAAAAAATTATACTAAAAGGTCTTTTACTTGCTAAAAAAAGTCTAAACTGTTGAAAATTTGTGTATCAAATATTATACAGTAGGGTTTTCTTATGGCTTTATATGTTTACATGGTCATTAAAACAATTTACAGGGCCATCTTGGAATTAGAGGATTGCAAGGGCCCATTGGACCACCAGGAGAAAAGGTAAGTTCAGATGAAACACACCAAAAACAATCAGTTGCTTTTTTCACTAGTTATAAATGTTTTCCTCCTTCTTTGCATCTTGCAGGGAAAACAAGTTGCTCCAGGGTACAAGGGGCGGCCTGGGCCAAAAGGCAAACAGGTAGCAGTTTATATTGTGCACATATTTCTGCACCTTTTGTTTCTTTATTCATTAGCATGTTAAAGTTTTTTGTTTTCCAAATACATGTTTAATAAACTTTTTTTTAAGTGCAAAATATCAATCACATAAGTATGTTTTTTGTTGCAGGGTGAAGCAGGTGCTCATGGGCCTCCTGGTGCCAAAGGATCTCCTGGTTCAACTGTATGTCTCTTTGTAAACTCATTGACCAACTTTATTTGCTTTTAACAATGGCACAGATTCCGACAGATTCTTGTTTTGCTCTACAGGGTCCACCTGGAAGGAAGGTGTGTACTGAAATTGCAGGTGTGATTGTAATTTATATAGCTCTGCTTATCATTACCCAGTACCTGAAGCAGGTAGGTACAGTACAGATACAGATCTTACTGTCAGGCTGACCTGTAGTGCCCTGGCAACAACAATGCACACATCACATCGAAACATTGAAAACATGGGATTAAAAATAGGATTTAAACCTCAAAATATGTTACATTTTAAGTTTATTAAAATTGTAAAGAAAATAAAAGTTATAGTGTAAAAATAAGAAATTCACAAATTCTATTAAAAACTATTCAAATAGAAAACTGACAGAAAGTATTTCACAATATAACTGTTTACTGTATTTTAAGCTTTGTTGAGCATAAGAGACTTCTTTCAACAACATTGTTTCTTAACCCTTTTCAGTACTTTTTGACCAAAAAAAAAAAAAAAAAAGTATAATAAAATGTATAATTAAATCACTCATTTAAGTGATTCAAATCAGATTTTTTAAAAAAAGATATGAAATCTGAACAAAAAAAAGTTGTCATATTTTTTATGTGTTAAATAAAATCTTTATATCAACCACAATGAACTTCCTTAGTGCAAAAGATCACTCCCACCCACCCCCAAAAAAGCTTGAAAGGGTTAAATGTTCTTTTTAAAATATTGTTCATATCAACAGGGTATGAAAGGAGTTCAGGGAATATCAGGACAAAAAGGGGTGAAAGGTCAGAGAGGGCCACCTGTAAGTTGTACATTTTTCCTGTATGTAACTGCATGTTAATAATGTCAACACTTTCATTTCATACTTATTTCATTCCTTTTTCAGAGATTATGTAACTTAATCTATTATATTCTGACTTAATCTCATTTTCTTACAAGGGAAAACCAGGTATTCCCAGCAAGCTGACACCAGGGCTTCACACTCATGCTCAGAGAAGAGCCTCACTAAATGTTAGTACGACATCCTTGGTTTGTTAAGCACTGAAACACACTTTTATTGTCAAATACCGCAAGGTACAGTAGAGGAAAAGGTGGGGGCGGGAAGCAGAAAGACTTGACCCAAGATGAAGCTTTTAATATATTGATTGTACTAGTGTCTTTCTGTTTAGAAAGCAAGGTTATTATCACGAAAGTCTCGATTTGATGACCCTGAAGATGGGATTGAGGAAAATAGCCACTCACAACAAGGCACCAGAGAGAGCCCAGCAACCACCTGCAGAGAGCTGAGTCTCATCCAGCCTCACCTCAGAGACGGTGAGCAGACAACCACTGTCAACCTGAGACCAGAAAATGTGGCTCTTGTTTTAAAAGAAAAATCAGAGAGAAGGACATTTTTATTTAACTGTGGTCATGTATTCATAGGGCACTACTACGTTGATCCTAATCACGGATGTCCATTTGATGCTCTCCGTGTTTTCTGTAACTTCACTGCTGGTGGTCTAACTTGTGTTTCTCCTGTCCAGTCTAAAGTAAGAGGATTTTCACAGTTTATCAATCTTCTTTGATGACTCTAAAACACATAAACAGTGTTGCCAACTTAGTGACTTTTTAGACAAAAAAAAAAACACATCAGTTTACGTGCTTACGTATTTTCAATGGAAAGTAGCTAAAGCCTGCTCGAAAAGTCGCTAAATATCACTAGATGTCGTCATGTGCCAATTGTTGGCATTTCACATCTGTTTTCTCTCTTAATCCATGCTCGCATACTGTATTTTACTAAAATATATAGCAGAATGTCCAATAAAGCTGTTCAATTACATATTTTCTGTCAGACAACAGAGCTTGATATAGCGACTGACACTACATTTTAAAGGTACACGTACACTATGTAACTTTTGGCCCTGTAGCAGAAAATCATCCCGCTAGTCTAAAATATGAACACGTTTTGGAAGAAGGATTGATAGATGTATTGACATTTTGTTAATTTTTAACTTAAAAAGTTACATAGACCAGCAGTCCAAAAAGTCACTAGATTTGTAGCGACTTTTCGAGCAGGCTTTAGCTACTTTCCATTGAAAATACGTAAGCACGTAAACTGATGTGTTTTTTTGTTACTCTGAGATGCCCAAATTCTGAAAGAGAATTGTTACCCATTATTCTGAAGCACAACAAATTGAAATTTTCATTTCTCGAAGAAATGTACCAGCTAGACACAGAATAATACAATAACATTGACACATGTACAGAAGAAGAGTTGCTGTGTATAGATATTCTCTTATATTGAAATAATACCATGTTTGTGTTCACGATTTTGTAAGATTTTAGGAATATGGCCATCAGTGGACAGATCTAAAAAGTGGTTTAGTGAGCTTCACAGAGGCTTCAAGGTAAATCACTTGCACTTACTAAATTTCATAAGCTGATGAAATATTGTTAATTTGTTTTTTGTTTTTTGTTTATATGGAAACAGTTCCATGAATATCATTATTTCTATTAAGAATGACAGGTGTCTTAATGAATGTAATTTTCTGACTTTCACACTCCACAGTTTGAGTACAGAGGTCTCGATGTTGTCCAACTGCGATTCCTACGGTTGCACAGTAACTCTGCCACACAAAGCATCAGCCTGAAATGTCCCAAAAACCCCAGCCCCGCTGCTGATACCACCAAGAGGGTGCTACACTTACGAGGAGACTTTAATGAAGAAATCCATCCATCCCATGTCATCATATCACAGCATGGTTGTGAGGTTAGAAGTAATCTCTGGTAATAAAATTAGTCTATGACACAAGACAAAAGCTTTGCTAAATGAGAAGTTTCCAAAGATGACACACAGCCAAACCAGGTCAGGTAAATTAAAGCTATTGCATATAACAAGAGCATAATAAGTGTTTTCCCTGCCTTATATTGCAGGTCAGGGCACAGGTGAGGGCTCTGGGGAATTCAGAGCTCCACAGAGGAGATGTGCAACTACTTCCCATAAGAGACGTATTTTTAGAGAGCGGAGAGGAGAGCTGGGAAGGAGATGCGGTCATCGTCCTTGGACATTTGTGCTTCTTATAGTCTCTTTCCAAAAATAGATGGTATTCACAGAGCTCCTGGGAGGAATGCAATGTTCCCAGCTGACAGCACATTATAATGAGACTTTGAGTATTGTATTATAATGTTACCTTAGATTATGTAAGGTACTTTATGATCAGTGATTTCCAGCATAGCTGAATTTGCTGCCTCTCTGGGTTTATATTATTCAGATTTCCTGTAGACTGAAAGTGGTGCAATAATTTTTTAAGTGTGTGTAGTGAGCATGTGAGTTTATTTAGACGTGTGTCAGTGGGTTGTGTGAGTATTTATGATAATGATTTATTTATATAAGGTGTAAGAATTTGTATTCAATACCTTAATGTTTTACTAACTGATATTAAAAATTAAAAACCGTAGGCTTTCCTACTTTCTATATATTGCAAAAAATATTATGTTCTTTCTAGAAATGTGTCATGAAATGCTCTTTATTTTTGCAATATTCCTAATGTTACAATAAACAAATCTTGGATTACTAATACTGTTTTTTTTAACTGTACTTTAAACAGTCAACATTCCACACTCATTAATGAATTATATATATGCCTACATTAACATTAAATATAACACCTTCATTTAACAAAAGACACATAATTAACTCAAAATAGAACTATAAAGGTGTAAACGCGTTTTTATTGTACGCGCTTTGGGTTTAAGAAAAGCGCATTACAAATAAAATTTATTATTATTATTATTATTAAACCCCACAGTCCTAATTATGAACAGTCCCAAACTTTTTTCTTCTTTTGGGGTGAAATATCAAATATGACCATGGCATGAAGGGTTTTAATATTCATATATTTATCCCACATTACATATTTGAGAAAGGTAAGATAACCAGAAACGCTGCAACATATTGGTGCTGTTACTGTACGTTTAAGATCAATTTACACAGTCGAAACAGTTCAACCAATCAGATGGCGTTTAAGTGCAGACTCCGCCCCCGGTAGAGAACGAGCGCCTGTTGTGTTGCTTTGAGCAGGCCTGATGTTGCGCTGCTGTCACACACACTCATCTCGGTCATTCACTCGGAGTTTGCCCTCAGAAGCCGAATTTATTATTAAGGAGGACGCGTGTATTTGGGAAGAAAGCTCAAGTAAGTGATCTAAAGGTTGTTTACAACAGTGTTTTCTGTCTTACGTAAAACGGAGCCAATGTAATAAACATCAAACATTAACGTTAACGTTACCTGAACGTCTTCTGTGTTTACAATCACCGTATCGAGTATCGTTTGTATTTAGTCAGTGTGAGAAATGAGCACAGACGAGCACCAACACAGCCATCTAATTTAGCGTAGAATACAACTTGAGTTCAGTATTCCATTAGTAACTAGTATATTTGTATTTAATGAATTCACTAGTTATTATTATTAGATGGGCTACTACTAGTAGGCTACTGTTCCATCAGAGACTAGTATTAAAGTCACTAGTAAGTTACTTTGGTTTCGTGACAAGTAATTATTTCATCGTTACTGACAAATAAGTAGCACATTTTTGTCATTGAATTTTATGGGGATCTGTGATTCAAATATCTGTGGCAGATCTGACTATTACTGCATGTGTACTAATTATGCTGATACCAGTTCTAGTTTTACAACAAGTAACAATTAATTAGACATCCTTACTTTTTTTTTTTAGTTACTAGTAATAATAAACTAATAAAAATGTCTCATCTCACTAGTTAGAGTTGGGTTGTTTTTGTCATAGCCTATGTAATAATAAAAAATAAAAAGAAATGCAATTGATGTAATCAAAATAAATATTTTCTGAATTGCGTCATTTATTTCCTTGATTTCAATGATACCTGTTAAATAATTCATAAGATTCACATTGTTCATGCTGCTGGTTTGTGTTGGGTTTTCAGCATCAGGATGGTGAATGAGGGTGCTGGCACCCCACGCAATCGTAAGGGGTCCAATAAGGTTGTTCCGTCATCAGACCAGGATGGGACAGGAGCCGAAAGAGCCACAGGAGAGGTGCCCTGCCCAAGTAATGGTGAGACTCACTTCTTAAACACTCAACAAAAAACCTTGACCTGGTCCTCCAGATGTAGACTATTCAAATTGAGCAGAGGCAAAACAGTCACATTAAAATTCTGACGAAGAGACAAAGGAGTTTCTCTTTTGTTAGTTCTAATGTAGGTCATTCAACTCTGACCCATTGGAATCAGTTGCAACATGTGTCACCCAGTGTCCTAACTATTTACGTTACATGCTTGTACATTTTATGACACTGTCAATCTTTGACATTATTTATTTACAGAGATCAACAAGATATTTATTTCCCTTGATCTGCTTAGTTCAGTTCACAGAAGAAGAAGAAAAAAAAAGAAAAAATTTGTGTGCTAGAAAATGTGTGTGTTCTTAATTAAATGCTGCTTTGAATTTGCAATAATAGCAAGAAATTATACAGTTCTAATATAACTCCATGATCGCTATAAATATGCTGTGGTATGATTTGCTTATGATTTTCAGCCTGTTCTTGCTGCTGTACTTGCAGTGAAGGTCTTGATTGAGCGGTGTAATCATATATGGGTTAAAACAAAATGAGGAAACAATAGCCATTACACATTCATGTTACGTTAGTGAAACCATCAAGCTTAATTCTGGGAATGAATAGACTTCCATGTGATTTTCCGTGTGACCTGATTGAGAAATTGCGATGTCCTGCCCAGCACTGTTATCAATGATGCAGTCATTCCCATTAACTCTGACACGATGACACTGAAAATGTTAGTGTAGTGTTTTATTGTGCAACCGCACTGTCAAATACAGGGTAGCACATTTCATAAGATGCATCACAGTGTTGCATTTGAGTTTTTATTTTTATATTTAAGAGTCTTTTTAAGGTAAAATAATGTTGAACAATAAGTGTTTTCAATGGGGTAAGCTTTGCTGCTGTTTGTAACAGTCAAAAGTCTGAATGATAGAGCAGTCATGAAAAGTCATCAATACCTATTTAATTGTCATTCCATAAAACTTCAAAGGTATTTCTTTATCATATAGTCCATTGGCTATTTAACACACATTCATCTATCCCAATATAAAGTCCTTTTTCCTAAATAAAAGTGACTTTAAAAAAAAAAATTTTTTTATCTTTGATAATGTGAAGATTTAATGGGGGCATTTATACTTGTATTTACAAAAAATGACAGTACATTTTTAAAGGTTTTTAAAAGAAGTCTCTTATTCTCACCAGGGCTGCATTTATTTGATCAAACAAACCGTAAAACCGTAATGTTGTGAAATATTTAAAATAGCTGTTTTCTATGTGAATATATTTTAAACTGTAATTTATTCTTGTGATGCAAAGCTGAGTTTTCATGTTACATGATCCTTCAGAAATCATTCTAATTTTAATGCTGATTTAATGCTCAAGAAACGTTTATTATTATTATCATCAATGTTGAAAACAGTTGAGCTGCTTCATATTTTTGTGGAAACATGATACATTTATCAACAAACAAACCGTATTGATTTGAAATAGAAGTCTTTTGTAGCATTATAAATGTCTTTACTGTCACTTTTGATGAATGTAATGCGTCCTTGCTAAATAAAAGTATTATTTCTTAAAAAATATATATTTATTGATTTAAAAAATAATAATACTTTAAATTACTTAAAAAAAAAAGTACTTTGTCCTACTGACTAAGGAATTAGCTGTTTGTTTTTTGATCATATACATGTGGTATGGATTTTTTTGAAGATGTATTGCATTTTATCAATATAAATACATTTTTCAGTGCTTTTTTAAAAAAAATTTGTGATGTCACTGTCTGTATAGGTTAATTAATGTACAATCTTTTATAAAAGAATCTTGAATGAATCTTCTGTTTGCTCTGAAACGGATGCAGGTATTCTGTTTGCGTTATGTTGGATTAGTTAAAGATTACTGTATGGTAACCAGGATGAGCTGCCCACATGTGCCACAGAATGACCTGCGTCCATCTGTTTGTAAATGTGGGCATTCATGAGAGATCTGTATTGATGTCTCATTTCAGGAAAAGTGGAAGTGGAGCACATTATCAGTGCAAAACTACAGCTAAAGAAGAAAGCAGAGGTAAGATGCCAATCCCAGTGAATCAGTGGCTTTCAGAACTTTATCTCGTCAGATCTCAAAACCATGAGAGCAACTGTGTCAATCTTGTTCTTTATCACTACAGAGTGACTATACAGATAATACTGGCTATCACATTTACGTCATAGATCATCAGATCCTAAACGTTCTAATGTGACCTTTGCTTTGACTATATCCTTTTAGTGATTTAAATGCAATGCTTATTCTTGTGATTGTGATCTGTGTAAATCTGACTCCGCTTTTGTGATTTACTTTAGCAGCTCTAGATATTTGTTTGTCAGGCAGGAAGTTTTGCTATATAAACTAAAACAGTCTCTAGTTAATTTTTAAAAGGTCTAGTAGAGTATTTCTACTTGTGGTTCAGTGACTAATAAGTGTGTTTGTTCTGGATGATGAAAAGGAGAAACTATTTAAATATGCTTACACGCCATATAATATTTTTTGGTTGAATGCACTTCTGAAAATTGTTTATACCATTTGAATGTTTTGGAAATAGAGCCATACCCATCAATCGAGTAAAGTAATACAATATTTTTCTTGAATGCACATGAGTTTACACATCTTAATCATTATATTTTAAACATATTTATAAAAGTATTTTTGAATCATAATTATCACTTTATGTGTGTATATATATATATATATATATATATATATATATATATATATATATATATTAGAATAATTTTATTTAAATAAAATATTTATGAAAGTAAATATTTAAAAAAAGAAACTATTTTAGATATACAAATGTAAAATATCTAATTAATATTGTTGTTAGTCTTATTTTTTATTATTAAAAATGATATATATATATATATATAAAATATTACTACACACACATATTTAAACAACTGACCTTGACATACTGTTTTATTAATTTCTCGTCACATGATAACAGGTTTAAATCCCACAAAACTATCAAATGGCAATAAGTTTTCAATTTCTCATGTCATTTTCTGAATTGCTTTTTTAGGTGTTGTTGAGACAAAAATGATCAATTAACAGATGCGCAGCACATTTTTCAGACTAAATATTGATTTTAAGCAAAATAATCATTTGCTTTCTTTATTAGGATCAACTGTTGTTTTAGCTTGTTTCCCGCTGCTTGTAAAGGTTACAGGAAGTGTAGAATAAGGAAGGATGTGGTTGTCAGCCAGGGACAGTGAGGTTATTCAGAAACACGGTGGGAATTATTAAGTACAGCCAAAGGATTAAACTTTAGAATGAATTCGAATCACAGACTTCCAATGTATTGCGTCAACAGTTCAATCTCCCTGTTTTTTAGTCTGTGTGATCAAGTTAAGACATACAAAGACCTTCATTTGTCTCCATTACGATCAGCCACGGTTAAAACAAAAAGACCGTGACAGCTTGAGTTATCACATGAGACCGGCTGAATTACTGTTATCTTGTGGATATGATGTTTTCAGCTTCATAAGACCCTCCTCGGATATTTAAGAGACTAGCTGTTTTCTGTTTGTACCGTTTTTTCCAGCATTTGAAAGCAGACCTGATGAGGCAGTTTGACACTCAAGTGAATGAGTTCATGGACAGCCTGATAGAGGAGTCTGCCAGTCTGGGTTCCTCCCATGTGAGCACAGTCTTCCAGTCTCTCTCAGATAAGGAGAAAAGCAAACTCAGGTACTGAAACCAGTGCCATGGCTCGACTAGTACACTTTATTTTTCTCATTTACTGTCATGAATTCACTGCATTTGTGATTGTCTTTTCCATTGCGTGTTCTCGGCACATCAGCATAGTGCTTTTATCTCATATCTTTCCCCCTGTTGTCTACCTTTTCATCTTCCTCCCTGCTCCTGTAGGCATACACAACCTTCCCAAGCCCAAAGCAAGCAGTTTGTGATTCGTCGATCCCTGTTAGAGTGAGTCATGGGTGTATTTTCTCTGAGATCTTGCTGAAACCTGTACTAAAATGTGTGAAATCTGAGATTTGTGTCCGTCTCTGGTGAGATAAAGAAGAGATATGACTTTTATTTGATTAGCTGACCTAAATAAACTTTTTTTTTTATTATATCACAATTTATGATCCCCCCCCTTCATGTATTATAATGTTTAATCAGGAAAACAGTGGCCATTCAAGTGACCAGAAACATATGGCTGTACTGAATATGTATATTTGAAGTAATAGTGCTTATGAACTGTTTTTTCTGCAGTGATCTCTTTGAGGTGAACCACATCCGCACCATCTATCACATGTTCATCGCTCTCCTCATCCTCTTCATCTTCAGCACACTCGTCGTGGACTTCATCGATGAGGGCAGGTCAGGACACTCGCTATTCATCAACACTTCTGGAATCCAGTTTGCTTCAGTTCTTTGACACGGCAACCTTGTTTGAAAAGTTCTGACCTTGCCAACAGTGTGGTTTCATAAATTCATAAAGCTTTTGTTTTTGCTAAGGTATGAAGAGATATATTTTGTCTTTACAAGCACAATGTTTGCAAGGTTTCCTATATTCAGTATATACTTCTCCTGGCTTATAGAGGCCCAAACCTGTTATAAATAAATATAATTCCATAGATAGATGTATAAGAACAATTATAATGCATTTTTAATTACATTTAATACTGAATTTATTTTTGTATTACTTTTTCCTTCTTTTCTGTATTTCTTTTTAAATGTACTTTTATTCTTTTTAACCTCTATCTATCTATCTATCTATCTATCTATCTATCTATCTATCTATCTATCTATCTATCTATCTATCTATCTATCTATCTATCTATCTATCTATCTATCTATCTATCTATCTATCTATCTATCTATCTATCTATTCTGTCTGTCTGTCTGTCTGTCTGTCTGTCTGTCTGTCTGTCTGTCTATCGCTCTATTGATCTATTGTTCTGTCTATATCTGTCGTTCTGTCTCTAACGTTATCTATCTGTCGCTCTATCGTTCTATTATTCTGTCGCTGTGTATCGTGCTCTCACTCTATCATTCAGTTGCTATATCTTTCTTTCGATCTGTTGTTCTCGTTCTATCTATCGTTCTGTCACTATCTGTTGCTCTATCATTCAGTTGTTCTCTGTCTATCGATCTATCATTCTGTTGCCCTATCTATTGTTCTGTCGCTCTATCTGTTACTCTATCATTTAGTTGTTCTCTATCTATCATTCTCTCACCTCCTATCTGTGTGTCTGTCTATATATCTATCTTTGCAGTAAAGTGAAACGATAGAAGAAGATGCACTAATTTGTGTAAAAATCTTTCTTTCGTGCGCTCTCTCTAGACTGGTGCTTGAGTTTGACCTGTTGGTGTACGCGTTTGGCCAGTTCCCCCTAGTGGTGGTCACGTGGATGTGTATGTTCCTGTCCTCTCTCGTGGTTCCATACGTACTGCTCAGTGTCTGGGCCAGCGTCTACCCCACGTCACACTATCGGGCCGTATGGACAGTGCTGGCCGGTTCTCTCTTGCTGCTGTACCAGGGGCTGTGTTTGGGTTTCCTGCCCACATATGTGGTGCTGAAGAACGGCCTTCCCCCTGCTTCATGCTTCATACTTATTCTAGAACAGGTACTCCGTAACCATAGCAACGGGATTCTTTTTATATCACTCCATTGCTCTATTTTCTGCCGTCGTGTGTTTTTGAACGTGTTTCTAGGTAGAAATAATCATGTATGAAGGTAGATTTTGAATGTAAGGTTTGTTTTACTTTTACTGCTGAATCTAGTTGTTGCCATGGTTTTTGTTGTAAACAGGTGCGGCTGATGATGAAAACTCACTCTTTCATCAGGGAAAATGTGCCAAGATTACAATCCTTAGAACGAAACAAAACGAGTAAGATCTTCACTTAGATTCTGGTTGACATAAAAAAAACGTCTTGTTTATTTTGTCATCGTCTTTTTGATTTCTTTTTCAGATTCAGTAGCTGTACCTCAGTTCACCCAGTACATTTACTTTCTCTTTGCACCCACCCTAATATACAGAGACAATTATCCACGGTAAGACTGACTGCTATTGGTTTTAAGGAAGGTTTATTTTTTTTATAATTAAAAAATTCATAACAAATACAATTAAACTTTATTAGCATTTATATATGTAAATAATGAAAAAAATTGTTTAAATGTAATATTCATATATAAATTTAGAGAGTACTTACTGATTTTATGTTTGCTCTGAGCACTTATGTTGGTTTGTCTCTGTAGAAATCCTTGTATTCGGTGGGGTTATGTGGCTACCAAGTTTTCACAGGTGGGTTCTTTGAAAGAGTGCACGTTTATGTCGTGATTTTTTATAAACATTTATTTCAAGACCTGAACGTAATGTTTTTCTGTGTCGTTCCAGGTGCTGGGGAGTTTGTTTTATGCGTATTACGTATTTGTGCGGCTGTGTATCCCTCAGTTCCGCAGTATCAGTATGCAGCTCTTTGACCTGAGGACCATGGTGTTGTGTGTCTTCAACTCTATACTGCCAGGTATCATGTCAGCCGGGCAATATATCTTCTCATTCCTTATACTGATAAAATGTGGAGAAAATAATTATAATAAAGATTACACAGTGGGTCACAAATGCATTTTGTGTGATGATATTGTCCAATATTCGTAGGAGTGCTGGTGCTTTTCTTGGCGTTCTTTGCCTTCCTGCATTGCTGGCTTAACGCATTTGCTGAAATGCTACGATTTGGAGACAGAATGTTTTATAAGGTAACAGACAGCAGCAACAGACTCGAGAAAGTGTTTAATTTCACAAATATAGACCCTTGTAGACTTTGTTGTAGAGTTATTTTTAAATGTCCCACATGATCAGATCTGCTTAGTTTAGCATTTCATCTTTTTTTGTGTTCCTATTGTGCGTTTTGTTCTTTGAATAATGTGTTTTTTTTCTAGGACTGGTGGAACTCCACTTCATTCGCTAACTATTACCGCACATGGAATGTTGTAGTACACGACTGGCTTTATTACTATGTCTACAGGGACTTCTTGTGGGTAAGTCATCAGTTAAAAATGTATTCTGTAGTAAATATAAATGATTCATAAATCTATAGTGTGTGTGTGTGTATACATATACACACACACACTATATATTTATGAATAATTTATATTTACTAATATATATATATATTATATTTAATATATATATACACACACACACACAATTATTTTTTCATTATTACTCAATTAACAAATTATTTCTAAATTACTATTACTTTTTATTAAGTAAATATGTAATTTTATTATAATTTTCTTTTTTATTTAAATATTTGTATTATCATTTATTTATATATAATTGCATTTAATTTAGCTATACACATAATTGAGTGCACTCATCCAGTAAGTTATCCCAAACGACTGGAAAAGTGTTTCAGGTCGGACCGCTTTGGTGGCCTTGTGTTGAACTGCATTCTTAAATCTGTTTTTGTCTTATTTGAACGGACTCAGGAATTTATTTGAAAATGTGACCAAATGTGCATCAAGCCAAACCAAGTTTGATCATCCACTTCTACAGATGACACAGAAGCGATTCCGTGCGGCGGCCATGTTAGTTGTGTTTACTGTGTCTGCTGTGGTGCACGAGTATGTTCTGGCGATCTGCTTCGGCTTCTTCTACCCCGTCCTGTTCTGCCTCTTCATGTGCTTTGGAAGTAAGATCCCCATTTACTACAGAAGCATGGTAAAATATCCCTGCTGAAAAACTGATAGTCTTAGCAGGCTTAAAGCTGGTCTTACAGCGGCTCTACCAAAAACCATCCAGACAGACCAATTTAACCAGCTTGGTCAGGCTGGGATGCCAGATAACCACCAATAAATTGGTTTTAGCTTCAGTTACAATGACTCTGTTTTTCCATGGCTGATTAACATAACATGAGCCTTAATACAGTATGTTATCCACTCAAATTTCTCTTAGTGGCGTTTAACTTCGTTCTTCATGACCGAAGAAAAGGGCCGATCTGGAACGTGATCATGTGGACTTCGCTGTTCTTGGGACAGGGGGTTCTCATCTGCCTGTACTCTCAGGAGTGGTACGCCCGGCGCTACTGCTCCGTTGAAGAGGTAAACAAAGTGCTGGTGCCTGCTGTATATATTCATCTCATCTGTGAATGTAGTTTAATGTGGATGGTTTCCTTTTTGTTTCCTCAGCCCTCTTTCATAGACTTGCTGAAGCCTCGATCTTGGACTTGTTATCCACAGACTAACACTGCTGTGGACGCTCACTAAGCCACACCTCCAGCTGCCACATGAATGCCATTCATACTGGAGGGAAATCAGAGGAGGGACTTTAGCATTCTATAGGTATTGCACTATGACCAAACAAATATTACTCTATATTCATAAAGACAATGTTTTACAAAGAGGCCTTGAATATTCTATTTGTTGAGATCTTAATATTTATGATAACATCTGTAACTGAATGTAGAATATTTATAATGTGCATTACAAATATTTCCTTTCAAATTTCTAAGCGAGAGTCTTGTTAGCATTTGACGATCTATATTAGGTTATGTCTGATCTGGCTAAAGAGATTCTATTTTTAGAAGCCTTTGTGATGTCATAAAGTTGAGATCCGATTATAAATGTGTTTTGTTTACTGCCATTTCTTAGATATTGTGGTGTTACTCCAGTACTGGAGAGGCCATGTGGCACATTTTGACCAGTTTTTTTCCTGGACCTCAAATTCTAGAATGTTTACAAGCGGGGTTGCGAATGCTAAAACCTCAGTGGATTTAATTTATGTGCCATATTGCTGTGAAACACAATTGTTTACTTCTTACCTTTCACTCATACCCACGGTTTCACAGACAAGGCCTAAGCTAGTTCCAGACTAAAATGCATGTTTGAGCTGTCTTAACTGAAATATCTTATAATATGTCTTGTCTGTGCATTGTTCTGTCTCAAGATGCACACCAGTTTTTTTCTAAGGCACGTTTATAAAAGCTACTTGAATGCCGTAGTTGAACTAAGGCCTGATCCTGGCTTAATCTAAGCTCTGTCTGTGAAACCAGGCCTTAGAGTTTAAACTCAAATTAAAATGGGGAAATTCTCCTTTCTGCCAATTTAAAAAAAAAATTTAGTTACTGTTTTTAAGAGTTCGACTGCATATTTTTTTCTTTTCTTTTTCTTTCCTAGAACTGAATTAATTGGATATTAATTACAAAGCCATGATTTCAGACTTATTTATCACAGAATAGGGTACCAGTTGTTTGGAAGTGTCGAGGTGTTGCAGCTGGCTGCACTCGTGTGATCATTGTGTTATTACCAGCGTTATATATTGTTATTTCAAGCACAATCCCTTTATTAGTTATAAATGATTGTTGGGTACGCTACCAGGATTTATTTTAAAAACTCTTCTAAGACATTTTGAATGTCATTTATCAGTGCAAAAAATGAAGTGTCTCTATTATTGAGTAATAAAAAATTTATGTATCTGCAATAACTGTTATGACCAGCAGGTGGCGGTGGAGAGTTGAATTTTAGGACTACTGTATGTCTGTACAAGGCATTTCAGATTTTTTTTGACACCTGCCATGTAAATGATTTGTAATTGCCAGAATAGTTGATTAATGTAATTTTCATTACAAACAAGTGATCAATGTTTTGTAATTAAAACTGATGCCATATTTTTTAAGAAAATTTCATCATAATTTATTTTGTGAAATGTTCAGTGTGTAGCCTGTCCCAGCATGATCTGTAATGGACAAATAAACAGTTTATCTTACTTAAGTGTAGTTTGCTTGTATGTACTATGTTATGTATTGAGCCATGTTGTATGTTTCATGTGACTTGACCACATACAATTTCTAGTGAAATAAAAAAAAAATGTTTACAGGTGAGATTGTTGCAGAAATTAAAGATTATTAGTGTGTGTGTGTGTGTATATATATATATATATATATTACACATATAAAATAAAAAATACATAATCAATTGTGAAATATTATTACCATTTAAAATCATAAATGGTTTTCTATTTTATAAAGAAATTAATAATTTTATTCAGCAAGGATGTTTTCGATGTATAAAAGGTGATAGTAAAGATTTATATAGTTAGAAAATATTTATATTTTGAATAAATGCTTTTCATATTAACTTTTTATTTATCAATGAATCCTGAAAAAAAGGTATTCACAGGTCCCAAAAAAATAAGGATCATGAGACATTGAAGACTGGAGTGAATGGGTGATGAAAATTCAGCTTCTCCATCACAGAAAAACAAATATTTTAAAGCTTATTCAAATAGAAAACCATTATTTTAAATTGTTATAATATTTCACAATATTACTGTTTTCTCTGTATTTTTAATGCAGAAAATAAATGCAGACTTGGTGAGCATAAGAGACTTCTTTCAAAAACATTACAAATAGTAATGTTTTTAAACTTTTACAATTAGCAATATTATAAAAAAAGCTCTAAATCATAATATTTTACAAATTATATATTGATAAACAATATGCAGTGTCTGGCATGAAGAGCAAAACGTAGCCTATTATTAGAGCATTTAATATTATTATAAAATATTATGTTGATATATAGCCTAAGTGGAGTAGCATCATTTTTTTTCTTTTTTTTTATAGCCTACTGTAGGCCTACCGTTTACATTATTTATTTATTATCGGTAACATGCTAGTTACTGTACATTATGAATGAACAAATATTGGTTACGCTTATGTCAATATAATATTCATAGATTTAAAAAGAGAGATGTTTTTTGCATCACTGCGATGATGATGTGCTGCGCGCTCTCCGTCATTGGCTCGTGCAGCGCACGCCACTGATCCTGCGGTAAAGATGGCGGCGGCGGAGGGGGCGCGCAGCGGCTGGAGCAGAACGGAACGACCCCAGACGGGTTCGTTTTAAGAGAAACGGTGCTGGGGGGCAGGAGAATCCTACATTCCCGTTTAACGGTGCCGCTTATCCGGTTTGGTAGAATTGAACGATTAGACAGTGTGTTGTTAGGTGTTAGGTGTTGGGTGGGTTCTATCGCTCTCTCTCCCATACACATACACTCATACACAGATTGCTAAGCTAAGCTAACAGAGCTCGGTCCGGTCCGGTAGAGGAGAAGGAAGAGGAGGAGGGGTGACCAAGAAAGGGAAGACAATCATCCCTTGAAGAACAGGCCGTCGTTCCGCGGTTCGTTCGTTCGTTGTGGGATGTGAGCGGTCCAAACGGACGGCGGGTCTTTCCACAGATCTGTGTTATTTTCCCACCCAGAACACTCGCAGGATGGGACAACAGGTAGGCCGCGTGGGAGAAGGGGCTTCCGCAGGGATTCAGACCCCACCGCAGGGGCAACAGCAGCAGCAGGGCAGATCGAACCGGGCCAGCAGCTCCGGGAGGAGACCCCGAGACAGCAACATCACAGGGACGCCACCGGGCAGAACTGCCGCCGCTGCAGTGAACATCATGCCGGATCCAGGGATCAATGTTTTCACCCTGCACTCAGGTATGAGCCCATTCAGCTGGTCATTTCGCAGGGTTCTCCTTGAGTCACTGGCAGCATGCAAATCATAGTCGGTAAAATGCGGAGCTGCTTTCCGTTGAGAAGTTGAGATAGATCCGTTGGGATAAGCGGAAATACTCCATGACTCGGGCTGTGTTGCAAAATCGAGTGTGTTGTCTATGTAGACAGCGTTATCTTGACACCATGAATGCGTCCAAACACTTAGTAGAAACCATGGCCGTAACCGTGTCTTGAACATTGACTAAAGCAGATTACCCTAAAATGTACATTTTTGAACTTTTTCATTCTAACTAACTTACACACACAGCAGAGCACAATTGTCTCCCTCGATGTCTGAACCGTTTGTGAGTTTAACATGTGTTTTGTAAGTCGTTAAGCATGGTCAGTGTCTAGTCATCTTCCATTAGACCATTTCTTTGAAGAATATGAAGTGTTGTTGTTGCTGTAGGTTCAAACCCCAGTAGGTGTCGATCCGGTAGGTGGAGTGTCATTGAAATTGAGTATATTGTGAGGCTCTGATTGGATGAAAGCATCAGGTAAATGACAAGTTTGTTTACTGTCACTTATAATGATCCAAAACATGCTTTTGACTTGAGATGTATCAGTGTTATTGACAATGTTTACATCTTTTTAGGATTCATGTTCTGGTTAAAACTTTATTTATTTTCTTGTAAAAATGGTGTATATGCTCCGCACCTATTGAGATATTCCGGCAGAAATATGTAATATGAGCAGATACTGCTTCTTAGTCACAGAATATTTATGTTGCATGTAAACACGGTTGCTGTTCTCATTTTATGTATCTTTACACCGCTGATTTAAGGCTGCTCCGTGCCTGCTCAAAAGTCTGCGCAAAGGCATAATGCTGCATTACAGTAGGACTGACTTCTGCCTGCTCTGACCCACCTTACACACCCTTGTATAAAAATATACTCTTACAACTGCATTTATGCTATCTCTGAGCAACATTACACAGTCTGTATAAAGACACCTAAATGCCACTTCAGAAGCACTTCTGTGCCACCTTAACTATGTAAATTTGGCATTTGATGTTGAGGATTGTTTTTTAAGGGCAGTAACTCAACTGAGAAGGGGAAGTTCAGACACCATACTACCCTAACTGTAGAAATCTGATGACTGTTATTGGATAGGGCTGGCGTTTATTGTCTCTTATGAAGCACTTGCTGGTGGGAAAGCTGCTGGGGAAGCCACTGCTTTCTCGGATTTCTCTTGCTCGATTTCACTGACTCATATTTGTTTCAGGCAGTAACACAAAGCACATATTTTATAATAATACTGTTCGTGTGTCACACAGATTTATCTTTTCTTAAATCTCATAATCAGGTGTTGTTTATTGTGATTGTGACTGTGGCACAATTGTTGGGATTTCATTAGATGTGTGGTTTGCACGGCAAGGGAGTCGAGGATAGGGTTTGGTATCTATCGTTTAAGGCTATGTTTACACGGAAACGATCTGAAGAGAAAGCGCAAAAGTGGCGTTGCGTTATCACTTATTATTCTGCTTTTAGACGAGCTTTATGGGGGGGGGGGGGGGGGGAAATCTGCGTGCATATGGTGATGCAAAAGTGTGTGAAATTCGATGTAGTATGCACTCCAGGCGGCTAGGTGGTGATGTGAAGCACTGAAAGTGAAAGAGACGCTGACACTGTTTTTCATGTTTAATACGGTAAAGCTGCTGCTTTAACCTTCGGTGCTCTTCGCGTGTCGCTCAAAAATGACATTTTTTTTTTTTTTGTCAATGAAATTAATACTATATTTTAGTTTGATAATGTTTTGTTATTTTCCTGTACTGGCGCATGCCTGTGACGTAAACACGTACGCAATGAGAGCAGATCGGTGCCTTCACTGTCTAGCAGACTTTTGCGTTTTTACCCTTTAGAGGAGAACGCGATGGTGGAGCGTTTTTAAGATTTCCACTCTGGAGTGTGGTTTCACTTTTTAGCATTTCTAAGCCCCAAAAACACTGTCCATCTAAACGAAAGGCACATCTGATAAAATATTTTTACGTTTTCACCCGCGAGCGTTCTTGTGTAAACGGGGCCTAAATTATAGCCTAGCGTTTCCGATTGCAATTCTGCTAACAGATTCCGATTCTTTTAGATTCCCAGTTTCGATTCCAGTATGGTAAAAAACATTTATATCAAACATTTATTCTATCTTTTGTTGAAAGTTGAGCTTCCATAGAAATTTTACTTTCGAATTAGCGAATTAGGCCCTCCAAAACCGGTGGCTGAAAATTCATCCCTAACTGTTACACATTCGTTTTCTTTCTCAACTGTTTACGTTCACCTAAGACAAAACTGACTGACATAATTTTGTGTGTATTTGTACGTTCAAGCTTAAGAAAACACATTCGAGACATTTTGTACGATTTTCGATTCCCAAACCTTGAGACACTATTTGGATGGTGTTCGATGAACACTGATGTCTGTTATCCATTTCCCATGAGTTGCGTTGGGTCTCCTTGGAGGCTCGTACCCAGCGTTAGTCTGTTCTCCAGGCTGGGTTGATCAATGCCAAAGAGGAGCTTGTCACATTTTGACAGTGAACCCTTCGGCTGGAAACACTGACGTGAGGGTTGCAGATGAGTTATTTTTACTCTAATCCCTTATAGCCAGATGTATAGCTGTGGCTGAAATATAATAATTGTTTGGTTACAGGCCTGACTGTCATGACTAACTGCCATGATAAACTTGATCAGACACACCTTATATCAACACTGGAGGCTAGAACATCTTATGATATCTGATCTCCAATCATATGGCCTTGCTCACATTTAGTTGTTTTATCTGTAAATTGGCTTTGTCTCAGAGGGTTAGAGCCTCATCTGTAAGTTAAAGCGATAGCTCACCCTAAAAGGAAAAATATGTTGTTTCCACGCCTGTGAAGAGACAATGCCCTAAATTAATACATGATTAACTAACTGTATTTTTCTATGTACCGGTACATTTCTGAAATGCATTTTCTGTAAAGCTGCTTTGAAACAATATGTATTGTGAAAAGCACTATACAAATAAATTTGAATTGAATTTAATGTATGCTCTGAGTTTTTTCGGTAACACTACAATAAGGTCTAATTTGTTAACATTAATGCTATGCTGACATGAATGCTATGGAAAACATATATTGCTTCTTGTTAGTTCATTTTAGCTAATGCATTAACTGATGTTAACCAAAGAGACTTTATTCCCTAATAATTATTACAATAATTATTATCACATGGGTTTTGAACGACATTAGGGTGGGTGAATAATGACAATTTTAAAAGGGGTCATCGGATGCAAAATTCACTTTTGTGTTTGCATATAAATGTGTCTTTGCAGTGTGTGGACACAACCACTATACAATGAAAAAAATCCATTCACTCCTTTTTTTTTATATCCTCAAAAAGCCTAAACACTCAATAATCAAGCCGTTTGAATTATTTGTGCAATATGATGTCATATTGCTCATGCTCCGCCCACGACCACTGATGGACTGTCCCGTATTAGCATATTTCCCCCTCAGCCTTTTGTTTACTGTCCATCAAGGCAGCTTTCCATGGCAGCACTTTTTGGTGGGGGTGAGCAGTTGCTCATTATCATTTAAAGAGACATGCACCGAAACGGGTCGCTGTCAACAGAGCTGTTTTTGAGGAGGTAAAAAGGGTGTTGTTTTAAACAACCATTGAGTCATTTTAACCAAAGTATGTTACAAACTTTACACTAAGACCCTAAAGAATCATACCAACTTGTGGAAAATGGGCATCTGATGACCCCTTTAAGTTTGAGATGAACTGTTCCTTTGAACTTTTACCATACATGCCTCTTGCGTTTGGCTTTTCATTCAGTAAGGTTTGGCAGTTCTGATTTATATGCTGTTTAATGGTCGCGTTAGCTTATGCGTAAGCAACGCTTCTATCGATTGTTTCTGCTTCTACACTTGTTTTTGGATCCAGAAATTCTGTACTCTTTCAGAAGTTGCGTGATAGCGCCCCCTACTATATAGATGGAAAGCATGGATTGCTGGATTGTCATAAATGACGGAAAAATCCAGTCAGTGGCGGGGAAAGAGTTCATAGCTGGAGGGTGCACTGTAGTACTGTCATTAACATTCTCTTATACAACATCAACAGGAAGCTTCTTCACTGTTTAATTTTGAAACTCTGCAGTGCGGTCATCACTCAAGAGTCTGATGACTACACAAGAGCATGGGGGGAGGTGGACTACTCCATTTCCCAACGCTTTTCTGCCCATAGTGCATTCAGGACATCGACAGGCGACTCATCTAACGCTCAAAGCTGAATTCCGTCAGATCCAGGAGAATATTCTTCATCTCTTTCATTACCTAGTGGAATTCCATCAGATACGACCGTGACGAACTGTGCTTAATTTGACCACGCCGTCAGACGGAGGGATAAAAGAGTGGTCCTGTCTGCGTCCTCCTGTCCCCTGCAGACAGCCAATGAGTCAGCCCGGTCACGGGGCCAGTTCCACACTCTTTTTATTTATTTATCAACTCTGTCCTGTACCAGCAGGCTTTTATTATTTCAGTAGGGTGGTGTAAAGTGCTGCCCTGAACTTAATGCAGTCCAAAGTACCCGAAACGATTGATTTTTTTAGAGCTCAGAACAGTGTGGAGCTTTAGTTGGCACACGATTAGAAGATAAAATGTACAGACGAACTCTCTGAAGTTTCCTTTTTGTTTGTGTTTGTTGTTCCATCATGTATCATGCATTTCCAAGGTTTGGGAAAGCGAAAAGCCACGAGGCTGTCCGATAGAGTGATTTTGATTGTGTGTGTTAAATTAATGATATAATGTTGGGATTTGGCAGCAGCTTCTAATGAGACTCACCCAAGCTAAATTGAGAGTCAGAACTGTTCGTTTAAGGGAATATGAGAGAATATCGTAGATGATTTGAGTATTTGGTGTAGGTATAGTTTTGGAGCTCTAGTTTCTGGTAAGCAGGCATAATGCTGCTGTAACATAACAATATCTTTCATCTCAGTTTGTTCTAAAGGATTGAGTAGACAGCACCGACACGTGTGAAATTCCCAGGATGTAAGAGGATGGGAATTAAGGGCTAAATTAGATTAAACAATCAATTTTTTGATATGTGAGATAGATTTGAAGAAAAACAGCCGAGGAGAAGTTTTATAAAATTGTCTCAAACTTGTGAAGAGCTGAAGGGACTCTCTTGGCCCACGGTTCGATTTGGTTGTTGCACCACTAGAGGTCATTAGAACACCGCAATTTGTTGTCACTAGTAGACTCAAAGTATCAATGTTGATCGTACATATATAGGCTATATATATTTTTTTAACATGTGTAGTTGGTAACACTGTGAATTGGAGACTCATCTTTGTCTCATTGGTGAGATAGTGGGTGCCTGTGCTCTCCTAGACATCTGCTAATCCTGCTTCATTTTAACAGCCTTATCCGGTTCCATCCTCTCATTGCGTCCTTATTAAGGTCTGGATTAGATGACACACTGGAGTAATTCTTCTATGTTGGGGCAGTGATGGAGATATTGGACTTTTTCAGTTCAACTCTTTCTCTGTTGCCTTTCTCTGCAGATCAGTGGTTTTCATGTTTTCTCTTCAGACCAGGAATAATGTGTCATTGTTCTGTATCTGTTAGCTTTTTCTGCTCTTTTTGGCCTTTGTTCGATGTGTGATGATGCAAATGAATGAAGGAATTAGTGTTTTGAATCGATTCATTGAAATGGACAGTTTGAAGGAACCACACCGAAATTAAATTAATTCAACTTTGCAATTATATTACTTGTACCTTGCTCTACAAAAAGTTACATTTGAATGTTTTTTCCTGCCTTGAACATTTTTTGGCTGTCAAAGCAAAGTTTATATTATATTGTATAATATTTATTTATTTTTTATATATATATAGCCTATTATTGTTTTTTTCACCCAAAAAGTATTGTCTTTTGTCTTTATTAGCAGTTCTGTAATGCAACTTTGCATGTGTGTATGATGTTTGGCCTTATTTTTGGTCACATATACATCAAAGTAGTTCTAATGTATCCCATCCACAAAGAATGGCCAGTCTGAGCGTTACGATATTGGAGCACTGGGTGAATGATCCCACAAATCAGTAGTGAAATCAGATTGGACAGAGGGGATTATAGGGTTAAAGCCAGATCTGCATTATCATCAGACGTATCATAGCATCTGCTTAGTTTATGTGTCAGTGCCATTTCCTTTCCCAGCCTTTGCGTGTTTTATGTTGTGAATGTTTTGGTGTTTTTATGTACTTGAGGCGTCACGTTCACTTTCTGAAACAGAGTGTTCCCTTTCACTAATGCATTCACTGCGTTAGATAACACTTTATCACACCCTTGAGCTGTAGTACAGCTCATTTTCTATTGATAATGAATGTTTGAATCAAACATGTTATGATCCGTTTATGGCATATATTCACTAGAAGGGTTGTCGACACCCAACAACCACTGTATTTAAATGGACGACTCCTCATTGGCGCTATTGAGGTCACGATGCGTGTTCTGACAGGTCCTCCACAGCTTGCCAACACTTCCTGTTTGCAAGACCACTTGGCTGACTCAATCCATTCGTAATGTGTCTGGCCCACCAGGCTCATTAAATACCGAAGGCTTATGCTGTCTTATCTCTGAGACCGGGCTAATGCGTTCACCCTCATCTGGTGACGGGGTTGTCTTCCTTAGAGAATGTCTCTTAAAGCCTTCATCGAAATGTCTTCAAATACTGTTCTCACCTCCAAATGAAATGCTGGCCCTGTAGTTGTTTCTTGGGTTAAGCAGGCTCTTTTTAGACCTGCATAAAGAGGTGCAATGCTTGTATACTTAACTCTTTTCCTGCCAGCATTTTTGAAAAAAGGTACCAGCCAGTTTCATGGCCCCCATAATATTTTGATGTATATCTAAGCATTCAACTTTCATTTAAAAAAAAATTAAGCAACATTTTGAGCTAAAAGCTGAAAATCGTAGATTGTATTGAGAATGATGATCAAAACATAAATGGAATGGATCACGTCCATCAACACACCCAAAGCTTGCACCTGTACGCCTATACCACTTCCTGGGCTGGCATTTCATTCAGTAGGCTAACATTAGGCATTTTTGATATAATGCTGTTTAATGTTTATGATCGCGTTATTTTGCATATGCATCTGCTTACATATGCGGTCGCTTGTTTCTGCTGCTTCTTCTCCTGTGTTTTGATACAGAGATTCTGCACTCTTTCAGAAGATGTGTAATAGTGCCCCCTGCCGAATAACCGTGAAAACGCAGACAGCCGAACAAATTCCGTCAATGGCAGGGAAAGCGTTAGTGGTGATTTGTGTAATTGCTTTTAGGAACAGCGTTCCTAACATGATCTGAATGTGATGGCTCAACAGAATGTTTGATTAGTTATCCAGAAACTGTCAATTTCGTGAGTTTATTACACCATTATGGGGACACAAAGCATCTTTTCCCTGTTGATAATAGGGCTGGAACGGCTAGTCAACGTTTACATAAATTAGTCTGACGATTTTTTATCAATTAAAAACCATCGGCATATCGGCTACAGCATGAAAAATTTACCGATGGTTTTGATTAATTAACTACGTTAAGGCACTGCATTGTATAATGTCTGTTCTGCATAATCCAACATTTTTCTCTGGGTAAAATAATGAAGTACTTAACAAAACAAAATGAAACCTTTGCATGTGTTGAGAATTGAGAAATAAAACGCACAAGTGTAGCAGTAGATCCATACTTAAAGTGACAGCAGCCTAATATTCCTGATGTGATGCTGCTCTGCTTGTGTCTTAATGTGGGCTTGCTAAATATTAAGTATTAACTTATCTGAAAAAAAAACTTACTGACCTCAAACAGGAACCGTAATGTATAAAACACAAACCTTTTCATCAAATTATTATATTTCATTTTCATCAGTGCCCTTATTTATTTAATTTTATTCTTTGGAGAGCTTTTAACAGTTAAAGTAAAATTAAGTAATGGACTAAGTTATGAGGAAGTTAAAGGTGGGGTATGTAATTCTCTTTTTTGGCCATTTTTTCAAAATCACTTAAAATCCTATTCCTAACCCACTTACAGCCACTGAGTTAGAAGCACTGAAATAAAAATTAAGCAATTTAATCATCTGTGGAACGGGCAGGACTCGAAACTCCAGCCAATCATTTCCAAGACCACCTAGAATCATTGGACAGTAAGTGCGTCAATCAATCGGTCGTACCATCCCCCCTCCCCCCCCCTCCCCCCATCCATATCCATGTTCTTTGAATGGGTGGAGTCAAAGGAAAGAAGGTAGGACCATTTGAGTTGTGTATTTTCAAAATCTGCCAGCCGTTTTGCAAATCACATACCCCACCTTTAAGCAGTGGATGCTGCTGGTGGGAACAGATATTTCCTCAGATATGGAGGATGTGAGCAGTCTGATGAATTCTGTTCTGCCCACTCTGTTGTGGCAACCACAGATAGCAACGGTGCATCAGGTAGATGTTATTCAGAGGGAGGAGCCACAGGTCTGGATGCGTCCTGGACACAGCCCCAAAATGACTCGAGCAACGAGTGAAAGACAAAGAGGGAAAGATTACTGATTGTCTGATTTAGTGTGTAAATATATAAATCTGTGAAAAATCTTTTTCATGTCACCATATGGTTCCATCACATTGCTAACTCATACAATCTTAACACTTTTGCGATTGTCACTGTTATTGTTGACTGTAGTTGACAAAAGATGATTCGGAATTATATAAATATAAAAAGAAAATATCATTTCATTCTGATAGGGTGTTTAAGTGTCTTGAGTCCATGTTGTGTTGCATAAACTCTTAATAAGTACCCTTTAAGCTGTAGGGCGTACGTGATTTTCATGCTTGTGCATGCTTGTACAAAGAGAATTTACATACAGAATTCCTTGCCAATTTTAGAGTGTGTCCTCATATTTCATCAAACTTCTTTTTCAAAAGAATAAGAGCATGTTTAAGTGTGGAAGGCTTTTGATCGGGTGCCAAAACAGTGTTCTTTCAGAAAACCTCCTCCTTTCAGATCATTATGTTTGCGCTGACCTGTCAAGCTTGGTGTTCTAGTCTTCTGATCCAGCTTAAAAGAAAAGAGGGACCCCGAGAGAAGCATTAAGCAATTCCACAATGCTTTGCAGTTGTAGGTTTATTGTGTATAGAGCCCCATTAGAACCTCCAGTGAACAGGTAATGTAAATCACAGTAGCCGGGAATCTTAACTGCCCGAATGTCCACTCAGCACAGGTAAAATGTCCTATCTGGACTATTTCTGAATGGGGAATTGATTTGATGTGGGTTTTCTGACAAACTCAAAGCTACAGTACCGTTCAGAAGTTTTGTTTTGGCAGTTGGCACCATTAAAAAAAGAAAGAAAGAAGACATTAATACTTTTATTCAGCAAGGACACATTAAACTGATGAAAGTGAGTCAATTCATTTATAGTATTAGAAAAGATTTCTATTTCAAAAATCTGCTGTTCTTTTAAATTTGCAATGAATCACGACAAAAAATGTTTCGCTGTTTCCACAAAAAATATTAAGCAGTACAACTGTGTTCAACATTGATGATAATAATAATAGCCTAAAAGTTTCTTGAGCACTAAATCAGCATATTAGAATGATTTCTGAAGAAATCATGGCTTTGCCATAACAGGAATTCGGTAATTATATTTTACATATTTCAATGGCAATAATATTTCACAATATTACTGTTTTATTTTGTTTTTGATCAAATAAATGGAGCCTTGGTGAGACTAATGCTTCTTTCAGAAACATTTCACCGTCCTCAAACATTTGAATCGTGATCTGTGACTTAAAGGATTAGTTCACTTTTAAAATGAAAATTCTGTCATCATATACTCACCCTTAAGTTGTTTCAAACCTGTATGAATTTCTTTCCTCTACTGAACACAAAGGAAGATATTTAGAAGAATGTCAGTAACCAGACAGTTTCTGGTTCCCATTGACTTCCATAGTAGGAAAAAAATATACTATGGAAGTCAATGGGAACCAGAAACTTTCTGGTTACTGACATTCTTCTAAATATCTTCCTTTGTGTTCAGTAGAGGAAAGAAATTCATACAGGTTTGAAACAACTTAAGGGTGAGTATATGATGACATAATTTTCATTTTAAAAGTGAACTAATCCTTTAAAGGTGCCCTAGAATGTGAAATTGAATTTAACTTGCCATAGTTAAATAACAATAGTTTAGTACATGGACATGACATACAGTGAGTTTCAAACACCATTGTTTTCTCCTTCTTGTTTAAATCTCGTTTTTGAAAAACACCCCTGAAAAACGGGCGAATCTCCACATAACACCTACTGTGACGTAACCGATGGGATCATTAATATGTACGGCTCCCAAATTTGCATAAGCCAAGCCCTTTCAGAGATACGGTGCTACACAGAACTGCGCTGCAGGTGAAGCACACACACACACGCACACAGACACACACACACGCACGCACGAACGAACGAACGAACGCACATACACACACGCACACACACACGTGACTGTTAAGTTCGTACTGAAAATAATGAATAAACTTACCACTCCGAAACGTCCATTTGCATTCTACAAACAACCGCTTGTTCCTCAAACTCTGCATCGTCGTCTGAAACCGGCTCAAACATATACGGTTGTAGGCTACACCGAGGCCGTTTCTCAATACAAAGTACGCAAACTTCGGACTTGCGTCCTTGGTAGTTCAGACTTGCCAAGTTCGACTTAGGAGAACGAACTCCCGAGGACGAGAGGACGCAAGTCCGGTTATTCTGCAAATGGGACAGCGGCGTTCTTGATCGCGTCACTCAGCACGCTCTTGCTACTCCAGGTTATCTCTTTATGTATATTTTAGGCAACAAAAACGAAATATGGTATAAAACAACACTCTGCCTCTTTTCATTTAAAAAAAAAAATTCTTAAACACATTAAATGGCCACACAAATGTGGTTCAGGCAACGTGTACATTGATTATCTTCACTGCATATATTTATAACAACACGAAATATAAAACGCAACCCTGCTTCTTTTATGAAACATTATTGAACATTAAAACTGACATTTAAAAAACAGAGACGGGGTTGTGTCATTTTATTTTATTATACATGTACAGTGAAGAGAATGTATAATAAAATAAATATAAAAAATATTATATATATTTTAAAATATATAACTGTCAGTCTAAAATAAAATTACACAATTGACTCTTTTTGTTAAATGTCAGTTTTAATGATCTGATATCCAGTATAAAAGTATAAGTAAATAAAAATAAATAAAGCAAACAATTTAGTCAAACATAAGTCAGCTTAAAATAGCCTATAGCTCAAGTTAAATAGCCTAAATATATACAATTATGAAACTTCACTTTGCCTTCAGCCACAACGAGTTGCCATGGAACAAATTATAGATTAATGAGACCAAAGATCGCCAGTTAGATATACACAAGACAAATAATATCTCATGTTTAACCACTAGACTAGAGACACCAGAGCCAGCGGCAAACATCAGAAGCACTAGCCGAGGAAAAGTTGTTCCAGTCGGGGTTATTGAGCGCTGAACGCCCGGTGATCGCCTGGACCTCACAACTCCGAAAACGTCAGATATATTTTTCAAATAGGCGCTATCTTTATAAATAAACCACAGATTTGACCTTTAAACAACTACATTCTCGACTGAAACACTCTTAGAATTACATTTCGTGACACGATAACAGTAGTATTTTGATATTACGCGGGTTTTCTCCTCTGCCATTGACGCTTGCAGTGAAAGAGCCAATCAGAGCAGAACTCCTCATTACTATTCATGACCCTTCCAAATAAGGTAAAAACAGACCATTTCATTCTAGGGGCAATTTATAGGGTTGGAAATTGACCTGTAAAACCTTTTCTGGACATTTTAAATGGCTTTTTAAGCCACAAACCCTCTATGTAGATATCAGGGACAAAATTAAAATATTATTTCAACACATTCTAGGGCACCTTTAAGGGTTCTGTAAGATAAAAAGAAAAACTCATGTCTTGACTTGTGGATGAATGACATTTGAAAAGCAGTTATGTATCTTGTTTTGGTAATAGAGCGTGTAAATTGTTGAAATTCTGTCTGCTGCACAGTATGTCTGTAATCTTTCTTTTTAACATTTTATTGAGGATTTCAGCAAACTCTAAAACTCTTTACGGGAGTTTGACAGAACTGTTGTAAATATAGGCATAAACGTTTTGTAATGCGATCCCTTTTGAGTTCTGATTTGTCAAATTTGGATGCACTCAAACACAAGTGACTGAGTTCTGTCAGTAGTATTTTATAAAAAATATGTGAATGAATGAGACTTGAATGAATGAGTTATATTATGTTTAGTTTTTTTGTGGTTTGTTTTGTGTAATATACTATTGTATATTTTATACACTAATAAATATATATATATATATATATATATATATATATATATTAATTGTACTTGGTAGCCTAAATGAATTTCCCTTTTTGACACTAGTATTCATCAGATTGTCTATTGTCTTGTAATACTGCACTAGTCTCTTCAACTGGAGAGCCATTTACTGGAAAAGAGGAAGAGACTGAGCGAGAGGGGGGACAACTGTGCATTCTTTGTTGCAGAGAGCTCTTGTTGGATCCTCATTATTGTGAATGAACAGGATCTGTCCTTCATATGGTCAGTTTATATGGGCCCATTGTTTGAGGAATCATTGTTCGGCAGTTCCTCTGTGCATGTACACAGCATGATTATCCTGGGAGTATTTATGGCAAGATAGTTTTGTTTTGCGCTGGATCTAAAAATAGGCCTTGTCTTGCACCATGTGGCTTTTGCTGTGTTGTGCTGAGCGCTTTCAGATAAACAGGTGAGCTTGTGCTGTCATTCCCTCGTGCAACACTTCACCGGCACTCTCGAGGTGTAATGGTGATTCTTGCTTGCATCTCTCAAGCACAAAAGATGACTTTGCTCATTTGTTCAATTTTGAAATACTTTCTCCTGTAAAGGCCTAGTTCACCAAGAAAATTGAAGTCTGACTATTTAGACTTCAATTTTCAATTACTCACCTCATATTGTTCAACACTTGTATACTGTATATTATTTTATATGTTAAAAGTAGTTCACACAACTTCTGTGCTATTTTCCAATTTGTAATAGTTTTTTTGAAGAACTGACAAAATTTATGCCATTGTTCTCTGATAATCTTGCCCAAAAGGTGTTGTTTAGCCTGCATTCTCATCCAAAACCGAAAAATTCATGTTGCATATTTTTTCTACATTTGAGAAAGTGAGAAAATTGTTTTGGTGTCGGTAGCATAATGTTTTACTTGTATACTTTTACTGTTTTTTCATTTATTTATTTATTTATTTTTACATATTTATTTATTTATTTTCACTTAAAAAAAAATTAAAATTCTTGCACAAACTGTCATTTTAAAAATTATTTTATTTCCCATGAAAAAATAAAAACACATGTTTGGAACAACATGAGGGTAAGAAAATAATGACAGAATGTTTATTTTATGTTAACTTCTTTTAGAGCTATGGTTCTCAACCTTTTGACTCCCAAGATAATATCCAAAGGCCCTCTTATCGGTCTTCTCTTAAGCTGAATCTTTGGTGCCCCTGTTGTAATAAAAAAAATAAAAATATTGTAATTTAAATTAGTAAATCTTTGAGTTTTCTTTCCTTAAGCATTTTTATTAAGAGATTTAGTTGTATTAACATAATTTAAATAATTTAAGACGGGCTCCTAGTGGGTCCCAGCCCCCCAGATTGAGAACCACTTTTTAAGAGTAAGCCATTCGTAGATTGATTTCCACAAAAACTATAAACACTGTGTCACTATCACTGTGGCGTTTCTCTGTTTGTTTGAGCACCAGTGCAGGAACAGCAACATTAGCATGAGTTTGGAGCAGGACCACTGGCAGAAGGGATCGAAGTTTGGTTAATCCTGTTCAAAAAATGTCATTACCTTATTTTGCAGTAATAATTTTTTTGGGGGACTCTTAAATTACCGTAGTTAATTTGTTTGGAGGAAATAACAGCTATTCTGTTTGGGAAAATGTCAATTTTCTGTCCATCCGCACACAGGCTATGAACGCATGCAATTATCATCGCGACGGGAGACCTGGCAGGAGTGTGTCGACCTGTCGACTTGCATATGCTCGACACTGCTGCCGAAAAGTCCTGCAGTGTCAGGGAATGTTTGTCCGTTCCTCCTGCGAGCTGCTCTTGCATATGAGAATGTTGGTCACAATGTCCTGCATGACAGATGTACTTGTCACATTCCAGTGTAATGTTAGGGGGCTGTTCTGTGCCTTGGGAAATCCAGAGCTGGTGACGGGCAGGTGAGGTGTCTGATTTATCGGATTTTGGGGAGGAGTTGAGACAACTGACCCATTGATAAACCCCGCCCCCTCTCGGTTACTGTCACTTACTTGGACAGGCTTTCAGAACATCCCCTGACTGGTGATTTTAGAGTAAAATATGTTGTGGTATAAATATTCTTAAATGGGCTGAAGTGATGTATTACCGAAAGTAGTGTGTGTTTGTCTTGAAGTGTAATGCAAATACATGTAATGTTTAAGTGTAATGGTTACACATTCAGAACAACGTGAGATAAAAAAAAAAGGGATGCATAATATTAGTTATATGCCAATTCTTTTATTTTTTGGTGATTGGATATTTAATTGTTCATGGTATTTTTATTTATTTTAATATTTAAAGTTGTCTTTAGAAACACTAATTTAATAACACTCTTATATGTAATTTAGCATATTTTCATACTGTACATCATAATGTTGTGACATTTAAATACATCTAAATGTACTTGCAGCATTTCAAAATTACATTAGATTTAATGTAAAAAAAAATAGCATAGAATTTTAATATAGTCCATTGTTATTTTTTTTTATTAATCTAGTTTTTGCTTGAACTTTCATTTGAAACATTTTCCTTTTTTGCTTTCCAAAGAAAATAGCATCATACCGGTTTGGAAAAATCCGCTTGCAGCATTTAAGATTTAGAATATTTTTGATTTCTCAAACAAAATAGTATACTGGTAGTTTGAAATATCAGCCAGAATTTTGATATTGGTGCATCAGGATGTTCTGTCCATAAGCTGTGTTAGTACAGAGGTGCTGGTGCAGCTGCTATAAGCCTGGCTTAAGCTCAGCACAACAGCTGCGCTAGACTCCCATCAGGACAAGGCCATACAGGTCAGTCCGTTCAGTATGCCCATTCACACGCCACACACAGCTCTCCCCCAGCTGTCTCACTGCAATGCTTCTGCACACAAAGACACACACAGAAACCGCACGTGTGCTGAGGAGCACACGCAGGACAAACACATGCGGCCACGCGACGTGCCCTACGCGGGTCAATTGCTAGATCAATCAGAAGTGTTGCATGAGGGTGAGCAAAGTTTGTGAATGTACAGGGCTTGACATTTTTATCTATTGGTCGGCCTTTTATCGATACATATTGGATCAGGTGTGTAATTGATGCTTTGTTCCAGGTATTTTATTATTCCTGTGCTGCCACAGAAATCTTTTTTTTTTTAATCCTGCAAACCTTTTGCTTGAAATTTAGCTTTAGCGACCCAAACCCGAAGCATGCAGAGATGGTGTTTAAGTGAGCGGCTGAGATGCACTCCATGCATGTAAATAACAACACTTCGCTATGAAATGCTTCATGTTATTGGAAACCGAGACTTGAGTTGGAGTGGAGCAGCATTTACTGTGAACGGAGCTGCTCTGAGACGCTGGAAGAAACGTGTAACCTATAGAATGAAGTGCCACCCTTAACCCTGAAATACGCAGCACATTTATTAATTTAATTGAATTGCAGCATTCGTGATTTCACAATAGCACTATGCTATATTATGATTGGCAAATGCTCTTAATACATAATGCAGCCTTAGCTGTATAATAATGCGGTTCATGGATTCTCGTCCGTGGAATGCGCCACTTTCCGTATTATCTTCAATACCTGTAACCTTCAACCATTATTCTTTGATTGACACGTCCCCGACTTCAGTCTGTGGTTCAATGACTGTTGGTAATTGGTAAGACATTGTCTGGCATTCATGTGTTCTTGTCTCATGAAATATTATCTTTTTGACATGACTTGATGGTCTTGTCCATTTGATTTGTGGGTAGCTGGCCTCTATAGTCTAAACGTTAAGATTTTAATCTTTTTTAATTTATTTTATTATGTTTACATACGCATTTTACGCCCAATGTTTCTAAACTCCATCTACCAGATTTTTTGTATATTTTTTTTAAACACCTGTTTCAATTCAATTCTTGGTGTGTTGAATAGTGAGACATCTAAAGCATTCTGGGAGATGGGTCCTGAGGACTAGAGTTGAGAAACACTGGTCTAGTCTATTGACGTCTTGTGTGCTGACGGTTTTTTTCCTGAATGTCGAGATGTATTTTGGTGTACCTAAATAATTCAGCAATGAGGATCCTGTCTTAATACATTTTACATGTTGCTCTGAAACTTAGTGGTACGTTTAATTCCACACCTCAATGCTTTTCCAGACTCTCCCATGAGGATGTTGGGTAGGCAGCACACATGGTGTAGAAATGGAACCATCTGCTCATTCCTCTACCCCCTTCTGACCCCCCCCCCCACCCCCACCCCCCCAAACACACACACACACACGCGCCTCCCCTCGCAAGACATCCAATAAAACAGAACTTCAATCTTCCCATATCTCACACAAGCACATGTGGGCATTTCTTACTCAAGGCAGTTGGCATGGAGGCCCACAATCAAGTCGGACTGGCATTCCGGCTGCGGGGTTGGAAACTCTGAGTTCGGAGACGCACCAGCAACTCTGAAATGATTCAACCAAGAGGAGCGTGTCAGATTTTCAACTCGCTGTCTTGTGTGAATTAAACCCAGAACTTGAGGATTGGGGGCTAGAGTGTTTTGCCATCAGCCCTTGTACTGGAACTGGGATAATGTACTGGGAACTGTGGATCAGTCAGCTGACCAGGACTGGGAAGCACTGCATGCTGGTTAGGAATAAAGGTAGGGCTACAAGTATGTTTGTGCATATGTGCCTGTGTGTGGCGAAGTCGGGATTGCCATACAGGCCTTAACTGTCTCAGCTGTGTGTTCTTGCTTGTTTATTGCGTTGTGTAAGACCTGGCAGAAGACCAGTCTTTGTGTTGGCTTGGCTGGTGTAGTTAAATGTATTATCTTGTTGAACTGTTGATTTAATTTTGCCTTAATATACATTTTTAGGGTTATTGATTCACTTGTCTAATCCAGTATGTGCTTGTTTCTTTAGGTAGGCTATTGTTTATGCTTCATATTGACAGTACGAGTTTGTAAGTCTTTATTAGTGATGTCCAAAACTACATCAAATCGACCTATTGATGTGTTGCTCAAACAACTAGTTCACTAACTGGTAGCTCTGTGCTGTTAGCCTGGTTTTAGGTTGTACTGTATATGCAACATAATCACAACATCATATTTGAAATATTTTTCTTAGCATATACTGTATTGTTCAAAAGTGAAAGGAGTGTTGTAATGCCCCTTTTCACAAGATGTAAAATAAGTCTCTGATGTCCCTAGAGTGTGTATGTGAAGTTTTAGCTCAAAATACCCCACAGATAATTTTTTACAGCATTTTTAAATTGTCCCTTTTTGAGGGTGAGCAAAAACATGTCGTTTTGTGTGTGTCCCTTTAAATGCAAATGAGCTGCTGCTCCCAGCAAAAGAGCTTCAAGAGCTGGTGTGTGTGTTAGCAGCTCTGATTACCTCATGCAGACAAGCAATAACATGTCAGAAACTGTTCTGTCTTTATGTTTAAACTGGAGTCAGACAATGATGGAGAGACTCAAGAAAAAGTGACAAAAAGTAGAATGCAACAGGACGTTTCTGAATGGTCAGTTGATGGATTTATGTTGCTGATGTGGAGTTAACTATCTTCAAGTCATTGATTAGCATTTTCTGTCATGATAATCTATAAAATCGCTTGTGTGGGAAGTGTTGTAAGATGTCTACAGAGTGACATGCTATTGCATTTGTGTTACGTACTGTATTGCATGTGAAAAGACGGATGTGACAGCTTGAGCAGACTCCCAAATGTGCTCGACTACAACAACTCTTCCTCTTCTCAACATGCGCTGCACTGCGTGTTCCCGGGGGCGGGGTTTATGTAAATTTTAGGGTTAGTGATGTCACTAACCCGGGAGGAATGGCGTCTATAGTCCCTACCAGCCGTTTGTTGTAGTCCTTAAACTATTTCTTTAAAAGCAAATATCTTCCTTTGCTTTGAATTTTTAGCTTTGTAACTTTGCAGATATTGTTTTTGCTCAAACAGCAACATTACACACTAACTAAGGTTAGAAAAGTGAAATAATCAACCACCCCTTTAAGGATTTTTAAAAGGTTTTTGAAAGAATTATTGTATACTTACCAAGGCTGCATTCGTTTGATTAATATAGTAGTATAATTAGTTATATTGTATAAAAATAAATGCGTATCTCTTTTAAAATATTTAAAATACATTTATTTCTAAGATGAATTTGCTGCATTTTCTGCAGCCATTATTCCAGTCTTCAGTGTCCCATGATCCTTCTGAAATCTTTCTAATATGCTGATTTGGTGCCTCCCAGTCCTGGTGTTGTTTAGTATTTGTGTGGAACCCCCCCCAGATCATATTATATTAGCCAGAATATAAAAATTAGCTAATCTAGTTGGTTGTTGAAGGACTAGTTGCTGATTGTGAAACCATCCATTGTATTTATCATGATGGACTTGCTGTTGATTTTGTGATGCAAGCTGAGGATGAATAATTTGGCTGTTGCTCTTGCCAGGCATTCAGAAAATGAAGTTGGTATGTTAAATGTAAGTACCTTGGGAGTTGGGAATATGGCAATCATATTATATATCAGATTCCGTGGTATAGCTTTTTGGTACCACCCCTGCCCTGTACCATGGTTACACCACATTAGTTTTGAAAAGAGAAACCTAATCTAGCCAAATCTTGCAGGCGGAATATGTTCTCTAATGATTAGTAAAGCTAGTTTCAGAAATCTTTCTCCTCTATCCTTCCCAAGTTTTGTCTTGCCACTCTTTTCCCTAAGGAAAGGGGCAGCTGCCCAGACATGCTGTGTGTGTGTGTGTGTGTGTGTGTGTGTGTTTGTGGCTGGTTGACAGCTGTAAAGGAAGATCAACAGACGCAGACATGCTGAAGGCGTGGAGACTCTCCCACACCATTTTTCCAACCTCAAAGCAGTTTTATGCTCCTCCCCAGCTTAAAATCTTGCTTAAGAGTCAAAGCCTTTCAGATAAAATCAAAACTCTCACCAAATCAGGTCTGTGTTGTATTCCATGTGAGATTATAGATTAATCTAGTGCTGCTAGATTATGCCATTGAAGACCCTGCTGTCCAGCAGCAGTTTTGAGGAAGAGAGGGCCAGGCTGACCAACCAGTCCAGCCTACAGGATGTGGACCACTATTGCTCCGCAGGTAGCCCTTCTTTTTAACTGGCAGGTCTCATAGGCAGTGCTGCGCTGGTGCCAGTTAGTTTTATGAAGGATTTCAGGTCGAGGGATGTGTATATACATTTCATTTTTTGTGGTATGGTCAATGTGGAAGTCAAATATTTTTCTCTTGGGGTTTTTCCAGTGTTCATCTGCTTTTCACAATTGGAAGTGTTTTAAGTGTTTCTAATAGATCAATACTTAATTTTAACATGGCAAAATGGATGTGGCAGTGTAGTTTATTTAAATGTAGCCATATATAATTAATGCAAGTTTTTATAAAAATGTTACTAAATATATTTGACTGAATTCAGGTTGATTGGGACACTTTTTCCAAGTCAACTCAATGGCAAAAAGTGTCCAAATCACCCTGAATTCACCCTATACCATGTCTATTTAAAAATACATTACAGATACAACACATTCTCCAATAATGCTTTGTGAATTGTAAAATATTTAATCATTAAACATTCATTACATTAACGTCAATCAACCTGATCTTATATAGCCTTTGTATTCATTGCTGTTTTGTGTAGCCTTCGTGTATTGTTTGCACAAATGATTTTGAGAAAGCGATCATTGTTCTTACGTCAGGTTTGACGTAAGGAGCCGTGATGCCACTGAATCGCATTCCTCTGTGTCATATGCTGTTTCTTCACTCCTCTGCTCCCTCTCCACCTTGACGTTCTCATGTTCGTCAACTTTTTTTCTGAAACCTCACCTCTTATATTGCTTCATTTTGCCCTTCCCAGAGGCTTTCTCATTTGAGATGTCACTTATGTTTCCTGTTACTCATAAGCGTCTTCATGTCTCTTTCTTCCTGACAGAGGCCCTGCACAGGCCGTTTGGACTGGACTCGACGGCTCTGACTGAAGCGGTGCGCTGGAGCTCGAAGGAGAATCTGTTGGGTGCTGCAGAGAGCGACCCGAACCTCTTCGTTGCTCTTTACGACTTTGTTGCCAGTGGTGACAACACGCTGAGCATCACGAAAGGTACGATCGTCAAAAGGGAACGAGTGTGGTTGTGCTTGGTTTCGTTGTTCACTTTGTACACAAATGAAAAACCACATTGCATTGGTAGTGTAAACTCAAATTTGACCCAGGACCAAATGGAAATATCTGGAATAAACAAGGCCGGAGAGTGTTTTCACAACCATTATTGATAACTTCCTCCCTCTTTATAACAAGGACACCATGCTATTATCCTTCCTCTTCCTTCCATCGTACTCCTTCCTCCATTCTTTACTTCAGATCTTTGTTGTTCCTCTTCCCAGCAGCACTTTGTAGGATCAAAGCACAAAGAACCAGGCTAAAAATGAAAACGGAGGCTAAAGTTTGTTCTATTCAGCTGAGGAGCATGAACACATGGGCACCAACCTGAGCCATATGCACTAACGCCCACAACTCTTTCCAGCGTGTTGTAATAGGAACATGAGTCTCAGATGCTCCATGCTGAATGGCCACTGCTAACGCTAATGTCTGTTTTAAAGTGTAATCCCGTCAGCCGGGTGAAAAGCAGGTGGGTAAACACAGACTAGCCAAGAGAAGAGAGTTCAGAGAGAGGGAGTTAGCGGCTTGCTCTTTCTCTCTGAAGTAGCCGCTAATGGCCAGTAATGTAATGTCGTCTGGTTGGCACCACTGCGCCAGTCTCTTCTTGTCTTGTCGTGAGGGCCTTGTTGCCGCGCCAGTGTCAGTTTAGGATTAGCAAAAAACCACTTGCTGTCTGAAAGCTAGTGAGCCTGAACTCTTTTTCTCTGACGTAATGAGAGCGCCCTCTACTGGACAAATGCTTGATGGGATCACAACAAGGTGAAGGAACAGCATGACAGCATAGATTAAAAAAAGTGTATTTTATCTAATATAAATAATAAAAGGATGCATTAAATTGATCAAAAGTGACACTATATGACATTTATAGTGCTACAAAATATTTCACGGTTTCCACAAAAATATTAAGCAGCACAGCTGTTTTCAACATTGATAATACAAAGTGTTTCTTAAGGAGCAAATCAGCATATTGAAGGATCATGTGACACTGAAGACTGGAGTAATGATGCTGAAAATTTGGCGTTGTCATCACAGGAATACATTAGATTTTAAAATAGAAAAGAGTCATTTTAAATTGTAATAATATTCCACTGTATTTTTTATCTTATAAATACAGCCTTGAGCATAAATTAGCATAAGTGACTTCTTTCAAAAACATAAAACAGCAGTGTATATGAATATAAACATATTTTTCTATAGTTTTATTATAAAAGTTATTTTTTCAACAGCACTTTGACAGCATAAACGCAGTGATTCAACACTCTGGAGAGGACTTTTCTTCAAACAGCTAGACGAAGCACAGCTTAATGGAACCGAACACGGGGCTCTTGGGATGTTTTCAAAAGGGCTTTTCAAGGCATATCTTGTAAAAATACTATTTTTAACTTGTGTAGCATCTTAAAAATGTGACGCAACCAAACATGTCTGTCTAAGGCACATGTATTTGGGGTTATTAAAAAACAGCGCTGTACATCAAATACTAGATTGATTTATCTTATGTCCTAATTGTCACTTCTCTGCCGCCACTCCCAGATGCCCTCAGGAGGTGTTCAGATCTCAAAATATTTTAAATACTTACAAAATAAGACACTGTTCTTCTTGGTCTGGATGTTTTTATTGCTGAACGATGGACCTGTTGTGGCTTGCACTGACTGATCCCTCTTTACATTCCATTCCATTCGGATGTATTGACATGAACAACAAGGCTTTACATTGCTGAAACATTAGTAAAACATTGTGGTATATTTCTCATACATCAATGTTGTATCTGTCTCACTCTTGCTCAATTTTTGGTATTTCAGGAGAGAAGCTGCGAGTGTTGGGGTACAATCAGAATGGAGAGTGGAGTGAAGTCCGTTCGAAGAACGGCCAGGGTTGGGTGCCCAGTAACTACATCACCCCCGTGAACAGCCTGGAGAAGCACAGCTGGTATCATGGGCCCGTGTCCCGCAGCGCCGCTGAGTACCTGCTCAGCAGTCTGATCAATGGCAGCTTCCTGGTGAGGGAGAGCGAGAGCAGTCCTGGCCAGCTCTCCATCTCGCTTCGCTACGAGGGACGGGTCTATCACTACCGGATCAACACCGCCTCTGACGGAAAGGTAGTGCTGCTTTCACTTTACTCTGAAAGCAAAGCTCCTTTTGCTTTATTACATTTATTCACTCTTCTCTTCTGTCTCAGGTCTACGTAACAGCTGAGAGTCGTTTTAGCACGTTAGCTGAGCTGGTTCATCATCATTCCACAGTGGCGGATGGTCTGGTAACCACGCTACACTATCCCGCTCCGAAATGCAACAAGCCAACCGTCTACGGCGTCTCTCCCATCCACGACAAGTGGGAGATGGAGCGCACCGACATCACCATGAAGCACAAATTGGGTGGTGGCCAGTACGGAGAGGTGTACGTCGGAGTTTGGAAAAAGTACAACCTCACTGTAGCTGTAAAAACACTAAAGGTGTGTGTTTTATGTTATATCATTGTTTTTCATTGCAGGCAACAGGAACTATTACAATATGGCCCCATTAGTTAACATGGGTAAATGCATCAACTAATATTAACTAAAAATTAGCATAACATTTATTACTTTAACGTTAGTTAATAAAAAATATAACAGGTTAAAATAAAATGAACATTAACCAAGACTAATAAATGAGTTAGAAGTATTTTTTATTGTTAGTTCATGTTATCTAATGTAGTTAACTAATGTTAAGAAATGAAACCTTGTTTTAAAACGATACCCAGAAACAGTTTATGTGGTGTTGTGTGCCACCAAGAGGATGTTGATTATATTGCACTCATGGATTTCTGTTTTAGGAGTTTTCGTATTCGATTTTATATAGATTTTTGTATGCTTGTTATTCTATACATATTTATGCTGTTATATCACTTTATCCTAAAGGAGGACACCATGGAAGTTGAGGAGTTTCTGAAGGAGGCTGCAGTCATGAAGGAGGTGAAACATCCCAATCTAGTACAGTTACTGGGTGAGTATACTAGGAATGTGCAAAACCAGCCCATAATTCCCTTTAATACAGATATACATTCATACATTTTCATACATGGTTGTCACGTTATGTCACGTCTTAGTAATAAAGTTCTGTCACAAAAACTGGGTAAAAACAAAAGGGTATCGCATATAAAAATGTATATATACTTGTGCCTGATTGGTTTGTTCTGATGCCCCCTTCTAGGTGTGTGTACACTGGAGCCTCCATTCTACATAGTGACGGAGTACATGCCCCACGGGAACCTGCTGGACTACCTGCGTGAGTGTGACAGAGAACAGGTGAACGCTGTGGTGCTGCTCTACATGGCCACTCAGATCTCCTCCGCCATGGAGTATCTGGAGAAGAAGAACTTCATCCACAGGTGAGCATCACTGGACGTTAGGATGCTGAAGATGTCATTTAAATTCACTTTTTCTTATTGATTACATTGTTTGAACTTTTCTTAAATCCGATTGAGAGATCTCAGCTTGTCAATCTCTTTCTCAGGGACTTGGCAGCTCGTAATTGTCTGGTTGGAGAGAATCACGTGGTCAAGGTGGCTGATTTCGGACTGAGCCGTCTGATGACAGGCGACACTTACACCGCTCATGCAGGTGCCAAATTCCCCATCAAATGGACAGCACCAGAGAGTCTGGCCTACAACACCTTCTCCATCAAATCAGATGTGTGGGGTCAGTTTCTTATTTCATGTTGTCATGAGGATTGTGTGGTGGAAGTTCTTTTACGCTATAAAGAGTTATGTGTTGCAGACTGACTCACTTATTTACTTCAAACTCCCCAGCATTTGGAGTTTTGCTTTGGGAGATTGCGACGTACGGCATGTCTCCATACCCAGGAATCGACCTGTCTCAGGTGTACGACCTGCTGGAGAAGGGCTACCGCATGGAGCAGCCCGAGGGCTGTCCCCCTAAAGTTTACGAGCTCATGAGAGCCTGTGAGTATCAACGATTGTGAATTACGATGATGCTTTATTTATAGCTTTCACTTAACATAAAAAAAATATTTAAAGTATAACATCATTAGTGTATATTCAAATAGTGTGAAGGTGTCATATATATTCTCTAAGCATTGGGTTAAGTTAATGACAGACACTCTGTTGGTACGGTAACCCATTAACACAACCCATGTTAAACTACGCTACCATTCAAAGGTTTGGGATCAGTTTATTTTTTTAGGTTTTTGAAAAAACATCTCTTATGCTCACAAAGGCTGCATTTATTTGATCAAAAATACAGTAAAGAGTAATGTTGTGAAATGTTGTTACAATTTAAAATAACTGTTTTCTATTAATAGATTTTAAAATGTAATTTATTACAGTGGCAAAGCTGAATTTTCAGCATAATTATTCCAATCTTCAGTGTCACATGACCCTTCAGAAATCATTCTGAATTGCTGATTTGGTGCTTAAGAAACATTTCTTATTATTTTCCATGTTGACAACAGTACTGCTTAATATTTTGTGGAAACCATGACGTTGTTTTTCAGTATTTTTTGATTAACAAAGTTCAAAAGAACAGTGTTTATTTGAAATGGAAATCTTTTGTAACATGTCTTTACTGTCACATTTGATCAATTTAATGTAACCTTGCTGAATATAAGCATTACTTTTAGTTCAGTTCAGCAACTTTATTATCCATGTGATGGAAATGTTTCTTCGACTTCACTGTACAATACATAAATGACAATACATACGTAAATAACATACACATTAACAAAATCATTTGTATAATTTCTTAAAATAATAATCATCTCTCGCATTTAAAATTTGAACAGCCTTAGGCATAAAGGATAACTGATGCACTTTTTCATTACCCGTGGTTGCCTATAACGCCTCCCCGATGGCAGCAATTGGAAATCACCATGAAGAGTGTGAGACACATCCTGTATTATCATTGAGGCATTTTGCATGGCTTTAAATAAATTTAAATAATTCAAATGTGTCTGCATCTGGCCTATTACTTTACTCTGGCTTCATTTAAAATCTTGAACACCTTATTTATTTAACTGATCTATTTTTAACACTCAGGTTACCGTACCATGAGGTCATATTGAAATTCAGAATTCTACTTTTAAAAATATATATAATAAAAAAATACAGCCCCCAAGCCTTTGACCTTTAGTGAAGGTTTTGGTCATTATGTAAATCCATATTTTGTTGTGTGTTGGCAGGTTGGCAGTGGAGTCCACTGGATAGACCCTCATTTGCTGAGATTCACCAGGCATTTGAGACCATGTTCCATGACTCAAGCATCTCAGAAGGTATTATGACATCATCTGTTGTGAGTGCCAGATGAAGCTGTAGACTGAGCAGACTTCATGCAGATCTTATACACTTGACGATTTAGCAGAGAAAACTCAATGCACAATAAACAGTCTTAAACGATAAATGACTTGGGTGCAGTTTGTATTGACTATACCATTGAAAAGTGACTGAAATAAAGTTTAAAAATATTGGAGCATTGATGCTTTCATGTAAAACACAATATTAACATGCACCTTCTCTCTGCTAACTCTTCTCCAGAGGTAGCCGAAGAACTGTGTAAGACAGCATCTGGTGGGCAGTGTGGGCTCGCACACACCTTCGGCCATGATATGCCACTCTTGCCCTCAAAGTCTCGTAGCCAGAAGAAACACTCTGAGAACAAGGAGAATATGGAAGACGCAGGACCCCATGGCCCTGCAGGTATACAGACCCAACTCCGGCTCAGTCGGCTCAGAAAGAAACTCAAGAGAATGGGAGTGGTGTTCCTTATCGATTAACAGAGCTATACAGTATATAACCCTACATATATTCATAAACATAGGAGTATTAAAAAAGTTTTAAAAAATTAAAAATGTTATATCCTGTATATCACTTCTTTTATTTACATTCATTTGAAATGTTCAAAATGTATCAAGAACAGATGACTGACATGTTCATAAACATTCATAACAGATTTTAACTCTCATGTTTTGATAATTTTTCTGTAAATACATCTGATTTCATTCTATTGCTGGTTTGTTCCCATTTTCTGCATGTCACTAAACCCCAAGTATGCACATAAGCACTTCACCAACTGCATGTGTACCTATATTATGATTCAAATATGTTTAACCTTACTCACAATTAAAGAATTTTATGTATTGTGCAATATTGTTTTTCTACTCAACTATGTGTTATTTATTGAAATTACATAGTTTATGCAAAATAAACTTTTAGGTGGGATTGTTTTATAATATTTTTTTTTTTGTAAAGCTGCCTCTTTGTCATGTTATCAACTTTTAAGAATGCTAAAAAAAAAATATTTTTAAACATATTTTGTATTCCCGTTTCTGTATTTATTGTCCTATCCTTTGGACAATCTTACTGTCCCCTACATATCAAGTGATACACTCTCTATATTGCAAATATCTAGACACCCTGTTTGTCACAGGACCTGTGAAAAATACATTAAAAATATCTTGGCCCACTCATGAAACATTTTACCCCATGAATTAAAGAGTAACAGGTCCTCTCATTTGAATTATGAGAGCAAGCAGCTCATAGGCACACTACACAGTTTCTTGTATAAGAGAATATGCTAGGTTAGGTTCTATAAATTACAATGTGGGTCATAGGCAGAGCGATAGTGCAAATGACTGAATGTTGCAGTGATTTCAAATACCACTCCACAGCCTTCATTTACACTGCGTTACTCATATATTTATCTTTGATACAATTGCTTGAGGCAAAACTATTGGCAACAATGTAATGAATTAAATAGTACATTTATAGTCAAGCCATCACAATGTAACAATAAAAAAATCTGTGCACTGAATAATTATGTAATCAAATGTTCCATGGTGAGACAAGCCATTTAAATATGAAAGCGCATAAGTATTAAATTTGCATGTCAACTACTACCTCTTATTTCGCTGCTCTTTGACCTTTGGTTCTGTTTTACCATTGTGTTTAGGTCTTGCAGCATCCCTTTTTGTTGGTGATGGACGCTTCAGCAGCTCTCCGGCCCTACCACGTAAACAGAGGGATAAGTCTCCATCTAGCCTGCTGGAGGACCCCCAGGACACCACCTTCACCCGTGACCGCAAAGCTGGCTTCTTCAGTTCTTTCATGAAGAAAAAGTCCATGTCCTCATCTTCTACTTCGTCCTCACCTCAGCAGCAGCAGAATCTCCCAATGCCACCCAAGAGGAGCAGCTCTTTCCGGGAGATGGAGACCCAGCCCCATAAAAAGTATGAGCCCACGGCTGGGTTTGCAGGCCCTCCTCCTTTGCCCCAAACTGATGGGTTGAGTTTCTCTCCATCTCATGGTGAGGGGAACCATGTACAGTCCCGCTGTTGTGGGGCCACGTTTGGGCAGAAGCCCTCATCTTCAAACTCTGGAGCAACCTCTGGTCAAGTGGGAGGCAGCAGTAGCTGGGGAAGCCTAGCGGGCTTCTTCACCCCTCGCCTTATCAAAAAGACCCTTGGTTTGCGGACTGGTAAGCCTTCTGGGATAGACGAAGGGAGTGGAACCAAGCCATTCCCTCGTTCCAATTCAACTTCCTCTATGTCTGCTGGGTTGCCAGACTTAGAGCGCATGGCATTGACATTACCAAGAAACCGTAGCAAACCCCCACTAGAGCGTACAGCTTCCACCACCTCTCAACCGGAAAACGGGGCAGCACGACCTTCGGATGCAATCCTGAGAAAGCTTGACGAAGGTACGGCTCAGATACGGGATCGTCCCAAAGCTAAACTCTTGCCACGAGGGGTGGCAGGTGGAGTTAGAGCACCAGGTGTAGGGGGAGAGGCTGATTCGGACTCAAATACACGGGGAAAAGATGGTCAAGATGACCGGCAAGGCTGGTCGTCTCCATCGAAAACCTCCACTCTTGGTTCAGTTAATCTGCACAACCACAAAGTTCCAGTTCTGATCTCGCCGACCCTAAAGCACAGCTCGGCCGACGGCCTAGTTGGCGTGGACTCTCAGGGCAACCGCTTCAAACTGCTGTCTGACAGTGGGGATCGTGACCGACCACGACTGGTTAAGCCAAAATGTGCACCTCCTCCACCGCCCATGCTCCGCTCCCTCCATCACACATACAGTGCTGATGCAGCCGATGAAGCAGTCAGTGGGAACATGGAGGTCAATGGAGATGGCGTCAAAAGGTCAGGGCGAGAAGCCAGAGGGGCGCGTCCATCAATACCACCACCACAAGTGCCTCCAGCTCCCTTAGTCCCCACTAGCAACACCACCACCCAGACTAAGATGGCCAATGGTTCTTCCAGTGGCGGACCTGGCCCTACTTCCGCTAAACCCACCCTTAGAAGGACTCGGCAGCAGACAGAACGGATCCCCCTGGAGAAGATCAGCAAGGAGGCTCTTTTGGAATGTGCTGAATGCTTGAGTAGTGCCATTCATGGCAACACCGAGCTTTCTTCCAGCAGCCAGGTCCTGGATGTGGGACACCAACTTTTGGACTACTGCTCGGGGTATGTCGATTGCATCCCACAGACGCGTAATAAGTTTGCCTTTCGCGAGGCAGTGGGTAAACTGGAGTTGAGTCTACAGGAGCTGCGTGCTTCCTCTGCGGGTGGGGGAGCGGGACTAGGGGCACCTGGGACAAGCCCGGCTCTTGACAACTTGCACACGTGCATTAAAGAGATCAGTGATGTAGTGCAAAGGTAGCCACTACACCTTTGTAGGTGTCTGCTACACCTTCCAAAACTCCTCCTCCTGTACCCCTTGAAACTTTTTTGCCCCAGAATCAATCTAGTTTTATTTAAATTTTGGGGGACAGAGAATTATTCTCTAAAAAGTACCTCAGAAAATGAATACAAACACATACACACACTCTCTCTATCTTTATTGTTTACAGGTGACTTTCTCATTGAAATTGCCAGTTGGGAACAGAGTTCTTTGTATATAAGCTTTTTGTCACTACCAGAATACACATGGTTTTGCTTTTGACAAATTTACTTTGTAATTAATATTTACAGTTTTATCTTGGTATGACTGAATGAATTTTCACAAATAGACAGGGGTTGCACAGGTTAAGGTGAGCCGACTACACTCTAACTGGTCCACTTATCGTCCATTTTGTTTTTAGATAAAAGTTTTCCATTCACTTTTTTGGTTCTTTAATTTGCATTTGATTCACAGTAACTGGATATTGCATCAGAATGTCAATGCAAACTTTGAAATGTCATTTATAACATTAATCAATTTTGCTTAAGCAATATTGCTTGTTCAGAACATACAGTAGTAATGAATGTGGATTTCAAACATTTGTTCAGTCTCATTTTACACACTAAAAGTACTTCTGTCTACATCCCATACTGTCATTTTTAATTTGACCACATTTGTTAAACACTACAGCATTTGATGACCATTGATGATTTTGTAATTAGTCTTTATTTCGATATGGTCCATGCATTATAGTTGTTAGTGGTTTGCTGTGGCATAGTTGAAATGGTGTTGGATCTGTCACCACATGGATCATGTTTGGCCTTTTATATCTGTGGCCTTGAGATAATTCCCCCGTTAGCAAGATGGCACAGAACTACATTCATAGAGTTGTAGTTCTCAAGAATTCTAAATATATTTCTAGATTTTATTGATTTGCAATGGGGAAATTATTTGATTTGTGGATAGTCTGAATTTATTTTATGACTATGTCATATTGCCAAAACAGAAGCTGCAACACTACACAAGTATTGCCAAGTCTTTTAACACAAACTGCATTTTCTTTTAGCACATTGATTTGTAACTTTATTTTGATTTCACTTTAGAATGTCGCCATTTGTAAACTTGAATTTAAGTTATTTTCTATTAAAAGCACAGGCATTTTTATGATATTGTAGATATTGCTTATTATTTTATACCCACAAACAGGCGTGAAAGGTCATACTGACTTGTGTCCTTGTGGTGAGGTTTTGGTGTGAGGGTCTTGGTCTCCATCTGTGCATCTACATTATGAATGTATTCATTTGTTAAAAAACGTGTGTGTGCGTGCGTGCGTGTGTTCTCCATAGTCTCCCTTCACATCGTTCAACCTTTATTAAAAAGAAACATTATTAAAAGAAGCATTTTCTTCAGGACACAAACGGTTACATGTGTTTTCTGAGTCTGTATTCATGAAATGATAGATTTCTATTAGAATTTGCATAAATGAGATTTTTGTGGGTACCCTGCAATGTCATAATTAAAATGTAATGAAGCTGATTTGTACCGATTACACTGGAGCACATTTTGAAAATATAAATGTTAATTGCCTTGCCTTATTTCACTATCTAGGGTATGTAATATGGATGATTTGGAAGGCGAAATTGTTTTGCCATACATCTCCATGACATTTCAGTTCCTCTGCAGCAGAAATACAGACAAGTTGTTTGTTCAGAACAGTTTTTGTTACTCTAAATCACAGCATAACTTGCCTACACTAACTTTGCTTGTTTTGCCATTTTGTTTTCCTGCCATGCTGGGCAATGTTTCCTGATATTACATGGTGCCTTTTGTGAGAGATTTAAGGTTTTGTGCACTGCAAGGTCATGTTAAAGATATGTCTATGTAAATATATTTTGCTCTCAAATATTCAATATCAATTTTAAGGTGGCAAATGGGAATTTTGAAGCCTTTATTATCATTCAAGCTACCCTGTTTAGACATCTGGGGATGTGAGGTGTCCAACTTGAATAGGAAAAAGTGCAATGATCTGTCATTTAATAAGAAAAAGACAGTGCTTGAAGTCTGGTCTTATTTTACAGAGAGAGCTCATCAATTTCTTTTGCTTTGTCAGGAATACCTCTCTTGTAATCACAGAACATATTTTTCATGTGTGATTTAGCAGTTCTCTTTCAAACACATGCAGGTCGTCTATTCCATTTATTATGTCTGAAAATGTTTCATTACCAAACAACTGAGGGGGGGGGGGGAAAGAGTGACTGTTTCGTATGTCAGTTTTACATGATTGTCAGGGAGCGTTTTGCCTTTTAAACATTTTAGTAAAACAGCCGGTTCTTTTTCTTTCATTGCCACTTTTCACCGCAATTTGTATAACTTGTTTTTCCTATTGCTATAATCAGTCAATTTTATTTTAGTAAATTGCCAAACCTCTGAAAGTTTGTACATTAAATAATATTTGATTGTATCATGTATTTAGGAACAATTCAGAGAGAACTATCTTGTCCAATAGTTTATGCTTTATGAGCCACACACGGTCTCTGGGGTGCAAAGCCGTTTGTCTCACAAACATAATCATCAGAATTCAATCTTTTTCAGTTTAATTTTAAATACCCAAGATGTGCATTTTTTTTTTTTTTTTTACATTTTTGTTTGTCACTTTTATTTATTTTCGGTTTATTTATTGATCTACTTTTTATGTTGAATCCTGGAACTCACATTCTTTGGAGACTGTCTTTTTGTAAGGTCAGATTTTAAGTGCTGAAGAAATTTATATACCAAAGGCCACCGCTCTAGTCCTTCAAGTGCAATGAAAATAAAACACTCTTAATTTTGAATATGTGAATTTAACAGGGATTAAAAAGGCAGAGGTTGACAGATCAACAGTATTTTTTTCTGTTTTGTAAAAAGTATATTTTGTGTGATTCTAATTTAAAGCTCACTTTTAATAGTATATTACTGTGAAGTCCTTCCTCAGTGTTACACTTGATGTAAATAATGAATAAAGAAACTGTTGAAACATTGGTTTGGGAGTTTGTATTATATTTTTTATTAATAAGTACTGTGACATGCTGCCTGAGACTGTTTAAAACATTTCATAAAACAAAACATTTCATCCAGAAAACACAGCCTGCAGAAAAAGATCATGTACGTGTTATTTGTCAATTACCCAAGTTTTTAGTTACCCAAAGCGATTTAGTCAAAATTTTCTGAAGAGACTCGATCGCTTTATATGATGAAAAGATTTACTTAAGGCTTTTATTCACATATAAACATTGATGATCAGCGAACATAAAACAGAAGCTCAACCGTGCTGCATAACACACGAGAATGAACCTCATTGGTTCTCGCACGTCAAGCGAACATGCTTGAGAATGAGATTCCATGATGGGGCCGATACCATGAAGCCAGTTTAGGTGGCTAGCCAGATATGTTTCAGTTTAGTTTGCGCCAACCCTGGGTTTTAGGCACTATGAAAGTGGTTTGGCTTTTAGCACTGTTCATCACCATAGTAACTTAGTAACCATAGTAACGCCCAACCTGGACCTAGTCCGGGTCAGATGATGTTCCAGCCAGGTAAGAGGTTGCAAACCGAACTTGGACCAATCAGCTGTGAGCACAGTCACTCCACCAGTTTCCACTCCAAGTTAAAGGTCACTACACAGCAAATTATTTTTAAAGACAAAATCGTCCGGATTTCAGTAATCATTATTTAGAATAATAATTTTGTGTGATTTAGATATTATTTATGTAATTATTGTACCCTTAATCGATCACACATGTACAATTTTAATTTATTATCACGCACAATTTAATTTAATAAGTATAAAGGTAATATAAATATGCTTTAGAATCAATAGATGAAGCTATAAAATGACTAGGCCTACATGTGAGCTTGAAAGTTAAATTCAATAAACTAACTTCACAACTTTTACTTACACTGATAGCAAGACTTTTAATTTAGTTGTCCTCTTTCATAGACAGCTATTTTTTTTTCTTGCTGTGTACATTTTTATATTTTTCACTCTTGTAATATTCTGCAGAAGAGAGAATTGAATCGCACTGCTTGTAGTTTCACTCTTTCTCAATCTGATGTGGTGTGTCGTCGTAAATTATGGTATCTTATTTGTAGGTAAATCATGTTATGTGTTATGTATTTTGTGTTGCATCTGATATCTGGAATGCCCAAGATGAATTTCTCCGTCAGGAGACAATAAAGGCTAATCTAATCTAATCTAATCTAATTTCACCAAAAAATCTTAATTTGTGTTCCAAAGATGAAAGTTTTATTTAAAACGACATGAAAGGTGAGTAATAAATGACGGAATTAAACATTTTGGGTGAACTATCTCTTTAAGTCTTGAAGCAACCCACTGTACCTTAACTGACATTTTTCAAGTTATATCTTCAACATATTAAATATTTGATATATTAAATGAATGTAACAATACAATACCATTTATTATCACATTATTATCAAACTCTTTACAGTGATTTAAAATCTAAATGGCAGAATCCTTTTTCATGTGCTCCAGTAGTGTGTAGTTACTCTACCTCTCCATTTGCAAGCTCTGACGGGTAAGAGGCGCTATTGGACAATCACATCCCTCCATTTCCCCGCGGCAGAGGCGCATTGTTAGTCGGAAATGGGAAAACCCTGAGCCGTGAGGTTGTCGCTGCTGGCTTCACTGGAGTATAGAGAGTTACACGACGGCAGAGAGAGGGAAGAACAAGCAACACTGGAGTTTTATGCGGAGGAGACGTTAGTTCTTGGAGTTTTTCGCTATGAGCTGGGGAACGGATCTTTGGGTAAGCGCACTTTTCCCCATTGCCCGTTCCTTGTGGCCTTTTGTTCACTCACAAAACAACTCGGGTTTTGGCATGACTTCAGGAAAGGTGTCCTAGTCAAGCTGTCTGTGTATTCTCGGTCTGTCCTGTCGGGTTTACTGTGTCAGTACACCATTACCGCCAGAAATAATGCGAGAGTTTGATGCATTGTAACATTTTGCTTTTCGAATATACCAAGTTTTAAATGCATCACGCGTGACGTTTCATATAATTCTATTGACAAACCTAATGTAAAGGTTTCACACCCAGTTTCGATGACTAAGAGCTGGGGAGAGGATCACCCTCTATTAACTCGTTCTTTTTCGCGTTTAACAGAGATAATATATCAGATATATGTATTATTAATTTAATATAAACAACAGTTTCTCCCAGCAGTCTCTAGGATCTGTTTGTTGCTGATTGGTGACAGAGAGAATGCTGAAGATGATGTGCTGTTAAAGAATAGCTTGTAATGAATCTTATGTGTTTAGTTCTACGGGTTGACCATTGGCACCACGTTTGCAGTTTGATGCCACCTTTTATTGTCTGGGCTTCAAGTCTGCCATATTCCAATGGCACACTGGCCCTTTAAATACGAATAATAATAAAACAAAATGTATCGTTTCGGCATAAGCTGAACTATTGGGAGACAATAAAGCCCGTCGAGTGTGTGTGGGTCTGTTACAGGGGTGTTGCCCTTCAGATTTGGGCTACTGGACAAAAAGCTGAGGATGTGTGAGGCATTGCTAGAAATATCACATTCATCATCAGGGTTTTTGAGGATAATAGGTTTAAACGGTGGTTTAAGCGATAGTTACAACATTACTTACACACGGAATTGCCTATTTGTGATTGATCGTCCAGATTAATGACTGTTTTTGTTGTTGCTGTGTTTGTGTGTGAGTAAGTGAGTGAGTTTAGGTGTTCTTATGACAGTGTAACTTGGCTCTACTAGTGTATTGGTTTATTGTAGCCTTTATAATAAAGTTAACTGAGTAATTAACAGATTTAACTAAAAGGTTTTGGTAAAGATTCTGTTGTTTTTATTTGAATATTCTCTGGGTTCCTGACCTGTTGGTTACAAAGTAGCTGGTTTCGAACTGGTCCAAGCTGATCATTTGCTGGCTGTTAATTAAAGCGTCCAAAAAACAGTTTGACCACCTTAAGATCTTATGACCAGCTGGTAACTGCTGCAAGAAGGTCTGCCTGCTTCATCTAAAGAGCAGCTAGAATCCAAATACTGTTTCAAAACGCAACTAGGCTACCATGTTATTCTGGAAAATCCAGTTTTTTTTGGTGACTTTCATAACTCATTTTTTCTTACAAACAAGGGCAGTTGTGAAATAAGACATCAATAAAGAAATGCAAAAGACTTTCAAGCAAGTCGTTCAAGAATACGAGAACTGTAGCAGTGACTGTTGTTCAATGTGTTGTTTTTAACAAGATCATGAACATGAGTGCTATAAGCTTAGATAAATGAATTACTAGCAGTTTGACTAATTATACCGTCCAGTGGACATTGGACTTGTTAGATTAACATATTCCAGAGCTTTTACGTGTGGCTGGATGTTTGGTGTTGGACATCAGATACTGTCTGTTTGCCCTACATTTGGCTTGAATTGCCTTTCTTAATTTCTCATACAGTAAATCCCTTATGTTGTGAAATATGGCATATCCTCCTCATTAGAAATGGTCTTTTGTAGATTGCATTCATCTGTAATCCTGTGGCAAATCCCTTTGTATGTGGAACATGCTGAATAATCAAGTTGTCTTGTCTCATGGTATACGTTTTCTTTAGTCATAAAATGTGGACGTTTTTCCATCCTTAGTCTTGGCTCTGATGAATGAAATGCCATTCAATCCCTTAAATGCTTGTGCACTTTTCATCATGGTTCTCCTCACATGCACTTTGTGTTAGATCCACGTGTGCTCTATTTAGAGACATTACAACTCAATTAATGTTTTTAATGTCACTCATTATTTGTTAGTGTTGATTTTGATTCAGAAAGTAATGGTGTGACTCCTTGGGTGTGATCAGTTTACACCTTTCAGAATTGCCCAATTGTAAGACATAACAAGAAAACGCCTAGCGCATAAGACAACTTGTTAGTTCTGAGTATCATGAAGGATATTTGTGTGACATTTTTGCTGTCCAGTGCTTTTATTAGTGCACAGCGATATGAATGTGGATCCTGCGGATCGACTTGAGCTGCGAGGGGTTGTGTGTACTTTAATCAATGTAAGGAAGGACAAAGAGCATGATTGAAACTTAATCACACAATGCTCAACTGAGTTCAGGAAACTGACATTTAAACCCTTGCTATTATTAAAACAGTTTCCTTGTGTTTTTTTACATCTCCTAAAGTTATTTGTCTGAAGCCTGTATGATGATTTCAGGGCAGGTGCTGCACAGGTCTACAGTGTTTTGTAAGTTGTACACACAACTGTACGACCATATTGAGCGCATGGACTGAACTCTGTACGTGCTGTTAAAAGAATTGTTAACAGGGCTTCGATGTGGTGATTCAGTCTTTTGTAGAGCAAACTGGTTAGACCTGTTACAGTGCTCGCAAGGCTTGGATAGTAATTGTTTTGTTCATGGGTTTTGTGTGTTGTGGTGTTTTGGGTTTCGAAAATGAATTGAATGAGCCAATGTCAACCAGCAAGTAGGCTATAGCCTACTGTAGATGAAAAGACTTTCTTTTTCTATGAACTTTTCTATGAAAAAATATAATATAATTTGAGATTCTGATTACAAAAACAAAAGTCTCACCATTAAAAGCACACAATTATAATTTACTCATTATAATATCATGTAGCCTATATGACAGACTTGCACTGCACATGTTGCACTTAACTGTATTTTCCTTTCTTGAATTGAATCTAATTAGCTATATTTTAAGCAATTCAAAACCCTCATGGCGAACAGCGCACATCTGAACTGTCTCAGCTAAAGGAAATAATCCATTATTTATCAGCTTAATATATCGGCCACATTTTCTTATCGAACCCGATAACGATAACATTAAAGATGAACCGATATGGTTATATATCAGCAGATATCGATATGGTGGCTGATATATCGTGCATCCCTTTTTTAAATGTCTTTACTGTCACTTTAATCAATTTGATGCATCCTCTTTGCTGAATAAAACGGAATCATTTCTTTAAAAAAATAATTTCTGACTTAAAACATTTGAACATTGTGTATAATAAAATATCGATAACTATAAAAGGTTTCCTCATTAAGATCCAGATGCATATAAGATGCATTTACATGCTTTTTTTTTTAAATGGCCAGATTTTTCTCAAGTCTTGAATAATCTGACAGATTGAAAACGTTCCTTGATAAAAGAACACCTTAAGTAATTTACATAAACATACACATTGTGAATATGATGCATAATCATTTGAGAATGTAAATGCACATATCATAAGATTTTATACAGTAAGTAAGAGTCATTGTTTATAATGTAGATCTTGAGGAAATCTGCAGACCGAATTTGCCCTTTGCACCTGATCTAAGATCATGCACTTATCTTGTGACAGTCATGTCAAGATTGGACTGAAAAGCTTGTTATACATCAGCTTTAAAAGCAGCTTCTGTCTTCCACCCCTGCTGCAGTAACTCAAGACAAAGGCAGCTGTAGGAGGCTCCTGTCAAGATAGTTCAGTTGAAGGTTATTCTTTTCTGTTTTTGACTGGTCAGGCTTTTGAACCGTCTGTGTGTTTTTACAAATGGCTACAAAACAACCACATTAGTCCTGTTAGGTCCAGACTTTGAGTGCTAAAATCAGACAATTGTGCATTTAAAAAATGCTCTCTCAAGGAAGCACATGTCATTTGTATTATCTAACCTTAAAATAACCCCCAAAATGAAAAGTCTACCAGTATTTACTCGCCTGCATGTCCATCCAAACCTGTGTGATTGTTTTATTTTCTTCTGGAATACAAAAGGTGACGTTTAATGAATCTTTAAACAGTTAATAGTGACCATGGCTGTCAAGAACTTCTCTTATCAATTATTCTAAACCAATATAATATATTGTTATTGGGATAAATCAAACTGCGTTTAATTATGATAATATTTTCCACTAAAAAATTACTTTTTATTTATTTTTTACAATTTTGGAATGACATGTGGATGAGTTAATTACACAATTTTCATTTTATTTTTCAAAAATTTGAGAAATTTGAGATTTGAGATCTTATGTGAATTTAATTTGAGGTGTATAGGTGTTTTTCCAATACCGTTTACTGATGTTTTACGTTAGTGGCACTATTCAGGCTATGTCTACGCTAATCCAGATACATTTGAAACCGAGAAAACCGTCCACATTTTTCTGAGACTGCATTTTTGTTCTGTGAAAACATAGTTTTTATCAATTTCAAAACGCCCTTTTCGCATGGTGGACTTTGAAAACAGAGGTATTTGAAAACAATGACGTGTATTTAATCATGTGAGCATCAGAGCATAGTGTACTGAAAGATATACAGGTTTGTGCCTTCTATGTGCTATTCACTTTCACAGTGTTGCCAAAAATACATGTTACTTTTGTACAATCTTCATTTTTAATTCCTGCGAAGATGACAGATTTGCTCGCATTTGCTCTGGCAACACATGAAGGCAATTTTATTTGAACATGGTATGTGCTTAAAGTGGCAAGTGGTGAGATTTTTGCTAATAAAGTGATCGTGCCTGAAGAAGAATAGCGTGAGAACTTTATTGTGTCTGGTCTCCCAGTATCATTGCAGTGAGCTTTTAACGTTTTACACATGCGCAGTTAGATGATTTAAGTATCTTAAGAAACTTTTGCAAAAGGCTTTGGTGGATGGAAAGCCTTTTGAAACTAAAATGGCATTTTCAAATGTATCTGGATGAATGTAGACTTCACAGTTGAGATGTACAGATTGCTGAGAGCTGGTAATCTAGGATACCTGGAGTTCAGTCAGGTGAGACTCTGCCAGGTCATTATGTCTGCGTGCCAAGACTGCTGTCGCTGCCAATGTGCCAGAGGAGCTATAGACATAAACACACGCTCAGAACATAGTCGTGGGAAAGAGTGGGTCAGGAAACAATTTGTTTGAACCTTTGACCCCCGGCATTTAGTATGTCATTCCAGTGCTTTCCGATGTTTATTGGCATGTGTGAGTAATGTTTCGCTTACATGTGTCTCTGGTGAGAGAACCAGTTTGTGCTCTCATTGCCACTGACCCATTTTCAGCCGAATAAATGCGGATCACGAACTGATAACTCTCTCTGTTTCTCTGTCATTCTTAGGGTGGTAAAGTTTTATAATGTATGTCTTGTTGTAGTTCCTTTATGGAGATACTTTGCATGTCTTGGATGCTTCTGGCCCCTTTTCCCGACATTAGAGTTTTATACAGATCATGTTCTGCCATCCCTGCTCTGATCAGAACAAAACTCTTTAAAACGTTTCACCGTATCCTGCTTAAACACAAGCTCTTAGCTCTGTTTGGTTGCAGAGTGAATATCTGCAGACAATCAGATCTTTGTAGCTTGCTCTTGGCTCTCTCTTCGGCCCTTGGCACTCTCTGAAAGACCAACAGCTGGGTGCAAATGTTTGTCTATATCATACAACAAAGATTAATTTAGTTTTGAGGTCAATGTTATCATAACCAAGGGTGCGTAGCTTATTTTTCTGCTGGAATCGACTAATTGGACAATCAAACCTTGGGTTACAACCAATTTTTTTTCACACAGCCAATATTTATGGAGCACGACTCACACAAACAAGTTCTGTCCTCCTTGGCCCGGAACAAACTGGCGGAACGTCCTGTGATCTTCTCAACCAAACCCAATGATGGAGGTCCCAAATAGCTGTACTCTGAAGCTCTCCTTTGTCTTCTGGCATAGCTTTGGTGGCCTTATCAGAAGCAATTAGCCCAGGTTTAAATCCATGTTGAATATCTGTGGTGCCACTAGTCTCCACTGTTTTGGGTAAACACTAAACAGGGCCACTTTTTTATGGTTTTATATCTTGAATCATTGGGCCTGAACCATGAAGCATTGTCGTTTCTTTATTTTAAGATTAACTGGACATAGGCATCATTTTGGCCTGGGAATTTTCAATAGTCATTTGTCACATGATGTCTGAGGATTCAATGCCAAGTTTACAGGATAAGTGGGCAATGTTCTCTTTTGAAGTTTTAAAACCCTCTTACTCACTTCCTTTAGTAGAATAATTTTAGCCACCCTCATGTTCCAAATCTGTATGCTGAGTGTCATGTTTCCATGGAACACAAATGGAGATTTTTTTTCTCATGCAAAAGTGACACAAGAGCATAGTAACATTTAGAAAATTGTATTTATTCTTTCTTTTAAAGTATTTTCCCGCTGAACTTTTCCCCCTGATGTTCTCTGGACCCCAGTTTGTAAACCTGAATCTTAAAATAGAGATATCAAGAAATTAGCATAAAATGGCCATCCTGTACCACTGCAGTTATCCACTTTTTTTAAGTTATTTTTTATGATTATAGGAGCTACTTGGGAGAATGTGTCCTTAAATTTCTTAAAATCATATCAACCATCATATTATAGCTCTGTTTTGTAACCTGAAGAATGAAGAGGACTTCAAAACAAGCCACCTCAGAGGATGCCACCCCTGCATTTATATTTCTTTAATAATTCATAAACTCAATACCTAAGAATTTGGAATTAATTGTTTGCAGCACTTGAATGGAAACTGAATTCAGGGTTTTCACAGGCAAGCTCAATGGGAATTGGCCCGAAACTGTGTGTTGAGGGTTACAAAGTTCATTGTTCATGTTCAGCTTCTTTCACATTTACAGGGCCCCTCAGTCTCCAAATCACACAAGCCTGTTTACAGAAAGAGAGAGAGAAAACACAGGGAACCAGACTGGTCGTTTTGTCGTCTCCCACCTTTTGTTGGATGACATGCGTTGCGGTTTTTATGACCTGTGGAAATGTTTCTAAAGCCATGAGACTGTTGCTTGGAATGGTCAGAATGCCCTGGAAATGTGCATTTATTCACTTACATTGGTACGGTAGGGACAGTTTTACAGTTTCTTCTCACGGGATACCATGCTGTATCAAAACAGCTTGAGATTGTTTCTTGTTTGAATGAGTGAATTGTGGATTTGCATGGGAGAGAAGCAGTTTCCAGGGTAATCCAATGCAATGTATGCGTCTCCCAGCACAGTACGCTGAGTCGAGTCTGTGCTGAAATCCACAGCTCAAGTGTCTTTTGTTTTTATCTAGTTATGCAAGTCAGGTAGCAACTCATTAATCTGTGTGCTTTAACCTGACTGAAAATCTTGGCTCCATGTGTTAAGCTTGGATTAAACTCACACACTATTGAACAGTCTGGACAAACGTGGCGTAATGGAAGTGTCTATCATCTCGAGGAGACAAGACTACATAGCAGACAGTGCAAACAGCACGAGACAGAACGGATTTTACATAGAACATGGCAGTAATAAGACAAGTTAATCATTAAAATGAGGTATATGAGCAACTCTGGTAGTTAAAGCCCTTCCCTGATAGATTATCCAAGGCAAACAAGAAGGCTTTAGGAGAACATGTATATCTTGGGCTTCCCAGGTTAAATATGACAAATACATAATAGATCTTTTTCGTCCCGTTTTTGATCTACATGCTTTTCATTGTTAGTGTCATCATGTCATTCATACTCGCAAAAGCTGGGCACCAAAGATTTACGTTTGAGATGCCTTCTTTTGGCCAAATTGTAAAGCTGCATCACATTTATCTATTGGGTAGAGTCCAGTTCAACAATGTATTGTATCAAAATTCCCAGATGGCAGACGTAGCAAGAGTTAGCTAAGAGTTCATTCAATATTGAAAAATATGGAAGATCATTCAGTTCAATTAAAAATTGAATGTAATCCGTAATGTATGCGCGCAATTTATTTTAGGCTTAGATTATAGTATTATTAGCTAAAGGCAGAGACTTCACATGAGTTGCGTGATTTGTGTGACAAATGAAATTAGCTTAAATATTTGATTAACAAATGTATTCTGCTTGAACTGTCAGTGGCCACTAACAAAGGGACATTCCAATTCTGTGGAAAGATGGAGAGTTCTGCGCATGCAAATTCTGGGAGGATCTAGTTAGGATGCTTAGAAGATGCAGACAGACAGCAAGCATCTCACTAGGTGTTGGAACAAGGCTATTGCATTAAGCTGGAGGGCTGCATGTTTGTGTTTTTGCCGTGGCATGTGTGCTTTTATCTGTGTAATCGGGGTCATTTCAGTACAGGAAGACAGACAGACGTTTGGGGGAAGGGGGTCTTAATTCTTAGGCTAGCACATGATAGCACTCATGCTCTTTGTGAAATGTCTTTGTCTCCAAGACCCTCCAGAAGTTTCTAAATCACAATGATGCGCTCAAACATGGCTGCTAATGATTTCCAAATAATCTCCCCATGCGACACTACAGCCCTGCACTGTAACTGAAAATTGATCAACTATTTTTTACATTTACTCACATTACGTTCCATTGAAATGCTACTGTCGAATCCCGAATCACTGAATCACGATTTCTACAACTATTAAGCAGAACAATTGTTAAATGTTCATAAAATCTGTTTGTAAGAAATGTTTCTTCAGCACTAAATCGACATATTAGAATGATTTCTAAAGAATCTGAAGTCTGGAGTAAAGACTGGAGTTGCATCCCCTGATTTTTTACCTTTCTTATTGTCAAATTGTGATGTTTCTTATTAGAATCAAGCTACCAGTATTTTTCATTTTGTTGTCTAGAGGCAAGAAGATTTTCCATTCTCGTGATACGTGGTTTAAAGGAGGTCACATTGAATTCACCTCAAAGTTTTGCATATTATGTTTAGACACAGACTAAAATGAGTCAGGCAGGAGGCCTGAATATGGAGGCCTGAATATAGTGCTCTGGCTTTGCTAGCAGCATGCTAGTACTAAAGCAACCTGCAGCTGAAACTGTCCAATGCAGAATAACAGGAATGCATTGCTGCTGACATGTTAAAACATGACTACAGAAATGCATATCCCTTTCAAAGCTTCTCTGCAATGCAAGTACAGTTTATTTGACAGGTGCTAACACTGTATGCTTGAAGGGGGGTGGGTAAATGTTGCCCTCTCCTTTGTCCCTCAAATCCAGTGTAAAGAGTTAACAATGGGTAAAACAAAGTCCTGCTTCAGACATCATTGCGACTTTGGTGGTTTAACACTATTTCATGACAAACCCAGACTTCCATGTGAAGCCCCTCACAGTCTGGTGGATCCATTCTGCTGGCTTCGATCTGGTGACTGCGGTCTGACTGTGTGGTGTTGGTGGTTATGTGGCCTGCTGTATCCTGTTCTTCTACAGGAGGCATATTCAGGGGAACCAGCCTTTTTAAATAGAGTTTACTCATGGTTGAGGTTAAAATGGGTGCCGGATGTGGCGGTGTGAATCACTTGGTTTGATTTAAGATTTTATGACGTTATGAATTGTCAACTGAGCTTTTTTCTGCGTAGTTTAAAGAAGTGTATTTTCTGATTGGCTGCTAAACCATTTTTTAAGGTAATGCAAGTCAGTTTTGAGTGTCAAAGTACTAGTATGCAGGGACCACTGCAAGACCACTGTAAACACTGTGATGCTTTCAAAACATTGCTCTGTTTGTTTGAACCATCCGACACTTACATTTATGCATTTGGAAGAGGCTTTTATCCAAAGCACATTTGAGGATACAAATTCTTAATAGCATTCATGGGAATCAAAACCATAACCTTGGTGTTGCTGGCTCCATGCTCTGCTGTTTGAGCTTCTGCTTTAGCCGATGGCGTGAGATTCGGGACTACCCTTTGATTTGAACAATGAAAGATGGGGGTGGGCAGGATATGTGGGTGTTAGTGTTTTAGAAGACTGTTTAGCACTAACATCGCAGAAGTGACAAACTGTACCTTTAAATGGAGATTAAGCGATAGTGGTGTTCATAAGGTGTGTAAAGTGTTCCATGTTGTTCATTATGTGTCCTCATCCTTGTCTTAATTGAAGGAAGGAAGCCGTTCCTTGCCTCACCCAGCGTGCTGGAGGTTTAAGTGATTGTGGCTGTTTGGAGCGGTGCTCACGGAAGAGGATCTGTAACAACAGCCTTTAGAATTACGATAAGCTCGTATGAGTGTACTGCTCTGTGTGGTGGTTATAACATGCCATGGCTGACACATCTCTGTGGGATGTAGGGTGTGAAGTGCCATCTCCAAACACACTTCTTTAGCACATTCAATGTAGGCATTCAGTTCCAAACCACATGCGATTGCAAACTTTACAACCATGTAAATGCATGCGTACTAGAGTTCTATCATTCGTCAGAAAGTGACGGAAACTTGTTAGCGATTTCATATGTCATCATACAATAAAATGATTAAAACATTAATGGATATGTATTTGACAGCTATTTCTACTGCTCCCAAATATTCTACTGTCATTAGTCAAAACAATTGTTCTCCCACCCCAATCTCATGCCATTGGTAGAGCCCATGTTGCTTTGCTATGCTGAGCTGATTGGGATGCTCAAAGGTAAAGTTTTTGTGGCACGATTATTGTTTTTACTGAATATTTATCTTTCTGTATGTGCATACAACTGGTATAGAAAGGATGGGAAGAGTGCACACATCACCTTTAATGATTAATACAAAATAAAATACTGAACAATTGTACTACAATATAAGTATTATTGAATATAGGACATTTAATTGTTTTTGCCAAAATATCTGGACAAAACATTTAAAAAAAAAAAATACTTTTCTTGATTATTTATTTTTTATACGTTATAAAAAATTGTTTCCATTTCATCCTTATTGTCAAAATCAGTGATGTTGGACACAAGATCACATTGTCCATGTTTTTTCTCTAGAGCTATTTAACTGTAGAGCGATGATACTGCTGTTCACTGGGCAGTTTTGTAGCAAGACAATGAAGTGTCCCTCGGTGGAAAAGATAATCAGTGTCAGAACATGCTGTAATGGCCTTAAAAGTGTGTGTCAGCCTTAAGTCGCAAGGCAGTGAACCAACTCCCTTTTTACACACACACACACAGTCTCCTCAGACTGGCATACCTTTAAAGGCCTTTAATCTTGAACACCAGACCTTAACAGAGTTTCTCCTCGGGGTACAGAGGGATGTGACCATGTTAGAAGGGTTGTAGGTGTTTTTGGGCACATGTTAGCAAGTCTTCAGAAGCAGCGAGATGAAAGAGACTGTCTGGGATGTGAGGCGCTGACAGCTACAGGAAGAGTGTGAAACTAAAGTGTTGAGTAATATGAGATATGACAGGCATATCTAGAAAATGTGTTGTAGAGGGAGTGTTTCCTACAGGAATTTCATCCTTATTCACTTCAGCATGATGACGTACTAATGTTCTGCATTCCATGTCAGGTGCTTAGACACATCTGGCTGAAATTATGGCTCGGACAGACGTACATTACATGAAGTACTCTTGTTTTTTTGGTTGGCAATTTCCTTTTGGAAACGGACCAAAACAACATGTGGCTCTGACACACAGAGCAAAAATTATATTGCCTTGTGAGGAGGCCCTTTGACTCATTGTGGGGAAAATATGAGTGAGTCCTTTTATCTACTGCTTGATGACTATGATTAGATATAATATTGTGTCCCTTGGGCACACAGAAGTTACAACAACCACAGGTGATCATTTTGTCATTCTCAAATGTGATGTTCGATTTATTGAGTCAATATTCTTAAGGAATTGACTGGAGATGTTTCAGGATGTCAATCAAATCTGGATTTATTTTAGGGATGCACCGATATGAACATTTTGGCCAATACGATAACTGATTCTTTATATTTGAAAGCCAAAAACTGATAAATCAAAATCCAAATTGTTTTATAATATTTGAGAGCCTGATTACAAAAACAAAAGTCTCACCATTAAAAGCCATGTCCCAAGCACACAATTATATTTATGTAGCCTATAAAGACTTGTACTGCATGTTACCCTTAACTGTACCTTCCTTTTTGAAATGATTCCAATTATATTTCAAGCTATTCTTCTAAACCATCGTGGTGAACAGTTCACATCTGAAATGTTTTAGCTGAAGGAAAAAATCTATTATATAATAACGGCCAAATTTTCTTATCGGGCCGATAACGCTAACATTTCAAATGAACATATATCGGCTAATACCGATATGGTGGCTGATATATTATGTATCCCTATTTTATTTACTACTTTTTAGCGAGGACTGGGCATTAAGATTGACCAGCTGTTCAGAAAACTTACTGAAATGTTGTTTTGCACAACCATAGAATTGACTCTGTCCAGGAGTGACTTGAATTAAAAGCTGTGGTTACAATGGTGATTGACTGTCGTAAGATAAGAAGTCTCTGTGTTCACTGTTTTCCTGCAAAAACTGTCTACTAAGTTGCTGTCAGTGTCAGCATGACTTCTGTATAGCTCCAGGCAAGTTTCCAATACTTGAAAATGCACTGCAGTCAGATATAATCTAGCCTACATTAAGGAGAGCTGCTAAATCCTAATATCCATGAAATCCCTAGCTTGGCAATCTTACCTAGCACTTTTTTCCCTTCTCATTCTTCTTGTGCATTTCCAGTACTTTGAATAGTTCCTGAGTGCATGGTCTACACAGCAGGAGAGGTTGGTGGCTAAAGTTTTGATTTAGTAGTGTATGATTGCATTTTTTGTTTGGGAAATTGGGAGTGAACTATTGCTACACTGTTTGTGAAGGACACAGGTTCTTCTCAGACAGGTTAGTTTTTTGAAATCTGAGGCCTGTTTGTTTTGATGTTCTTGTTGTGGTCTTGTTTTTTTTTTAGGGGGTGGGTAGTTGGGTACTGACTGAAAACAAAGTCATAATTGGTACACACTAGGGCTGGGACGGTTACCGCAATACCGCGGTCACGTGACTCCTATCGCGGTCTGAGCTCGTCACCGTCATCACCGCAAAAAAACAACAACAACAACAACATTGGCCTGCACATGTGTGCACGTTGTGTCTAATCACATGGATTCATTGATTCTAATGATATGGATTATTTCTAATGAGATTGTGTCTTACATTGGGGAACGCAATGTTTCATGACGCATAATAGATTCCATTCTAGAGATGCGCGGATGGGCTATTTCATCCGCAGCCGCATCACAAAACTCATCATCCGTTCACCATCCATCCGCACCAACGTTTTTTGACCAATTTTCAAAACCGCACCCTTCCGCCATCCGCTGATTGGACACATGCTGCTGGCCCATGAATTTTCGGTTTCTGTTGCACCCTATTGACTTGAATGGGGTCTAATTTTAAACCTGCTTTTATTTCTCTTATCATCCTTGATGTGTCATACAAGTGCCCAGCCATGTTGAGTGATTCCTTCAGAGTGAACACGAGTGAATCTGACTGCAGTAGATGTGAAAGATATTAATAAAAATGATGTTATATCAGCCAGCGCACATACCTGTATTTAGTTCCTGTTTTCGGTCGAAGTCCAAAGTAGTCGATTGTCGAGTTCACGCGCATAGGTTTAGTTACCTATGATCACGCGTGTGAACTCGACAATCGACTACTTTGGACTTCGACCGAAAACAGGAACTGGTGCGCTGTGCTGATATAACATCATTTTTATTAATATCTTTCACATCTCCTGCAGTCAGATTCACTCGTGTTCACTCTGAAGGAATCACTCAACATGGCTGGGCACTTGTATGACACATCAAGGATGATAAGAGAAATAAAAGCAGGTTTAAAATTAGACCCCATTCGAATCAATAGGGTGCAAATTTTGAAAAGAGGATAACACGGTGTAGGCAACACCGATTTTTGTCGTTGTTCTCTGTATTGACAGCACTCCAAATTTACTAAAAATTGAGCTCAATGTTAAAATTGACCGGAGTTCTCCTTTAAGAAATGTAACTCTTTTTTGTGCGTTTCTGTTTACATTATCAAAGATTTCTCAGGAGCTTCATTTACAGGAACAAGACATAATACAGTATGTGCACTGTACATTACACAGTATTGTTATCGTGGATCTCAAAATACCGCGAATAATTCTAGATACCGTATTATCCAAATTTAAATTTGGCAAAAATGCATTTTTGCTGCTTTTCAGTCAACCAGCTATTGTTTAAAAATGTTCTGATCCTTTATAATAGTTTGCTATTAGTTGCTATTAGTTTGCTAAATAGTTATTCTTTTGCACTTCAATTGGTTTGAATTGGGTTTTTTTTTCTTATCACATTTCTTATACATCTTATTTTTAATTATATAATATCATATATAAAATTATATATTTTATATATAAATAAATTATAGATAAAATTATATATATCAAAATTATATTTATTTTATACCCTTGAATTGTATACTGTTTTATTGCATTTCATTTTTCAGTGTTCTTTTTATTTGAAATAGTTTACCAATATTTTTGTAATGTGATTCAATACTGTACTTGAACTTGAGGGAAAATGTGGTACTGTCACAACAGAAACTTAATTAGTATTGTTAGAAAATGTATTGATACTTCAGTTCATTTGAAATATACCAGAACTATTTATCTCTTAAAATGCATTTTATTATGTTTATTGATGAAGTTATTTTAAAGAGCCCCCATTCGTTGTTTTTTTTATTTAAATTGTAGTTCATTCCTGAACAGTGGTTCATGCTGTTACACTGTTTAATAAGAGTATACAAAATGAATGATGCAACCACAATTGCTAAATTATGCAATTACGTTTGTTCCTTTTTCAAGTGAGTGAAGACACTCCCTGTGCCTGTGCCATAGAGATGTCTTGTGCATGTGGTGACCTCTAGGCTGGTTAAACGTAGACTCACCCAGGCGTTCACAGACACTTTTGAAAGTTTCACCTCCCACACTGACAGCTAGTTTCAGCTCTGCTTATTATGTTGACTGGCGCTGCAGTGATAATTGCGGTCTAATTGCTGCATTTCTTTGATAAAAAACAACAACAAACAAACTCATTTTGTTGTTGTTTATTTAACATATTTGCTATGCTTGTTTGTTGTTGCATTGGGCTGTGTAATGGAGTGTGTGCATATGTACTCTGTCTGAGCAGTGCTCTTCTCTGCAGTTCTCCTAAGGGAGACAGGAAATGTCACTCTGGCTTGGCCTCAGCGATGACCTCACCGACTCGGGCCCAGATGGTGTACAGGTCATCCACGCTCTGCTATTGGCTACTTTTTCGTTGCCAATGAAATGTTTTAGGTCTGAAAAATATAGCCTCCCCAATTTCCCTTCGGTTGCCACAGTCCTGTACGCCAACAATTACTCATATCACTGCAGTAATGAAGGAGCTGAATGTTCTATTCCTGTATTACATACTTGCTCCTCACAAAGCGGGATAGGGCATTATAATGGCCTCTAGGTCAGCTATGTCATTTGATTAGTGACTATAATTAGTTTTCTGTGAGTAAATCTGATTTATGGGCTTACAGGAGACATCCGCTATCTCTTTAAAATGAAGAATCCGGTATTCACCATCTCCTTATAGCAGCCTTATAAGAAATGCTTTTGTATTGAGATCTAGTGATCTTTCTTTACAGTCCTGAATTTTGAAATGAAATCAAAATGAGAGTTTTGTGGCTTTGTTCTGTGTGTGTTTATGCTACTGTACTACAGATATATGCATTTGCATTCTTTCTCTACTGGGAAAGCTGATCACAAATATTGTTGACTTGTGTTGAATTTTGTTGAATCGACATTTTTGAATAGACAATCCTTTCGATATACTCCCCTCAAACTCCCTGTTAAAAAGGAACGGCATGCAACTGCACTCATCAAGCCACTTCATGAGCTCTGGTTATGCTCTGACACATCTGGTCTGTAAAACGATCTTATTCAGTATCAAACAATGATGTCCTGTTTGTTCTGTACATATATATTGGTTAGAGGTTATGTTGAGAGTTTCCTTTTTATGAGTAAAATTGACACGTGGCTGCCCCCTGACTCAACGGATGGCTGGTTTATCGGATGTTACAGACAGTCTTTTGTTGTTGGAGTAAGTTTTCTGGGGACATGAACTGTCCAAGTGCCCTTAGCACCACAAAACAACATTTGTTCCCACCCTCAGTGGTCCTCAAGTTAATGACCCCCGTAATGTGTAGCTTTACAAACATGCCTCGTGACCTAATAATGATTCAGGCACTAAAACATTTCCTCTTCATGAATGTTGCCCTTTCATTCAAAGTATTTGTTTTTATTTCTTGTTCATTCTTTTGTTATAAATCATGGGATGGTTTTGAAAATGGCAAAGGTCTTACGAGTCAGTTCATTGAAGTAAACTGGAATGATGACTGAAACACTACTAATGTGCCTCTCCTGCTTTACACGGCTCTGTTTGGCTGAGTCACACTTATCTGTGGTTTTAGTTTGACGTTAAATCGCAAGTTTAACTTTCGTGTTTAGAGTTGGGTATGACTTGCATGTGATTGCCGGGTGCTTCTTGTGAGCCTTCGCTGTGATATGCTATACACAGCGTTCTCTTTTTCTCCCTTTCTCACAATCTCCCTCGCTTTTATGGACCAGTGCCACCGACAGGAACTTGGACTGTAGGATAATAAAGTAATAGTTTATGTAACGACCTCTCCTGAGGCCTTTTCCATATGGTTTCCTGTTCCGGCTCCTCCGCAGTCAGACTGATCACTTTCAGTCTCAAGCCCATGATTCATTGGCCAGTTCTCCCAAACATTTAAAGGACAAAGAATCTTCACTGAGATCATGTCATCGGTTCAAGGAAGCTGTATCCTGCTACGACCACCGGCCATTGGCATCTGAGTGTTTATTGGGAATGGGAAAGTGTTGAGGAAGCTAGTTTAAAACTGTAGATTGTCAAGTGACATTTTATTTTAAATAATTTATTATTATTTTTTATATTTATTATTTTAAATGTATTTAGCTTGATTAAGCTTCTGCATTACCGCTACTTCTATATTAGATGTTGATTTGATTTTGTAAGACATTGTTGTTCACATTGACAATTCAGATTGGATGAAATGAAGCATTTAATGGGCATTGTGTTTTTTAAAGGTTAGAACAAATGTCCTGAGGATCTAATTTTAAGGCACAAATATTTGCCTTATTCTGATGCTGATTTAAATGCTTCTGAAAAGTTTTAGATAAGTTAGTAGTAATGATGCTTTGTGTTATTCTCCAACACTGTGTTAAAAGAAAACGGTTTGCATGAGGGACTTATATCCTGTAGCGTTCTGAACAGATGTTTTACAGAAGCCGTTGGGAAGAAAATCTAGGTTTGTAGTTGTAAAGGCTGAAAGTGATCTTCCAGTCTCCCTTTGTCTTTGTCTTCCACCTCCCCCTGCATCTTCTCCTCGTGTGCTCCTTTCGTTGGGCAGACAGACTCAAATTTCTGCCACCACAGGTCTACTGTCATTTTCGGGCCTGTCAGCTTTTGCCCCAGTACAATACCTACGGATCAGTTAACCACAGCTATAAATGTTTTACTGCTGCTGGCAACTGAATACAAGGTAAAGTTTTCGCCTTTTTACTTTGATTCTCCTTTTTTGGGCAGCATCAAAAGAATTGCCATGTGGAGGCTGAATTAGGCCTGTCCCTTGTGCTGCTGGAGAGGAAGGATGAAAGAGAGGAATAGGTGGTGCCCTTGGGCACTTCATTAAGCACAGCAGGTTGTAGTGAGGATGTGGTGAGATTTTAGAGCCCCCTTCCCCCCATCCTACATTCAGAAGGGAATTTTGGAAGCGCCTTGAGATCAACTATTTAAATGCTAATGTATGGATTAGCCAAAACAATGGAAAGCTTTTAAAAAGGGCATGAATTTAACAATCCCTGTTACACCCTAAAATTCAGGCTGAAAGTACTGTAATTAGTGGGTGGTATGACTCATGATAGTAATTTTTATATCGCGTAACTGTATATATGACAACATGTATATTTATTGCTGGAAATTCAACCCTAAATGTTTTGTAGATCACATGTAATATGTATTGTTTATTTCTGTTATTACAATTGTTTATATTATTATTATATTCAGATGTTCTAATTCAAGATTCCAACTTGGGAAAACCCCCAAAGGAAGTACTTTGCGTCTCTTTTGTATTACATGTATAATTCATGAAATTTAGATGCTGTAGATATTTTTGGGGTCTCTCAGCTAGATTTTGGATGAATTGGAGGGACTGATATTAAACAATGCCTGAGGCTGGTGCTCTCTGATTCAAGTAATGAAGACAGGGTGACATTTCTTCTTTTCACTGCCCCCCCCAAGTGCGTGTGTGTGTAGCAGTGTGTGTGTGTGGCATTCTCATTCCATGTGTGGTTAAGATTTTATCTGACAATTTCAATTTTGAACTTTCAGGCATACATAGGAAGATCCAACAAAAATATCATAGCGCCATCAAAGAACAATTTGCATCCATGAATTTCTTTATGTTCTCAATCCCAGCCATATCCAAAATGTCCATTGCAATGAGTTGCGCATGTACGGCTCCACAATGCTAGAACTCTGTAAGGTTTTCATGTTATTGTTCACGTACTGACCTCACTTCCTGTCATTATTTGAGCGCAGGATGTTTGCCTTCTAGAAGATGCCTCTCCTGAGACGTCCATTGTCCTTCAAGACCCCCAGATTTTTGTTTGTTTGTTTTGTCTGTGATTTTCAAAAAAAGACATTTTGTTCTATTTTAGGGAGTTTCTAAACTCATTGTACTTTGCATGCAATCTGAGTTGAAGTCTGTATTTGGATGGTGCAGAGTTAGAAATGGAAGAGAGCAGATCAATTAAACAAGTAAGTGTTCTCCGATCAGGATTTTTGAGGCCGAACACTGGAAGCAGTATCGTGCTTTCCTGTTCACTGACACCGATCACTGAATAAATAGAAGGCTTCAAATAGATTCTGTGGGTCTAATTGAAGCCTTCTATTTAAGCCTTTTCTGTATAAATTAAATATAGATACTAAACCTACTAAATAGCAGTGAGACATTTCCTGTTTGATTAACATCAAGGACACAGACGGCAGCAAGAATATTCGGCTTCTGTCACTTTAAGACCAAATGCATGGATCCAATATACTGATAGACACACATGCTGTTTATTTCTCAACTGTTTATGTTCACTAAAAACATAACCGACTGTGTTTAAGCAAATACTCACCAAGTATTTTAACATATTTGTGTGTATTTCACTATTTAGGCTCAAACCCGAAGCCCAAATTATACTTTGCTTGCTGTGTAGTGTGTTCCACTCCAACTCGGAGTAATAACTCTTTTTATTATCAAGCATGCCCTGATAATAACCATAGCAGTAACCATAGCGGCGGTGTGCAGAATGCTGAATGAAAGCAGAATGCTGTGTGAACGCAGTTGTATTAAGCACAAAATGAGACCGTCAACCGTATTTTAGTGCTGTGTAAAATTTGACACTTGTTTTGAGGTAAGAAACAGCCCAGGATGTTTTCTTTCTTGTCAGATGGGTTTACCATTTTATTCAGTCATGTCAGACTATAGATCGTGCTTGATATGTTTGTTACAATGACTGGTATTAATTACACTGCTAAAATCACACAGCCCTGTTCCTTGCTGTCATTGCTGTAGGGCTGCTGACTGTCGTTGCAATGTTTCCGCAATGATGTCGCAAATTTATTGTCCTTTTCAGACACTCGGTAGAAGTGTCAGACCGATGAATCTAGTGAAGAAATTTGAGCTGCATGGGCATAAAAAAACGCTTTAAGTTTTGCGTCTCCTGATCAGCTCTTCGGATCGGCCTTTAGAGACCACCAATGAAACAATACGTTTTAAACGTTTTATTTTAGTGTGCTGTGTACTGCAGTGTAATTGGAAATGTTTTCTTGTAGAGGTGTTTTGATGTAAGCCCAAATGCTACCATTATCTTAACTCTAACTAGTCCTTAGTTTGTTAATAGTTTTCTGTCTAGATTCATAGATAATCTTGCTGTGTTCTCTAAACAGTTCTAGTTTCACATAAACGACTCGCAGTACTTTTGACTCATTTTAGTTTTTTCTGTTCCTTGTTTTCTGTTATCTGTTCTCCTCAGAATAATGTTCAGTCCAGCCTGACATTTACTTAAGGTCAGTTTGTTGACTTGACTTTCTTAATACGTTCCTGGTCTTGTTGTGCATGATTGTTCCAAAGTGCACGTTATTCAAAAAAAATTTTTTTTTCTTCAGAATATTTTTACCAAAAATAACTGTCATACACCAACCACTAGACATATATAAATCTATTTAACTTTTGCAAAAGTTATCAGTTGTCTTTTATTATTATGCATTGTTCATTAAACTATATAAAGACTCAGGAATATTATGCATGTGTACAGTTGTTCAGTGATCTGTGAAAGCTCAGATTTATTAGTGTTTTCTCACAGTAAATGTAAGTGGCAGAGTTCTGCATATTGAAGAGCATGCTGGAGATTGAGACTGTTTAAATTATGAACACAGATATTCTTGATCAGATATTCCAAAAAAAACAACAACGGTCTTCTGAGAGAAATGGAAAGAAACACAAAATAACTAGCAGAGAGACAAGAATCGTCAGATGGGAAAGTCTGGAAAAATGTTAAAGGAGCATTGCTGGAATCACCTTGCATTAGAGACCTCATCTTGAGGCAGCGGAGGGAAATCCAATCTCCTTTTGCAAGCACGACAAGAAATCCTCAGGAAGCCCATCTCTTTTCTCTCAGAAAATTCTCATTTGATGCGCATCAAAAGTGACTATAGCGAGTGGGCATACTTGCTTCTGCAGGGGGTCTGGGACGTTTCCTTCCCTTGAGACTTAACTTTAGGAACTCTATCAGGTTTCTGTAAACTGAGATTGGCCCACCTCTTTCTGTCTCCTAGCAACTGCAGTTGCCAGTCAGTCTGTGGAGGCGGAGCCTGCAGGACCTCATGGTATTAATTATTCATGAGTGCTTGGAAGAGAAGGTGACGTAAGGATAGGAACTGAGCATGCTCGCCAAACTCTGGCACCAACCGTAACCGGGCACCAGCCAGAGAATTGGACGGATTATGCCAGCTCTTGGCTGCTGCCTTTGTTTCATTTACACTGTATAATATATGAACAGGCTGGGTTTTGAGTGTGAGCAAAGATGTGTGAAAGATTTTAATTTAGCGTCCATAGTCATGAGCTTGTGTAATCCCTCCAGCCAAAAGAACAGACCCTCACAATAAGCTAACAGACCACCATCTCCTTTTCATCGTCAGTGCATACGGGCCAGTCAGAGAACACATGCCTCCAATAACCATGGCTCAAGCTGTTTGTTGGATGTCATAGGTGTGTTTGTGTGTATTTAGAGAGAACCTGCTGGTTGGCCAATCTGCCATTTGTGTAGTTCAAAACCCTCTGAACAAACTATATATTAGAGCTATCAATGTTGCTATTAATCTTTTCTTTTTAATGCTGCTATTTTCCCCTCCTGGAGTAGCTATGCAAATGTATCCCCACAGATAGATAGATTTTATTTATATTTATGAAGTACTTTATATATTTAAAAAAATGTAGGCAAGTCCTAATTATACAAAAATTCGAAAATGTTCAAAAATGTTCAAAAAAATGTTTAACTGATACAGAAAGCATTTTCCTCTATGTTGAACGTGTGAGTATTAATATAGGACACTTTAAGCCACACCCACTCCAGGAACCGGTAACCCTCTGTAGCAACATTCTATTTATCCGTTCACTCATTTCTTTGGTGATATGATTTATGCCTGTTCCAATAGAAGTCCCTCTTTACACTGACCATAGACCGGATTTCTGGTTAATCCAGTTAATGTTTAGAGTTTAGGGCTGGGGGCTGTTCCTATGCCGTTTAAAGTATTTAGGGCATTAGTATATTGCCAATTTTCGTAAGTCAGAATGAAGATTATTGTGTGAGCACTGAGCAGGTAAGAAGTCAGAACGTGCAGACGAGTCAGAATGCAGACAGCATTCATAAAGTTATTATGTAGATGATGTGATCTGTTTACAGTAAGCTCAGCTGCTTTACAATAGTTTTTGTTTGTAAATATATGCGCTGTATGGACATCTTTGACCTTTGCGAATGTCTCGCACACATTTTTCAGAGTCCCTGCCTTTTTCCATTTATCAGCTCTGCTGATGGCTGATAGTTGGATACTATGCACGTCTCGTGTTTTTAAGAGCAAAAAATTTGTTCAGTTTGATCATCCCTTCATGCCGGTCACTCAGACATCAAAATTCTTTGTCAAATTGAACAGATAGTGAAACTTAAGCCATCAGGTATCAAGCCAGAACGCCGATGCTTGTGTGAACAGCATATTTGTGTATTTACTGGTAAAGTTATTCTGGTAATTTTATGGTAATTTACCGCGATTACTGTGTGAAAGGAGCTTAAGACATACTAGTATTTATAGTACTTTAATAATGAGTAAAGGCGAAGCCAAAAGTACAATAATTATTTCTTGGAAAACATGCAATATAGATACACACCTAAAGACTACATTACATTTTTATAAATGAGCCGTGACGTCACGCCCCCAAGCCCTATTACATTTACATATTTTAAAAAAACGTTTAAAATAAAGTAGTGCTCAATAGCATTGTGTCCAGAATCAGATGTCCCTAAGAAACGTGTCTGATTAGTTTCTTGTTGCTCTGATTCTAACCCAGCCTGATTTATGGGCTTCTTTAACACAAGCTGGATTTCTAGTCATTCAGATAGCCCACTGACTAGTTAATTTTGAAAATGTCCCTAGTTATGTGGTTATGATTCATCTCAGTTTTTTTTTACCTTAACTGCTGTGTATGCGTGTGTGTTAAATGACACTTTAAGGCTGGCAGATGGTGGGGGGATGCTGTTTTTCCACTTGAGTGAAGCATCAGCGTGCTGCTAAGGTGATTTCCTCGATTTCAGCAGCGCCCGGCATTGAACCGGCAGGACTGTGTGTAATACTCCCTCCCGGCCTGGAGAAACACCCACACACGTCTGCATTATGTTTATGCAACACTCATCAGTTCTAGGGAGCTCATTTGGATTTAAACCTCCCACCCCATGTGATTTGATTGTCAGGTGCCGTCGTCGAATGGCTCGCTCGCTGTGTTTTGAAGATTCTGTCTAATGCCTGTCATGACAGTTCTAGCCCAGAGTAATCATTAACTACTGATATTGTGTGCAAACAGAGCAACAGTTTTATCTTAATTGCACTTTATCGTCCCCACTCTCTCTCTTCTCTCTCTTTCTCCCTCTCTACTCTTTCTTTCATTCTCTGATAAATTAGGGATGCAGTCATTAGTTAAATAACAGAAACATCCAAGTCAGCTCAAAATACAAGCCACTGAACAGATGAGCTCAGTCAAGCCAATATCCTTGTTTTGGCTTGACTGAAGTATTAAAGTGTTAGGTTGAATTATTAAGTGTTAGGGCTGGATTATATTTATGATATATTAGCTGATTTTTGACCATATTAATTGTAGCAAAAAAAAAAAAAAAAAAAAAAATATATATATATATATGGCACACTTTTGTAACATAATTTGAAAGTCATTTCTTTTCTATTTCTTTTTATTTGCAGTCAGACTACGTGAGACATAGTTGCCATAACTCATTGCTATGGTTGCGTCTCGCTTTGGACTTGAGTCACTTGACTGACAGATTGGCATTCTGACACTGCGAGCTTCATGCTTTCTAACCTTTAGTCTACTGTTTCAATTATTCTGCTTATTGTATACAAAATACGAGAAGTTTATAATATATCATTAGTCCCATATTCATAATTGTGACCGCACAGTCTGTTTACAAGGTCTACCACTGTATAAAATGACTGTAGTCATTGTTATATTGCAGTTGCTTGCTAGTGATAGATGCACCTTTTTTTACATTTAAACCCCTGAGAAACACTTTGCACACCTATATTGATTTTAATAACTTAAATATTCTTGAAGTGTGGACCAAGCTCTAGGAAAATACAAGTGTCGGATCGGGACTCTGTATTGGCAGATACTCAATATTGGAATATTGAGTTTCTGACTCGGATTGGAGGTACAAAAAACTTGATCTGGACATGCATAATTTGCATGTTAAATTATAGATTTTAGTATATTATATTATACTATTAAAAAAAGAGTATCAAATTTAATATCTGCCTATTACATTAACATCATTATTGGCTATTTTGTATTGATCAGAATTTTTATATCCTGCATCCTCATCCTTATTGAACATCATACAGTAAATATACTTAAATAATTCACAGTCTTAGTGTTACCACTGACTCTGCTTGACCATAGACTGTAAAAAAATACATGTCATTCATAGAGAAAACTCAGAGGTCAAGTAACATTCTAGAAAACTCTGAAACAGTTTTTGCGACTAATGTTTATCTCTGTGTACATTTTGTTGGGGTCAGTGTGTTAATGTGTCATAGCCGTCCTGTAGTGCATGTTCTTGGTGTCACATGTAATTGTCAGGGATCGTTTGCTTGGTTCACTAATGGGTTTCACTGCGTTTCTCATCAGTCGTGTGTTCTATTCCCAATGACGTTCATCAGAAGTCCTCAGGGGGAGGCTGATTAAATGAGTCTGTAATCTGTGCTGTCCGTAAGGTGCTGTAATGGCGTTTGTTCATTGTTCTCCAGTGGAGGAAGTACGCTGGCGGCCTGTCAACTCCAGAACAAAGCTCTCCTCTTCTCCCTTGGCGGGAACGCATGTGGTGTAGTGGTATAAGATCTGAGCTGGAATAGCTTGTAGGTTCATAACCTGCTAGTGGTCTTAACCCCAGGCTGGACTGTGGACATAATCAGTCACATGTAATGTACCTTAAAATGATCATGTCATCATTCAGGTCATGATATTTGACCAATGTTGAGAAGTCATGTATGTATGCATGTGTGCTTATTAAAAAATGATTTATATTATATCATAGTTTGTTTGATAATTAGTTGTTTTGGTTTTGTGATCAAGTCTTTGAAGCTGCAGCAGGACTGTGTCTCTTGTCTCCTGTTGAACACTGGATAGACTGTCTTGTGCCTCCTGTGAACAGACTGGCTTTGCCTCGGGCTAATACACAGCTTGCCTGTCTCTCTCTACTTCTCAGAGATCATCATCATCATCATAAAGCCTTCTCTGACCCATGACAGACTGAGACTATACAGCTTGTGGCGGCATTCACATTCAGTTCATAAAGACCGGTCTTCAGTCTGAGACCTCACCGGGCTCCAGACTTCAACTGCAATGGTCACATTTGTGACACAAATAAATAAATAAATAGTTTTAATAAATAATTATTATATATAATTATATAACTAAATTATAAGTACATCATAAAAAATATGATTTTTTTATTTTTATACATTTTTACAGAATTTTGTGATACATTTTAAGTGATTGTGATCCCTCTATAACAAAGCTACTCAGTGTTTCATTTGAGGTGCTTCTTGTTCTCGCTCTCAGTCTGACTACATCCAAGGCTTTACCATAAATAGTCCTGCAATGTAAAGCTGTAGATGTGACTTACTCCTCCGCAGAGTTGTTTTTTGCTCAGAACCCAGATGGACTGTTTGGATCCACCGTGTGTGTGCTGTCGTGTTGGTGGTGAGGAATGTGATGTAACAGTCTTGAGCTGGAACTTTCAGCTCATCCGAATCTTCGTCCAAGCTGGCTGTATGAAGGCGGCGGGATATCTTTCAGCATGTCTGAAATAACAGATAAAAGCAGTGAGATTTTGTGAAGCAGGCTGGTACCTACATTTACAACCCAGTTTGTTTCTATGGGCGGCTCAGTGGGTAGCGCTGTTGCCTCACAGCAGGAAGGTCCCCTGTTTGAGCCCCAGCTGAGCCAGGAGTCCGTCCTTTGTCAGTGTGGGTTTCCCCCACAATCCAAAAAATATGCAATATATGTGAATTGGAGATTTGTGAATTGTGTGTGTTCGGGAAGGGTTGGGGAAAGACCTGGTAACCTGCCCCAGAAAATCATCATTTTCCATCAATTTATGGACCGTCTCTCACAAATGGCAAGAGATGGCCCGTAGAATCACCAAGAGTTGGATACGACTGAATGGTTAATGAAGGAATATGTTTTTTATAGCAGGACACATAACTGCAGAGGAGTATTTCCCAAAACTTTGACTTGACTTTAAATATGCCTTATAAGAGGAGTGATTTTCATCTTGACTTGGTTGAAAATGAGTTCAAAGCAATGAAACAATCCTTGTTTGTTATGTGGATGTTTATTTAGCATTGATTTATATTCTGCACTCACCCTGCAAATGTTTAATATTCTTCAAACAAGTCCTTCCATATTCATGTTTCCTGTCTGGCACCAGCAGCCCAGTGACAGATCAAACTCCCTCTCACTGGACCTCTCTCTCTTTTCTGCTTTCTCCCATGATCAGGACCAGTTCGAGAATCTCGACAAACACACGCAGTGGGGAATCGACTTCCTAGAGCGCTATGCAAAGTTCGTCAAGGAGCGTCTGGAGATCGAGCAAGTCTATGCAAAGCAGCTACGGTGAGCATCTAATAGGGGATTTGTTGTGCTAATAAAACATTAAATAAATAGGCCAATAAAAAGTGAATGATTGAAGTGAGTGGTACTGAAGTACTGATTCAGATTCAATCTTTGTAGCCATGTTTACTAGAGGTGCACATAACTACATACTTCTAGAATAATCTGGGTACATGTCTTGAACAACTAGCTGACTAACTGGTCACAAGGAAGCCCTGTATGCTCTGGCTGTGCATGTGTTTGGGAGGATGCGTGGCTTTGGAGATGCTCTGAAGGAAGGGTGGGATCTTATGATTTCAAAGCTAGCTTGCTACTGCTAGCTGCTCTAAAATTGCCCACCTTTAAGTACATCTATGTTGTTGCTAGTAAGAACAAAAACATAATATACAGTAGTTCATCAGCCTAACTGTACATTTTTACACACTTTTTGCACATTTTAACAGTGTTCAACTGGTGAGCAATCTCAGGTGTTTTTTATGTTGGAAGAATCCGTTTTATAATAGGGCTTTAATTGTCCTAATGAGCACATCTGCTTTGACCCATGTTATTGATTTATTTATTTTTTTCTCCATCATTCCCTTATGTGGTAATATTGCTTTTTACCTTGGGATTCAGCATGAGGGTGAGAGATACATCGGGTCAAAAATCCCTGCAAGGCTCCAAGTTGTAAGATTTGATATGAGATCAAACTGAGTATGAGAGACACGCTGTGTTTTTGCCAAAGGGACACGCAGTGACTGCAGCTGGGGCCTTCTCTCCTCTCCTCTCCTCACCTCTCCTCTCCTCTCCCGGGATGTCTTGGTCCCTGTGGACGTATTGCTGTTGCTTGGATACGGTTATAGAGTCGCTCCTCTTCCCCCCCTCTCAAATCTCATTTTAGGTTCTAGTGTAGTACCACATTCATTCTACCTGACAGGTCCCACAATGCTCTCGAAACCCCCCCTGAGACACGGACCGTCACACATGGCAACACCATGACGGTTTTCTCTCTCAAGGATTTCCGTAGTGAGGGGTGAATGAAGCCAAAGAACATTACCCTTGTTTGATTTTTAATGTAATTTAATTATATTAATTATCAATTAATTAAATTAATCTGTTAATCTAATAAGCCATATTAACAAAACCTTTTTTTAATGCAAAATACCATTGTGTACATTAACAACAATTATTCATAAAATGAGCATGTTTACATGCACACCAATACGCTGATAACTACCAAAAATCAATTTATTGAAATAACCCGATTTACCGTTTTACATGCAAATCAACAACCTGGAGATGCAAGTAAACCATGTTTACAAGACTATTAAAAAAATGGTTTCTATTTATTATGCAAGTTGTGATTTTAAATAAACTAAAGCATTACAAAACCCCAGAGTATTTCAAAATTTCAGTGGGAAACTTACACCGACTCATTCTCCTCTCATATATGAATTGTACTACATGTCCTTTGGCTGCATGAGATGAGAACACATTTTATATATATTTCTTGGGTCAAGAAAAAGTCTGAGTTTGCGATATTTCTCCCCACAAAACACTTAACACTTAAGCACTGGATGTGCTTAAATCTGCTGTACAAGGATGCTTTCCTGTCACACATCACACATGCGCACATCAATAAGCTGGCAGAACACAGGTTAAGGTGTTTACATGCTGAGGGAAATCGGGGTAATAGTAAATGGAAACCGGTTTAGCGTTATGCCCACACTCATTATTGGCTTGAGCATAATCTGTATTGTAATAATCGGGACTGTATTCCCACCTCCACTGTTTATTGTCTGTTAAAAAAGGGTTTTAACATTACACTTTGAAGTGCACATAACATACAGTATGTTTCTTCTCACATCAAAACAAGTAACTCTGTTGATTATCAGTTTGATGCTTGTGTTTTTGCTGCATCTGAAAAAGGATGCTGAGGCACTTTAGTTATGAGTGCACACAACCAATCATAACCAGACTAAAAGAGAAGGGAAGTGAGTTTTTGTTTGATCCGTTTCATGAAGTGGATTTGAGGAAGCCTTAATAAAGGAAGTGCCAAACATCATTAATTCAGCTCGATGGGGGTCTGGGTTGCCTTCCTCCCTGAGCACACCCAACGGACCCCCCACACCATCCCCCATTCCTTCCCTTGAGTTTATATTGCGTGGGACGGGGGGAGAAGGAAGACAGATTAGCATACCATCACTTATTTGCCTGTTTACCGTGGCCTACTTTAATTCTCTGATGCATAAAGTAAACACACTAGACAGACTCCTTGTTCTCTTCATGGTTGTGTGAATAAGTTTAGTTTTGATGTTAAGGGATATTCTAATCCCCAATGAGTGCTTTTGTTTGATCTATTCAGAACATGAGCAGTTTTTCTTTGAGAGTTCTAAAAAGATCTGTTTGTTGCCCAACAGGGGTCTGGTTAAGAAATATTGCCCCAAGCGCCCCAAAGAGGATGAGCCCAGGTGAGTTCAATTGCAAACATTTGCTTGCTCCAAAGATTTTTAAGTGGTTATTTTGACAGCTATTTGTTTTTAATGGCAGCTAACAAAAACACGAGTTGTATATAAGCCTGGTACACGTATCTTTAGAATGCTTGTTTCTGATTGGTCAGTCCAGGCATTATCTTGGTCAAATATTCAAACTGTTTAATTGATCGTTGACTTCCTACTTCCTTCCTACTACAAGATTTCCTACTTAGCTAGGCTAGTTTCATGTCTCTCATATAACTTTGCAGTCTCTTTCCTCATAGATAGTCAATATCTGTCTAAAACTAATACAAATATTGTTGTTAATTGAATAAAATAAAATAAAAATAGTATAGAAAAATAAAATAAAAAATTTGAACTAAAACTGAAAGACAAAATAAATGGTAAAATAAAAAAAAAACTTAAAATGATAACTAAACAAATAAAACTAAAGGCTAATTCAAAGATTAATAAAAAAAGTATTTTAGTATTGAGTAAAACTAAAGTAAAGCTCACAATCGATATTCTAATACACTCAAACTGTTTGATATTCATTACCGTTGGATCCAATGACAGAATGAAATCCATTTGTTTCACTACAACTGTACATTTTATACATTCTTACTTTTAGCTCATGGCATTATTTCATTGTACATTTTGGCTGTAGTTGCTTTCCTAACCAGCATGTTTCTACCCTGTTGGCTCTAGATTATGGTCGAAAGCAGAAACGGGGGAGTATGCGATGGGTGTCAGCTCGAGTCCCTCCCATATCCCGTAATGAATTCCATTAGATAGGCATAATTTCTCCCAGCATGTGTTTTTGTCCCAGGACATTCCTCATGTAGTGTACAGACAGCCCGCTGATTAAAACTCAACCCTGGAGGTGGGGGGGACATTTGCTTTGGACAAAAACATCTCCGTCCAGCCCTCGCAATACACACACATCCCTAAAGAAGAGAGACGAACATCTTTTTGTGTGTTTGTAAAGGGGGATTTTTAATATAGTGAGCTAGTCATGCCTTACAGGCTGGCCCTTAGTCAATATCAACATACAGATAGACTAGAGACTTCCGGCCCCCAGGGGCCATGGCGGCAACCTGAGGAGAAGCTGTGTGCGACTGCTGATAAACGCAATTCATTTTTAATGAGGGCATTGAATTTCCAAGAAATTGTCCCAAATCAGAACGTAAACCTTTAGTTCAGATGCAAGAGGTTTAAAAGTTCTAAAAATACATATTACGGTCTTTTAAAGTTTTCTGATATGTGACCCTGGATCACAAAACCAGTCCAAGTCGCACGGGTTTATTTGTGGCAATAGCCAACAATACTGTGTATGGGTCAAAATGATAGATTTTTCTTTTATGCCAAAAATCATTAGGATTTTACGTAAAGATCATGTTCCATGAAGATATTTAGTAAATTTCCTACCGCAAATATATAAAACATTTATTTTTGTGAGTGAATCCAGCACAATCGCGAACATAAATGGGAAACTTTAAAGGCGATTTTCTCAATGTTTAGATTTTGGGCATCCTCAGATTCCAGATGTTTAAATAGTTGTATCTCGCACAAATATTGTCCTATCCTAACAAACCATACCTCCATGAAAGCTTATTTATTCAGCTTTCAGATGATGCACAAATCTTAATTTAAAAAATGGACCCATGTGACTGGTTTTGTGGTCCAGGGTCACATATATCTAAATGTGAGGGCATGTCGGCATTATATTAGCTACCCTGCTTTGGTCTTTGAAAAAAACAACCAACAACCTTCTTATGCTTATATTCATTTTGTCATTTTAACAAATCGAAATAAGCTTGCAAAATTTTATTTGTTTGATGGAACTGGATATTTTTGGCAAATATCAAATTGAAGATCATATAGTTTTTATTACAGTGCTGTAAGAATCATGTCTTTCTATTTTTTTTTTGTCTCTAAAACAATTAAATAAGTAAAAAAGTCAATAATATTTAGATTTTGCCTTGGAAAATAGTAATTGATGCTGATATGGAAATAAAAATAAACGAACAAGATTATATGTAGTATTATTTTTTTCATTGTATATTTTCCTCCTGCAGGTTCACATCCTGTGTGTCATTCTACTCCATACTGAACGAGCTGAATGACTACGCAGGTCAGCGAGAGGTCGTTGCCGAGGAGATGGGGCACAACGTGTACGGGGAGCTGATGAGGTACTCACAGGACCTGAAGGCAGAGAGGAAACATGTGAGTGCCAAATACATACACCTGAGACACCTGCATGTTCTGGTGCAGTTCAAGACGAGTTGTATTTAAACATTTGTTGGTTGTGTCTGATTAACAGCATCTCCAGGAGGGACGGAAGACCCAACAGTTTCTAGACCAGTGCTGGAAACACATGGACAATGTAAGTAATGTACTGGTACTGGTACTGGTTCAAAAAGAAATCAGTAGTGCTGAGTACAGAATCTGAACTTATGCGCAGTCTTTGTGTGTATGCCCATACATCCTTGTTAATCAGACAGTTTTGTTTAATTTAATGTTTATTTGACTGCTTGATACTACAGAGACATCAAAACTTGTTTATGTAATTTATCTTTATTTTTATATTTTTTAATTTAATTTAATTAGTGACTGTTTACTTTTAATAAATAATTATATATTTTTTTTAAACAATGCAGTGTTTACATAAATATTTAGAGATAATTTTGACATTGTTTTATTATTCAATGGCATGTTATTTTAGTTTGATTGGAAATGGGTAGCAAGAAGCATGAAATTGCACTTGTATGGGTATCAACCACAGAAAGTTTGGAATAGCCACTGTTATCAGCCATTGTAGTATTCATTAATATTTTGAATTCACTTTTGAATGTTCTTATTTTCAGTTTTCTTTTTCTCGATTTAATTTAATGTGCTTTTTGTCATTTTTGTTTTTTAGATGAAATTTAAAAAAGTAGAACTTTTCTATTTAGTTTGAATTTATTTTGAGTAATTTTAGTACTTCAACTTATTTTATTCCAGTTAGTTGCCATTTCTAATTTTCTTTATAGTTTTTCATCTAAAATTTACATTATATTTCAGCTTTTTTTTCAATTAACAAAAGCTATTCTTAATGTGCTTTTCCATTTGACTGTGCTACTTTTCCATTGTTTTTCATTGTTTTCCATGTGAACGCGCACTAGACGGACATCTTTAACCGTGCGCTTTTTTCAATCTACTGATTGAATTCAAGGTACTGGTATCAAGCACAGAGAGTTTGGAATAGCATCAGCCCTATTTAAGATTGATTGTGTTTGTACTGCTAGTTGCACAGTTGTGTCTGAGTGCGAGTGACCGATTCACAACCTCTCCTCCAGCTGTGACCTGGGGTCCAGATTTATACAGATCCAGATGACTGTGTGTGTTTATGTGCAAGTACAAAACAGAAGAAGTGACAAAGACTGTTGGCAGCGCACAGATGGAAACCTTCCTGCGCCGCGTTCATCTTCTCAAGCTCTTTCTTTCCATTCTCCCTCTCGCTCCAATTCATACCCTGCACTGCATTCCTGCATCCTGTACGTTTCCTGTCTGTCAGTGCGTCTCATAGAGTATTTGTGCAGCTTTTAGGTTGCTGCAGCTTAAGGCCAGCAACAGCTGAATCTGGCGTTGAGAATGACCATGTCGTAATAACATAGGTATTCCTCTTTCTTGCACTGTCACGAAATGAAACACAGATGCTCTGGAAGCCGTTACACAAATTTCATTATCGCTCTCACTCTCCGTACTGTTTTGGATGTTTGTTTGTAAGATTATCTGTATTTATGTTGCTGCTAGATCAAATCCTGACAGTTTTTATGCAGGAAGGATTGCTAATACTCACATAGCAATGCAGGAAATGTTTCATGCCTGTTTTGACAGCCCATCAACATGTGTGTCTCCTTTTCCGTATGGATTTCACAGAGTAAAAAGAAGTTTGAACGGGAATGCAAAGAGGCAGAAAAATCACAAATGGTCTACGACAGGCTAGACAATGACATCAACGCCACGAAGTCAGAGGTGGAAAAGGTAGTTTCTGTGATCCTGATATACACTACATTCTTATAATTATTGACTGAGCGTTGTCTGAACCATTTTGTAAAAGCGTTGTAAAATAGCACTTGAATGCAGTTTCTGGCCTAAGACTGAGCTGTATTCCTGAAGTATTAGTAATACAGATGACCATTCATTCTGTCTTAGGCAAAGTCCCAGCTGTATCTGAGACAACACATGGCGGAGGAGAGCAAGAACGAGTATGCAGCCCAGTTGCAGAACTTCAACGCTGAACAGTGGAAACATTTCAACGTGGCCATCCCTCAAATATTCAAGGTGATGATGTCCCCGATCTTTAGTTTCTGATATTTTAATTAAATGTTTTAGTGAGTTCTTGAAGTCTAAAGCTATAAAGATTATACTCGCTGAACAATAAGTAGTGCTAGTGTTTTAGTCTTATTTATGTATACTATTATAGTATTAATTAATATTGTGAATTAGCTTTGACTTTTTTATTTTCAGTTTTCTTTTTTCAGTTTAATTTTATGGGCTTTTTATAAAAAAAATTAATAGAATTTAAAAGAAAATCGAATTTTGTCTATTTAGCTAGAATTTATTTTTGTTTTAGTTTTAGAACTTAAACTTATTTTATTCCAGTTAGATGCAATTTCAAATTTTCTTTATAGTTTGAGTTTTCATGTAACATTTATATTTTATTTCAGCTTTATTTCTATTAACAAAAACTATTCTTAACCGGCTTTACCATTCGACTTTGCTACTTTTCTATAGTTTTTCTATGTAAACATTCACTAGACGGACATCTTTACTCAATTTGAGTAAAGTGCTTTTTGAGTAAGAGTGCTTTTATTCAATCTACTGACCTGCGCCTCGTGTTTATAACAGCAAAAATGCTTTCTGTGTGAACTCCTCCCTTAATGGTTGTCTTTTTAGTTAATGTTTTGAAGGAGTTACACCGCCGCACTCACGATCACCAAGGTGCCAGACAAACAAGACTGAAAATCTCAAAAAAATAATAAATAAACTGTCTGCACTGCCCTGACGATGGTCATTTGACCGAAAGCTTGGCGATTAAATTTGCTTTAAGGATCTAAGTGTGCAGACAGTTTATTTATTTGTCTTTTTAGTTAACAAATAAAGCACTGTAATAGACTGTATATGGGTTGTGACCATCCACAAAAAAGATCTAATAAATCAAAACGTCTCTTTGTAGTTTTGTTTATGTAGTTCTGTAACGTCTGTGTTCATGTGCTTGTAGAATCTGCAGGACATGGATGAACGGCGGACGGTCAAGCTTGGGGAGACGTACCGGAGTTTTGCCGAGGTGGAACGAAGAGTCATTCCCATTGTCTCAAAATGCCTGGAGGGCATGGTGACCGCTGCTAAAAATGTGGATGAGCGTAGGGTAAGTGCTGAAGCACTCTTAAGACTTTTGAGAGCCATACAAAAAGGAATTGAGTACTGGTAAAACATCTATAAATTATATTATGAAATATTAGCAGTATATAAAAGTTCAAAAGTTTGGAATCAAGTTACCATAGAGACATTTGACAAAGTATCATGGTTTTCCAAACATTAAGCAGCACAACAATGTTTTCAACAGTGTTAATAAGAAATGTTTTTTTTAAACCACAAATCGGCATATTAGAATGATTTCTTAAGGATCATGTGACACTGAAGACTGGAGGAATGATGCTGAAAATTCAGGTTTGCAATCAAAAGAATGAATTACATTTTTAAAATAGTAAACAGTTGTTTTTTATTGTTAAAATATTTTCATAATATTACTGATTTTATTGTGTTTCTGATCAAATAAATGCAGCCTTGGTGCGCACTAGAGACTTCTTTCAAAAACAAACAACAAATCTTTCTGACTCTAAACTTCTGAACATCTAACATGCTTTGATTAGCACCCTTCATCCCTTGGTTCAAGTAACTTATTACGCTCCGTTATGAAGTCAAGGTTTACTCAAATGTAAAGTACTTCTCCCTGATGTCATTTTGTACCTATGCTCTTGATGATAGCTCCAGTCCACTACACTGATAGAAAGAAGGGAGTATTGGAGACGGCGAGTAGGCGGGAGGAAGTGAGGGAGTGGATGATTGGGAGCATGGGAGGATGAGAGAATCTTAAGTCGCTTGTTTTCTTAGTGCTGTCGCCAGTGCTGATGCTTATGAAAAGGTCGCGTGTGGCACCGCAACCGCTGATTATATTTTTATCTGCCCCATTTAGTCTCCCTCTCTTTCTTTTTCTGTCCTGGACTCATTTAAAAGGTTGGGGTTTGCTCACTAAGGCTGCCTTTATAATCAGTAAAAGCAGCAATATGTGAATTTTTTATTTATTACAATTTAAAGGCGCACTTTATAACTTTTTTGCTTTCTAGCAGTTAAACAAAACTGCATGCATTTTGTGGCAGAACATTGTTTTGGTTGTGCTACAGCTCTGCGCGACTGCGGATGAATATGAACCTTCACAATAGATAATGCTGTACAATGAACTCTCTGAACTGTTAGAGAGCTACATATGGCAATTTATCTGTTCATTAAAATACCTTACTCGCCTGGTGAGTAATAAAACACCATCTCTGTGTCGCTTTTACAACATTTCAAATCCTTCAGTTCTCTTTTCAGCACTTCTCGTTATTTAAATTTTGTTAACTTCGAACAAAATAGATCACCTTTAAAATGTGTTTTTTTTTTTTTTTTTTTTTTTTTTCCTGTGATGGCAAAGCTGAATTTTCAGCATCATTACTCCAGTCTTCTTTAGTATCACATGATCCTTCAAAAATCATTCTAATATGCTGATATCCTGCTCAAGAAACTTTTATTATTAATATCAATGTTTAATAGTTGTACCGTTTAATATTTTTTGTGGAAAAAGTGATACTTTTCTCTCAGGATTCTTTGAAATTTCAAAAGAACCGCATATATTTTGAAATAGAAATATTTTGTAACAGTGTAAAAGTTGTGTCACTTTTGATACATTTTAATACATATGCTGAAACTTGAAATATGACGTGAAACTTACTGACCCCAAACTTTGAACAAAATGTGTACAGAACTTCCAAGAAATGCTTTAACTTGGAGTCAAACCGTTCTTAGCAAAAAAGTAATACCTTGGAGCTTTTTATATAAATAAGCTAAAAGTAACTTTTAGTGTAGCCTAAGTCTTCTTATATACTGACACTTCCAGCCTCCCACTATCCATTTTTTTGTGCAAGTTTTCCATCGTAACTTTCATTTTCGAGAGAATCTCTATTATTTATGAACAACTATATGTGCAGTGTGCTCAAGTGTGTGTGAATCAATTTAAGTTAATGGCCCTACCGACTTTCTGACCAGATCTAGTTGCTCATGTTGAACATATAACAATCTGTACATGTAAAACTATATAATAAAATAAATAATAAAACTATTTAGCAAATCCTTGCTAGGTTAGGAGACCCCCCCAGATCTCTTAAATAATTTAGGATTGAAGACCAACTAATTTATGCACAACTCTTTCTTTATTCTTGGAACAATTCTGCTTTTGACGAATTACTGTCATTTCAAGGTGGCAGCTTGAAGATTCTGCTCAGAGCTGTTCATATCCTCAGACTCAGAAATGATCAGTTTCTTTGTAACACCATGCCACTCTTGCCACATAACACCATGCCACTCTTGTTTTTCCTGCTTTCCTGATGGTCAGTACTTGACCTACCCAATGACGAACCATTCGGGTCTGATTTATGACCTGATTCTTTTTACGGTTTTATTTATGGGCTTGCTTACGTTGTTTTGGGATTTCCTAATGCCCTCTGCTCGAATCCTGAGGTCAAGAGAGCCTCATAGAGGCTGTTAAACGGGTGACTTGAAGCCAGAGCTCTTTTGTAATGCTACCACACCCTGGTCAAACACAGTCATCCCAGACCAGCTAACCATCTTTCCTTGTGCCTAGTTTACAAACACTTAAGTACTCACTGGTCCTTCATATAATGGCCTTATCACGCAGTTTTGTTTTGTTAACCAGAAGGTTTCTGGCTCAGTCGCTGAAAAGAACACACATGAGCTTACACCATTATGCTCGCGTTACTGTTTCTAAGGTTAGCTAAGGAACTGAGTTGAGAATAGATGTTCTAGAGGGCAAATAAATAAAGGTTTAGTAGTAGTCGAGAAAGAGATATGTTATGTTGGTGACAGAGTTCAAGAAAATGTGTTTCTTTCGTTTAATTGAAATGTACTCTTGTAAGATTTATGTTTCTGAAAGAAGTATCTTATGGTCCCCGAGGCGACATTTATTTGTTCAAAATGCTGTAAAACAACTCTTTTCTATTTGAAGACTCTAAAATGTATATATTTGTTCTTGCTTTATTTTCAGCATCATTACTCCGGTCTTCTTTATCACATGATCCTTCAGAATAATTTGCTTATTTGGTTCCCAAAAAACATTTATTATTATTATTATTATTATTATCAATGTTGAAAACGGTTATGCTGCTTATATATTTTTGGAAACATTTTTTGATAATTTTTTCAGGATTCTTTAATGAATAGAAAGATCAAAAGAAGACCATTTATTTAAAATATAAATATTTTGCTACTTTATAAATGTCTTTACTGTCACTTCTGATTAATTTAATGCACCCTTGCGGAATAAAAGTATTAATTTCTTTAAAAAAAACTTTTTAAAGGTAGTGTATTATACTTGCACTTGGCTCTAAATAAAGCATATCAAGCATGCTAAGCATATTGTTGTCGTCCCACAGGATTCTGGGATTGTAGTGGAGTCGTTCAAGTCGGGGTTTGAACCCCCGGTTGATTTCCCTTTTGAGGACTTCAGTCAGAACATCCAGCGGACAGGATCAGATAGCACCATCGGGACCCCCAAAACAGAGGGAAGCAAACCGGACCCCAAACACGCGATTAGCAGGACCAAAAACAAACTCTGGCTTTTTGGGAAGAAACCCAAGGTATTTTCATTGTTCAGCAACTTCTGTTCCATTGTAAAGCTCATTTGCAAGAATAGGTGATAAATTAAAAGCCCACATGACCGTCAGGCGCTCTGCTTTGGCTTGTGTGAACCGTAAAGGATCATATGGCTAGGTAAAACTTTAACTTCTGCTTTCAGACCTATGCTGTCAGTACCTACAAAATCTTCCTGACCTTTTTGTCTTTTTTAAAACCATTACTTCACATTTTTTTCTTCCCTTGAAACCAGTTCTTGTTTTTAAAAAAAACCCTCATTGTAATGAAAGTTAACACTTGCTTATAAAGCTACATTGAACAAGCTAGACTTCATTCAGTCAGTCATTTGACTAGGGATTACAGATTTGCGTTTTCGTTTGTTTGTGTTTGGTTATTAGTTCACCTTAAATGTTTGTTGTCCCAGCTTCCCCCATCCAACCCTCCTCCTTCCCGCCCAAGTATTGCCTCTGGCCATATCCAGCCTCCTAAATTCTCAAAAGAGCGAAAGGCTAACCATCTATCTGAAGCGAGAAATCCAAAATCTAAGATTCCATCCTTCCGAACTGTGAAAAGAGGGGTAAGAGTCGCCCTGGTGTGTGTGGGTTTGCCGTGATTCTGACATTAGCGCTTGCCGCTTGCTTGGGCCGGTTTCTCTCACCCAAGGTTTAGCTAATTCCTGCACGCGAGGAAACAGCGAAATACAATTGTTTTGAGCGAAGGAATAAGGCTTTATCTGGGTCCAAAGAGCTGTGCCATATTTTTTTTCTAAGTTTGATTTGTTGTGTAAAGCAGTAAAACACGGTGGTGGAAGTGGTGGGTGTTTTTTTCTTTCTTTTCTTTTTCTTCTTTCTTTATTTTTAAAAGCACAAGTTTGCATAATCGTCACCTTCCTAAAATAATTTAAAATAATTTCCTATAGTCATTTGAAAATGAAAAGGACTTAGGCAATTATTTTAGGAAGGTGACTATATTACTTAATACAGCTCAGAAGCTCTTTTCGGTAAATGTTCACACTGACATCGATGTTACAAGTTGCTTTGTGTGCAACTAAACTTTTTTTACATTGAGATGATTGCTGTGGCTCATTTCTCTTATTGAAAATTGATAACTTGTAATTACTGTAAGAAATCTGTAAATCGCTGTCATTGTGAACACGCCGTAAAGCAGACATGAGAAGGAAAACACAGGGAATACATTTACAAATAATAGGGTTTTTTCTCTGAATATACATGAGTATAGTCTGGGAGATTTACGGTTTCTCCTTTGAAGATCTTTTAAATCCTGAACAAAGCTTTTTTGGATAAATACCAAACTGATTATGTTTACCAAAAATGTTTAACATCCAGCTGTAAATCTCTTTGTAGAAAAATGCCCATCAAAGTCATTTACAATTATCTCCAAAGAGTTCAAGTCCATCCTTTTGTAAACAGCAGAGCGAACGATGACCGCTCGCATACAGTTTGATGAGGACGCAAGGAGATTTTTGCCAAGGTTTAACATTTGTGAACGTCTTTTTAACTATCCGGATACAACTATTCTGAAATCTCACAAGCGTCATCTTTGTTTCCTTAACATTTTCTTGGCCTGGTACATCATTGTGCAACAAACCAACTAAATGTTTGCAAATTTTCCAAGTTACTATAGATGCATTTTGGATTGTTGTCATTAGGTAAATAATCTGTTGTGGTGGCAACTCTTAATACTCGGCCGACTGCCATAATAATTGATTACCTTTTCCTAGTAGTTCAGAATAACTGATTCGAAAACCAAATGCACTTTATTACAGTACCTGTTCTTCTTTTAGCTTCTACTTTTAGAACCTAGCTTAAATGGAAATGTTGAAAACAAAGATGAGGTTGTGGTTTCAGGTTTTTAACCAGACTTCCAAAATGTCTCTTTTGTGGTATTAACATGTTAAACTAACATGAAGTGCGCTGGAACTGCAGTAAGTCAGACCTGGATTAAGACCTGGTTTATCCTGATGGTGCCGTTCTGTGTGAACGTGACTAAAGTCATCAGTCAAAATGCATTCGATCGACTGATGTTGATGAGCGATTTGTTGTCTTTGTTTCTTTTTGAAATGGCGTGACCTAACCTTAACCTCAGTGGTCTATAAAGCTGCCGGTAAGTGATGTGTGTTTTGGACTGCTGTAGTATAGATATGAAGTTTGAAAATAGACTTGAGTGTTTAGTTCTAGGATGCTATGACTGCATTGAAACCCCCTCCTTCCTCATGCTGTACAGCTTTAAGATGTCTTTCTTATAGTGTGGCTAAAATGTTTATAAACTTTCAGATGAATTGCAAAAATTGGAATGTACCATGTGCACTGCAACCGTGTCTGGAATAACCTATATTTGTACAGGCGCCAACACTAGAGGATCTCAGCCATCTTCCCCCTGAACAGAGACGCAAAAAACTTCAACAGAGGGTCGATGAGCTAAACAAAGAACTACAGAAAGAAATGGACCAAAGGTAGATTATAAAGCATGCTGCTCACTTTCTTTTTCCTAATTTCTTCACATGAACAGAAAGACCAGAATTTTATTACATACTAAAAACCTAATGCTGGAAATTTGTTTTAATTTAGCATAATAATATTAATTTATTTGAATTGTATTTATTTAATAGCTATTATTGATTATTTTCTGTTTGTTCCATCGATGCATGATAACAGCTTAAACGATTTAAAACCTATTAAATAGCTAGAGAATAATATCTCAAAAACATAATTGTCCTTGTCACAGAGATGCTCTTAACAAAATGAAAGATGTCTATGAGAAGAATCCTCAGATGGGAGATCCTGGAAGTCTCCAGCCCAAGATTTCAGAGACCATATGCAACATGGAGAAACTCCGCTCTGAGATCCATAAAAATGAGGTAACGTTCCCAGAGGAATGACTTATTGTTGCAGTCTTATAAGGAAGCACAGCCTCCGGGAATGTACATCTGGATAAATTTGAGATGTAACAGCTGAGCAGCTCTGTGTGCCACCGCCATCTTGTGGAGGAATGGACATAATGCGGATGCTGCATCACGTGAAGTGATTGAAAATGAGCATTTCTTTGGACATGAATCACTCTTCACCTGTCTCTCTTCATCTCAGAGTTGGCTGGCAGAGGTTGAAGGGAAGCATGGATCCCGTGTTGAGCGGCGGCCCAGTGCGGATGTGAACCACCACACACCCCACGGCAGAGAGAGGTCTGGATTTCCTGATTACATTATCTGCATTCTCAACATAGACAGACTATAATATATAATGTCTATATCTTGTATACAGTCGTCCCTTTAATGAGTGCCTGAACCGTTTGTAAACGCACTCGTAGAAGAGTTATTGAGCTGTTCTTGCTGTTCTACACGATTTTTCTAGATCTAAACGAGTGGAAAGGCACAGCAGCGATTTAAAGAGGTCGATGGGATCATAATATCCCGACATGGAAAAATATATATTAAATTACAGTGTGGTAATGTCTATTTTCTGAGCAATATACCCTACTGTTCAAAAGTTTGAGGTCAGTAAACACTTTTCTAAAAGAAATTAATACTTTTATTCAGCAAAGGCACAATAAATATAAAAGAGACAGTAAATATGTTTACAATATTAAAACTAGCAAATACATTATGTTCCTTTAAACTCTATTCATCACAGAATCCTGAAATATTAAGCTGCACTGTTTTCAACATTGATTTCTGAAGGATCATGTGACCCTGAAGACTTATGATGATGCTTAATACTTAATAATGCTGAAAATTCAGCTTCGCCATCATCGGAATAAATTACACTTTAAAATATATTCAAACAGAGTTATTTTAAATTGTAATAATATTTCACAATATTACAGTTTTCTGTATTTTTGATCAAATAAATACAGCTTTAGTGAGCACACATTTTGTTTAAAAAAAAAGTATTTAACTCATATTATTATTTTATTTTTATTTAAATCATGATGTATGTAAACCAAAAGATAAACAACTAGTATCAGTGCAACAGCAGCTTCCCATTATGCAACACTTTAGTTGAAAACAAAAGATGCCAAAGCATCATTTCATCAGTGCGTTGTGCATCCACACGTCACACCGCTGCCTCTGAACATAAAGGCTACTTTGATGCATGTCTGTTGTTTTTCTCCTCTTCAGCCCTGAAGGCAGTTACACAGATGATCACAGTCAGGAGCATCGGTCTCCACCACAGCCAGACCCTCACGAATTCGATGACGAGTTTGACGATGACGATCCTCTCCCAGCCATCGGACACTGCAAAGCTCTCTACTCTTTTGATGGTACAAAAACAGCTTGCTTTAAATGTCCCTCGTTTAGGACGAGTTGAGCGCTGTTGACAACATTGTGGCATAATGTCGAGTATAAAGATCCATAAAAACAGTTTCACCAACCAATTCTGTCCACAGGAGTTACTATACAACAAAATGACAGATTTTTACTAAATAAATCACTTTAACATAAAGATTTACGCTATGGACATGAATTTACATTTGACTTTGCCTCCTCATTCCAGAACACTGGTTAAGGTATTAAAATGTGTTTTTTCCCTCAGGCTCTAACGAAGGCACGTTGGTTATGAACGAGAACGAGGTGCTGTACGTCATCGAGGAAGATAAAGGAGACGGATGGACGCGGGTTCGGAACAATAGCGGAGTGGAGGGCTACGTCCCCACGTCCTACGTGGAGATCACACTGGAGAAAAACAGCAAAGGTGCGGTCACCTACATATGACATCACCCACGGCATCACCACCTAGCTATGACATCATACACGGGGGAGTGCGTGACTCATCAAGTGCAGCTCGGCTGACTGCCATATGCTTTTGTTCACTGTGTGAGCCCAAGGACAAACACACTCACACTGTGGAAAGTGACTGTATTTCCTCTACACTGCGACTGCTGCAGCGGATCAATCTGCAGACTTGTAGAGATTTCCATTGCTTTTTATTCCATTTTAATAAGTGTTTTTAATCAGTTTTTTATCATTGGAGCGAAACTGAACAAAATGCATAGGCTCCTTTTCAAATGTCTGTTTGTCTGAGAGATGAGTTCCTCATTATATCCGTGAGAGAACTTGTCAAACTTTAATCAGCTCTTAATTGTTAAGATTTATGTGTTTTTATACGTTGAATCTTAAGTACACTTTACTCGGTGCATCTCTGCGTTGTTACTACAGTCCAATCATTAACTACAGTTCTATTCAGTGTGAGGATACATTGATGTACATCTGATCTTTCAGTTCATGCAGTTTCCAGTTCTTCCAGCTTTCTTCGAAGTGTTCTGTCCTTGCAGCTAAATTTCCCCTCATCATAGCGCCAAACCTGTTTCACTTCAACTCTGTCTGCGAGGGCTCCTCTTCTCGTTTTTAATTTGGGATATAATAAAAATCATACAAGAACAATGTGTAACTTCAGAGCAGCACTCAGTTTGGCTGGCTCACTAGCGCCCTCTATCTTTTTTCTCTCGCTGGTCAATCTTTGTTGTCGGTGGAGCTGTCAGTGACTCTGTCCTCTGTTTTCTCTCTGTGGCTACAGGTTCCTGATTGGATGAGTGGGGTTCTGTGGTGTTTGGTGGACGGGACTCACTGCTGTGGGTCTGTTAGTGGGGCGGTGGGGAGATTTTAAGACCGAGATTGTGTTGGGGCAAGGTTGCATGTGTGCATGCTGTTTGTCATGGCCATTAACATCATTCTATTGCAGCAGACATTCCAGGGATATTGGAGAACCTAAAGAGAGTCGTTGCCTGGCACTAACATATTCAGGGGAATGTTTTGCCTGTACCGTCATTTCATGTTCATCATAACATGCACCTGCATGATCCACAGCCTTTCGTTCCTCATTCCGTGCTGACAAATCGATCCCTTAAATAGGTTTAACCACTTATCTCAACTACGTACGTCTTGTTTGTGTGTCCGTTTCTCTTTTGACTACGTTTCTTCATTGATGCATTCCATGTTAACCATGATATGAATCTCTAAAGCATGACCATTCAGAGTAAAGGAAGCATGGTGCTACAGTAGCCAACGCAACAGTCCCCACACATCCACCACTGGCCCCGCCCCCTTGGCATAGTCTGCTGGATGGAAGGAGCCCGGTGCAGATCTGCATCTGGCCAGCAGGGGGACCCAACACCATATAAAACAAGCGGAGGAAATGCCAGCGAGGACCTATGAACACCAACCCATCATCTCTGCCTTAATTACAGGCCTCTGTATGGAAACTAAAAGCATATAGGGGTCTATCTGATCCTCTATGCCCAAAAAACTGCTTGTTCTTGGGCTGCCAGCTCTTTGTGGTGCTTTCTCCATTTCTAGTCCAGCTCCTGGTTTCACATGTGCAAGAACATGCTCGCTGTAACTAACAAGGACCACACGTCTCCAGAATCCGATCTCAAGTGCGTGTATTTGTGAATGTGATTCTTACATATAAAACTGTGTATGCATATGGATGCATATATGCATATGTATATACCTAGTTAGTTTTTATTATTAAACTGTATGTATTAACATCTTTATTTCAGAATGAATGTTTTTTTGTTTTGTTTTTAAGCAAACGAGTTACTTCCAGGCTTTGCTTGTAAGAACCGTGCCGTACTCTTTTTGTAACCAGTTCTTCTTCTTGTCTGAACTCTGTTCTCAGTAGGACCCTGGTCTTAACCGATGCACTTTTTACCCTGTTGCATTTGAATTGGATTATTAGGGAGTGAATGATGTCAGATGTGAAGGCTTGATTTTGTGTGAATGTGTTGTACAGTAAGACAACGTTGACCACTATATACTGGGGTTTGTGTTGGAGCAAGAGCAACCGAGAAATAAATACTTATGTCTGTTTGTCTCGTTCATCCTGCCTGTCATTTATTGGAGTTCTTCACTCTTTGGCCTGTATACTGTATTGTGTTTAAATTTTTACAGTGCACATTGTATTTCATCGCCATTGCTGGGTATTTGTTTATCAGGAGCCAATGTTTCTAACATGTAAATACGGTATATGCAGTGCATCATGGATTGTGGACACACACACACACACACACACAGACTGGCATATAGTACTTATGAGGACAGTTAGGATTAACCATGGTTTACAAGGACACGCCTTTCCCAGCATCAAGGCATCAATACAGTTATGCAAAATGATTCATTTTTTGATTAATAAGATACATCCGACTTCATATTTAGAATATAATGTACATCATCGAGAATACGTGCTACAGAAATTTCACAGGTTTATAAGGTCATAATACAATCATGGTTTAAAGGGACATCATGGGTTATGAGGTCTATAATACACACATTTGACCATTTGCCTGTTTACAAGGACATAAATGATCAAGTTAATACTAAATGAATATTAATATTAAATTTAAGATGTAAATAGTTTTTAACCTTTTAAATAGTGATATTTCATACAATTTTAATTGCCATCTTTAGATCTTTTGAATTTTTCCTGCCATCATTGTAAATAAATTGTGATTTTCCCTAAATCTATGCAACCGATCAAATAAATTATCCAAGACTGCGTTTTCCGAAACCTTAGCGTTACGTCGTTCTTGAGTTAAACCTTAAGCTGTACCTTATCGTTAATACGTGTTTCTTGAAACGTTCTTAGTTAAGTATACCTTCTGTAAGTCATACATTCGGAAGGTTGGTCAAGTCAAGTCAAGTCATCTTCATTTATATAGCGCTTTTAACAATGTAGATTGTTTCAAAGCTGCTTTACAGAGATAAACGTATAATTTAAGGTAACAGATTGTTTTGGCTTTATAGTGGTTCTTGAATAATGTTACTTTCCAGCTAAAGTTTTGATTGATTCACTTCCGTTGAAAGGATAATTTGTTATTAAATTAAGGGCCGCTAAGACGACACCGTTCTCTCTAAACAGACTTTAAACGCGAACCTGTGAGAAACGCTAATGGCGCTCACGTGCGCATCAAGAATTAATTCTATAGTTATGTGTGTTTGAATATATGTGCACATGTTTGTAATTCTCTACAAACCAAGCCTTAAACTACTTGTCCTGCCTATAAATTTGATACAGAATTTTATTTTATCACTATACGGGGGAGATGCGCGAAATTTCCACAACTCTTTATCTGTAGAGTGGTAAAGGGATCCTCCATAGGGAGAGGGTAGTTGGCACTTCAGCACTGCGTTGACATCGGGTCCAGGCGAAGGTCCTTCGTCAGATCTGGATCCAGCAGGCTGCGGGAAAACCTCGGGATAAACAAAGACACTAAAATTAGCGTAGATGCCATTCTTCTTATGATGTAACGAGTACATCAGGATTTAAGGGAAGTGTTCCCAGTTCAGGATGACCTAATCTATGCAGCCTAACATTGAGTTATAGAAGTCTATAAAGCATTATGTGAATGCTAGGTCAAAGAGATGTGTCTTTAATCTAGCTTTGAACTGACAGAGTGTGTCTGCTTCCCAGACAATGTTAGGAAGACTGTTCCAGAGTTTTGGTGCTAAATAGGAAAAGGATCTACCACCAGCAGTCGATTTTGATATTCTAGGTATTATTAACTGGCCGGAATTTTGAGATCGCAATAGACGTGAAGGACTATAATGCGTTAAGAGCTCGCTCAAGTACTGTGGAGCTAAACCATTTAGTGCTTTGTAAGTAATCAGCAATATTTTAAAATGTATACGATGTTTAATAGGGAGCCAATGCAGTGTTGACAGAACAGGGCTAATATGGTCATACTTCCTGGTTCTGGTAAGAACTCGAGCTGCTGCGTTTTGAACTAGCTGTATTTTTTTTGTAAAGCGTGCAGGGCAACCACCCAGTAGAGCATTACAATAATCTAGCCTTGAGGTCTTGAACGCATTAACTAATTGTTCCGCATTTGTCAATGAAAGCATATAGCGTAATTTAGATATATTTTTAAGATGGAAAATGTGGTTTTACAGATACTAGACACTTGAATTTCAAATGAAAGATTGGTATCAAAGAGCACACCCAGGTTCCTAACCGACGACGAAGACTTAACAGAGCAGCCATCAAGTGTTAGACAGTACTCTAGGTTATTAAGTGTGGAAGGTTTTTGTCCAATAATTAGAATCTCTGTTTTTTCTGAATTTAGTAATAAGAAATTACTAGTCATCCAGTTTTTATATCAGTTATGCCTTCCGTTAATTTTGTGAATTGGTAGGTTTCGTAGAAATATACTGCTGAGTATCGTCGGCATAACAGTGAAAGCTAATTCCATGTTTCCTAATGCTATCTCCTAATGGTAGCATGTACAGAGTGAACAGCAGTGGTCCTAGTACTGAGCCTTGTGGGACGTCATACTGAACTTGTGATCGATAAGACATCTCTTCATTTACTGCTACAAACTGATAACGGTCAGGGCCCGGTTCCCCGATAACGCTCACTCTTAGCGTGCTAAGAAGACTCGAAAGATATATCTTACCAAAGTTGTTTATGTTCCTAAGTGTGTTCCCCGAACTATACCATAGGAAGCTGCTTAAGATATACCTTCTTACGTGCGACGTTACCTGGTGCTGTCCGTTGATGGTGCTGAATTTGTTGATATCGATGGCTCGAGATTGACGAGAATCAATTATTCTCTCGTGCAGGGGCTGTTTATGTGAGAAAGCGGTGTTCTTTATAAAAGAAGCACTTCAGAAATAGTTGAAATTGCATTTATTGAACTCATGGGATATTATAAAAAATAATCCAAACTATAATTGCCTATAATAGCCTAGCCTACATATTTTTTAATTGTATCATATATTGCTGCCACAATATCCATTTCAAATTTGTACGTGCTTTCTTCTCTTTCCCATTTTTGTTCGCTGAGGTGGAGCTGCGATGAAATATTGTTCTTTTAAATACTTTCCAGCATTTTAGTATTAAAAGTGTACATCTTAAGTATGGTGCTCGGCAGTGATCAAAAAGGGTTTAAAAAGTGGATTTTGAATCTCTTCTTGTAAACTCAGAGATGTGGATTCAGACGGCAATTAAATTACCACACAACCTGTTTGTCAAAAAACAGTAGGTACTAATTTGGCCAGGGATTTTTACGCGGGTCGAGTGAGAAAAAACTCATTTTAAAAAACCATTCAAGCCCATGAGAAACAATATTAGCGTCTGAATAGGACTTAACTGACAGTAGCCTATGCTTTCTAATTAAATTAATAATAATAATAATATAATTAAAAATCTAACAACAATCAGTGTAATGACAATTTTATTCTTTGCATGAAAACACTTGAATTAGCGTAACTGAATACTGTCTGGGTGTATTAAAACTTCAGAATTATATTCGTATAGACCTGCAACAGTGATAAGGCAAAGCTAAGAATGGTCCAGACCAACCTTACGAAAGTGTGACTTACAGAAGATATACTTAGCGTACGAACGTGTCGGGAATCGTGCCATAATGTTAAGAGAGAGGCTTTTAGTAGGTAAGTAGGTGTTGGAGCCACAGACAGGAAACAATGCAGTGGTGATGAACTGTCCTTGAGTAGTTTTGTAAAGGTACGTATAGTTTCCTCGTCGCGCCTCTCGCTCAGTGATGGGAGAGAAGAAGTTGGAACATCTATTATCCGACAGCAACGTTTTTTGGACCCTCTCTATCTCATCAGAGAGACCTTTGGGTAGCCCACCCCATACTGACTGATCATTATTAAATATTAGTCATCGTAGGTATTATTTAGCATTTATTGGTATTGTTATAAATAAACAACCCCATTTTAGAGTAAAGTCTCAGACAAAAAACGTTATTGTCTGTATTTGTAGTAATGTTAAACATGTCCTCCTGTACGATGATTGAGCTGACACACAAACTGACTTATTATTATTAAATATTAGTCATCATAGGTATTATTTAGCATTATTATTATTATTATTAGTAGTAGTAGTAGTACTTCTGCTACAAAACAAACCAATCTTTGACTAAAGTCTCGGACAAAAAGCGTTGTCTGTATTTGTAGTAATGTTAAACATACCATGATTGAGCTGACACACAAACGGACTTATCATTATTAAATATTAGTCATCGTAGGTATTATTTAGCATTATTAGTATTGTCATAAATAAAACAACCCAATTTTAGAGTAAAGTCTCAGACAAAAAGCGATATTGTCTGTATTTGTAGTAATGTTAAACATGTCCTCCTGTACCATGATTGAGCTGACACACAAACGGACTTATCCTTATTAAATATTAGTCATCATAGGTATTATTTAGCATTATTGGTATTATTATTATTAGTACTACTACTTATACTATAAAAAAAACTAAAAAATTTTAGAGTAAAGTGTCAAACAAAAAGCGTTATTGTCTGTATTTGTAGTAATGTTAAACATGTCCTCCTATACCATGATTGAGTTAACACACAAACTGACTTATTATTATTAAATATTAGCCATTGTAGGTATTATTTATTATTTAGCATTATTATTATTATTATTATTATTGGTAGTAGTAGTAGCCTACTACTACTACTTCTGCTACAAAACAACCCAATCTTAGACTAAAGTCTCGGACAAAAAGCATTATTGTCTGTATTTGTAGTAATGTTAAACATGTCCTCCTGTACCATGATTGAGCTGACACGCAAACTGACTTATCAGTTTTAAATATTAGTCATCATAGTTATTATTTAGCATTATTGTCATTGTTATTACTACTACTACTTCTACTATAAAAAATAATAATAATAATTTTAGAGTAAAGTCTCTGACAAAAAGCGTTATTGTCTGTATTTGTAGTAATGCTAAACATGTCCTCCTATACCATGATTGAGCTGACAAACAAACGGACTTATCATTATTAAATATTAATCATCATAGTTATTATTTAGCATTATTGGTATTGTCATAAAAAAAACAACCCCATTTTAGACTAAAGTCTCTGACAAAAAGCGTTATTGTCTGTATTTGTAGTAATGTTAAACATGTCCTCCTGTACCATGATTGAGCTGACACACAAACTGACTTATCATTATTAAATATTAGTCATCGTAGATATTATTTAGCATTATTGGTATTGTCATAAATAAAACAACCCAATTTTAGAGTAAAGTCTCTGACAAAAAGCCTTATTGTCTGTGTTTGTAGTAATGTTAAACATGTCCTCCTGTACCATGATTGAGCTGACACACAAACTGACTTATTATTATTAAATATTAGTCATCGTAGATATTATTTAGCATTATTGGTATTATTATTACTACTACTACTTCTACTATAAAAAATAAAAATAAAAAAATTGAGTAAACTCTCTGACAAAAAGCGTTATTGTCTGTATTTGTAGTAATGTTAAACATGTCCTCTTATACCATGATTGAGTTAACACACAAACTGACTTATCATTATTAATATTAGTCATCATATGTATTATTTAGCATTATTATTATTATTATTATTAGTAGTACTACTTCTGCTACAAAACAACCCAATCTTTGACTAAAGTCTCGGACAAAAAGCGTTATTGTCTGTATTTGTAGTAATGTTAAACATGTCCTCCTATACCATAATTGAGCTGACAAACAAACAGACTTATCATTATTAAATATTAATCATCATAGTTATTATTTAGCATTATTGGTATTATTATTATTAGTACTACTACTTCTACTATAAAAAAAAACTAAAACAATTTTAGAGTAAAGTGTCAAACAAAAAGCGTTATTGTCTGTATTTGTAGTAATGTTAAACAGGTCCTCCTGTACCATGATTGAGCTGACACACAAACTGACTTATCATTATTAAATATTAGTCATCAAAAGTATTATTTAGCATTATTGGTATTGTCATAAATAAAACAACCCAATTTTAGAGTCAAGTCTCAGACAAAAAGCGATATTGTCTGTATTTGTAGTAATGTTAAACATGTCCTCCTATACCATGATTGAGCTGACACACAAACTGACTTATTATTATTAAATATTAGTCATCATAGGTATTATTTAGCATTATTGGTATTATTATTATTAGTAATCACTACTTCTACTATAAAAAAAACTAAAACAATTTTAGAGTAAAGTGTCAAACAAAAAGTGTTATTGTCTGTGTTTGTAGTAATGTTAAACAGGTCCTCCTATACTATGATTGAGCTGACACTGACTTATCATTATTAAATATTAGTCATCATAGGTATTATTTAGCATTATTATTATTAGTAGTAGTACTACTACTTCTGCTACAAAACAACCCAATATTTGACTAAAGTCTCGGACAAAAAGCGTTATTGTCTGTATAGTAATGTTAAACATGTCCTCCTGTACCATGATTGAGCTGACACACAAACGGACTTATCATTATTAAATATTAGTCATCATAGGTATTATTTAGCATTATTAGTAGTAGTAGTACTACTTCTGCTACAAAACAACCCAATATTTGACTAAAGTCTCGGACAAAAGGCATTATTGTCTGTTTTTGTAGTAATGTTAAACATGTCCTCCTATACCATGATTGAGCTGACACACAAACTGACTTATTATTATTAAATATTAGTCATCATAGGTATTATTTAGCATTATTGGTATTGGCATAAATAAAACAACCCAATCTTTGACTAAAGTCTCAGACAAAAAGCGTTATTGTCTGTATTTGTAGTAATGTTAAACATGTCCTCCTGTACCATGATTGAGCTGACACACAAACTGACTTATTATTATTAAATATTAGTCATCATAGGTATTATTTAGCATTATTGGTATTGGCATAAATAAAACAACCCAATTTTAGAGTAAAGTCTCTGACAAAAAGCATTGTCTGTATTTGTAGTAATGTTAAACATGTCCTCCTGTACCATGATTGAGCTGACACACAAACTGACTTATCATTATTAAAAATTAGCCATTGTAGGTATTATTTAGCATTATTATTATTAGTAGTAGTAGTACTACTTCTGCTACAAAAAAACCCAATCTTTGACTAAAGTCTCGGACAAAAAGCATTATTGTCTGTATTTGTAGTAATGTTAAACATGTCCTCCTATACCATGATTGAGCTGACATACAAACTGACTTATTATTATTAAATATTAGTCATCATAGTTATTATTTAGCATTATTGGTATTGTCATAAATAAAACAACCCAATTTTAGACTAAAGTCTCAGACAAAAAGCGATATTGTCTGTATTTGTAGTAATGTTAAACATGTCCTCCTATACCATGATTGAGCTGACACACAAACTGACTTATCATTATTAAATATTAGTCATCATAGGTATTATTTAGCATTATTATTATTATTATTAGTAGTAGTACTACTTCTGCTACAAAACAAACCAATCTTTGACTAAAGTCTCGGACAAAAAGCGATATTGTCTGTATGTGTAGTAATGTTAAACATACCATGATTGAGCTGACACACAAACTGACTTATCAATATTAAATATTAGTCATCATAGGTATTATTTAGCATTATTATTATTATTATTAGTAGTAGTACTACTTCTGCTACAAAACAAACCAATCTTTGACTAAAGTCTCGGACAAAAAGCGTTATTGTCTGTATTTGTAGTTATGTTAAACATACCATGATTGAGCTGACACACAAACGGACTTATCATTATTAAATATTAGTCATCGTAGGTATTATTTAGCATTATTAGTATTGTCATAAATAAAACAACCCAATCTTAGACTAAAGTCTCGGACAAAAAGCGTTATTGTCTGTATTTGTAGTAATGTTAAACATGTCCTCCTGTACCATGATTGAGCTGACACGCAAACTGACTTATCATTATTAAATATTAGTCATCATAGTTATTATTTAGCATTATTGTCATTGTTATTACTACTACTACTTCTACTATAAAAAATTATAATAATAATTTTAGAGTAAAGTCTCTGACAAAAAGCGTTATTGTCTGTATTTGTAGTAATGTTAAACATGTCTTCCTGTACCATGATTGAGCTGACACACAAACGGACTTATCATTATTAAATATTAGTCATCATAGTTATTATTTAGCATTAATGGTATTGTCATAAATAAAACAACCCCATTTAAGACTAAAGTCTCAGACAAAAAGCGATATTGTCTGTATTTGTTGTAATGTTAAACATGTCCTCCTATACCATGATTGAGCTGACACACAAACTGACTTATCATTATTAAATATTAGTCATCATAGGTATTATTTAGCATTTTTATTATTATTATTATTAGTAGTAGTACTTCTGCTACAAAACAAACCAATCTTTGACTAAAGTCTCGGACAAAAAGCGTTTTTGTCTGTATTTGTAGTAATGTTAAACATACCATGATTGAGCTGACACACAAACTGACTTATCAATATTAAATATTAGTCATCATAGGTATTATTTAGCATTATTAGTATTATTATTAGTAGTAGTACTACTTCTGCTACAAAACAAACCAATCTTTGACTAAAGTCTCGGACAAAAAGCGTTATTGTCTGTATTTGTAGTAATGTTAAACATACCATGATTGAGCTGACACACAAACTGACTTATTATTATTAAATATTAGTCATCATAGGTATTATTTAGCATTATTGGTATTGTCATAAATAAAACAACCCAATTTTAGAGTAAAGTCTCTGACAAAAAGCGTTATTGTCTGTATTTGTAGTAATGTTAAACATGTCCTCCTGTACCATGATTGAGCTGACACACAAACGGACTTATCCTTATTAAATATTAGTCATCATAGGTATTATTTAGCATTATTGGTATTATTATTATTAGTACAACTACTTATACTTATAAAAACTACTTATAAAAAAAACTAAAACAATTTTAGAGTAAAGTGTCAAACAAAAAGCGTTATTGTCTGTATTTGTAGTAATGTTAAACATGTCCTCCTATACCATGATTGAGCTGACACACAAACTGACTTATCATTATTAAATATTAGCCATTGTTGGTATTATTTATTATTTAGCATTATTATTATTATTATTATTATTATTGGTAGTAGTAGTACTACTACTACTTCTGCTACAAAACAACCCAATCTTAGACTAAAGTCTCTGACAAAAAGCGATATTGTCTGTATTTGTAGTAATGTTAAACATGTCCTCCTGTACCATGATTGAGCTGACAAACAAACGGACTGATCAGTTTTAAATATTAGTCATCATAGTTATTACTTAGCATTATTGTCATTGTTATTACTACTACTACTTCTACTATAAAAAATAATAATAATAATTTTAGAGTAAAGTCTCTGACAAAAAGCATTATTGTCTGTATTTGTAGTAATGTTAAACATGTCCTCCTATACCATGATTGAGCTGACAAACAAACGGACTTATCATTATTAAATATTAATCATCATAGTTATTATTTAGCATTATTGGTATTGTCATAAAAAAAACAACCCAATTTTAGAGTAAAGTCTCTGACAAAAAGCGATATTGTCTGTATTTGTAGTAATGTTAAACATGTCCTCTTATACCATGATTGAGCTGACACACAAACGGACTTATCATTATTAAATATTAGTCATCGTAGATATTATTTAGCATTATTGGTATTGTCATAAATAAAACAACCCAATTTTAGAGTAAAGTCTCTGACAAAAAGCAATATTGTCTGTATTTGTAGTAATGTTAAACATGTCCTCTTATACCATGATTGAGCTGACACACAAACGGACTTATCATTATTAAATATTAGTCATCGTAGATATTATTTAGCATTATTGGTATTGTCATAAATAAAACAACCCAATTTTAGAGTAAAGTCTCTGACAAAAAGCCTTATTGTCTGTATTTGTAGTAATGTTAAACATGTCCTCTTATACCATGATTGAGTTAACACACAAACTGACTTATCATTATTAAATATTAGTCATCATATGTATTATTTAGCATTATTATTATTAGTAGTAGTAGTAGTACTACTTCTGCTACAAAACAACCCAATCTTTGACTAAAGTCTCGGACAAAAAGCGTTATTGTCTGTATTTGTAGTAATGTTAAACATGTCCTCCTATACCATAATTGAGCTGACACACAAACTGACTTATTATTATTAAATATTAATCATCATAGTTATTATTTAGCATTATTGGTATTATTATTATTAGTACTACTACTTCTACTATAAAAAAAACTAAAACAATTTTAGAGTAAAGTGTCAAACAAAAAGCGTTATTGTCTGTATTTGTAGTAATGTTAAACATGTCCTCCTATACTATGATTGAGCTGAGACACAAACTGACTTATCATTATTAAATATTAGTCATCATAGGTATTATTTAGCATTATTATTATTAGTAGTAGTACTACTACTTCTGCTACAAAACAACCCAATATTTGACTAAAGTCTCGGACAAAAAGCGTTATTGTCTGTATTTGTAGTAATGTTAAACATGTCCTCCTATACCATGATTGAGCTGACACACAAACTGACTTATTATTATTAAATATTAGTCATCATAGGTATTATTTAGCATTATTGGTATTATTATTATTAGTAATCACTACTTCTACTATAAAAAAAACTAAAACAATTTTAGAGTAAAGTGTCAAACAAAAAGCGTTATTGTCTGTGTTTGTAGTAATGTTAAACATGTCCTCCTGTACCATGATTGAGCTGACACACAAACTGACTTATCATTATTAAATATTAGTCATCATAGGTATTATTTAGCATTATTATTATTAGTAGTAGTACTACTACTTCTGCTACAAAACAACCCAATCTTTGACTAAAGTCTCGGACAAAAAGCGTTATTGTCTGTATTTGTAGTAATGTTAAACATGTCCTCCTGTACCATGATTGAGCTGACACACAAACGGACTTATCATTATTAAATATTAGTCATCATAGGTATTATTTAGCATTATTGGTATTGTCATAAATAAAACAACCCAATTTTAGAGTCAAGTCTCAGACAAAAAGCGATATTGTCTGTATTTGTAGTAATGTTAAACATGTCCTCCTGTACCATGATTGAGCTGACATACAAACTGACTTATCCTTATTAAATATTAGTCATCATAGGTATTATTTAGCATTATTAGTAGTAGTACTACTACTTCTGCTACAAAACAACCCAATATTTGACTAAAGTCTCGGACAAAAAGCGTTATTGTCTGTATTTGTAGTAATGTTAAACATGTCCTCCTGTACCATGATTGAGCTGACATACAAACTGACTTATTATTATTAAATATTAGTCATCATAGTTATTATTTAGCATTATTGGTGTTGTCATAAATAAAACAACCCAATTTTAGAGTCAAGTCTCAGACAAAAAGCGATATTGTCTGTATTTGTAGTAATGTTAAACATGTCCTCCTATACCATGATTGAGCTGACACACAAACTGACTTATCATTATTAAATATTAGTCATCATAGGTATTATTTAGCATTTTTATTATTATTAGTAGTAGTAGTACTTCTGCTACAAAACAAACCAATCCTTGACTAAAGTCTCGGACAAAAAGCGTTATTGTCTGTATTTGTAGTAATGTTAAACATACCATGATTGAGCTGACACACAAACGGACTTATCATTATTAAATATTAGTCATCGTAGATATTATTTAGCATTATTAGTATTGTCATAAATAAAACAACCCAATTTTAGAGTAAAGTCTCTGACAAAAAGCGATATTGTCTGTATTTGTAGTAATGTTAAACATGTCCTCGTGTACCATGATTGAGCTGACACACAAACTGACTTATTAAATATTAGTCATCATAGGTATTATTTAGCAGCATTATTGGTATTATTATTATTAGTACAACTACTTATACTTATAAAAATTATCATGGATTGTGGACACACACACACACACACACACACACACACACACACACACACACACACACACACACACACACACACTACCGTTCAAAAGTTTTGGGTCAGAAAGGTTTTTTTTATGTTTTAAACCAGACATTTTAGGGTCACCAGGGCTACATTTATTCAAATTTTTCTTTTTTAAATAAATAAAAAATCGTAAGTTATTTTACAATGTAAAATACTATGAGCATGACGCAATGAGCAATTTTGCATTACAATGTAAAATAACTGTGTGTGTGTGTGCATACATATATATACACGCGCATATATGTGTATATATATAATATATATAGATATATATTATTATTTATTTTTTTTCAAATGTAATTTATTCCTGTGATGGCAAAGCTGAATTTTCAGCATCATTTCTCCAGTGTTTCATGATCCTTTAGAAATCATTGTAATATGCTGATTTGATGCTCAAGAGACATTATTTTTATTATTATTATCAGTGTTGAAAACAGTTGTGCTGCTTAATATTTTTGTGGAAACTGTGATTAAAAAAAAAAAATCCCGGGAAACTTTGAATATATAAAGTTCAAAAGAACAGTGTTTATTTGAAATAGAAATCTTTAATTAAAATAAATAAATTATAATGATCTTTTTGGTGACTTTTGATCAATTTAATGCATCCTTGCTTAAAAGAAATCTCACTGACCCCTATATATGAAAACATTTCTGTAACTATTAAAAACCATTCATTAGATATTTATTTAATATTTTTCAGAATATTTCATTTATGGGTGACTATTTACAGGTCAATAATACTTCATACAATATATTACACAAACTAGCCTTCACATGCGTTCACTAATGATTATGTACAATCTTTTCCATGTGGGATTTTTAAACTGATCAACACTGCTTTGACCGATGGGTTTCATGACATTTCTAAAAGTGTACCAGCTTTATTATATCCTGTTCCTTCATAGTGCTGAACATTTGTTTTGACGGTGTAATCTATAATTCCAGTCCTCGTATCCATCACTTCATATGTCAAGTGACTGACCCCATACATGCACCTCATGAAGTGCTCTCTGCCTCCAACTATCTTTATTTCTTAGTGTGTGGATAATGTATTGGCCATTATATTCTACGTACCGTTCCTTCTTTTCTTGAAGGTAAAACTGGTACCTGCCCGTTCACTAGTCATAAGTGTGTAGCACAACACACCTCTGGAAGGTGCATATGGAAGAAAGTAGCTCTCCATAGACAAGTGCCATTTGTGCTCATGAATATGGCTTCCTGCAAGCTGCAGGTGATCTTCTGAAGCTCACGTTATGTTAGAGAACATCCTTTTTAGCTACAGAGTCAGACGACCTTTGACCTGTTTCTGCTCGCTCAGAGAGTCTAATATACTGTACAAAGTGCGTGCCTCATTTTTCAGAGTTCTGTGTGTTTGACTGGAGGCTCAAGTTTTCTGGACAGGGCCGTGAGGATGAGTTTGAATTTGTCGTATCGCTCTGTCTGGTCCACGGCCGCCCCCCTGCTGCCCCAGAGCAGACGCAGCTGGAAATCAGTCCTCAAGATCTCCAACATGTCATCATTAGGTTGGAAGTCTGGAGAGAAAATGAAATATCATTATTAAAGTTGCCATGAAATCAAAATTGACAATTCTTATTATTTTTTACAGAATGTAGTGTTTATTATTAAAAAAAAATTGTACACATTTTCATTTTTTTTATTCATATCCCCTCATGATCTTTAATCAACAATGTTAACCTCCCTTCCCCCTGGAAACGATGTCTGTTCTCTTCATGATGCGTCTCACTAAATATCCTCCACAACTGGCATTCAGATCTGCTGCCATTTAGTAGCAACTCCAAACTTCATACGATCCAGTACAAACCCGAGGATGAAATCAAGTCCCGCCCTATATATATTTTTTCTTTCCAGAAGCAGTTTCTCTTGGATATGGGCATGTTGGACTTTAGTCGTGGCCTAATGGTTGGAGAGTCAGACTGGTAACCTGAAGTTTGTGGGTTCGAGTCTTAATACGGGCAGGAAATGACGGCACATAACCCCCAATCGCTCCCCAGGCACCGCAGCAAACATGTCTGCCCACTGATCCGAGTGTGTGTCCAATGTTTGCAGTGTGTGTGTTCAGTACTCACTGCTCCTAATGTGTATGCACTAACTTAGATGGGTTCCGAGTATGGATTACCATACTTCGCCTTCACATGTCACTTTTAAAAAACATTAATAATATACTATTGTTTACTGTGAATTCATGTTGGTTCATACTTAAGCTAATGTTAATTTATACCATTTGAAATGTTAAAAATGTATTAGTATACTACATACAAAAATTTACCTAAATGAATAAATGCTTTGTATTGTTCATTAATGATACAAATCAAAAAAATGTTTGTTAATTTTCTTTTATTTATTTTAACATTTAGTACAATATAATATGTAATTGTTCTATAAACAACCAGTCTGTACACTGATTTAAGTCTCACAAACCTTAAGTGCACATCACTTTAGAAGTCATGACTAAAGTATTGATGACTTGTTCTGTACGTGAATCATCTTAGCAACTGCTCTGAAAGATTACTTGGACTGATTGAAACTGATCGTGTTGTTTGAGTGTCTTTTTTGAGTGATGCATTTAAAGAACAAGCTATCCTATTCCTTTTAACTTCCTGAGGGAACCCATGATTCAAATGCCAATGTTCTTTTGGATATTAACACAACAGCTCAATGTGTTTTGCTCACCAATTCCCTCAAAGTAAAGCCCCACATGTTCCTCCTGAAACGCCCTGTAATGTCCTTGTCTTACCCTGGAGGATCCGCTGTGCATTGCAGGTGTAGGTGTCCGCATTGCGTGCAACAGCACGAGCTCCTTCCAGATGCCGGAACATGATTTCACAGCCTTGGTCGTTGTTCTCCCAGACGTCCATCTCTTCGAAGGTGACCGCAGGCCTCTCCATCAAGGTGAGCAGCGGCATTAGCAGCGGGACACTGGTATTGCTTAGTGGGATTTCAGCTGGAAAGACAAGAACAAGAGCTTAGATAAAGGTGACCTACTGTATAAAGGGCATTAAACATGCTTTATTGTCAAAAACTCACCACTTCCTTCATAGAGTCCTTTGTAGAATGGTTTCAAAGATTTCTCATAAATAATGGCAGTCTGTGTATATTTTCTCCGCAAGCTAGTCCACGTATGATCCAGTCTGGTGATCTGTTCATACAAGAAAGATCACACAGATTAAAGCTTGTTGACCGCACACAGAGAGGAGAAAAAGTCTAGCGCAAGTCAACCGAAAGTGTTGAAGGAGAGTTGTGTACCTGAGGCATGTCCAGTGCTTTCATTATGGAGGAAAAGGCATAAAGATCTCCCATCGAGTCTTTGAGCTCTAGAGCGACCAGAATGATCCTGTTTAGGGTGGCTGCTCGCTCCTCCAGACTTCCTGTACACCCCAGGATATCCACAGCAACTCCAATCGCCATGGTGTTATGCCTGTTTGAGAAGAACCAGCCATGCATGTTAAATGTGTGGCCTATGTAAGACGTTGAAGAGTTAATATTTCTCTGAAAGAGTTGTACTCCTTATATATCATCAGAAATCTGCTTTATAGATCACGTGTTAACAGCATCCGTTTACCTTTCCATGAGGTCCTGCCGCAGTTGTCTCCCATGAGGAAGCGTCACCAGCTCCAGCCCAGAGGTCACGCTCATTTGACCTTTCAGCTCCTCAGAAACATTCAGGATCCTGGCAACCTGCAGCATACACACATTTGCATCAAAGGTAGTAACATCCAGAGTGGAAAGTATTGCAGAAGCTGATCTGTGATTGTGAAGGGTTTCTAAATTTGTGTTGTGAGTGGATGTTTTTTCGTCCGTAACATTGGTCCTGTGACTGACATAATCTGCCAGTTTAAGATTTCATTCCCAAATACACAGACAACAATCTGGAGCCTCTTTCAGAAGCAGTAAGAAATGTGGAGTCACATGTATAAAAGGCTTTTTAATTGGATTCATCTACATTTAGCCCTGGCACTGTGTGGTCTTGTCCTCTGGTTGGCCGGAAGAACCAGTCTTCATCCAGAAGAATAGACTAACTCGCATAACCAGAGTATAATTACAGAGCAGTCGGTCATGATTCAGCAAGTAGGTGTGGATGACTATCCCTAATTCTGTGTCATTTCATGTCTTCTGTTGTTGTTTCATTTTCATTTTTGTATTCCTCTCCCTTCAATTTTTTTAAAAATCGAAACCCATCAAATAAACAATTTGTGATAAATTTATATACTTTTGACATTTAGGTTGAATTACCAGTAACCGTTTCCTAAAACAATGAATGGTTATTACAAATTGAGGTCAAATATGTCAACACTGGTTAATCCATTAGGTATCATGAACTATACATTTAAAACCTTTGTAAATGTTATGTTATTTTCTACATACTTACACATTTTTAACGTTTCAAGTTGTATTCGTTTACATGTATTATGAACAAACATAAATTAATAATGAGCAATGTGTATTTTAGTGCTGTCAAATTGATTAATCACATCTAACATAAAAGTTTGTGTTTATATAATATATGTGTGTACATATTATATATCCATATACAGTATGCACACATATTATGTTAGATACGATTAATCACAATTAATCGATTTGACAGTACTGGTATTTTATAAATTAACAATCTAGATTAATAAATGCTATTAACTTTTGTTTCATTGTTTATTCAGGACACATAATGTATTAAATAATGTTGACGATTTGAAAAGAATAAATATTCATTTAGATTTTATGTTGACTTCAAAGACTCCTAGTTAATATTACCTGGCAGTCTGCTTCCAGGATGTGTTTGGCGATGGTCTTTGGATCCTGACTGATGAACAACTCTTTGGCTTTCTTCAGCACTGTCATCTCCAATGGTTTGTTCTCCACTGGTAGAAGCCGGAAGTTGACGTCACCAGGTTTGAATGCGGATTCAGTTTCAAACACAGGTCTTTGGAAACCTTTCTTGCCATTCTCTTCTTCATCCACATCCTCCTCACTGTCGTGTTCCAGGGCCTCAATGGCGTTATGGTAGGAGCTACGATCTAGTTTAATGCTGCCATCACTTCTCCTTAACTCCTCCTCAGACTTTAACCTCTCCACATAGCTGTTAGCATGTGAGCTATTCATCTTTTCCCAATCAGCAGGGCTGCATGGACTCAGCTCACAGTAGCTTACTTCCGGACTCGATGAGCTACCCGACTGCTGCCGTCGCTGTTTGTGGGGCTTTACCGGGGGGACTGGTGGGGTGAGGGTCTTCAGGCCTGGCGGGCAGCATACTCTCATAGTGGGAACCTTGCTGGGTTTAGGCGGCGGTTTGGGACACAGCTGGCTGTCAGATCCACGAATGGCCTCTCCAGGCAGGGTGTCGAAGCCCATTCTGCGTGGCACTGTGGGACTCAGAGCTGGCTCACTTCCTGTTCGGAAAACTGGGGATTTGGGGCATGGCTGGTGCTCCATATGCCGAACCTGAGCCTGGGGTCTACAGCCTGAAAGCAAAGGGATTCATTCAAATCCATGATATCACTTTTTCTTCTATGTATTTATTTATTAAAATAGACCGATGGACTTTTTTTGTGTAAATTTTCTTTTTTTGGCATTCTGCACGGCAATGCAGATTCAGCACTCTGGATTCTGACATGGACAGCAAAGCTGCGTTTTGCGCATAACCATATTTATTCCACTGACACAGGCATAAATTATCTCCACATTCTTCTCCACAAAACATTTTATTTTGCATTTCAATCCCACGTCTCATTTCACACATTTAACGGTCAGTAACAGAAAGTGAATTTCAAAGGCGATATCGTCAGCTTGACTTTGAGAATCACTTTCTCTTTGGCACAAAGTGAATGTGAGAAAGATGACTGGTTTTCAGGGCTGTCAGACGTGCATATCAGCGGCGGGCTGGAGGCGTGACGGGTATCAAGGAGGATGAGAGCTGACAGGCACTCACCGATAGGAAGGAAGCTCTCCGACTGATGGGTCTTCAGTGGCCGTCTCCTCTCCTGAACGTGGTTCAGACATGCTGGTTGACTCCCACATTTATCTTTGTTGCTGTGAAGGAGAAAGACAGGTCACTTAAAGTCTTCTCTACCAATCTTTTAGAGTAAGGTGACGAAGTTGACACCACTTTTAATTGACTTTTTAAAGGTTCTGTGGTGTGATATTAATTTTTAAAGTACAAATTCCATGCAGTCTCTGAAGTAATGTGAGGTCATGCAACCTGCACAATCATTTTAATACCATTTTTAAATTGATGCGGTTGTAAGCTATTTTGACACATTGTTTCCAAAAGTTAGGACTCCCATATGCTGAATCTGCACAAATAAGTAAAACTTTCACTTATTTAATGCTTATTAGTGCTTGAAATCTCTTTATATTAATGTGAAGATGTCACACACTGCAGGACTGAATTAATGAACATATGAATATTTCCATATACATAATACAAATGGCTTGAAAAATGCCTTTTTTACTTCCTGTTGGGGTGCTTATGAGCAAAACTGTCAAGGATTTCCAAGAGATTGTCATCATCATACCACAAGACCCAATAATTGCTGACAAAATTATATACATTTTATTGTATAGATTTGAGGGTAGCTTGTAAAATCGACTAATTTTTCAGAGTAGACCCCAATTATATAATGCACATATGATTAAATTGTATTCTAGTATTGTTTATTTGTGATAAACAAATAATGTAATGTCTTTTGTAATTCATGATGAGGGCAGTCAAACCACAGAATTTCCTTTAACCTGAAATTGTTTAATTAAAAAGACTGAAACAAAATTTAAATCACATGACCTAAATTGGTAACGCTTTACAATAAGGTTCCATTTGTTAACATTAGTTTAAGTACATTAGTTAAAATGAACCAATGGCGAAAAATAATTCTAAAGCATTTACCGGTAATCATAATTAATGTTAATTTATAATTTCAAACTCTAATTATACATTAATTAATATAATCTATTCATTATTTAACAAACCTGAGCTGACATGCACAACTAAAAATAAAGGGTTATATTTTATTAACTAACGTTAACAAAGATGAATAAATATTGTAATAAATGCATTGTTAACTGTTGGTTAAATTTAGTTAATGCGTTAACTAATATTTACTAATGGGACCACTACATATGTATGTTTTATTGTCTAGCCAAGTGTTGGAAATATGAAAGGAACTAATTGTTGGTCTCTTTTTTTTGGACAGCTAAATTACATGCATTATACTTCTTCTTTTTTTTTTCCTAAATCAAGCGTAGCGTCAGTTCTGACAGGTTTCGTTAGTCAAGCTCGCATCAGCTGATTCACGTCTACCTATAGGAATACGACACCTATCACTGTATACACATATAAGCTCCTTCAGTATTATCAGCAGCTGTCGCGTTTCTCAGGAGCTCATTACCCTCCTCCATCCCCAGCTCCCCCTCTCATCAGTCAGGATTTGGCATTCTCATTCCCCTTGAATAAATTCTCGAATTATGCTGTACTTTAAAATCTTGAATGAATGATATCTGCAATACATTCATGTTGGTTCTGTTCTGTTTACCCTAAGGGGGGTTATTGCTGCTCTTATCCATGCTAGGCTGCATGGATGCACAGGGAGTTCTCGCCCAGAACAGAACCATACCGCCAATCCAAACTGTATGCTAATTGTCAATCGTATTTGACGATAGTTGTCCTGACAGAAATAGAGATTCTGAAAAGGCCAAACCAAACCGTTTAAGAACTAGAATCTATAATTAGTCAATCCTATTATGACTAAAATGAATTACCCTCTCTTATTTCCTCACGTTTCCTCGCAGAGTATTTCTTCTTGGCGGTAAAGTGTGGCGATGAATAATAGTGGAAAGGGCCATATGATTGTGTTTCTCTCACCTGAGGAGGTTCCCACGGCTGAGGGTGTGATCCTGGGTGTGTCCGTTCATGATATTCAGACTCAACCGTTTAGAAGTCAGGCTCTTTCTCTCGGAGTATCCCGCCTCTACACGTATACATCCAACTCCATATTTCTCCTCCAGGCATCTCAGAGGCAGAGCTCTGTTGATTGGCTGAAAGATAATCGCCACGACAACCTCCGATACCGGCTCCCGGTTGCCCACATAGTATCGCACTAACGCCGGGACACTGTCAAATCCCTCCTTCTCGAACAGGAACTGGATGCGTGAGTAGGCCTCATTCATGGCTACTACTCGTTTGTTGATTTTGAAGTGTTGGGGAGTGTTCTTCCACTGGCAGGTGAGGACATAGTTTCCCGGGCTGGACAGCGAGTCTCGGATCAGAAAGTCTCCATCACGCTGGACCAGGTTTTCAGCCACCTTCAATTCAAACACACACACACACAATATTCATTGTTTTTGAGGTAGCTTTTTTCTCTTTCTTTCATACTGTGTTTTCCTGCCTCCCTTAGTTTCAAGTATTTTGCATGTTGGATCTTGGCCTAAACATTAGGTTGTGGTGCTAAATCTGCTAATGCAGAATGAAGAAGCTCAAACATTGGAGAAAACATTTTTAAGGTAGAGATGCTTTTCTTCTCATTTATTTATTTATTTATTTATTTATTTATTATTACAGGGACAGTGCATATTAATAAACATTTCTGCCAATATGCCAGAATTAGCCAGAAGGCTATTTTTCATCTGCAGTCCCCGGACAGATGTTAAAAGTCACCCTAAAGGAGAATAAAATTACATATAAAAAAAATATATAAAAAATTTGTACAATACATTTAGTAAGAAATCGAAATACAGCAAACCAACAATCAAACAAACATCTGACAAAGACATAACATATACACACACACAAGGCAAGAAGCCAGCAATGGATAGAGCACATATAGAAATGTGTTAATGTTGACAGCTCTGAAATTCAAGAAGCCATTTCTTTAAATGGTTCTTAAATGTACAATATGTATTTTGATTTCTGATGATTAAAGGAATGCGGTTCCATTCAGTAGCAGCTCGAACAGAAAAAGAAGTATGACCAAATACACTTTTTCTAAAGGGAATGACACAATCTCCCCTCGCTGCACCTCTGGTTCTGCTATGATCAGCTGTACGGATGTTAACAAACTGGTGGAGTGGAGGGGATGATAAACCATGAATAATTTTGTATAGAAGACATAGATTTGAGTATTTGACCATGTTTTCCCAGCTGAGTAATCTATGTTTTAGTAATAATGGACAATGGTGAGAAGTAATTGATCTCTTATCCAAAATTTTAACTGATCGTTTATAAAGTGACTGCAGGGGTTTCAGTGACGTAACACCAGCTTGTGACCAGATGGGTAAACAGTAAGTGATATGTGATAAGATCATAGAGTGCACGTACATTTTTGCTGCCTGTGTGGACATTTGATGGCGAATGTGTCTAAAATTCATGAGGTTAAATTTGATGCGATTACAGACCCTTTTTACATGCGATGTAAACGACAATTTTGAATCAATCAAAACCCCCAGATATTTGTATTCTGACACGATCTGCAGCCTTTCCCCAGAAACCATAATATCTGGCTCAACACTAAAGTTTTTGTGGGACTTTGTGAAAAACATTGCTACTGTTTTTGATGTATTCAGCTGCAGGCAGGATTGTTTCAACCAAGCTGTAATGTTATCCATGGATTTAGTGAGCTTCTCACCCACTTGAGAGATATTCTTACCATGAACATAGACTACAGTGTCATCAGCATACATCTGCATAGAGACATCAGAACAGACGGACGGAAGGTCATTTATATAAAGTGAGAACAATAGAGGCCCTAAAATAGATCCTTGAGGAAGACCGGTGGACAGACTAAGAGCGGCTGATTTAAAAGACTGGACTCTAACAAGTTGGAGACGGTCAGTGAGGTAAGACTCAATCCATTTAAGCGCATCCGAGGAAAAGTTATAACTGCATAATTTTGCCAGCAAAATGGAATAATTAACAGTGTCAAAAGCCTTGCGGAGATCCAGGAACACCGCACCAACAACCCCACCTCATAAATTCGTATGTAGCTTTGTGCTTATGATATTCTGTCTAATCAGATTATGTATACATCCTCAGTAAACATTACAGAACTAATTTTATGACAGTGATACATGGCATGACCTAGATATGGTTCACTGGTGCATTCAAGCAGTTTAGACAATGATGGACTACCTCTCCAAACTGAACGTTAGAAAGCCATTTGGAATATTAATTAATCAGTATGTAAATCACTCAAAATCAGTGTAGAATAATTCCCGGCCATAAAAAAAAGTCGCTGTTTGGATTTAAAATCGGCAAATGCTTAAGAGTCTATCATTGGATTGTTATTGCTGTGATTATTATGTTTCTAGCATGTTATATGTTTGGCAACAGTTCTTCTAACCCTAATTGACAAGATCTCAAAAATCGATGTGATGTAAATAACACCACAACATTTATTTCCATCAAGAGGTGCATCATTTTTTGTTCAAGATCTTGTATTGACAATGCAAGAGTCCAGCACTCTGTAAAGTCTCCTCCTGCACATCCCAAAGACTTTTTAAAGAATTGAAGGTCTGAACTCAGAGGTGCCAATTCATGTGTGAAAATGATTCTTCATGCTGAGCTCCCTCCCAACCACTTTTTCACAATTGAGCTGATGCATCTTGACATTGTGATGCTGGAATATGGTCATGATGTGTCTTTATACATGGTTGTTTAAGAAACGAAAAGCTACACACTCATTCAATTAGGGTTAGAATAACTGTTGCCAAACATGTAACATGCTAGAAACAATAATCACAGCAATAATTATAGACTCTTAAGGTCATTGCACACTTGCAGTCCGAAATTTTCGTATGCGTTTTTTCGTATTCGTGATTTGGTGGCTCTGAATTGTCCAAGCACCATTCAAACACCATTCAAACTGCTTGTTACGGATGCAAAAAACGCAGAAAATCGAACCCGTTTTGATTTTTTTTTTATGACGGACGAAAGTTTCGGAGGCAGTGGTGTGATTGACATAATGCGAGGTTGTATTTATTTTTTTACGTGCGAAAATTTCGGATGCGAATTTCGGACTCAGTGTGCAATGGCCTTTAAGCATATGCTTATTTAAGACCAAACAGTGACGACTTCTCTTTTTGTGTGTGTGTGTGTGTGTGTGTGTGTGTCTGTGTGTCTGTGTGTGTCTGTGTGCGCATCCTTATTCATTATAATATATCCTTATGCCTTTAGTTTATTAGTTTATATTAGATTAGATTAGATTTATGTAAGTTTATATGTCATTGTTTCATATTACTTCCCAGAATGTCTTCATGAGGAGATCAAACACTAATAAATCAATGTTAGCATGTGTGTTTGGAGCAATGGATCAGCAGTGGCACCAGGAAAAGAGTCATTAAGTCTGATTAGAATCGCTGAGTGTGTTCACTGTTCATGGTTGTGCTAAACAGCTTTTCTCAGACCTGTCTAATGGTATAAAACAGCAGCTAAAAAGTTTATAATTCACTGAACTGAAATGCTCAGATAGTTATGTCTGTGCATTTTGTTTGTTCAAGTTTGATTGTGGTAGTTTCACAGGTTGCTGCCTACATTGTCATCTATAATTAATAAGTCTTCATCTTTTACCATTCATCATGTTTTCCCCCCACAGTGATAGAACACTGCCGGGAATTTACATTTTGAAATCAACCACAGGCCATTTCACAACATTGGCGCGTCTTTCCTTTTCCCTTGTCTGTAGTTTGTTTGTTTAACTTCAGCCGAACAGGTCCGACTCGTCCCGCTGAAAGACACTGCAGCCCACATGCTGTCAGAGGGAAATGCTTGATCGCAGGGTGTGTAGTGATCCGAGGACCACTCAAAAGAACAAATGAATACATGTCTACAGACTCACTGCTGATTCCTGTTAACAGTGATGGGTAATGTACAGTAAGTGTAGAGAATTAATTAACGATCAATTATCACAAACATGCATCATATTTTAGGGGAACCTTTTGTGATGCATGTAGTTATATTTATGAATATTTAGACCGTCTAATCCATTTATATATTTCAAAGTGTCTCTTTAAGTGGCCTCTTTTTCCTAAATATCCATATATATTATTTACATATAATTTTTTTCTACGTGTGAATCCGATAAATTGTATTCTAAGGTCATTTATAAGGTATGTTGAGCCCTGATGAATGAGAATGTCCCATTGTGACTGGTATATTTGTGGTGTAAGCAGCAGTAGCTGGACGCTGGTAGTTCTGATCATATGACGCCGTTAAATAAATACACCTCAGGTCAAATAGCAGTCATGATTCATCACTATATTAACACACTGCTCTGCAACAATTGTTGATGGATGGGTTGTCAGTTTCAGGGACATATCCTGCAAAGGAGCATGGGAAAGAGGAGCCAGGGTACATGGTTTTCATACGAGCGGATCTGTAGCTGTCAGCACTGGGATGTCTGTCGCAATGAGAAACTGTTGATGGCTGTTTTTGAATATAGCTTAGTGTTAACGAACTGTCCAAAATATAGTGTTTAAAAGGATAGATCACCTTAAAAAAATCAATTGTTCCAAACCGGTATGAGTTTATTTCTTCTGTTGAACACAAAAGACGATGTTTTTAATCAGACAGCTGGCGGCACCCATTGAGTTTTTTCCCTACTATGGAAGTCAATGGGTACCGACAACTGTTTGATTACCAACATCCTTTAAAATATATATTTTTGTGTTCAACAGAAGAAAGAAACTCGTACAGGGTTGAGAAAACTTGAGTGTGACTAAATGATGACAACATTTTCATTTTTGGTTGGACTATCCCTTTAAGCACTGTGCAATGTACTTTCATTAGAGGAATTGGTAGTTTTGCTGTTTGTCAAGCTGATCTAAGATCTTGTGGAGCTGACTACACTCTAGCATACAGTCCAGACTGCAGATTTTGTGTTTTGTTTCAAAGAAATCTTTTGTTTTCCTTGATCCAAGTCTGGGTGTGAATGTGGCTTTTCCTGTTCTGTTCTGTGTTGTTTGGCACCTCTAAACCAGTTTAAAACCAGTATTGATCAACCAGCTGTACTACTGATGACTACTGCTCTCTGCTCCAGATTTGTCAAAGCATTTCACAAGTTAGAAGCATACATTTTGAGTGTATATTTGTATCCCTTAAATATATCTGTTTAAAAGTGTTTTTTTTATACTTCCACCATCTAATCATCAATATGCAATTTCACATATCTAGAAAGCTGAAGCCAAGCAAGTAAAATTGCACGTAAAGGTTAAATAAACATTTTAGAAGGTCAGACACTATTTATAGGTTATTATTTTGCACAACATACCTATCAGGTAATTCTGTATCTGCATGTTTCATCATTTTTGACCTTAGCAAGAGCTTTATAATAAGTACAATAATTAAAAGTGGCAAAAAAGTACTGTAGCATTACCATGACTTAAATATTGTAATTTGATAACACCATGTTTTTGGACATCAATTCTGCTAATACTAGTATTCTTTGAAATACCATGCAAAAACCAAGGTACAGTACATGCATAAGGTAAACATTCAGTACCATGATTTATATCCAAGAATCATGATACCAGATGTTGCATCACAGTACCGTGGTACTTCCACAGTACTTTTTGTAAATTTAACAAGTTAGCATTAAGAACATCTAATGCAAGTCATTTCCTTGGTGTATTTATTACCTTAATCAAGTCTTTATAGGCTCTAGCTGGAGCAAACATGGCCACATGTCTTCATTTCATTATCTTTTTATACAAAGAAAGTGAATGTTTGAGTGCCAGATACAGGCATGACTTCAGCTATGCTGTTGACAGCAGAAAGATCACTGCTGTCTGCCAGATTCAACTTCCAAACAATATTTCAGAGACATTGTAACTGTACACATATATATTTTAAATCACAGAAACAGCTACTCACCACAGAGTGCCTAATAATACAAAGATATCTGATAATGATCACCCACCCCTCCTCCTCTTAAAGCTGTACCTGTCTAGGGATGGCTCCATGATACCAGGCATGGCTCCGTGGTTCCTCACTGCTTAGTTTCAGTTCTTCCTCTAGTTCTCTTCGAAGCTTCTCCGGTGGTCCATCCATGATGTACTTGTCCCTTGAAAACTGCACATAGATGGGAACAGAAGAGTATGTCAGAGCCATGGTGGTCCTACGGTAGATGGTATGCTTGTCTCTCTGATGGTGTAGTCTTTTATTTGTCTCCACTCTTTTTTTTTTTTTTTATCCTCCTCCCTACTTTTTGCTATGTGACTCTGAGTATCTGATTGGCTGATGGATCCGTTGCTTCCTGAGCTGATCTGTTTACTGTGACGCCCAAGCCCCTCCCTCTTCCTGTCTGTCTCCGCCTCCAGAATCCGCAGGGCAAACCGTACCTTTACCTGCACACACCCCCACTGCTCTGAATCATCATGGAAATAAACGTTTGTTGGAAAGCTGTGGATTTCACAATTTAGGAATTTGAGAATTGTTTTTTTCACAAAGCTGCTTAAAAGTAATTACTTTAGAGTTTAGGTTAACAAACAGACTGATTAGTAATTTTATGTGAAACATGAGCTTTGATTAGAACTAATAGTTTGCACTAATGCCATAAATCTACTTACTTGGTAAAGCATAGTTCATTATCTTTCCAGTCAAGGTCGATTCATTCTTACTTTCACTGTCTCGATAACATAACTCAGTCATGTGACCTGACTGTAATATAATTTTAAAACAATTGCCACAAATATCACTTTATACTCTCATGTGTTTCAACATTGATTCCTAGCTAAGCACTGACAACATAGACCGATTATGCAATTTTAATACTCCGTCGTGTCTTAACAAACATCACATGCCACTGTTGTTTATCAATAAAGTATGAGTTGTATTAATGCTCTCCTGTGGCCAAATTACTCTGGCTGTGTTTGGAATGGTATATTAGTGTACTGCACATCTAATGCATTATGAATGGACATTAACAATGAATGAATATTAGTATATTTATAAATGATATTATATAACCTATATTACTATATTAATAAAAGCTGAAGAACATCCATTGTTAGTTTATGAAACCTAATGCATTAATGTTAACAAATTATTTTTAAATGGTATAGATAATTTGCTTGCAAGATACGTAGTGCTTTAACAGCACAGGTCGTATAGAGTAGTAGCAGTTTTATAGGGTTAAGGGCAGTGAAGCATTTGGAAATTATCTGGAAATATCCATTGAGCAAGCAAGACAAGTCATGATGTCATATCCAAAGTACCCAGAGGCAAGAGTGTTTTGATCAGAAGTGACAGTTAAGACTTCAGAAAAAAATCCATTTCAAATAAATGCTGTTCTTTTAAACTTTCCTTCATCAAAAAATCCTGAAAAAATGTTTCACAAAAAATATCAAGGCACAATGCAAAAAGCAAATTTCCTGAAACCCAAAGGCACTCTGTAAATAAATTATTAAATAATTTTATAATTTGTCTTTTTATAAAAGCATATTCGAATATTAGATTTCCGAAGGATCATGTGACAGTGAAGACTGAAAGAATTATGCTTTGCAATTACATTAATAAATTACATTTTAAAATATTAACATATAAAACAGTTATTTTTAAATTGCAATAATATTGCACAATAATACTTTGTTTACTTTGTCATTTTTTATTAAATAAATGCAGACTTGGTGAGCATAAGAGACTTCTTTCAAAAGCAAAAATGTAAACAAGAAAGTGTACTTTGTTTGTCAACCATAAGCAGTCATCTTAAGGCTATTATTTGACCAAATAATTGCATATAAAGAGACTGTGTTTCGAAGATGATTTTGTGGTGTGCCAAACACTTTTTAAACATGGTAAAATACTATAATGGTTAACTCCTTTATTGAATGTGAATGGGTGGATTGCATTCTGCGCTTGTGTACAGCCTATAGACGAGAGGCTGTAACATATTTCAACAGGGGATTTCAAGCGTATTATTGTGTTTCCTTTTTGTTTAAGTGCTTGGAATGGCAGCTATGTGTGGTACCCAACCTCAGAGACCTAAAGTGGTACCTTTGTGCTGTAGCTGGTAGTTGTACGCAGTGGGTACTCAAGCACAGCACTGCTGCATAACCCCGAGATAAATCTGTGCGTAAGGGGGAAAAGTCCCAGCAGGACTCCACGTTTCAATTTGGTAGTTGTGGTCTATGGCGTAATATGTCAAATAAAACCAATGTAAGGGCAAAGGTAATTAAAATTGATGAGTATCTGTCTGTGTGTGCGTGCTCAGTGGTGGAAACTTCAATTGATATGACACTGTTTGACAGATTTAATTAAATCGACTGCATCACTCAAACATGGACCCAGAGCCAGATGATGTTGTTGTGTATTTTATTAAGTCCTATTTTAATTTGTCACTGTAGCTTTGCATGGCTTTTTATGGCTTGATGAATGACTCATTTGGGTTTTCTTAAATCTGCCAAGATATCGGAGTATATCAGGGATCCCTGTGGTGTACGCAGTGACATCAATGCTCATAACAAGTGATGTCATCACATTTGTGCCGTCAAAAGGAAACTAGAGCCTACTACAGAGGACTTTTGCATTATTGGCCCGTGTTTATAATATTATTTTACATCTAAGATGTTTATCATGTTTATCATCATCAGCAACATTATTGTGTGCATTACCATATACAGTACAAAAAAAAATGTGTAGTATGTGAAAATGTCATTTTCATCATGTAAAAACGTTCACGTTTTATCAGGCCTGACAGCAGCAGACAATCTACAGCAGTTTTCTGTGATGTTGAGAAGATGCTGTCAGTTTCTCTCTCGGTCTGTCCAATGACCCATAGCCCAAGCAGTGGTCTGTCTGTCAGGCAGTTATTAGGATCTAACTGACCACAATCTGTCACTGTGGTCCACCACAAACCACTGCACACAGGCCTGGAAATGTGGAGATCTCTGTCTATTTTGGGAGACGACAAAATATATTAATGTAAATATAAATCATATGATAGTATGATCGTTCTAAAAAAAATTTTTTTACTTAATATTTTATATGTAAGGTTTAGAATAGCCTTTTGGTTTGATGTTAATCTTTGAGTTATCTAAACAAATCCACTAATGTTTTGATGTATTTATGGATGATAGTCAACAAAAGATTGCTGGAAGAGATACTGTATACCAACTCGTCACTGAACATTCAATCGTTTTCAGAGGACTGAAGGACACTTTTTAGACGCTCAGATGTTATGATTTGAAAGGATGTAACCAAACTGCTGAATTAAAGACTGGTGCATTTTTTTGAAAGCAAACTATAAAAGTACATTTTAGCAACTCTTTGCTTATTAAACCGAATATATTCAAGTCATGCCACGCAATGGACAGTTTTTCCCTTTATATGGAGAAGCTTCAAAGATCCTTACTATGTTTAGAGACTGACAAACCCAGGCCACAGCGAGGACTGAAATACACTCTGATGCCTCTGGTATTGTAGTGAGGGACGAGCGTTACACCCACTTCATTTAGACAACAGCGATCCAAGCCAACACCCCCACAAGCCACAAATTACAGTGACCAGACGATACATAGTTTAACCCTGACTGGGAAAATCATCCAAAGCACTTGTTTGTACTCAGTGTCTTTCAACTGTATTACACAATACAGTGACTAAAACAAACAACTGAAATCAAACTTTTACTAAAAACTTATGAGCATGAGATTTTATTCTGGTTGTGCTGAATGCTAATATTTGTTGGAGTTGATGTTCATGTTTTTGGTTTTATGACTGCTTTGTGATTGCATGCCAGCTGAGGTGGTGTTGATCTGGCACGGCCGTCGCATTCATTCAGCGCTACGACATCGTGGATCCATTTAGAGGTGCGTTGAGGCTATAAATGTTTAAAAATAGCCAAAGCTCAATTGCTCGAGCAGCTCGATAGCACCATGACGAATAATCCCAGTGCAGATATATTTGTACATCAGATCAATCACCTCTGCTTTTAGTTGTAGCCATTTATATATTGTCATTTTTATCTCCACACATGGGGCTGATTGCTAAGGTTCTTTTTTAAATAGTGGCATACTTTTTGAAAGTGAATCATAATGGAACATTTAGATGTATTGAATGAGGGTTCAAAGGTCTCATTGGGTAAGTGCAGAGCACAGGTTAGATATCGACAGCAGAATGGGCAACATAATGACATATACGAGAGACACTTTGCAGTATTAAAAATGGTCTGTAGTAGTTCGTAAGACATCATAAGCATAACTTAGTAACCAAGCGCACATTAGATCATATTGGCACATGTCAGAACAGACTGTGCTCATGGCTTTGCCGGTCTAAGATGATGAGCTCAAAGGCTGAATTTGATCTGGAAAGCCACTTCTGGATAATTATTATGGATGAGATGACATTCCCCTGTTAATTCTCGAACGTCTAATCCTCTTTAGTTTGCTACACAAGTGGCCGTTCAGCAGCTTAGTGAGTGAACGGTTAAAAATCCATGTTTGATTTGGAAATTGTGCAGATTATGGCGAAGTGCACGGCTAAAGATGGAGATCATGTGCATGTGTTCATTACTGACTTGTTGTGATGGAAACCAGCAGGACAAGTAATCCAAGGGCAGATAGTCATTCTCATGACTAATTATTTGAGATGTGAACAGACATAATACATTTAATGTTGTGGCTTGTTGAAAAGGACTAATTATTTTCTAAGCGATCTGACAAAAAATAGGTGGACATTAAAAGAGGGAAAAAATTAGACTTACGGGACCTTAAAGGGATAGTTCACCCAAAAATACTCACCCTCAAGTTGTTCCAAACTAATATATAATATTTTGAAGATTGTTAACCAAACTGGTCCCCATTGACTTCCATAGTATATTTTTCTATTTTAGGGTAGTCAGTGGGGACCAGCAACTGTTTGTTTACTATCTTCAAAATATATTCCTTTATGTTCAAAAGAAAAAAAAGAACTTCATGCAGGTTTAGAACAACTTGAGGGTCAGTAAATTATGACAGAATTTAAATGTCTGGGTGTACAATCCCTTTAAGAAAACGGGTATCTTCCTTATAGATACTAGAATATCATGGAGACTACAGTAGTAACCACCCAGAACATCCTAGCAACCACATAGCGATCTGCTAATATGAAGACCTTGGCACCACAAAGCAATGCATTGGCAACCATCCTCTCATTGTGATGGCGACGCTATATGGATAAGCATCACACAACTTAACATAAAATGTCGAAATCTTGTTATTTCCTGCTGATTCCTGTGGGGGCTTGAAGGATGGAGACCCTCTGTCTCAACCCTGTAGGTTGAGACTCCCAAGGGTTTCAGGGGGTCATTAGTGGCCTCTTATGTGCAGGACAATCGACCTGGTCTGGGCTTTGGTGTTGGGTCACACCCTTCCTGAGCCAGAGTAAACAAAAAGGGCCATCAGAGTGTCCCATCAGTCTCCTGGGACTCTAAACACAGGACCTCTTCCTCTCTTATCTCACCCCCCATCACATTGTCCATTTAGATGGTCCCTGGGGTGTCTGCCATGTTCATGTGTTCCTGGGCAGGGCAGCACACATTTCAGTTGGAAGAACTGGGGATGTGACAGATGCTCATGAAAGATTTATTGTCCTTTTGAAGTTATTTAAAATAAACATTTTGTTAGTGCAGTTTCAATGTCTTGATGTATACAGTCCTCATAATAGGAATGGGAATCAGCATTGGACTTGGCTAAACAATATTACTATTTTTTATATATTTATTTTTTGTGTGTGTATATATTGTCATTAATTATAATTTTTGGATAGTATTGTGAGGTCAAATATGCCAATGCTTTAATATATTGACTATAGGCAATTGATAATAAGCTAGACCCCCCTCCCCCTTCTTGGTCTCTTTCTCTTTTAATCACATTCTCTCCATTTCAATCTGTGATCCCCAGCCCCTTCATTCCATTCCAGTTTTGTCCCAATCAGCGTGGCCCAGCCCTGGCTTTGTAAGGAGGGCAGAGGGGGAGATAAGGGCCTGGGGCAGCTGTGCTGGATCACTTTGAACATGGCCTCTTTTTAATGTTTCCTCGAGCGTGCTCAATTTGTTGTACAGCAAAAAGGGGAAAAGATGGAAAAGTAGGGGACCCGCTTGTCCTGGGGACTCAAAATTGCTGAAAGCCATCCTGTTAGAAAAGAAAGCCTTGAACTTGGAAAATGCCTTGAAGTCCTATGGAATGCTCGAGGAAGGTAGAATTAGAGGAGACAAAGTGAGAAAAAAAGATCTTTAAATTAAAAGTTATTGGTCATGGTTTTGCTCTGCTCGTGAATGATTCGGTACACATTATTGCAATACATTTTTTTTGATGTAATTTTTCATCAAAATGTAAGAGCTTGCTCTGACTCAAAAATATCTTTCATTTTCTGCTTCAAACACATGTGCCAGTGGTGTTTCAGGAGGGTAAGTGTCCTCCACAGTTGACTACTCGCATTAGATTTTGCTCTGGTCTGATATGTAATACCCATTTTTAAATGGATAAAATCATCATTGTTTTTTCCCCCTTTTTTATGCAGTCCAGGCTTGATGGTGAATTAAAATTTTATTTTTATTTTTTTAAGAAACCGCCGTTTGGTCACTCCAACGGTGACTAAACACGTTAAGAACTTAGCGGAATGATGATTTAATCCCTGATTCTAAAACATATTCTTTTGTTTAGCACTGACAGGAGGTGAAACTTTTGGTGTTGACTGATGTGACTGTGCCAGGCTGTGTCAGCACCTCTCCAGCAGCCTGTCAGTCAGAGAGACTTCCCGCTGTCCCATTGCTCTGCTGAGCTTCTATTTCTGCCACAGCCATGATGCTTCTGCTGTGTTACCCTGTCAGTGTGTGGGGGAACCGCTGTTGCATGTCTAATGTGTGGGAAGTGTTGGAGAAAAATTTCAGTTAATTTGTCTGGGTGTTCCAAAAATGATTCACTGATTCGTTTTAGTCATCACTCAAATGCATTCTCAAAAGTATGTGCCTCATTTAACGTTAGTTAAATACTGCCGTTATAACAATATTTTTAATGAAAGGTGCAGTATGTTATTTCTCAAAGTCATTGCTGAACATCGTTGATATTTGAAATCAACGCAAACAAACTTCTTCATTGCTCCGCCTCTAAAGCTCGACCTCCAATCCTAACCACCCTGCAGTCGGACTCAAACTATGATCATGGCACGCTGGGCGGGTGCACTGACAAGGACACTAAACAGTAAACACCGCATTCCCTAGCAGTCATCAGCCTGCACAACTCTCACTAGCTGGCCTCCGTTACACACGCAATGCAAGAGTGGATCTATCGTAGCAGAATCGCAGCACAATAATGCTTCACGAAAAATAAAGCGAAGATGAACAAACGACTGCCTTTTAAAGTGCTTGATGAATGCTCAAAAATCAAGCTATAAAGTTTTAGTTCAAAACAAAGTTAGGCCCTGTCCCAAATGGCACACTTTATGTGCACTTGTGGTCTTGTGGACTTACATTGGCCACAGCTTGTGCGTGTCCGTTAAAGACAAAAGACCATTGGGTGTCCCATTTGTCATTTTAGGTTACAGAAGGGCGCTCCTTTGACGGGGAAGTAGAAGTCAGCCTTGGGTTCCATTAGGGACAGGGCCTTAGACTTATGAAGGTGGTTCTACCACATAATCATTAAAAAGAACGATTAATTCAACATTCATTAGAGTCCATGTCAGGTGTTAATCTACGCCTCTACTAAACAAGTAAGCCTGTTTATTTAAGGCAGACTTGTCACGGTTTAGGTTTCAACCCTCTACAGGGTGGAAGAGATTCACAGCTGTACTGTACAGTACACACCACCCTCCTTCCCACAGCTGCCCCTCACACTGACCAAAATAAAGCCCCCACATTTACTTAGAAATCATTCGCTGCCAGATGAAGCCTTCTATGATCAAGGAGGTTCTGTGAGAAATTTCCTCTCGAAAGAAAGAATCCATACAAGAGGCACCAACACTGCCCTCTCTGTCCCTCTAACTCCCACTGACCCCCAACACCACCGAAAAGACCGGAAGTCTCCATGACAACCTAGCACTATTTTTAGAAACAAGCCCAAAAAATGTGGACCAGACCCGAATGTTTTCAACAGACGTTCAAACCCTGAGACAAGGGTCCGCTGAGTTGGCTGGCCAGAGCTGAGAAATAACAAACATGCTGCTATTTCTGGCCAATTCAGCCTTAGAATTCGAAAATATAGACCGTTTCGATAAACATCCCAGGAATCTGGCATCAGTCTTCACGCAAATTACATTTATGCATTTGGCTGACACGTTTATCCAACGCAACTTGCACTGAATTCAAACTACACATCTTTTGGTTCATGCATTCCCTGGGATTCGAACCCACAACCTTGGTGTTGCTAGTGCCATGCTCTACTGGTTCAGCAACAGGAATACTGCTATTAAATGCAAGACTATTGAATAAGCTCCTTGACATTCTTGATTTGTGTTTATCTGTTTGGAGTCGGTGTAGAAATAGAATAAGTTTTGAAATGAGAAAAAAAAATCCAGACATTTTAGTTTGTTCCAGATTCTCCTGATAGGCACTGCTTTATTGTACGTTTTGATGGACCATAGATCCATAAATAGTTAATGTGCCATCGGAGAGCAGCCAGGGAGAACTGATTAGCCACATCTGTGTGAGACTGACAGAAATATTTCAATCCACTTAATAAACTCAGAAAATGTAATGCATTTCATCATGTTGGCCAAAACCCCCTGTAGTCTCGGTGTAATGTAACTCTTTGAACATTCTTGCCATTGATAATCCAAACTTTTTGAATAGTCGTATGACCTGCAGACTGCTCTGTTTCATTTCTACATCGGTTCCATATGTACCTGTAACAGCCACACGCAGGGCCACCGATTTTATATCGCCCCATAAATTCCCTCAACCCGACCTGAGCAGCTCTCTGTCCTTATCACATGACACATTAGATGAGTGAACAAAACCACACGCGTTCACACTTACGATCCATTTGCAAGCCGCCACAGAGATAAAAGATTTCAATCAATACGGGTTAAATGGTTTTGAAGACAAGGAGGAGGGTGTGCAACTAAACAATTACAAGTGAATGGGAAGAAACACACACACACACACTCATGAGTGAGCATGTGTGTCTGACACCTTCACTTACTATAATGAAAAAAGCCATATACTAAAGAGCCCAGACCAGAGACTGCCACAATAAAACTACACACAGACCTGCTTTTTACGGCACCTCTCGCCATCTTATTTTTTAATTAAACTAAATTTCTCTACTTTTTGAATCGTTCTTTCTGTAATGCTACTGTACATCTATATATTTACAATATTTCACACTTTATATTTAAATCCTTTATATTTTGTTTACATAAATTGTAACATATATTATGTATATTAACAGTAAAATATAAAGTTGTCAAAATATAAAGAGTAAAATAATAAATATTAGCCTACACATGGATAAGATGACACTAAAAAATGCATAAATTGACATGCAAATTTATACAGATGTAGTTTTAGGAAGCTTTCACTCACCTTGGCTCCAATAACGGAGCTCTTCTGATAGAAACAGCACAAAGCTGCCGTGATGGTCCTTAAAATATTGCATCTCTCCGACATCTCTCTTGTTTCAGTGCAACTCATCAGTGGAAACACTCTCACACGCTTTAATCTCCAAAATTCACTGCTCTATACCTCCCATGAATGAGAGCATGTTAGCTGCCCAGTGACTGTCTGTGAACTCTCTCGGCGCGAGTGTGTGTGTGTGTGTGTTTGTGCGCTCAGCAGTGCATATGCTGCTCCATGCTGTTGCTCTCACCCCCGGGCAGCCCATGTAAGGAGCCGTGCTAAACTCCATGTGATTCGACTCTTCAGCCTATCAGAACTCAGTCATCTGCAGGAGCACCACACAGCCAGCTTCTAAACCAACCCCCTTTTCCTCAAATCCTCTAACAGCTTGCCAAAAAATACATGAACAGGGAACGGGACAGAATGAGGTACTCTGATTAGGGATGTAATATTTTAATTTTCTCTTTTATAGAAACTGAGAATTGCCAAATTTCAGCACATCAGCCACCCTGCTTTCTATCAGCCGTTTAAAAAGTCACACTGTTGGCCACCAATGCTAATAAAATCAATCATATTCATATATAAAAATGATTTCTTACACTGACTGATCTTCAATGAGCAGGCATGTGTAGACCTTTTCTCATTTTCTACACTGTTTTGGGGAGTTAAACATGGTAAAATATGTTAAATTGAGTTAAGGGCTGAATGCATATTAAATTGAGCCAAAATACTGTTTATAATAAACAAACACTGAATTTTACAGAAATCTGAAGCAGTGTGTATGCTCAGTTTCTGTGTGGGCCTGGTTAGCAGGGTTTAAAAATAGGAAAATTATCACTTTATACCAAAGCAGAGACACTGACACACATAGCAAGTAAACGAGAACACACTGAGAGACGATCTGATATCAAGCAGTTCAATGACATGAAAAAGCATTACTTATCACTAATGACATTTGAATTTAATCTTTCCAGACAAGAGAGAGCATCTCCTGTGGAGGACTTTCAGAAGCGTTTTTCCAGGCAGACGGGGACAGTGGTGATCCTGTGTGACAAGTCTGCACCGAGGGACCAGGGCTGTGTCTTTTAGTATCAGCACAACATCACTCTAAACTCCAGCGGGGTTTCAGTAACAGCAGGGGGTTAATATAAAAGAGCATTCCCCTAGCAGGTAGGGCTCTCTCACCCAGCTGGGACTATCCTGACCCTGCAAAGAGAGTCCGGTTGAGCCTGAGGGATCCCAGACGGCCAAATTCACTCACTTTTCCCACTGGGGTTTAAATAACAAGACTACTCTGTCTCCTAGTCACACACAAATAGCACTTAGAGTTATTGCGGCTAGTTGGCTAACTAGAGGGGCTTTTGTTGATGGGCTAGCGGGGGCTTTCTCTTGATTAGCCTGTTTGTTAACATCATTACGAGTTCTGTCATTTTCAGGGAACAGAACCCCCACCCCATAGAAAAGGCTCACAGAGTAAAGGCGTTTGGAAACCCGTAAGGTTAGAAGACAGAAGAGAATTCACATTTTCCAGACCATTTCACCTGACTGAACAAGAGCTCATAGTGTGTTTGTGAGGTGAGTCTGTGTATGTGTTATTCGCACCGTTTAAAATTGTGTGGCTATGAAAGGTCAAACCTGTATAACAGTCTCTCTGTATGGCATCACCCTTTTAAAAGTGATTCCTTAATCATTTCAACAATTTTGTGGAGTCTGCTGACAGTTGGCGTTCTAATGTCCACTAGTAAAAATGCTTTTTTTTTTTATTTTTTTTTTTACATTTATTATTTTAGCAGAATAACAGGTTGAGTGAAAATTGAAATAGACAAATTAAATACTTTTCAAATGTTTATTTGTTTGGTTTCTTTTTTGCTTTAATGGCAGCAACGTTCAAGCTGCGTGAACACCACAAGTTTGTGTAAAAGCTGATGATCATTTTCTTCAGCATGATTTGAGAATGATCCAAAGAGCATCTTGTGCTTCAACTGAAGCAAGAACATTTGACTTGTCTGTACAATGAGTTTACATGATCAAATGACATTAATGATACATAAATAGTGAGGAGTATTACATTTTTTTTTATTTTTTTTTTTTATACAATATTTAACTTTTTATTTCCATGGATTTTGAATCACACATTTTCACTGTGGACTTTTGAACCAAAATTAAATGAATAGAAAAATGCAAGCGGTAAACTGTTTTCAGTTCATCATTAGTGATGGAAAACAGTAAAGTATGCTGTTTGTTCTATTTTCCAGGAACATTTTTGGATGCAAACAGTTGGATGTATATCAAATGAGATTTGTTATGTTTCTCCCAGATTGCTCTTAAGGGGCAAACAAAGACATTATGGCTGGCTGGCACTCTCGGACCAACACTGGAATGTTCTCCCTGAGAGTGAGCTCCTAAAATACATAATTACACTCAATAAAATCACCATGGCCCTGCGAGTAAATCTGCTTTTCCACAATCTGCTAAAGAAAGGAGTCAGTGTGATTGTTTTTGTACATGAGCGCAAAAAATAAACCTTAAAAAGATGTCTGACCTCGCTTCAACATAGCGTAGTTCAAAGGGGAAAGAACTTGCATGTGACCATTTCTTCTGAATAGCAGGTTTTTATTTTAAGACACGGAATTAGGGCAATCTAGGTCACCCCCGGTGTGTACTTTTTTGCTTATTTTTTTCTGGGCAGGCAAACAAAAAAAACAAAAAATTGGCAGTAAAGAAATAAAACAAATATTAGAAAATTTAAGATAAAATTGTATATGAGGAACTTGAGACTCTTGTTGAAATTCTATAATATTATATTTTTACATTATACGTTTTTCTATTTTCTATTGAATTGTATTACATTCATTATTGTATATTTTAATAATAATGTATTACTTTATGCTGCAGAAACTTTGATTGGAATCTTTTTCACTCAAATCAATAGACTTTTGCTGTCTCAGAAGATTTGAGGCACTTAGTAAATTCTGATGTGACATGACAATGAAAACTTTAATCATATCTCAGTGTGTAGCAGTGCGCTAAATGAACACTAGGGGGTGTTGTGCCTCTGTGCAGCGGTAATAATCACTGCTAGCTTAGTGGCTGGTGTTAAACAGATGGCTTTCCTCGTTAGTTCTCCATGGAGATCCACACTAATATTCAGGTAAACATCTAGATGCAACGATGATCTTTCTCTTTGTTTAGTTTGTCACCTTAATGATATGACACTTTATCTCTGCAATCTGCACTATAATGTTCATTCACATTTTGCTTTGACTTAATAATGTATGGTTTTATCTGTCTTGTTCCAAGTTCATAGTCCTGTAATCAAGTGCAATCCTCCACCCTGAGGCCATGAACGTGATCAACATTCATCCACACCAGTCAAGTGATTCCTGCAGACAAGATTTTACAACAATCTAAAGTGTCTCCTGAGGTAAAGATCTAAAAATACTGCCTTTTAATATCACCGCATTAAGATCTGGAACTCAAGCCAAAACATTATATTATAAAAACTGGAGGCTTTAACTGCAGGGAGTGTGCCACATGCTATTTCTTTTTTTATTTAGATTTAATGAAAAACCTGGATATACGACAACACATACGTCAGATTATGCAGATGAAAGCAAAAAATAAAATAAGGCATAGCTTTAACCTGCTGAGTTGTTTACAAAAACGTGTACACTTTTATATTAACTTTCTTTAAGGGATAGTTCACCCAAAAATAAAAATGATCCCATAATTCACTCACCCTTAAGCCATCCTAGGTGTGACTTTCTTCTTTCAGCTGAACTCAATCAGAGTTATATTAAAAAATTTACAGGCTCTTCCAAGCTTTATAATCTAAGGCCTTCTGAAGTGAAGTGATGCATTTTTGTAAGAAAAATATCCATTTATTTATAACTTTATAAACTATAATGTCTGGCTTCCGATAACTGATGTAGGAGTAGCATAAGTTTAGGTGAGAGTAGACGCCTCTCGTGGTTCAAACAGGGCTGGGCAACAAACTCAAGCTCCTCCAACATTTCTCTTTAAAAATTATTTTTAGACTTTTAAATCATGACAGTGTTTTGTTTTGCTCTATCCTCTGCGCTTCCGCATTTGTCATTACGTCATACGTCAGGTCAGAGGTCATGCTTCCGCTGGAACTAGAATCACGTATGGCTGTTACCGGAAGCCTCTGATTATAGGTTATAAAGTTATAAATATGGATATTTTTCACTTCAGAAGGCCTTTATTAACCCACTGGAGTCGTATGGATTACTTTTGATGGATGGATCTGCTTTTAGGCTTCAAAAGCCAGGCTATTTTTTTTATAACTTTAATTTTTTGGGTGAACTAACCCTTCAAGCATTATTACATGTAATGCTTAACCAGTTAATAATGTACAGTCAGAAATATCATCCATGTACTATTTTCATGTATATTTAAATTTGAATCCACACAATTGCGATATTTCGGGCATTATATGTTTGTTAAAGACATTGTAATGTGTCAATGGCCACATCTTTAGCACTTTTCTTATGTGCAAACCGACTTAAAGTACAGTAATTCCTACCTTTCACAGCCATTACTCTCATTATTGCCTATAAAATATCAAGCAATGATGATTTGATTTAATCTAACAATACGAGTCTTCATGCTTCCAGTCTTTCTCATCGTTTAAGAGCCGGAAACTCTTTGAATTGTTCTGGGTCAGTCTATTCTCTGTTCTAGACCAGGCTTTCTGTACTTGTGTGTCTGCTCTGGCTGGTCTGTGTGTTCAGAGAGGGTTCAGACCGGCTAAAGAGGTCTTTCTGTAGGCTCGCAGGGCAGCAGATCCCACAGAGGGAACAGTGCCTCATTGTTCCTGTAAAGCTCTTTCATGAGTGCTTAACAGCTTACTGAGCAACAGTATATGTGTTCACAGTCAGGCCATCAAGAACAGAAAGATATGAGTACGTACAGGTGCATGTTTGTATGAGAGAGACCAGAAAATAAATCTGTTGGTTCACTCTTAAAAATAAACGTTTTCAATGGCTTTTTGCAGAACCCTTAGAACCATCTTATTTTCTTGTTAAGTAGGGTTAGTAACTACAACAGTGTTTTAGTGCAACATGTAAAAAAATATATATATATATATATACCTGACTACAGGATTAAATTCATAGCAAAATGACATTGAGGTTGTAATATTTTTTTAGACAAAAAGTATAAAATTGACAAGGTTGTAATATTACACATAAGAAAAAATCTAGAATTACGAGATTACATATTTTATTGCTAAAAATGTAGCAATAAAAGATTGTCGTAATATTTTGTGCATTTTATATAGGCTAATAATTATTGTAAAGTACAACTTTGTTCTCGTAATTTTGACTTTTTCCTCAAAATATTACGACTGTTACTTGGGCGTTCATGTTCCAAATCTCAGATATTTTTATGTGGCACTAAAGTGCCATTGTAAGTAACTATATGTTTTTTTGGAGATTAAGAAAGTTCTTGATTGTATACTATTAGCTTTTCAGATCAGATAAGGTTTATGGGTTTTTAATGCTTCAGTAGATGGTTTTCTTTGTGGATGTTCTCCTGCGGTGCCAGGCTGTAAAACCCTTGTTGTTCCTGTTTGGAACTTACCTTTTTTTAACAGATACAATTTTTTCATCCATTCCCAATTTTGAATATTTGGTAATATCCTTGTTAAAGAGTGTGGAGTAAAAACAATGAGACCGAAAGGTCATATAAAGGATACATATACTAAACCAAATGTGGCATTGATGTCTCTCTGACACCATCCCAATCGTTCCCATCTATGATTCACAACAACAAGATCCCTTATGAGAGAGATTCCCACCCTTTAAAAAATTGTTTTTAAACATCAAGTCGTCCAAACAATTTCCACCCTCCAGATCATCTTTGATGATAATAGCTCCAATTTCACACCACGTTGTTGCCAATCTCTGCTTCACACGCAAGGAGAGAGACCGAGAAGAATAAAGGCTTGATATTGAATAAATTGTCATCAGTGCTGGATGATATGGATGATTTGCCCTCAGTTCCTTATAACTTACTGTAGGTTTTTCTCTCCTTTTTTTTCAGAATTGTCCTGGGGTTACAGATGAAAAGCATGATGGAAACCACCCAAACCATGATGGAAACCACTACCTGATCTGATCTGATCTTTTCACTAACCATGCTAAAACTCAAGTCATCTGACTTCAGGAAGTGATATCAGCATATAAGGTCTTGGAAGTTAATTATCCCATATTTTTGATGGCTGGCTTCCGGTTAACTTTGAAGAAAACATTCCTCAAGTAACAGGTTGTCAAAAAAATACATCAAGACTGTAAAACCAACATAATTGAGCTGAAAACTAGCCAGTCAAATGAAGAGAGACAGATTAAACCTGATGGAAAAGGGATACTTTTGTATTGATTACAGACCTTGTGTAGTAGATAGCGTATTTAATACATAACATACATAAAAAGGCTGTGAGAGGCAGTAGTAATTGTTTTAAGGTCTTAGATAACATTTTTCCTTAGAAAAACAAAAACAAATTTTCATTGTTTCATGGCTCAACAATTGACATCCAGGTAAGAGTAACAGAGGAAAGTATTGCTTTCCAAACAATCTAATTTTCATTTCAAACTAAATATAGTGTCTTCACAGACTATACTAGGTCTGTAGATTTCCTTTCCACTGTCGCCTTTTGGCATTAATGCTTATTAATGCTTATCTCATTCCATAATTGATACATTTTTTAACCGAACTGAATCAACATTGAACTGATTTCAACTGAACAATGACACTTTTGTCTTTCTAGAGCTGATTTACAGCAGAATTAAATTCTGTTTGCATCAATGATCATTGTTGCTTCGAAACAAACTGTAATGAATACAGTGCTATATAAATAAAGGAGACTTGACTTGATGAGGGTTCTATTCATAATTGTAATATCATAATTTTAGTATATTCTACTGAATAAGCTACAGAGCTAGTTTAGATGATAAACCAACCCCATCTGTGGCTTTCTGACTGACGGATTAAACTTGTGCACAGATCTAAATGGGAACCTGTACAGACCCAGGTGTTTGCTAAACACAACGCTGGAAACTCAACACCAGCTGAAGAGGGCAAGGTGAGGTCCACCTTCATTCATTCAGAGGGAGAGGAAGGGGATGATTTACTGAAGATGTGATCCTTTGACCATTACAAACCTTGACACAGACACACAAACACACAGATGTGTCCAGGACAGTGTGTCAATGTCTAGATTTAGTTGTTTTCATCTGACTTTCTAAGGTTGTAAACAGAAAAACTGTTGTCTTCACATGGCAGATTCACTGCAGCTATTGATGCATGCTTACAGATGGCAGACAGTTCTAAGAACTTCATAAAATAGAGTATAAAGAGCCAGTGTGTGCAATTCATCTGATTGAAACATTTCATGGCTATGTTATTCCCCTGAGGATATATTATGTCATCTCCTATCAAGTTCTATTATAGGCCTCTCTGATTGGAGGGTGCATCTCACAAATGTCTGGATCATACTTCACTCGTATTTCAGAAAAAAAATATTTTTTATTTTTTAAAACACATTCCCCCATTTAATTTTTCTCCTTGGTGACTTTCTTTACTGTAATTACATTTGTTTTATATGGACACATGAATTACTTAAAAAATTAAAATCATAATGTGTCACTCTTAATAGTAAGTCTTTAATTAAATGAATTGGAAATTAAAAAATAAGTACAATATATATTAGTAGTTTTAATTTCAATGATAAATTAATTTAATATACCTTTAATTTGATATATGTATATACTATACACACATATACATAATGAGGGGTACAATGCGTTTAATATAATGGAATAAACAACTGGCTTGTCCATTATATAATTGATATAATTTGGGGTGAAATATGACACAAACATGATCTTGACCGGCTGTAAGATTCACCCTGTAATGACATCTTTTGAAATTGCATTTCATTAGTAACTGTATGACTGTATGTTCAACTGCACTGGAGCACTGCTATAATGTAGTTGCTAGTATTTACTGTGTGTGTTTGTGCTGTTTGCTCTGGTTTGTTGTTTGTGTGAGGTAAGGCTAGGAGAAGTTTGTTCTTCGCAGAGAGTTGCTAGGCAAACCTCAGAGCTACTGAGCATGAGGAGGACCGAGAGAGTGACGGATGGCTTCTCAGCAGGCTGACAGAGGTGGCTGTGTGGTGTCAGCACACTCAAGGCTGCAGGTGATCACAGTGGAAAATCTCATTCAGTCAGTGCTAACTGAATGAGACACCCCCAAGATATATGTCACACCATATCTCTCTCATCAGATCTGAGTCATGGGTGTTGTAATACAGTCGTGTTGTGTGATGAAGAGCTTTCATAATGGCTAGATGCCTCGGGTCAAAATGAAATTTTTCATTTGTTCCTAACTTGATACTATAATTTAAACTACATATGCTTCTTGGAGACCCTTGAAACATCACCAGCTCATTTCCTCCTTGTAATTGTGCCATTTTAATGGAGGATGTGTCTACAGGGGCCTCTCGCACAGTAGGAAACACAGAGATTGTCAGATCTTTATCGAAAATTTTGGCTGTAGAGTTTCCTGTGTTTTATGAACAGTTCTGGCTTAAAGTTATACATGTTTGGGGTCTGATGTATTACGATTATTCCTGGCAGAATCAAATGCCGTCAACTGCCTAAACGGGTCAAGGAGAGCGCTTATATTTGATAAAAATCCATGGTGCGAGTTATAACATTGAGAACGTATTGTTTTTGCAATCCGCTTAACTCTAATCAGCATCAACTGGCACATAAGATACAAAACGTCAGGAAGTGCAAATGTTTATATAACAAAGAGAATCACTCACACTGACGCACACATTTATCTCTGATACAAATCCAAGTATGTGATGTATTATGTATATTTTCCCAACTCACTGTCAATAAACTACAATCCTTCATATCCTCAACATTCAGCATGGCTGACATTCCTCTCCCACTTTAATACTCTACACTTACAAAACTCTTTGAGCTGAATAGTATTGGATATCTTAGAGGGTTAAGGGTTGCCCTAAGATCATCTCGGTCTTCTACAACCCTCACCCGCCATACTATCATGCATTGCCACTGGCTTTTTACCATAATAGAGCAATCATTCAAAACTCCCCACGCACATATTGACAAAGGTAACATGTGAAGCCTTACCTTGACATACTCCATGTTAGGGTCCATGCCTGCACCGTCCCTGCAGGAGAAAGAAAGAACTCTCTTGAGCGAACACATCAACTCTCTAGCTTAGCTGCCTGCCTAACTGTAAGTGTGTGTGTGTGGGTCCTTCTCTGGGCAGGCTGTACGTTGGACTGCAGTAAAGTGCCTACCAGTCCAGCCCTGCTCGCCTGAGGTCATTACACCACAGTATAGACCACACCGGCCACAGCATGTGGACACATACACCCCCCCATCCCCCCCAAACACACACAATTACTTCCACATCAACCCCAGTATGCAAAGTGCCGCTGTGATTAAAGCAAGTCTCAGTTTAGATACTGTGCAAGAATAAAGAATAAAAAATAAAAAAACGTATGCAGGCTTTACAAAAGGTTAGGCAGTCGAGAATGAGCATGACACAGCTAGTGTCAAAGGTCTGGGGGCTTTTAGCGTCTCTCTGTCTCACACACAAACACTCTTGTGACTCTCTCCGGATTTATGTTTACGTGAAGATTTACCCAAATTATAAAGGATTATAGCCAGGAAAAGGGAAATTAATTCCTTGAGTCTAAATTTCCCTCAGGGCTGAAAACAGCATAAATAAACATTTCAGTGCAACCTTTGGGTTAGAGACCCAAACTTAGCACAAATGTAACAGAACATATGCAATACGTAGGACCCAGAACATATGCAATACGCAGGACCAGACAGGACGCAGCGATTGTTCACATGACCTCTATTCTTGCCAGCGGCTTTAAGGTTGCGGTCTAGATGTGACTTACCCTAACTGCAGAGATGGCCCATGGTCAGCACTGCATTTTTGTTTTATTTAGATTCTCTATGTGGAGCGTGGAACGCAGGAAGCGCAGTGGTGAAGGAGTCGCGGAGAAGAACGCGCGGTCGAGGTGCGCGGCTCAGCTTTTTCTCCATTTAGACCATTCCGCCCTCTCTCTTTCTGACTTTACCCAGAGTCCCTTTCATCTCAGCTTACACAAAAACCTGACTTTTCTTTATGACTCTTTCTTTCTTCCTTTCTTACCACCAGGGTGTGTGGTGGACTGTCTCACCCCCTTAAGGGAATAAGGGTGGCTTTCAGATTCAGTGTGGAGGTGGCACCTGGGGTGAGAGCTCAGATATATAAAAAGCGTCAGATAACTGGAAATATGAGAATGTTTAAGATTTCTTGGCTTGTTTGTTTGCTTCGCATTTGATGGAACTTAAAAGCGCAGCTGATTTCCTGTTTTAAATTCCCATTGAACATTAAGAAGAAAGCAACTCTAGAGGCGAGAGGTCACGCTTTAAAGCGTCTGAATGCTGACATTAGTGTGCTATAAGAGAGCACTGTCAGTACTCCCACGGGCCTACCCAGAAATGACCTGAGTTTGGGCTGAACATACCGTCTTATCCGCAAAGAGAGGGCATGAAGTGAGGACACGGCCTCAAGAAAACATTCATCTCCATCTCTGGCTTGTTCTATGCCAAGCCACAGCTGCATTGTGTCTCAAAGTGGTGATTTGTACCTCACAAAGTCTCGCCAGTCAGAATTAGAAAGCCGAGGGAGGACATGGCAAGTTAAAGAGATGGACAGACTATTATTAGGTTTCCAGAAGCAAATTCATAATACTTAAAACACTGGAGAGAAATGGGACATTTGACATGCAGCGCTTCCAAAAATCTGCCATATGCTGTAGTAAAAAATTCACCTATTGAAAGACATAAAGGCAGTTCACAGCCTAAACGACAGGGGCAGTGCGACTCCGTGAACTGATACCAGTCAGGTTCACAGGATTAGACAGGTAAGAGTGGGCTAAAATTTGTCTGTGGTTAAGCTGTGTTGGTGCTTAAATTGGGTGTTCACGTTTTATGTCACATGACTATATATTTAGAAAAGGCCCATCATATGCTGTACAGCTGCATATGCTCATCAGAAAAGTGATGAGGATGACAACTTAAAGCAGCACAGCTACACACTCTCCATTTCATTTATTCTCTTGACTCTTTCTAGCTGTTTTTCAAATGATAAACAGGACATCTTCAAATGTTTGTAAGTTGGAGACTATACCCATGACTATATTGTTTAAACCTACCTTCCTACGCGTGATGGAGTTTACTTACTCTTTGGGGACAAAAGGATAAAAAAATAAGGTAATTATTTATTTAATTTTGTTTTATTTTCTGCGTTTTTATTGAAAATTCAAAAGTTTTTCTTTTAGTTAGGGTGTGGGTTTGGGTTGATGTCTGTATTAATTATAAATAGTTTTATATAAATGTGCTTTTGAAAGAAAAGAGACTCCAAAACAAACTGTTCATGTCACATCACTGTGGCAGAAGGAACCCCTTTGGACCACCTAGTAGTCTGGATAGAATGTTTGGGTTCCGTAAGAGCTTAGTAACACTAACGAAGATGCATAACACTGATACCGGACGGCCCAACAAACACTTGAGTCACACGTAGAGCATTAATATAATTACTGTTATGCATTTCATGTCAACTAACCAGCAAAAATGTTCAATAAATTGGTAGCTGACATAAAATACAAAAATTATTTTAAACTGCATTTTGTGGATTTTTCTAATACATTCAGGATGCCGGTTTCATTAATTGATTAACTACATGGAATATATGAAATAAAATAACAAATATTAAGGACCATTTAAAATTAACTTAAAACTTAGTTAAGGGACTCTTTTTGCAGACTGTGATGACGCGTTTTAACGGTCATCAACATCGTAAATCCTGCAAAGTTTTTTTATATTTTCATTTTCAAAAAAATGATGTACTTTTATAACACTATACTTTGTATTATATTACCTTTGCATAAAAAAATAATAAAAAAAAACTATAAACGCTGCTGTGATGTTGTTTTTAATACAGCGGCTGTGGGAGTGATACGATTTTTTTATGAAATCCGAGAGCTTTCTGTCCCTCCATAGACTGCAACATTATTTACCAAGCCCCAGAAAGGTAGTAACGACAATATTCCTTGTGACTTCAGTGGTTCAACCTTAATGTTATGAAGCGACAAGGATACTTTTTTTTTTACAGTTTTTTTGTGCACAAAAGTGTTCTCGCCGTTTCATAACATTACATTTGAACCACTGTAGTCACATGACATATTTTAACAATGTCTTTACTACCTTTCTGGGGCTTAACAGTGGTAATAATGTTGCAGCCAATTGAGGGACGGAAAGCTCTCGGATTTTATAAAAAATATCTTAAATTGTGTTCAGAAAATGAACGAAGGTCTTACGGGTTTGGAACGACATGAAGGTGAGAAATTAATGAACTAACCCTTTAACATCTTTCTCTCTTCTGACTGCCGTTATCAATCTCTCTATATTTATTTCCTCTTTTTGAAAGTTGTGAAAACACTACTGTTGAGTTTTTCTTTTTCTATTTGAGCAAATTGAAACACAAAAAATATATTTAATGTAGTCTCTCATTCAGCGTTATGGAAGTTTACCCACCTACGACGACTTCGGCTTCTGAAAAACACGTAATGTGAAAAGGGTCCATAACAAGTTCTCATGTGAATATTTATCCCCTTATAGATAATAGTATAACAAATAATACAGTTGATATCTTGTGATGTTGAACATTATGATAGATAGGCACTGTCTGGTGACAAAATATCCTGAAGAAAAAATCCTGAAATGTTTTTATATTGTGGCCTGTAAGGTATTTTGCTATTTTAAAAATGCTATTAATATTATTATTATTACTTCAATTAAACTGGTAATTTACTGTTCTTGTTACCTTATATATTGCAACACCTGGAAATCTTTTAATACGATATAAACACTTTTTTTATGTTTGCCAGGTGTCATTTCTGTCGTTTGGCAGATTGAACCAAGATAATAGCGGCACACGTGAGATAATGTGATAGTTATGAGGGTGCTGAGTGGGTTCTGTCAACAACTAACCACTTTAATCAGCTTTAACAAGTAAAGCAATTGGCACGGTTGCTCCTCCATCATCTCTTTCATCCGTCTCATTCTCTCTGTTTCTTTGTGTGTTGCTCTCAATCTCTCTGGCAATCTGTCTCTTCGAAAATTCTTTCATCTTTCAGTCAAGCTATAAATTTATAACCCTCACTTTAACCTGTGAAGACCCTGTGTGTGTCAGTGTTAGAACAGCTGCCTCACACATGCAGGTAGTAAGACTCGAAGTGCTTAAATCCTTTGTTTTATAAAAGATAAATGTTTCAGTCCTAGCAACAAAACCCATAGTCATCGGATCTCATCTGTCTACTCACCTGCAGACAGACACACAAACTGGTGGAGCATTCTACAGCCAGACGTTCAGAAGGTTGACATTTAATCACAATGACGTCCGAGTCTCCAAAGTCCTCCAGGAGCAAGCTAGTTATTGCTTCTTGATTTAACGTAGGTGTCCACATTAGGAAATTACAATCCTATTCTCTGCTGCAGGTTCCCCTCTCTCTCCTGTCTCTCTCATGCACAGTGTTTATGTTCTACCTATTTCTTTTTCCATGTGTCATGCAGAGTCGCAATTAGGTGTTGTTATGGTGACTGGGCCGCTATACGAGAGGTCGTTGCTAACCCTGCTGCCACCCCAGAGGAGCTTCTTTTGTGTGCCGTCCGTGGTCATTTTTCACTTCCCATCTCTCAGTGAGCTTTGTGGCTGTGAAATAGTAGTCCAATATTAGGTAACCTTCAAATGTCAAGGGACAGATATGGCCTAGTCTTACGGAAACCCAAACACACACCTACGCTTTCAAAGACACACACACAGTCTCACTTATGTAAAAGCCTCTATTTAGTCTATCCTCTGCTTTTCCTGGTACTTACTGAAGAAGTGAACAACACTTCCGGTTATCAATGTTTTGTCTTATGGTCTGTACACTGTTTCAATGCATTGCATTTCTTTTTGTCTCTGGCTCTTTCCACACAAAGTTTTTATTATCTTTAGTGGATTAGTTTTTGTGAAACGTATGATGTTAGATCAATTATTATCTAACAAAATTAATATTGTGAAAAGTAGCTTGTTTTAAAATGGATTTCAATACATTAAATCACAAAATAATGTCATATTTCGGTATTATCTATTGAAATATTATTTTATGTATCAGTAATTAGTATTTTAACTCCTTTTATATTTATTTATAATTAACTTACCAATTTATGTATTAGTAAATTATCAAAACATGGTTTAATAATACTTTTATATGTAAATATTATTTTATATTTTATACCTCCTGAGTTTGGCAATAATTTGTATAATATAATATAATATAATATAATATAATACATTTTCCTTTAAGAATTTCCGGCCCTATTTTGTGTCCTGTTTGTGGAAAGTGGCCTCTAAAACCTGTAACACTGTCCACAGAGCCAGACGCAGATTACTTTACTATATCTGCCAGGTCTTTTATTGAGGGTGAGATATATTACCTGTTAAGTCAGTCTGCGTAAATAAGGGACAAACACAAACTGCTTTGTTGCAGGCTGTGATAAGATCAGAAAGTCAGTGAGGACGATACAGTCAAGCAGGCCTAGAGCTATTGCAAAGAGACGTAGGTAGACAGTGAGGAAAAAGAGACAAGACGTAAGAAAAAGAGATGGAGACAGTCCTGGACATGAGACTGAGCCAGTAGCAGCTTGCGTTTTGTGATTATGATCTCAGATGTCCTATTTTCTGAAGTAAGACTGTAAAGTTAACAGGTTTGGTGGGCAACGTAAGACTGAAGACTTGGTGTCGACTTCTCTGACTTCCAACTTTCTGTCAGTTATGTTAAACCACTAGTGGAGTCACAACCCGAAAGTTGTTCAGTTAAACAGTAAAAAAAATATGCGTAGATGACATTTTAGAACTTATGATACTGTAACTGACGTTTAATTCAGAAAACATTGTACTGAAGGTAAACAAATTATCAATGAACTTGTAATGTCCCGTAACACTGTGTCCTAACTGGGCAAAACACTAAAAGGTTCCAGCAACAAAAGTGTTTTTATCACTTGTTGCGTTGTCACGATTGACACTGTGTAATAGTACGATGTAAAATGTGATCAGTACTTCCTAAACAGTGCTATTCTATAATCTGACAATCTGCAAATGAGTTATGACATGTGCACAGCCAGTACCAGATGTGTTGTAGTGATTTTGTAGTGCCAATTCTGAGTCACAGAAGGCTTGATCATATTGTACTTTTATATAAGTGACCAAACTGACTTGCTCATTCACACACTGTCTTTCATCATTTGTTTAGTTTTAGATATTTTCAATTGAAGAGCCTAAGCTGTGAAGAGGAGGCAGGTTCATTTGCTGTGTTGACCGTCACCTTAATCTTGACCTTAATCTTGACTTTGTCGTTGAAAGCCAATTCAATATAGTAATGTTACTCTTTGCTGAGGGAAAGAGGAGTATATGATTTCATGAATTGGGAATGTGTTTTTAATGTTACTGTTAAGACATCTCATTTATCTGAAGGGGCGTTCACACTGGTCCATTAAATAGCAAGACATCAAGTTCCTTGCAAAGATTGTGTTGCTTTTGCTTTTGCTGCAGGGCTTTGTTGTGTTTGAATCTTTGGGAGAGGACAGGAGTATAGATGGATATAATGGCGTGTAGACAGGTGTCTAGATAGATATACTGTTTACCTGGATGTGACACTGCAGTTCCTGTTTGAGTAGAAAGCATGGTGTTCCTCAATAACGTTGTGTATTAGCGGCGACGGTGGCAAGCGATATCGGCCAGGGTGTGGGGCTTCTGATGATCCCACGTTTCCATTCATCTCCCACTGCTTCACAGGGGAACCAATGCTGTTCTTCTTTTTGCGAGGCAGTGTGCCATGGATGGAGACGCCCTGGTAGCCGCTGACTGGCATCTCTGCTACGGCAGCCCGTGAGCTCAGCAGATCCATGGAAGATGCGAGCGGGCACTGCCGCCCAACGTGCATGTTCCTGGGCAGACTGGAAAACCTCCCTTCTGCCATCATCCTCAGCTCTGTAAAACAGAAGAGAAAAAAATACATTACATTCAAAGTCTATATTTTAAAATGTAATTTATTATTGTAATGGCAAAGCTGAATTTTCAGCAGCCATAACTTCAGTCTTCAGTGTCACATGATTCCTCAAAAATCATTCTGATATGCTTATGAAACATTCCTTATGATTTATTAATTTTGAAAACAGTTGAGCTACTTAATATTTTTGTGAAAAAGCATGATACATATTTTTCAGGATAACATTTTTAAAAGCTTTCATTTTAAATTGCATATTTTTCTAATAATGTAATAGTCTTAACTGTCATTTTGGATCAATTATTTGTGTCCTTGTATTAATTTCTTAAAAAAAAAAAAATGTCTGTCTGGCATTGTGTTACTCTAATTCCATAACAGGAAGATATATATAATACTGGCAATAGTATGTGGGTGTACCTATTATTGACCACACGGATAAGGTGAAATGTTACTGGGTGTTATTTCTTCTGACATTCTTTCGGGTGATAACAGCTAATGTTTATACGAAACCTCCTGCCATGTGTGCCCTGTGGCACAGGTAAATTGGAACGCATCACCTTTTAATAGACCTGTCTCCTGGCAGCAACAGAGAGAAACAAAAAACAGAGACATCTCTCTTAAAGAGAGGGAACTCCGTTCAGTCTGACCGCAAGGCGTGCAGATAAGGATCTTCCCTTGTTGTCTCCAAACTCATGTTTACTTCAGCATTCCACTTCCACGCGAAGACCACTAATTGGTGCAGTGAAAGTGGAGACAGATTTTATGGAATTATGGATAGGCTACATTTAAAGGCATCACACTTTTTTTTTTCAAAGGGATAGTTCAATTGAAAATAAACAGTGGGTGTGTGAGTTCACTGACCCAGACACTGGATAAGTGTGTGCGAGTGTTGACCCCATTATTCGGAGCGCACATGCACCCAGCAGAGCTGGTGTTGCCGTCACCATCTTTTGTCCCTTTTGTGATGAGTGAAACTCAATCTTGGACCCTGACAGCGCCTCTGTTTAAGGTCTGGCATGATCTCATTCCCTTCATAAAGAGGGGGAACTGATTTCATACTTAGACTCATTCCACAAAGTTCACAACCATTCGCCCCCAAATGTTCTTCCTCTGCTACATATAACTGTTCATTTAGTTCTGGGTTTTTACACTCTAAAAAATGCTGGGTTGTTTCAACCCAATTTTGGGTAAAATATGGACAAACCCAAATGTTGGGTTAAAAATGTAAGGTAAAAAATTAACCCACCGGCTGGGTTTGTCCATATTTTACCCAAAATTGGGTTGCAACAACCCAGCATTTTTTAGAGTGTAGTTCATTTTGTTTGTTTTCCCATAAATTGCAGTGCAACAGTGCATCCAGGGTCCAAAATGAACACTTGTCGAGCAACATTTGTGACTGAAATTTGGCATTGATGAGTAAATAAACTGCTTGTTTTATTTAAATAAATGAAGATGCCCAACCGGACGATAGTCTGTCCTGGTTCCTCACTGTTTATGTAAGTAGTGAATAAAATATATATAGGAATGGATTAAGTGAGAGAATGCTGAGAGAACGATCTTACTTTTAGCATTATAACTCTAAAACCTAATATGGCGGCATTCCTGAGATTATGAGCAGCACACTCGTGATATCTTCATTGTGATATTATTATTTTGTGTGAGGTTTTACAGACTGTTTAGGATTCGATGAGTTAGAGGGTTTACATCAGTGTTTACATCTCGTAATTATGACTTTATTTCTGCAAGTTTATATTTCACAATTGTGAAAAACAAAGTAAACTTGCAATTGTAAGAAAAAGTCAAAATTGTGAGATAAAAAGTCACAATTATTTTTTTTATTCCGTGGCGGCAACAAACTTCCATAGGAATTACAGTTTTGTGGTCAGTAAAAAGTAACCATGATACGTTTTCTCAGTGTATCCACCAGTGCACAGTGTGACAGAGTTCATTTTGGTCCATGAGTGGAGAATGGAAAGACACGGAAACTCCCTGGTAAAGCCCTGTCGGGGTGTTTGAACCTGCAAACTACCCACAGTCACCTCCGCCCCCCAAAAATGCACTGATCCATGACCACCAACGTCCTGAATCAGTTTATCATGTGACTGTGCTCTTTCAATGCTGTTCTTCGGGATAATTTTAGGATTTAACAAACCCTAAGATAACAGTTGTGCTGGTCCTTCTGTTCTTAAAGTATAAGAAAATATATATGCGCTTAATCAGACTACAGCTGTAAATCACTTTTGAGGCTTTTTTATTTGGTATTATGTTACTCTTTTCAGTCTGGGTGTTCTGGTGTATAATGACTTGATCCACACAGCGGGTTTTTAATGGTTTGATCAGGGCACTTTGCAATGTTATGAAATCCCTCTATGAATACCTCAGCTGTATATTTATGCACCTGGAGCACCTGTGCGCTGTCCTGGGGCCCTGAAACATGAGACACCATTCTCTGGTGCTGTTTTTCATGTGGTGTGTAATGGCTAGGAGACATTAAAATCCACAGATCAGTGTTACTGAGTTATCATCCTGGCTAGTCAGGAATCCCCTTTTGGTTTCAGATTAGTTTGTCTCACATGTCTTCGAGTGTGACGGATAGTCATGCTCCTCTGAGAAGGCAGATCTGGACTTCCTGTGTCAGGGGAAGTGAGGGGTCTGAGTCACAATACTCATATACACTGGTGATTTTAAGAGGGCAACTGTGACCTTACTAAAAATAAAAATAGGAACAGAGAAAAAGCTGGCATGCTCATATCAGATTTTTTTTAAGGGATCAGATTTTAAAAGAGGCAGACTCTCCAAGTCACTGAGGTATGATTATAAATCTTTCCTTAAACGTACATATTTCACAGGTGATTGTGATTTAAAGGGATAGTTTACTTAAAACTACAAAATTATTCCAGCATTTATTCACCCTCATGTTTTTTTTATTTATTATTAATCTTAAAAATGTTTACTGTATGGAAGAAACATAAGAAATGAATGGTGAATTTTTCTGCAAGACTTTCCTCTAATAAATAACAAGGCCTTACTGAGGTAACAAGGCAATCAAATCACACTCCTGAGCATTTAAACAGCCAATGAAATTCACTTCGGTGTAAAATGTAATTGGCTTCAGCTATGGACTTTTTTTGTGAAGAGACGTCTCATCATTGACCACTTCAGTCTTGAACTTAAATCAATGCTTTTTAATTATACCCATCGTTGAGGATAGATGAACTTGAGTCAGGTGCAATCACGGTCAAAACTGAGAAAATCTCTAGTCTTATTGATTTAATCAGTCTATTTCTTTACTTTAAATGAGAACAATTTATTTTTTCTTTACTTTGGTTCAACTACTTTTGGCAAGATCCTTTAAGTTTTATTTTAGTCATGTTTTCTCTGTACTTTATACACCCCTATTGAAAGACGAAAGCTGAAAAGTTTTAAAAGTTTATATGTTTGTGAGCACTGTCTAATATTGTTAAATATGTTAATAGCAGCAATGTGTAACATGTAACATGGACACTATAATGTAAAATATCTATGTAACTATTACATAAACAAACTACTCCTTGTAATAGGAATCTTAAACACAAGTGATTTCCCTTCTCCTGCTCTCAGCCCAGGTCAAAAGGCCACTGTAAGCTAACTTGGTATCTAAGAGCTCTGCATGGTGTAATTTTCAACATTTCAGCACCAGTAAGGCAGAAAGACAGCTGTCAGCACTGCAGATATGCACAACGGGTCCCCTGGGGCTCTGGATTACATATGCTAAACAATTAAACCGTTAACTTTCACTTCCACCCAGGAGGTCATGAATATGCAAAACGCTCATTAAACGGTTCTTAATTAATGCTTTGCTCTTTTATTATCTCTGTAGACTCCCTATTGATTATCCAGTTCTTTCTCAAGTGCTTGTTCTATTCTAGACTGACATGCCATCATATGACCTCACTTCAAAATGTCAATCACAGTAGCCCATTCTCTCTCTCATTCAATCCTGAAAGCACAGCTAGTTTCTGGCGGACATCATCCCCTATATTAAACACACTTATTTGCCTCTGGATAATACATTAATAATACAGCCATTATCTTATTCTTTTTTTTTTTTAGGCTGGTTTATACACAGATTACAGGAATAATTTGCTCCAGAAAAGATATTGTCATCACTTATTCACCCTCATGTTGTTCCAAAACTCTGACATACTATCTCTTGTGGAACACCAAAAAAAGAAGTTTATCACAATGTCTGAGCGGCTCTTTTTAATACAATGAAAATGGATGGGGTTCTCTTTTTCTGCTTCAAAAAAGCATAATAAAAGTAGACTACAAAACGTATTCCAAGTTTTTTGAATCCATCCAATACCTTTATGTGACAAACCAACTAATAGCACAAAAAAACGTGCAAATGTCTTGGCAGCCGTGGTCACCATTCACTTTCATTGTATGGAAAAGAGCAGCTTGGACATGCATTAAAAGACTCCTTTGGTGCGCCACATAAAAAAGACTTGAGCATGAGTAAATTATTCCAGATTTTTTTTTGTGGGTGAAATATCCCTTTAAAGCTTTTTAAAGAAATGTTTTAGTATGTTTTTTTATGTTAAATGCTTGTTTGTTTTTTGTCTTTCACCCATTTAAAGCTATATTGCTTGCTCATTTCAAGTTCCATTAAAAGGATTATCCCGATGCAATTACGCAACAGTATTAAAGGGGTATAGATGTAGGAATTGTACTGGTTACAATAACATTCAGGGACAAGGTCACGCTGGGTGTTTTTCATACTCAAAATGTGCATGTAATACAAACAAGACTCTCACAGCAAAAAGGTTAAATACATGAAGGAGGAGAATTCTCTGCGCATTTCAAAACAACAAGACAACTATTCTCACCCTGGCCCTTTCACCGTCCAGCCATCCCCCACAGGAGTTGGTGGGAGTCTCGTGAATAATGCAGTTCTCCTTTAATTAATTCAAACCTGCTTACAGAACACAAAGACCCGAGTGAGAGGAGAGCAAGTGTAGGGTTTAAAGAGCTCTTAACACACAGCCATGCATCAACCATGATGGCCTGAAGGAGTGGAGAACACATTCTGTAGTTCCGATAGAATCAACCAAGGAACTGTAAAACCAGTGCAAGTGCATGCGCAAAGTTAGAAGAATGGAGCAGGTTGACTACAAGTTAAGATGTTTGACATGGTGTCGATTTCCACAGAAAATTGTTTTGTTTTACGTTCCTGGTATGCCTGCTGCATGGTTCATGTGAGACCAAGTGTGCTGACTTTAAATGGTCATGACAAAAGTTGGACTTTGGACAGACAGGGTTATTAGTACACCATTTTTGGCTTCATTGACAGCTATTTAATTAACACTTTGAAGGCCCAGAAAGGTAGGAAAAACATTGTGTTTCAACCTTCATTTTATGAAGCGACGAGAATACTTTTTGTGTGCCAAAAAAAAAAAATCGACTTTATTCGGGAATTTCTTCTCTTCTGTATCAGTCTCCGACACACGTTCACGAGAGCATCATGACGCATGTGTGTATGTGAGGATGACACAGGAGCTGGCGTTCTGACATATGACCTACAAGCAGATGAAAGGCGTCAAGCATGCGTTATGCTCTCATGAATGTGCGTCGCAGACTGATACACAGAAGAGAAGAAATGACTGAATAAAGTCTTTTTTTTTTTTGCGCACAAAAAGTATTCTCGTCGCTTCATAAAATTAAGGTTGAACCATTTTTTACGACTATTTTAACGATGTCTTTCCTACATTTTGGGGCTTTCAAAGAGTTTATTAAATAGCTGTCAATTGAGACCCTCCTGAGCCATCGGATTTCATTAAAAATATCTTAATTTGAGTTCCGAAGATGAACGAAGGTCTTACTGGTTTGGAACGACATGAAGGAGTAATTATTGACAGAATTTAAATTTTTGGATGAACCAACCCTTTAAGCATTTTTAAAAGTTTTTTGTTTACTTTTGAATGTTAAATGATTGTGATCTTGTGTTGGGTTACCACTTAAAGGGTTAGTTCACCCAAAAATTATGTCATTAATACTCACCCTCATATCGTTTCACACCCGTAAGACTTTTGTTCATCTTCAGAACACAAATGAAGATATTTTTGATGACGCTTCAAAAAGCTCATAAAGAGATCGCAAAACGAATTCATATTAATTGTGCGATTTAGGCCAAATCTTCTGAAGAGATTGTTATATGATGAACAGATTTAATTTAGGCTTTTATTCACATTTAAACATTGATCAGCGAACATTAACAGAATCTCAACCAAACCTGCTTGACACACAAGAATGAACCGCATTGGTTCTTGCGGATGCTCAAACGTGCTGTGTAACACAAGAATAAACCTCATTGGTTCTTGCAGATACTCAAACGTGCTGTGTAACACAAGAATGTACCTCATTGGTTCTTGCGGATGCTCAAACGTGCTGTGTAACACAAGAATAAACCTCATTGGTTCTCGCACGTCATGCGAACATTACGTTTACCACAACTGCTGTGTGAGTTGATGAATGTTTTTATGTGAATAAAAAGCCTAAATTCAATCTGTTCATCATATAAAGCGATTGTGTCTTTAGAAATTTTGGACTAAACCGCTCGATTATAGATTAGTTTTATGATCACTTTATGAACTTTTTGAAGATTTCACCGAAAAGATCCTCATTTGTTTTCCGAAGATAAACAAAAGTCTTACGGGTTTGGAACGACATGACGGTGAGAAATTAATGACAGAATTTGCAACATCCACAAAAATATTAAGCAGAACAACTGTTTTCAACATTGATAACCAAGCCTATTAGAATGATTTCTGAAGGATCATGTGACACTGATGGCTGGGGTAATGGCTGCCGAACATTCAGCTATGCAATCCCAGGAATAAATTACATTTTTAAATATATATTTAAAAATAAAACAGTCATTTTAAATTGTAATTAGTATTTCACAAAATGTTTGCAATTTTTACTGACCCCAAACTATTGAACGGTAATGTAGGTCTTGAAGCAAAACCATCTAAGATCAACTAGTCTAGATTTTATAGAGTGAGGGTTCTAGTACTTCCTGTATGACATCACTATGTTTGTCTCATTGATTGAGGGTCCCATTGTCACTGACAATAGCAGTAAAGCAACAGGAGACAAAACAACCAAGAATGCACCATAGTTCCCTCAATGCGGACCACTCGGCTGCACACAGAGGGAGGAACATATGGTCAACAATACATCAACATCCCTCCTCCGCCCCCCATGACAGACACAACACTTTCTACTTCAACTCGGACTCCCTTACCAGTAGTCAACAGCCACAAATCAGGCCTGAGTGGTTCATTACACAGTCCCATTGCAAAGACTTATCAAAATAGGAAGTGTGGAAATCCACGCAGACTTGTGAACACACTCACTGAAGGCGTGGAGTCAGCGGTCACATCCGCCTCTCAGCTCTATGTGCTAAAAGTAGATCCTTTAAGATCTACCATCCCAATCACATGCAACACGACTGCTCCCTAATTACTGTAATCAGCATGTTGAGAGGAAAACACCACACACAAATAAACGGCAAGAGCAACGAAGGGAGGACAGAATGAGACCAAAACAAAAGGGTGTCAGTTCCTCTGCTGTATATTTACTTTTTTAATATGCAAGTTTTATTAATAGTTATTGAGTGTTTACATGCACAATCCATTGATTATGCTAAAAAAAGATGACAAGATTTTATCAAGGAATGGTCACATTGACATCTTTTCTACGTTTTAATGTCCTTATTCGATATGTGCATTTCTGTGGACATTTTGGCCAGACCAGAAACTATTTTATTATGTAAACATGATTTTTTTTTATGATGTGCTTTTTTATAGTATTTTGTTGTCCTTGTTATAAAAGTAAAATATACTAATAATAATGCTAGATACTAGTCAAAAATACTAATTTCATAGCTTTCTCTTTTACAGTCATCTACAGTCATGCAATAGTCAATCTTTAATGGACCCTTCTTTTGTTGAGCAGGAAGGGGTGAGTGGCGATATCAAGCCTCAACCCCCCTGCTACCCATCTACGATGTGACCCGCAGTGCTGTATTCAGCCTGTGAGTCGACTAGTGAGATTTGTGACATGTTAATCACAAATGTATTAAAGTCCTCAGCAGTGGCGACCACTGTTTTCCACATGAGCAACTCCAAAGACAACAGATGCTGCTGCTGCGAAACTTTATCACACACACACACACACACACACACACACACACACACACACACACACACACACACACACACACACACACACACACACACCCCTCCTCACAACAGCTACTGTCAGCTACTGAATCTAACACACAAAGTGTCACAGACAGTTAGCAAGCTTAGACAATCATAATTGCCATTTTTTTGGTTCAAAGAGCCAAAAATATATACTTAACTATATAAAAAAAAATACAGTAAACTTTAACTAAATAAATTTGTTACTTTTCTTACCTGGCTTAAGGTTATGGTTTCTCCAGGTATGTAAAAACCAAATATTCTCCTTATGCAGTCTGTAAGAGTTTCAAATTCCCAGTTTCACAGCAAGCATAGCGATCTAGTGGACAGATTCACACTGATGGACAACAAGATGTGCGTGAACGACAATCCTGTTATGTTACCACTGACCTCCCACTATGAACTGTGCCGGTGTTTTTCAAGCAGTCTTACAATCTCCTCCAAGTCGCGCTCTCTCTCTCTCTCACTCTCTCTCTCTCTCCTAAGTTCAGCCCCCAAGGGAGTGATTTAGGATTTCCCAGACACACCCTCTCCAATGGGCGGCACTTGAGGAGTCATCTCATAACCGACTAGCCGGCCCCTGCCCCCAGCAGCTCTCTCCTATATCATGTGTCCAGTCCGCACATTACTGGCCCCGTTTGATTCAAGTTAACTTTTTAAACAAGTATCACAGTTTCTGTTATGTGTCAAATTAATACTAACAATCAAAATAACTGAAGAACTGAAATAGTCCTCTTTAGACTATCGAAATAACTTTGCAACTAACTCTCATTAATTTGGAACTACATGTAAACAAACTCTCAGATTATTAGTAGACTGTTAGGTTAGGAGAATAAGTTGACATGTACTTGCAAATGTTCTTACAGTCAGTAGAATGTTGGGGGACTATCAAAATAAAGTATTAGCAGATATTAAGCAGACAGTCAACTAATACTCTAATGAGTGGTAGTTGACATGCAGCTAGTTATAGTTAATGTCTAAAGTGGACCTTCAAAATAAATGCTGTGTCACAATTTGCATACTATCCGTCCTAAATAGTCTTCGAAATTAGAATGAATGTGTCCCAAATCGTAGTATTTTAAAGTGAGTATTCCAAAGTATACAACGTGCTACTACATTTCTCTCAGATACGGCTGGAAATTAAATTAAATTGAATGTGGAGGGTTTAAACTGTGGATAATTTTAGGGTATAGTATAAGTAGGCAAATTGGGACTCAGCAAAAGTGTTACCAAATGCTTTTTCAGAAATGGCTAATCGGAATAGCTAAATGTTTTTTTTTTCTGTTGTCTCTGAGGAACAGAATTTCCCGTCTCATTGTCCTCGGATTCCTCTTCATTGTCAGTGGGACGATAACAAATGAAAAAGGCAGGGTTCCTTCCCATATGATTCAGGCAGAGAGATGGGGCGCGGTGTGGTCTGACTAAAGGCTAAGGAGAGCGTGATGATCATGCAGGTGATTCAAAGGTTTGTTTTGTCACTCAGTTACCATTTGAATGTTTTGCAAAACATTAGAACACCTGCCAATGCAGTTCCAAAATCTTCACATAACAATAGACACACACAACAGGCATAACAATACCTATCTTCTATGAGTGCTGTGCAGTTATACAGTTTACTAAATTAACAGATGTTTCATGTCCCTATTGTATTTATTTTTAGGATGAGTAGTACTCTTCACTGACCAATCAGTATCTCAAACCAAAACTATCCATTTTATAATAAAAAATATATTGTTGTAGGGCAATTACATACCAAAAATGCATAAACACTAGTGCCACAAAATGAACTCTCTACTAACAAAGTGTGTGCACTGAAAAGGAGACATCTGGATTGAAATAGGCCTCCTTAAGTTACAGCACACCTGCCTAGAATACCATTCGTCAAAGTGTCAAAACCAGACATTGTCTTGAAAATAGAGATATATATCTGTCAAAGACACCACTCAAAGTGCTATTATCAATCTTTGGCTCTGTGCAATTAAACATGCACACTTTGAAATTGAGCGTTTATTATGTGACACAGGCCACAGATCACTAAAAGGGAAGAGTTATTGTGAGCGTGTCAACATGTCTGGCTTGTTCAGCCCTGGTGTCCTCAAATATGGTAGACACAACCAATGATAACAATATCCGTAACAAATGAATGGCAAGTCTGGCAAAACACCTTCACAATAAGTAAATTCGGATTGGATGAGCCACATTTGAAGTCTCATAGCTTTGGACGCACATCAACTGAATTCACATTAATGCAATTGCAATGTTGCTTAACAACAGTAATTAACTCTGTTTTATCTTGACAAACAACTCGCTTTAATAACAAGTTCTTCTTCAACTTGACTTGTTTTTACTCCATGTTTCTTTGTCTCTCAGGCGTGTAACATAAAGCAGACCTGCCTGCTGCTTGTGATGTCAATATCTCTACTGTGGTCAGTATTGCAAAATCTCTAGCGCTTGACACATTTCCACTATTGCATGGCATTTAGCTTTATGAGGGCCAGCCTTAATGCCAATTATTGAGAGCAGACATTCTTTGATTTAATCTGATGATCTCATCTCCTTAGGCACCTTAACATGGAGTCAGCATGCCTGGCCGGACCACCTTCAGCCCCCAGCAGAGCAGCTCCGACTGGAGGAGGGATGGTCACAGAAGACACAAGTAAAGACCAACGAGAACACCTCATACATAGTGCTTTGTTTGTAACCATGTGTCTGATGTATTCTGATCTCAATGATAGCTTTTTTTTTAAAGAAAAAAATGAAAGGATGTCCTCATGACAATGGAATTTTTGCGCTTTTTGTTTTCCGCGCAGCATCAAATATGAGATTGTTATAAGTATTATGTTGCAGTTCCCAATAAAGAAACAAGCAAACTAGTAAGTAACTGTTTACTTACCAAAGCTAATTTAACTATTATTTTGATCTCTGTGAATAATTCTTAATCGTGTGCAACTATTTGTATGTATTTATGTGTACATGAAAATAAAAGAGATGAAACATGGAAACACATCTTTGACTTTGTGCTGCCAAACGTCTTCCAGAATGCCTCAAGATGAACACAAGACCAAGCTCATGTCTCTCAAACAGACACAGGAAGTGTCCCTCAGAAGGGATCTAGAGCTTGTCTAATTATTTTCTTCTTATCTGTTTTTGTGAAAGGGAACGTGTTGCCTGTCTTCAATCTACTGGTTCCACTCAAGGCTGCGGGTAAGAACAGTTATCAAAGTATGAAATGTAAACTGTCTCGCCCAATTCCACAACATGTAATCATCACATTTTCAACAGGAAAAAATTAATTTCCTCTCATGACTGATTTTCTGAATCATAATACTGTGGACTGTGTGTGATGTGATAATCATTATTTAGACACTGACTTTTACAAACTTTACCACTAAGCTCAGACTTTTAAGAATCTTTATAAAGTCATTAAGAGGGTAATGGTGCATAATTCCATATACCCTGGAAGGATAACCATAAAGCCTTATTAAACTGTTACTGGATAAAAACCCATGTTAAAATTGAGCAACTTATCAGCTTTATCTTAGCCTGTGCCTCATATAAACATGATGTGGAATCTGCTTGTCATGGCTGGTATTTTCCAACACCGGCACCATCAGCATTGAGCAATGAGCATCACCATCTGAGCTCTCGGTTTACAGTCTAGCTGTCATCAGGGGGAGTTTAGCTGCCTCTTACACATGGACAAGCACGGTCATATTGATGGACTAAATGGCCACTGGTGGCTGTGTCCGGTTCCTGCATTCTTACTTGCATAAGTGTAACTCTATTCCAGGTCGCTGGATAAATATGGAGTGAAGACTTCATATAGACTGTGTATTCTAAGTAGACAACATATTTCACATTCAAATTCAAATGGTAAGCTCACATAATTTTCATGACTTTCTAGAGATTTTGTCTAAATTACATTTATTAAGATTATTTATTTTTTCATTGGGGGAACAACTGATACCACATTTAAAAAAAGGTAATCCCATGTGATTTTTTTCATAGTAAAATGGGATGTTTAATAAAGAAAATAGAAAATAGGCAGAACTTTTTATCCATCTGGATTGTAAAAAGTGATCTCTATATGACAGGTGGTTGGACAGCTTAAAAAGTAAGAGGTCTTGACCATGTCAGCTAAACAAGAAAAGCTGTGTCAGAGGTGCAGCAAGTTTTAATTATACATAATCCAAAGATTTTTTTTTTCTCTTTTTTTAATTTGTCTTCGGACTAACATGCATTGATGAATCATTCACAGTAAGACCAGGAACATGCACTAAGAAACTATAATGCACTATAATGTATATTATATGCACTATATGTATGCACTATAATGTATAATGCAATTTGTGTTTTTGCATTAATCAAATATTGCGTCTGCAATATTATACTAGAGACTTTGGGCATGTTGTCGAACTTGGCAGAATGCCAACACAACCCTCCTCCCAAACCTATTTAAACATTGTTCAGAGGAGTAATGAACACTTTCTTCAGGTGACATTTGTCTAACAGACAAGAGAGCTTAATGCAGGTATCTGAAAAGCTTTTCACAGAGCAGCAGCAATGGCTACTTTATGTCCCAGTATCATCCGTCATGATTTATTTTGGACATGTATTACATTTCAAAACAGAGTTTTTTAAAGAGTGGGCCCAGCTGTTCCTTCTGGCTGGGAAATGTGTTTACATTTATGAAATGCTGGCACTGAGCTGGATGTGACTGAAGGGTGAAGGAGCAGAATGCCAGCTCTACTCTCACACCCAGTGTGAGCACAAGGACAGGGGAGAGTTTTCCCAGAAACGCCCTAGAAACGCCCAGAATATATCCAAGAGACACCCTGGGCTTTCATCTGACTGTGAGCTTTCTCACGTTTTCTCACAGGATCAACCCTGGCTCTCAAAATATTTACGATTCTGCTTCTTTCTTTTTTTCTAATGCTTATGCAGGATTAGGCTTTACAAAACACCCAAAGTGCTTAATGAAACTGCATTTAATTTGAGCATATATATATACTCTGTAATTTAACCATTTTGATGCGTTCATCTTAGTTTCTACAAGACTAAAAAATAAATTACATAATAAGTAAAAATAATAATAAACAAAAATTATGAAACCCACCTATAATGATTAATTGCTTACCTTGGCTATTATGCTCAGAACTGCGTATGGAATTTTTTATATGGTGGCATCCCTTTGAATGAATCTGCAGTCTGCACTGAGAGCAGGGAAGGCAGTGAGCCAACCACCCATTTAATAGCATGCTTTATTTAATAGTATACTCCAGCCCTTCTACACAAGCAGCCTGTCATCATTGAACATCACTGCAATGCCGTGCTCCAAATACATGAGTACTGTTTATGCACTAACACGTTTTTCAACTACACAAAAGCCTTCAAATAAAATACAGTAGTGCCTGAAGTGTCTTTTAAACTAAACATCTCTGTGTTCAACAGATGACACAGGTTTGGCACAACATGAGGGTGAGTAAATAAATGGCAGACCTTTTATTTTTGGGGGCATCTGAATTCTTAATGCTTTTTAAATATGCACTTGAACAGGTAGAAATGCTTGGGACATTGATTTAAAAAAAAACTACCTATAATAAAGTAAAAACATAAAATAGTTAATGTGAACTGATTGTAGTGTTTTGATGAATAAATAAATAAAGCTTAAATAAAAAATATACTTTTTGTATATAAAATTTTAAAACAGTTGTTACAATAATTTTGCTAGCTGTCTTGGAGAAAACCAAGTTTTCTCATGAAACTATCAAGATCTCTCACAAGGCCGCAGCAGTGGAGACTTGTACCTCTCTTTGCACGGAGCATGGTGGTCTATGAAATTGCATGTGTAACATTTACATTTCTCACAGGAAGTGAGGACTACATGGGGTTGAATGGAGACACTACTAGAATAGGCTGTTAAAGTTGTTGAAACTGGTTTAATCAGACCACCTATTGAGTCCTCAAACAGCCCAAACTTTTTAGGAAAACAATAGTTATTGTCCTCAAGCATGGGACCATGCCAGTAGAGACCAGACATCTTTTAACCACTCACTATACCAGCATACTAAGTTTTCAGACTACTTAAAACTCTTGCCTGTGTCGTAAACAAAAGTTTGTGTTACAGACTGCTTGATTTGTAGTATAAAATAACCCATGCATTTGTTCAAAACCACTCACTATACCAGAATACTAAGTTTTCAGACTAAAACTCTTGCCTGTCGTAAACAAAAGTTTGTGTTGCAGACTGCTTGATTTGTAGTATAAAATAATCCATGCATTTGTTCAAAAGCTGTTCAAAACTATTCCTTAAATAAGGTTACAAAGCTTGGAGACAATTTTATTTGCAAGCTCGCTGATCCAAGATATCTAATTCAACAGCCCAGTGTCAGAGTCTCTATAGCAATGGAGTCGAGGTAGTATGTTATGCCTGGGAAACGAGCCTCAGCCTGTCAGCCCACTGTTTGTGTGTGTGTGTGTGCCTTGACATGCTTTTTAAGGACTTAATTACACACAGTGGAGGGGTGCCCCCTGACTGCCGGTATTACGGGATGGGCGAAAGAGTTTACAATCACCTGGCAGCTCTTGCACACAGCAGCGTGTGTCTGCTCCTCCTCTACATAGACACGCGTCTGTGTATGTTTGATGGAAGGTTAGGGATGGCAATGTTGCCAGATTTTGCTAAAAAACAAACAAGCAAATTGGTATGACAAAACAAGCCCAGAATAAGCAACCTGCCTCATCCAAAATAAACGACAATTAATTTTTTCGCATTAGAAACTTACTTATTAACTTGGAGTTTAGACTTATTTTTAATGCATCATGCTGCAATTTTTTTTTCATTAAAATGTTTAATGCATACAACTGGCAAACGAAATCAATAATTAAATAAGTGCACGAAACGACCAGTAGCTATTGGTCAAGTGCCATTTTTTTCTTGTATTTGTTTATCAGTGGGTTTGAAGAGGGCCTGAGAAAGGCAGAAACATGGGAGAAAAGGAGAAGCAAAATATACGATTAATGACAAAGTAAACCTTGGCTCAAATGACAGGTGGGAATTTTTTCATGATGGCTATTATTGTTCGTTCATAATTGTGGGGCAAGCACTATCAACACCAAATACGTGACAGTATTTTGTAAATAAACCCCATAAGAATGCAGCCTGCAACTGCTCATATTTATAAGCGACCAGAGTCCAAACTCAGAGTCACTTATAATAACTCATTTTAACTTAACATTCCATGTTTTTTCAAAGCAGAAAGCCTCACACGAGTGACACTGGTGAGGGGAAACGTTTTTAAGTCCATCCTAATATAAGCGGACATGGCAACACTGAGAGGTATAGTCGGACGGAACTATCAGTGTTGACAGTAAATGCTTCTTTTGTTTCTGAGTGTTCTCTGATGAACCGTAATCTCTATAATTTCAGCACACTGACGAGATGCGTATCGCTTTCAAAGTGACTCCTCTGAGATCTTGAGGATAGCATAATTATGTTTATCTCATATGAAAACTTTGCCACCAAGCTGAGTTGGCGTCAAGCTTATATATAGACACTACCATTACAATATTCGACAATACAGGGGGATCCGTCCTGCACTCCAATGGTTCGTTTTGTGAACTAATCCCTGTTGATTTGACCCCATATGTATTTGTCCCCCAGCATAATGTGCCTGCGGCCTTGTCCAGAACTGCTCTCCCACATGCAGGCTTGCTGTGATTAATGAAGCTCTTCAGTGCTGGTCTCTACGCATGGACAGACATAGTCACAGGCTGTCCAGTACAAGCAGGGCTTCAGAGACAAGAGGACAGGAACCGCAGAATCAGCCCAGCTAGAGAAAACATCCATGAAGAGATAAGCTCCTGCTTCTGTTTTCACACCACTGGTTCATGAGGAGGTGTGTGCATTACTGCATAGAGAGGGATACTTTAATGACTGGTTTAGTCCTTGAGTTTAATGATTCTGTTACACCTTTTGTATTTTAAAATGCCCATAAAAGTAGCAGAAGGAATAATGAATAATTATTAATTAATCAAGAATAATGATTGATCAAACCAGATAAATTTCCATTTGACGTTTTAATTCCACATTTTAAAGTACAGTAATAGTCATTGAAACAAAATATCAGCTCAATGAAATATAACAAAAAAGATACATATATACATAATGTACACACTAAAGAACATGCAAGTTTAAAATTATATATTGTTTAAAAACAGCCTTTTATAAGCAAATTATATCACTTAAAATATTTTTTAATATTATCAAGAGGTCAGTTATGGGATGAAAAGAATTACCAGTAAACATTATAGCAAGTAATGAAGATATATGGTACCAAATAATGTGCAAGATACCAAATAAATTCAGGTATAACATCACATTTTCAAGAAATTCTTAACAATAGGATAAGTGGCAATAATTGAGTAAAGCTCTGGGGTAGAATAGACAATTATAATGGCATTGCTGATCTGGGGCACAAGATTTACACTGTGAATGTCTGGAGTAGTTCGATATGCGTGGCGTAGTGAGCTAACAATTGCAGGACAGTAAGTAATTATAATTGTTTCAAGTCTGACTACAGGTTCTGTGGTTTTTCCCAACCACCAATATAGGCAACACAAATTGGCATATCTTCAGTGATTCCTTGTGCGCCTGTATAAGAGTGCTTTTAATTCACAATTTAACACATTACACAAACAATAAAATCACAAAAAAACATTAAGAAAAATACTACCAAGTATATCGACCAGACAAAAAAAAAAGTGGATTGGTCGAGTGTAGTCTGTTACAGACTGCAGGGTAGTGAGTGTTCCAGTTGTCAGTGATGCTGGGGTGTCAGTAGTCAGCCTAGGTTTAAGGGGTCGGCTGTGGGTCCCTCTCAGCTGTGCGGCGCCTTTTTCCACCTTCACGGTCAGATGCTCCTTTCAAGTAACGCATAACATTAACCTGGACCGCCTCATCAGTGGCATCCTGGGTTGCCGGGTTCTTCCGTATGGCCCCTGTAGAAAATACAGATCTGTCATTCCATTTGAATACACATCACATACACATCTATCTAAAAATATCTAAAGAATATCTAACTTACTTTGAACAATGGTCTTCAGGAACAGGTCTCTAAAACATGCTTTTTCCCCTACACCAGTCCAAGTTGTATCAACGGAAAGGCGATTAGAGAAGACACTCTGAAGCATTCTCCACACTGTTGACTTTAGGTCCTTCCCACATTTGATAGCCAAAAAACGTAGCTGAAAATCCAAAAAAAGTGCCCCAAATTACATTTCTCATACATAAATATAAAATGTGACAGGCTTTGAATTCAGACTGTAGAATAGGCAGTGTACAATCTTAATTTGACTTTAGATTAACCTACAGCGTTATAAACAATAGCAGCACACTTACAAATCGTTCCTGGAGCTCGTTATCCTGCCTCAAACTTCTGTCAAGCAACGCCAAATCTTCCTGGGTGTTTAGGGGGAGTGACAGATCACCTGGCAGGGATAACTCTCCAACAGACACATTGGCGCTGAAATGTTGCAGCATGGTGTCCATTTTGTTGTCCATGCTACGCACAACATCGCCAAACTCCCCAAGACGTCGCAGGATTAGGGTCTGATCTGCACCTAAAGGGATTCCCAGAATAAAAGAACATAGTAGTCAGTCCTGGTCCCTCAACTACAAAACTATGACATTTATATCTTGGTCTACTACATATATAGGTGGCCCCAGTGGGAATTAATCTAACAAACACAGGTGTTGTTTGCAAGTCGTACCTGATTGCCCAGTGCGAGCAAACGTCTTCAACATTGTCCCAACTTGCTTCACCTGCTCTTGAAGCGAGTTGCTGTCATCTGAAGCTAGAAAAAGATAGGCAAATGGTCATTTGGAACCTACATTACACACAAATATGTAAACTTTAAGAAAGAGTGCCATGTTCTCACCTGCTCGTGCATTGCTTTCTCTCCGGGCTTGGTTCTCCTCCCTCAGGGCTTGGTTCTCCTCCCTCAGGGCTTGGTTCTCCTCCTTCAGGGCTTGGTTCTCAGTCTTGAATCTCTGGACATCTACATAACAAAAGAAAAGGGATTCTGCAGGGTTTAGTCAGTCAAATTTACGACTAACATAATCACTATATTAAGAGATATAGGTCTAGAATATACCTTCATAGCTGAAAACTTGATTCTGTACGCGTGATTTCAGGGGAGTCCAAGGGCCAATCACTGAGTGATGACTTTCTCCTATTGATAAATTGACATAATAATATGTTAGAAGTTATTGCATATATTTACTGTATTGTACAACACACCTAGACACCTTTCATCCAGGGCAGTCAAGTGCCCTAATGAAAAACAGATTATGCATAAAAGGACTCCTCATCTTAAATAGAAGCAATAGTTTAAGACAAACAATGTCACAAATAACATCACTTACTTGTACTCAAACTGTTGGCTCTGAGAAGTGGAGACTGGACTACTGGTGAGAAACCTTGTTCTGAGAAATAGGAAACAAAAATGTGAAAATCTAACAAAGGGTATAGTTTAGTGGCAGGATCACAAATTAAGCATCACAGCAATACATTGTACATACCAGCTCTGAAGTCTACAGATGGTTGAACGTTTTCCTGGTTTTCTAGAATGAATGAAACTTCTGGAGCATCGGGCAGCACGGAAAACTCGTTACCATTACTCGTTACGATTTTTTCAAAGCTCAGAACAGCTGGTGCATCTGGAAGACTAGACTCCTCTTCATCAGAAGAGGCCTGGGGTCTGTACTTGGAATTTAAGGTTCTCTTTCGCTTTCTCTTCTTGTCATCGTCTGTCGTTTCAACGCTGGAACCCGTTTGGAAGCGCTCCAAATATCTCATCGCCTCTTGCCAAGATTCTAGATCAGGGAACAATGAATGAAAGTCAGTTATGCACCATAAACAGAAAGAAATTACACAGAAAAATAAAATGCACAAGTCACATTTACCTGCTCCCTTCATGAACTTAAAATTATGTTTTTCCCAGGTGCTGTGTGGAGGCGTGCAGCGGATGGCTAAATTGTTGCCTTTGTCTTTCTTGCGGAGGGTAAATGGGGGCCAAAAGCATATGCCCTCGCTGAGCCACACTTGCGGAACCACTGCAAATGGCAGATCCTCCTCGTCGATAAATTGAACAATGGCAAACAGCATCTAAAATACAAGAAAAATTAGCACAACATATACATTTTGGTAATTTTTTAGGCAAAATCAATTACGTCAAAATTCTTACCCCTTCAAAAAAAATCTATAATTTTCACAAGTGAATCAACGGAAAACCAGCCTTTCCTTCCGGGCAAGGAAGAAGATAATATTTCTTCTGCACATTTGCTGTATGCGTAAAGTGGAGTGTATCTGATAGGCCAGATAAATGAAAAATGCCTAGCTTGGAAGATTCCACAGGGTAAGTAAAGAAATCGACCACGTTCCGGAACCTCTTGTAGATGACCAAAGTGTTGTCCATTTCATCAACAACGACATTCTGTATAAGTACTATGTCCTTATTTTCCAACAGGACACAGTTGTCTCCCTCCGAACGTTTCACAACAAAGTCTTGAAAGTAACACTCCTCATACTGCTTTTTCACAGGAAGACCATTGAGGAGTGGTCCATGGTTGTGCTCTCTCAAGGACCTTGTTTTGGAGATGTTTGTTCTTTTGTGCTGACTTCTCTCTGACAATCGGCGAACAACCTGCTCCAGTGGTTGTGTAGGCTTGCGCAACAGTTTCTTCAGGCGCCCAAGGAAGTTTTCAAATGGGAAGCATGAGATATTATCAAGGACACCATACTTTTTGGCATCTTGGCTGAGGTGCACTAACGTTACAGAGCAAATACGTGCGTTGACTCTCTCGATTATAGCTAACGTTAATGCTAAAGCTCGATAGACATAAAAAAAAATGGCCGCCAACGGCTTTCGAAACTTTCGCCAAATTACAACCAGCCAGCATATTTTATGAGTAAATTATTTGATTTTTATATTATATGTTTGTATTTAAAGTTAAGTATACATTTATTATCTGCAATTTTGGCGCCCATTATTAGCCGCCGCCACTGTACCTAAGTTAGCAACTTTGCGTAAACATGGCTAACGTTGACTTGTTCGGCAAGAACTGAGATGACTACAGATTTTAAATATATAAACTAAAAACAGTTGCGTTAAACACAAAGGAAACATGTACTTACCTAAATGATGGTAGTCGACGTCGATGACTTTGTTTAAACTGCAGGCTGTAGAAACTTGCGATCGAGTAGAACTGAGAACTGTACTTCTCGAATAGAGTGCACTCGAGTAGAGTGATGAATTGACGCGAATGTGTTTTTTATAGCGCCACCGTCTTATAAGCCCCGCCCAAAATTCAACACACACACAAAAAAAAAAAACCACTGCGCATTCATTCTGTTTTATCAATGACATAATGTGTTTAGATTTTATTAATATTTTTTTGTAATAATCTCTACAGGGACTTTTACAATTTCTTAAACATTTGTACAGATCGCAATTGCTAGCCTAATTAATACTACTGATAAGGTAAAACAAAAATAAAACATTAAGATTGGAAAAAAATTAAAAAAAAATTTAACTTTAAACTTTTTTAACTTAAAGCATAAAGAACTTAAGAAGAATTTAGCTTTTTCATTGAGTCTATCCTTCATGTCAAAACTATTTTAAGAGTATTTTAAAGCGGCTTGCCGCCAGCCGGCCGCAGTCCATTAGACAGAGGCAACCGCCAGAGAAAATGAAGCAGTCGGACCGCCGGCGATTTGCCGGCGGCATCTCGCTAGAAATGCGAGTGACGTATTCGGCGGCAAACGTTGTATCCCCGCCAGCGGGACGCACCTATAGCCGACAGCTTAGGGCCGGAGGCAAATAGAAGCCGTGCGGATGTTTTTTGCTATCTGGGATGTTGTATATATTAAATATGACACATATAAGCAATTATTCAGTAGAAAGATCGAAAAATAGATTTGAGTCAGTGGGTACACAGTTGACCGTTAATCTTTAAATTATGCGAGCGCGCGAATAACTGTGAAGAAGGACTGGATAAACAACCCCATGCAGAAATATTCTATTACTTTCTCTACTTTTCTCGCACGGTGTAACATTTCCAGCTGTGAAATTGGGATAGCCAACTGCTATACTATTCAACATTTTTAAATGACTGATATTTGTTGTAGGCATGCGTAAAATTGTCCTATAACATTTGAGAAATTGGACCAAACCTATATGATAAACTCTTGGACACTAGGACCTGCAGCACTTAAAATAGTAATCTGCTTTTGGGCGGTCGGCCAACACTGATTTAGCTCTGAATATTGTTCTGCAGAAGATGTGACCTTAGGCTGTCATTCCCCCTGTATCATAAAGCTCCTTGCCAGACAGAGAAATATTTGATGCATAGATATTAAGTCACGGCTGATGGACTGATGACCGATTCAGATTTAAAGATGAATAGTTGTGTTTTACAATTGCATTTATAATAGTATGTCAAGGCTATGATAAAAGATGAAATGATCAACCCTTACTGAACCATTCTTATAGGCTAGCATAATCCAAATATTTTAAATAGCCTACTTGAACTCCATAATTCTATTTATTATATTGCTTATAAAATATATACTCTATCTGATGAACTGATTTATTTAGGCTACTTAATATTTTACCAAGCAATTTATTCCTCTGCTTTTTGTTCCACAGGCCTACATGTATGTATTATGTATTATAATGGTAACATAATCATAATAATGTTTTACAAATCATGTGCAAATATACACAAATAAACATTTAATTTGTAGCCTATCACATAAGGAATGCAAATTATTTGGTGGTCGAAATTGTATGCCGTTTAGTTTAACCATTCTGTTAATGAATGGTTTAAATGGTGAAGCATGTATAATGCTGTCCTTTGAGATTGAGATGAGTTTCTACAAAAAAAATGTAAGGGATGAGTTGCCCTGTTATCACTGTCTAACGGCCTTCCCCTGTGAGAAGATGAGAGCTTTCGGCTTGCCGTCTCACATTTCCTTTTGATTCCCCTGCCCTGGTAGACAGGAGCATTGAGGCATAATGATTACATGAGTGAACATAATCATGCTTTTCTCTCAGCCATGCTGTCATTAGTCTTACAAATACAGCCATGCCAGGCTGATTCTGAAACAAGCGGATGACATGACTGGCATACATACCCATCTCTTGTATCAGAAGGCAGGACGGGCGCGGCCGGGGGGACCATTCGCCCATTGTGCCAGGAGAAACTGATGGAGAGCTCACCAGCAGGCGCACAATGGGCTCTCTGATGCGCAAAACAAACGTGGTATTGTTTGGGTTACTTTTTGCTGTTTACTGTGCCGGGAGAAAGTTGCACCCACACAGAGCTCTGCAGCTTCTGTCATCTTTGGTCGATAATAACACCAACTTAAAGATTTACTGCATCCTTTTGTATATGATCAATGCATATGAAAAGATCATTTTTATCATACAATTAATTTACCTAAAGATTTCAATACACTGTTCAATATTGTTCATATTTGCCAAAAAGTATGGACACTAAAGTCACATTTAAAAATTGGCAGAATTGTATTGCTTTGATTAGATACAAAATATCAAATCAAGCAACATCTGCATACAAATAATACCGTAATACAGTTCTCAGAACAAACTTCACTTTCCCCAAACCATTTTATAAAACTATTCATACTGCTAACTATTAACCTCAATTTAAATCATAAAGCTGTTTTAACTGAAATCAAACCAGTAATGTTTTTTTGGTTACACTTTACACATTTTACAGTACGTGTATGTATACTTATCCAAGAAAAGGGTTAGTTCACCCAAAAATTTAGCAGGGAGCTTTATTGACAGATGATCTGACCAATCATACTTCGCCATCCGCCATTTTGTCCAACAAAGCAGTCAGGAGAGATAGTAGATTAACATGGGAGTCTTTACTACCTTTCTGGGCCTTGAAAGTGGTGATTATGTTGCAGTCTGTGGGATCAGAAAGCTCTCGGATTTTATCAAAAAGATAATTTGTGCTCCGAAGATGAACAAAAGTCTTACGAGTTTGGAACGACACGAGGATGAGTAATTAATGACAGGATTTCATTTTTGGGTGAACTAATCCTTTCAGGTTATAGGGTAAGGGGTAGGTTCAGGGTTAGTACCTATATAACCCAGTTATTTTTATTGATATAATAAAATGTCCTTGCAGAACAGGACTTTAAAATAAAGTGCAACCATATTTTTCCTAAGGCATGTTTATAAAAGCTACAAATGTCCTAAATAAAACTAAGGTCTAATTCTGGCTTAATCCAAGCTCTGTCTGTAAAACCAGGCCTAAATCTATTTTTGTATACTTTGAAACTTCATAAACTTAATTTTGTCTTTTTTTGTAGTGTGCTTGTGCTACATTTCTTTAAAATAAATACCATTGTTTTGATACGTAATGCAAAGATATTAACATTGTGTCTTAAGTGCCCAAATATTTTTGGGGCCACTATATATGGAATTCATAAGCAAATACAGGACAGATTTTCTTAGAAAGAGTAAACTATCAATGCACATTGCACAGTTGTATACTGCAGATATGGCACATTGTGTCTAGGGGGCTTTGGGTTTTTGGGGTGGGACTGTCTGTCGACAAACAGATGACACAGCGCACTGCCCCTGGACTGTCCTGCCCTGACAAGTTACTTCATTATAAAGTGAAAACGGCACCATGGGAAAAAGTACTTAAATCCTTCTCCAAATCCCACAATATCCTTCAGTCATCATCTAATCATCTTGAGAAATATGATCACATTGATGTTTCCAAAACACTCATATTTATGTGACCAACAACAGATTTATGATCATTTCTTAAAGATAAAAACACTTAAGCACGTTTGTTAAGCATGAAAAGTATCTTTTCAGGGGCACATTTCTGTCACAATGATAAACAGCTATCAAAATTGTCCGTACATGCAGTCACTGGCCGACCAAACAAAGATAAACAATGAGAGTGGAGGGCAGTGTCACTCCCCCTGAGTGCAGCAGAAGACGCCTGTTGTTGGTTGGTGTAGTCTTTTCACTGAGCTTTTTGTGTAAAAGACATGATTTCACCCCTCACCTGCTTCTCGCTGGATCAGATCTGTTCAACCCTGCTTTGAGACAAAGCTCAGATTATTGAAAACTAAGCTGCATACAGTGAAGCCAAAAGATGATAAATTACACCGATGATGAATTAATGCCACAATAAGGTTACTGATTCCTCCGAGCCTGGCTGAACAAAGGGCGGCTCGTATTGTGACAAAAGTGAATGGCTTGGTTCTCCACTGGCCAGACTCTGGGTGTTGAAAAGTGTCAGCTTTGCAAAGCAGCTGAAAGTGCAGATGAAAGAAAACACTGAATAAAAATGGGCATTTTGGCTGGCCTATTACAGTTTTGCATTTTGCAAGTGTTTCTGTGCTCCAATACATCTTTTAAAACAAATATTGTCTGAGAAAAGAACAGAAAGCAAAGGAAGTGCACTTCTTATTGAACCCCATCATGAAACCGTGCACTTTTTTTGTTTACATTTTTGTTTTTCTGTCACTTCAATGGATTAATCCTACTGAAGTTTATTTACAGTTTTTTTAGAATGCTAAAACACATTTCTCGACACCATTGCCCACTTTTTCAAAACCATGTCGGAATCCGAAATCGCCCCCTAAACCCTCATTCACTATTCCCTATAATCCACTAATACTGTTCACTTGAAGGAGTGAATGAAAAGGAGTGGGCGAATTCGGACAGCCGTTGAGCGTACATCGGTTGTACACTCGTTATTGCAGTGCAATGTGGGATTGAATAAGTGCACTCAATAATGTCCACTATGATTTCGGACACCACTACAAATTCCTGTCTCGCATTGCAGGTATAGTAGGCTATTGTACTGAATATTGTATGTAAAAATACAATAGTCAGACTGCAAAAGCCAAAAAGGTTTTAAAAAAACCTCTAAATGAAAAGCATGTTACAGTACACTCAGATGTGAAACTGCAAAATCAAAGTCAGTGAGAGATTGATTCTACCTCAGCATCACATCTTCATGTTGGGTCCAGCCTGAGGACTTTGTCCACATCACAGGCAATGTCGTCTCTTGCCAGGCAAAGAGAAAAACCCTCTAGTGTGCAGGATTCAGCCTTGACAACACTGTCCACACCTTTCTCATCCTCATCCTCTTCCTCATCCACCATCCTCTTACACATACTCTTCCTCCTCTCCTTTTCAAATTGTTTCCTTCTATTGTTCATATCTACATTCAGTGCATGCCTGCCTGTTTAGTGTTCAAGTGCATCACAGTGCGATGTGTTTTTAGAGAGTGAGAATGTGTTTAGAGTTTTGCAAAAAGAGTGCGTGAGATTTTCAAATGGTGGACTGCCTGGACTTGTATTAGGTTTTACAGAAAGAGTGATTTATTCAACAAATTGGTTAAGGGGTTCAAGGGTTTCAGCAATTCAGAAAAACTGTAATATGGTATATAGTTCATCCCAGCCAGATGTTCAAAATTAGACTCAATTTCTTAGAATTTTCTGCCCTCTATTGGACAACTGTGTATACAACGACCCGAGGGGGAAAAAAACATGACGACGCGTTTCTTCTACTTTAGCTTCAGACCTTCTGGCTCCGAGTCAGAAGAAAATTAACACCGCCTCTAAATCGAAATGAAGTCATGGCAGGAAAACAGGAAGTGGAACTAACCAATGCAACTAAATAAAGGTGGATAGTCAGCATTAAGCGCCGATTCAAAGTAAGTAAATATTTCGTTATAGCTATTGTCTAAATTTAACTTCATATTTCGTCTAAACCTATACAAATTAATTCAAAAAGCTAAAAAAGCTGGTTGTGGTAGGAATACCATGTAGGCACTGTCTAATAATGCATCTTGTTTGTAGTAAACGTAATACCTTCTTCGATTAGGGTTAACGTAATACCTTCTTCAGTATTATAGACATGGCACTCAGAAACCCATGTATCGTGGTGGTTGGTGCTGGTGTGGCAGGACTCTCTGCAGCCAAGAAGCTGAAAGAATATGGATTTAATGACGTCACGGTGCTGGAAGCCTCCGAGAAGGTCGGAGGAAGAGTAGCTTCTACAACTCTTGGTGAATACATTATAGCTACCTCGTATAGCACACATTATCATTTAAATACCAACACGAATTAAACACGTGACAATTGATAAGAGTATGTAGCCTATATATGTAAAAAGTTAAAATATAAAAAATGTATAGGCTAATAAGTTGTGCAATAATATAATAACAGTGAAATAAATTATGTATCATTAATAATAATTATAACTGTTAATTGTGTTTGTTATTTTATCATTGTTTTAACTTATGATAAATACATAAAAGTAGGGTTGTGTGCTAAAAGTAGAGGAAACTGTTTCAGGAAACTGAAATCTGTGGACTCTTGTTTCACTTCCATTAAATAGTCCTTTTTTGCTGTCAAAAGAATGTAGGCCTATCACATGATTTTAAATCCAGTTTAAAGCTGATATTTTACCCTACATATTTTAAATATCTGGGGCATTTTTGTCACTTTACATTTTTTTTCTCTAAAACCTGTTAAGTTCTGATCCTCTAATGCAGCCATATAGAAGTGTTTAGATTTTATGCTGAATTCATATCTAACACTGTCTTTCTTTCTTTTTTATGTCAAAGGGAATGCATGTGTTGATACTGGAGCTCAGTACATCCATGGGGCGTCAGAAAAAAACCCTGTCTACTGTCTTCTAAAAAAGTCTGGCCTTCTAAACCAGGTCCCTGACATGGGCACAGAAGCATTTTACAGTAACAAGGGACACAAAATGGATGCAAACTTCGCCAAACGTGCATATGAAGATGGGGAGGCCATTATTCAACACCGTGGCTTCAACACGGGAAAGAGTTTAGGTGAACACTATGCAGAAAAAACCCAAGGTGTGATTGACAGCTTGCCAGACAACGATGAGAAAACGAGAATGCAAAGTGTTTTTGCGTTGGTTGGCAAAGACATGCTGATTGATGTTGGAGCTTCAGACCTCCACAGGATCTCTCTTGACTCCTGGCAGTATTATATCAACATGGGTGACAGTCTCAATGTTGCAGGGTATGATGGTTTGAGAAGATGATCTGCAGTGCATTCATTTGCAATTATTGTAGTAAATGATTAATTTAGTGTTAATTGTTATATGTCTGTCAGTTTAATGTTTCAGCTTGTAGATATACTACTGAAGGACTTCCCTAAGGATTGTTTGCTGCTGAAAAGAGAAGTTAGTAAGATCAAATGGGATGGGACCTTCTCTGCAGCCCCCTCTCCGACTGCTCACACTGAAGCTGCTTCTGATGAAAAAGTCCGCCAGTACCCAGTTTGCATTGTCTGTGAGAATGGAGAAGAGATTCTAGCCGATCATGTAATAGTGACCATTTCACTTGGTATGTGTTGATAAGAATTGAGTATTTTAAGGATGATCATGCTGTCTGAAGCGAGACTGGCACATTTATTTGTGTGTGTGTGTTGGTGTGTTTGAAGGTTGTCTAAAAGCTCAAGCTTCCAGCCTCTTCATCCCCAGTCTCCCAACCGAGAAAATGGAGGTCATCGATAAGCTGTGCTTTGGCAATATTGCCAAGATCTTTCTTGAGTATGAAGAGGCATTCTGGGAGAATGAAGTTGGTACTATCAGCCTCATTTATGAGGATGACACACCTGCCTCAGTATCCACCAATAAAATGCAGTGGATCAAGAACTTGCAGTACTTCTCTGTCCTGAGACCCAAAGAAAGGTTAATGTTGCATTAAATTACATTTTTTTTAAATGTTAATGTTAAATTAATTCATGCGTTTAGAAGTATAAATGTCATATGAGAAATCTGGATACTATTAGTCCTAAACAGCAGAATTAATATTTATGGTAAAATGTAGAAAAATCAGTCAAAGCCTGTGCTTCAAAAACAATTATTATTATGACTGTTTATGGGCCAAACGCTTTAGTAACATTATTCGTGTACCTCAGGAAAAAGATGTAATTGACTCCTTTTGCATTGTTACTCATTAACGTTTATTTCTCTTTTATTTTTTTATTTTCTAGGTTTGGTAATATCTTAGTTGGTTGGTGTCCAGGAGACATTGCTGACCTGATTGAAACCATGACAGATGACGAACTCTCAACTGCTGTCACTGATCATCTCAAAATGTTCTTTGGTAAAGAAATCCTCTTTAAAGAAATATCCATATCATTACTTGTATTACTTTATAATGATATGTCAGTTACTTAAAATTAATTAAAAAAAAGTTTTTGTCATCATGTAATATTTTCTGTATTCCCAAGGACATTCAAACATTCCTCAGCCAAAGTCCATTCTTAGCACTAAGTGGCGCAGCAACAAGTTCGTAAAGGGAACTTACACTTTCCTCCCTGTTGGTGTTGATGGGCAAGTTATGGACACGTTGGCACAACCCCTAGTGGGTAGCCGGTGTCCTGGTGAAGTATGTGATATTTTATTTTATTTTATTGCCTACCATTATGTTGAATTAAAATGAGTAATGGTTAGTTATTTTAATTATTGAAATATGCATTGAGGTATAAAAGAGACCCTCTTTTGATTTTGATTCTCTTAGCACTGAAGTACTAAAGTGATTTTCACTTCATATATTTCAGGATCTTCAGGTCTTGTTTGCAGGTGAGGCAACGATGAAGACTCTTTATGGCACAGTGCAAGGAGCTCTACTCTCAGGACACAGAGAGGCAGACAGACTGGCAGCACATTATAAGAAGACAGCGGATCCCACTTCCACTACTTCATTGGACAAACCAGTTTAGAAAGTTAAAATCAATTATCTAAAATTTAGACAAGCATCCAATAAGAGGGAAGTTACCGAAATGATGATGCGATGATGATGGTGTGATGTTCTTAACAAGCCTGCCCCCATGTGGCTGCCCCATGTAAAATAAAACAACTTTTATCATATTTCTTTAGTTACAAAACTGTTTTAATGAGGAGAAAATGACTGAGGCTTTTAGATTTTTTACTGATGTATACTGTACCTTTTTATATTATATAGCTACCTACGTATAAATCAACTAAACGCTTTTACGACAGGCTGCATTTCATACATTATGATTTAATAAAACATTGCATGCTAAATTGTGGTTTAATTATTAAGTCTGAAAGAAGTTGGATTTTTTATGCACAATAAGAAAAAAAGGTTGTATTTCTAAATGTGAACTAAAAACTAAAATGTGAACAGACAGCGGAACTATTGGAAGCTGCAGTACATGTTTCCAGGCGGAGCATTTTATTCTGACACACATCCATGCCGTTTGTTGATGGTGACCTTCTTCATTTCGAAGAGTTGTGCTATTTTCTTCTCACACTTATGAAGGCATTTACTATATAGCCGTTTCCAGGGTTGCAAATATGATCATGGCTTTTAATGCAATTGGCCAGCCGTGCAAGAGTTTATTTAGGTAAGCAGTGAACCGATTACTCCTTGAGTTCGCTCGTCTTTTGATATAACGTTAGTGTGGTAACGGTAGTCATCGCATTTACAATGATTTTTCGGTTTTATACATATAAGTTTAACAAACATATAAATTATGCGAAGCCAAGCCACTCATTTTACCCATTTAACATATGTATTGCCATTCAAAAGACATCATGGAAGGATTTAAGTGTCTAAACTATTTCCCTTAACAAATAACATAAAACCTGAATCTATCTTACTTCGCAAATAATGACATCAAATGAATCGGCTTATGAAGCTACAATGTCTGCATTATTTTTCTATTATACTGCAGCTATTTGAAGCGTAATCATTGATGTTTAGATTATGTTTAATGTCCTTTTATTGTTTTGCACAGGTGTCTTCAGGCTGTTGTCACCCACAGGTGTTTGCAAGCCACATCCACATTTCACACTACAGTCTTTCAGTCAAACTCCAACAGAACCTGTGTGGTCCGCTTTGGGAGGCAGAAGTATGAGAGGATGTATCCAGTTCTGTTAGTGAGACCTGATGGGTCCACCATCAACATCAGATATAGAGAGCCCAAAAGAATAATGAAGGTTAGTGGTTTATATCCAAGCAAAAATGAAAATCCTGCCACAAAAATCATGTTGCTATGCTGTTATTTTCTCTGAAACACAAAAGTAGAATATCTTTGAAGAACTGTCATACAATGGTCTGTTCATAACGAAGCCAAGCTTTAAGAAAAGAAAAGTACCTTCGGTGTTTGTGTTTTGAGTCAGTTATCATTGACAGCTTTTACTCTTTTGCCAGATGCCCGTGGACATCACCACCCTCTCTGAGGAGGAGAGGAAAAGCAGGATGCGGAAAAGGGAACCGAAGAGGGCACCTAAACAGAATTTGGAGGATTTGGAGGATGATTTCAAAGTTGATGATTACAGCAAATTCTGGAAGAAGAAATGAATGGACTGATGCGGTTTAATGTCACATTGAGTATTTATGATGTCTCGCATGCACAAAATTACAGTTTTGTTTTTATAAGTCACTCTGCAATTAAAACAAATCTTGCAATATTTGTAGTCAGTCTCTGTCTTTTTTATTTAATTAATTTAGGATTATATTATTAGGCTAAATAACTCAAGAATGCATTATGTATATATATATATATATATATATATATATATATATATATATATTTATATATATACACACACACAGTTATATCTGTTTGTATTCTGCTGAGTGCGGCCCCATACCTAATTCTCATTTACTGTACACTCATCTACTGTTGTTTTGTCTGCTGTTTTTGTCAATTGCCTTTATTGTTGTTTGTTTATTGTAAAGTGTCTTTGAGCCATGGAAAGGCGCTATATAAATAAAACGTATTATTTTATATATTTATATATATATATATATATACACACACACAGGGTTGGGGAGTAACGGAATACATGTAATGGTGTTATGTAATCAGGATACAAAAATCCGGCTTAACTGTAATTCGTTACAGTTACGTCAAAAAACGTAGTAGGCTAATCAGATTATAGTTACATTTTGAAAAAAGGGGAAATACTTTCAGGATTACAATGGTTTAATTTAAAACTTACACTCTAAAAAATGCTGGGTTGTTTGGTCAAATATGGACAAACCCAAACGTTGGGTTAAAAATGTAATTTTAAAATGTAACCCAACGGCTGGGTTTGTCCATATTTGACCCAAAATTGGGTTAAAACAACCCAGCATTTTTTAGAGTGTAATAAATCTGTATTTTGGCATCTCCAATCCATGTATGTATGTGTGTATTCAAATATAAAAACAAGCTGTTAACTTAGTTTAAGTAAATTAATTTACAGCGTCCTCATGTGGTGATGTGTATCTGTCATATAATGTGTAACTCGTGCATTCTCAGCATTCTCTGAAACAGGCTGATTAATTATTAATGAAATCAGCACCTGCTTCAAAGTTCACACTTTTGCCTCAGGCATTGTTGAAAATGCCAGCTTTACCTGAGCTTGTAACGGGCACCCCAGAGCCCCAGGTGCCTGTGAAGTTTGCTTTAGAGGCTGCTGATATTGCTGTGGTTGTAGTCTACTTTGTGTTTGTGTTGGTAGTTGGAATATGGGTGAGTGAAAGTTTGCAGCCTCTCTGGCAACATTTGCATTGGTGTAGAAGAAAATTCGGAATGTCTAATTTTTGATGCTAGAGATTTCTGATTTGTAGTCCTCAGTCAGAGCCAACCGTGGGACAGTGGGAGGATACTTCTTGGCAGGACGATCCATGACATGGTGGCCTGTGAGTTTTTGTGTCTTTACGGTGTCTGCTCTTAATAATAAAGATGGAAATTATATTTTTCTTGTGCATGCCTACAAGGAAGAATCTTGATTTTCAAAGCCTTTGTCTAGAATTACAACCAGGAAAAGGGAAATAATGACGTCTCTGCAGTCTCTTAAAAAATGTATTACTTGTAAACATATTGAGTGAATATGTAAAGTTTGAAACTAAATTGAATCATATATACAACACTTATACTGTGTACTTAAGGAATATTTTGACAGCTGACTTTGTGTTTACTCAGTGTGAAGACATGCTTCTTTCAGCTTGAGCTATCATAGTTTCCTTTAGTTTTGAGAGTGTTTTCTCAGTATTGTGTTTCAACAGATTGGTGCCTCTTTGATGTCCAGTAACGTAGGCAGTGGCCTGTTCATTGGATTAGCAGGGACAGGAGCCGCGGGGGGACTTGCAGTCGGGGGATTTGAGTGGAATGTACGGCAGACAAATTATTCCTCGTCTTACAAGCTTTCAGTGTTGTTTCAGTATTTACTGATTTCACTTGTTAGATTGCTGTTGTCTTGGGCTAAACAAATGTTTGACCGTTTTATTGCATCACATGCTCAAACAAAACCTCGGATCAGACGTCAAGTGTGATTGTTCTGTAGGCAGCGTGGGTCCTCATTGCCTTGGGCTGGATTTTTGTGCCTGTGTATATTTCTGCTGGTGTGGTCACAATGCCAGAGTATCTGAGGAAGAGGTTCGGGGGTCAGCGCATCCGAATCTACATGAGTGTGCTGTCTCTCATCCTCTACATTTTCACCAAGATATCAGTAAGACTCATTGTTTAAAACATGAATATACATGTGTAATTATTAAATATTTGTTATATATTTAATGAAATATATATATATATATATTCATAAAAACAAAACAAACAAAAAATATTGGAAGGAATGCTAATCTGATACATAATTAGAAAAAAATTATAATACTGTTATAATATTGCTAATACATGATCATAAAACATGTTTTTTTGATGATATAACTACGCCAAGGAGCAACAATACAGGATGCTATATGGTCTTCAATAAGAGTAAACAGCAATGCTCCATAGCAATGTACTACATATATTAAAGTTTATTATAAGCATAACTGTGTTCTTTTCAGACAGACATTTTTTCAGGGGCTTTATTCATCCAGGTGTCACTCGGATGGGACCTGTATGTCTCCACCGTTGTGCTGCTAGCCGTCACTGCACTCTATACTATAGCTGGTAATAGAATCACACTAATATTTTAGATAACCAATATCTAAATGTGATTCTAGTTGAAATGCAGCAACTCGTGGCTCTTCTTAATGCAGGTGGGCTGACTGCAGTAATCTACACTGATGCCTTACAGACCGTCATCATGGTTGTAGGAGCATTTGTCCTCATGTTTATAGGTATAGATCCCTTCTTCGTGAAAAGGTACAATTATATGAATTATTCCTGGGAAAGTCATTTCAAAGGAATTTTCCCCGGCAGCATTTGACAAAGTTGGATGGTACGAGGGTTTGCTGGTTCAGTATGAGAACGCTGTACCTGCTATCACGGTTCCCAACACCACTTGTCATCTTCCTCGGTCTGACGCCTTTCATATCTTCAGAGATCCAGTGACAGGAGACATTCCTTGGCCAGGCCTGATCTTTGGACTAACGGTTCTTGCCACATGGGTGTGGTGCACGGACCAGGTGAACCAGATTTTGAATTTTACAATTTAAGTTACAAATAGGTCTCTTTAAGCTTAAAAACTGTTTTACATCAAGCAATTGCATCTATTTATTGTTTGAAGGTGATAGTGCAAAGGTCTCTGTCTGCCAAAAACTTGTCCCATGCCAAAGGTGGTTCGGTGCTCGGTGGCTACCTCAAGGTCTTCCCTATGTTCTTCGTTGTTATGCCAGGAATGATCAGCAGAGCTCTTTACCCAAGTACGCTCATTATTCTTGCATTTCCCCAATAGATTTATGGTCTGGATTCTAAAAAGTTACGAACATTTATTAAACCAATGACAAGGGGTTTATGTTCTTTTAATTAATTATCCACAGTACCATTCATTTGGTAGAATGTGAAATCTCTGTTTTTGTGGTATAATGTGATGATGTTTGTGTATTTTCTAGATGAAGTAGGATGTGTGGATCCCGATGAGTGTATGAAGATCTGTGGGGTCCGTGTTGGCTGCTCTAACATTGCTTACCCAAAGTTAGTTGTGGAGCTCATGCCAGTGGGTATGACAACCCTTTTCCTTTAGTTGAAATTTTCCTTTGTCTCCTATAGGATAATTTGTCAAAAATTAAAAGCTGACAAAAATTTTAACAAAATAACAATTATTCTAGTTTTTAATAGATTATATAGTATCATAATTTTATATATATGCGGCTCAGTCGACAATGTCGTCTCACAACAAGAACATCCCCAGTTCGTGTGTGTGTGTGTGTGTTTGTGTGTGTATTTGCTCATGTTTCTGTGATAGATATGTTTAGGAGTATATCATTAACCTGATATAAAATCAATGGAAATCTAGGCAATGTCCTCACTAATATAGTGAAACAAACGTGTGTGTGTAATTATAATATAACATTTTAATTATGTGTCTATTATAAATTATAATTTAAATATTTGTGCCTCTATATTTACATTTGAATATAATATAATAATCATAACAAAAAAAATTGTTTCTTTGTTTTGCCAGAATTTCTAAATTGTATGCTTGTTTCCTACCCAGATCTTTTATCTTTATATATGATTTTGATGAGCAGAGGCAGAGTGGCACTTTAAAGATCAGAAATGGAAAAATATAGTTTTTATATTCGAAGTCTATATTCTTAATGGACTTCGTAATATTCTTAAGTCTGAATGCACCTGCAAAAAATGTGCGCATCACTTAGCAGATAAGTTGCTATACAACTTGTTGCTCTGATATTCCTATTGTTCTTGTTATCCTTATCTATTCTTTCTTTCACTGTCATTGATTTGTAGGTTTGAAAGGTCTGATGATCGCAGTAATGTTGGCAGCGCTCATGTCCTCTCTCACCTCTATATTCAACAGCAGCAGCACTCTGTTCACCATGGACATTTGGCAACGAATCCGGCTCCGGGCCTCTGAGAGCGAGCTCATGGTAGTGGGCAGGTAGTTTCTGTTAAATGCTTTGTGGAAAAACATTAGAACACTTTCATTTTGGACACATTTTTACACGAGTATCTAAATAAATGAATGTTATCATTATATGCATACAAACTAGTTTAAAGGGGTCATGACATGGTTTTTTTTATTTTATTATTATGTTCCCTTAGGTGCAAATATAGTATTACTATAGTTTTTTTTTACTAAAAAACTTTTAAAATGTAGTGATTTATGACCTTTTCCCACCCTGTTTCTCATCCTCTGATTCAAACAGTCTGTTTTGGGGGTGTTTCCCCTTTAAGAGTTCAGTGTTAACGCCCACTGTTATGATTGGCTAACGTCAGTGCCTATGCATCAATTATTAACCCCCCCAGCCAGAACCTGTGCGGATTCAGCGTATTTAAAAAGTAGTTTAAAGTTTTAAACACATTACTTACAGTTTGCGTCGTCGTTGTTGAGCCCAGAATAGTCGGCAAGGACTTATCTTTGAGCAACAGTTTTCTGGCAAAGCCAGCATCATTTTGGGATTTGTTCTCAAAACAGTCATCCTTCAAATGTATAGAACCAACGCTTAAACTAACACTGCCGTGACTGAGACGTCCACAAAAAATAAAGTGCATCCATTTTCCCCTGACGACTGGATCTTTCGCAGCGTATTCAAAGATGTTGTTTGTCCACAGCCAGGAACAGCACATCTGCGTGGCATCATAATTTCCCTGTACACAGACCCACTCGCTGTCCGTCGACTGAACACTTGTGAGGCGTGCAGCGCGCGGGCGCGACAACGATACGAAATGAGCGTAGTTGCCTTGCGCTTAAAGCGTAGTTGTCTTGTGCTGGAGGCGGTCTATATGCAAACGCTGGTACGTCACTTCGTACCGTGACGTCACTTCTTACCATGAATCCAGAACGAGCTTTATTTAGAGCTTGATTAAATAAATGATTCGTTTATAATGGGGAGGACGTCTTAAGCTATGAAACTTGCAGGACGTTTTAATGGTACAAAGACCTCTTATATACTAAAAGATCAAGGCAAATTTGGTTTCTCATGTCATGACCCCTTTAACGAAAGTGGAACTGATCCACCACCAATTCCTCTGCAGTTTACCACACCAGGTGGATAACCACATCGTATAGGTTTTGCTGACCTGTTTTTGGGTCATAAAGGCACAGCACATGTACAACAGAGCTCAAATCAATTAGATATACTTCGTATGCAAACTAAAAGTGAAGGTAATGAAGTATAACCTTTTCCAAAATATACACTGAACAGCCTTAGTCTCCTGACTTATTTGCTTACCAATTGATACTGTTTATTTAAATCTACAGGGTGTTCATTTTATTGCTAGTGGCCCTGAGCATTGTGTGGATTCCTATCATTCAAACAGCCAATAGTGGACAGCTGTTTGACTACATTCAGGCCATTACTAGCTGCCTGGCACCTCCCATCACCGCCTTGTTTATTATGGCCATCTTCTGGGGGCGAGTAAATGAACAGGTTAAACATCTTTTAGCTGATTTGTGCTCATGCAATAAAGTGAAAGTTAAATATCTTATAACATTCAATGCATTTCTTTTAAGAAGTATGCAAAACATCCAAGCAAAGCTGCTTTCTTTTATCTTGCACAGGGTGCTTTTTGGGGTCTGATGGTGGGACTTGTCGTTGGCACAGCGAGGATGGTAATGGAATTTGTCTATGGCACCCCGTCATGCGGAGAGAAAGATGAGCGTCCCGTACTGCTGAAAGATGTGCACTACCTGTATTTTGCTCTAATCCTTCTTGCACTGACAGCTGTGATCATCACAGCCGTCAGCCTCTGCACTGCACCTATTCCAGAGCAACACGTAACTATCAACTGCAAACACATTTAAATATTTATTTTTTATTACACGGCTCTCTGAAATGATTAATTCTGATTGCTCAGTCGCAATATTATTTCCTGATTATGACCACCAAGGCCGTAGCTGTGGTATCAGGGTGCAGGTTGTTACTCTACCTCCCCTTGAAATCTTTTTTCTTCCCCTTCGGTTGAAATTGTCGGGGTCGGGGTCCCACTCTGTAGAAATCTCGTTCCGGGGGAGGCCCCCTTGGTTGAAATCTCAAGGCCCCCCTTAGGCTGGTGGCCCTTAGAAAGGTCACCACCCTTTGCCATCAGATTTTTCATTTTTGTCATTTAATTCTTTTTTTATTTTTTTTTATTGCTATTTAGGTTTAATTTATTTCATTTCCAGTTAATATTGCATCAACTTAACCAAGGTAACATTTCTCATTTTTGTTTAGTTTAAGTTTTTCAACTAATATTTATATTTTATTTTATTTCATTTCAGCTTTATTTCAATTACTGGAAATGTTTTGTACAGAAACCGTAACCCTGGTTATACTGCAACAATACTGCATCAGTATTAATCTACAGTTAACAGTTATTGGTCTAGTGATATTGTCGAAGTGTTCGTCTTGTTGCTTGAACGATTTTTTGTTACACTTAATAGATAATAAAGAGGTGCGATTTTAAAAAGGTTCCTGCTCAAATCAGTATTGATGTACATTATCACTCCATATCCATTTGTATAAGATGCTTACAAAAAGGAGATAAAGAGCATGTGCCCAGGCCATTACCTCTCAAAAAGGACATTTTCATGTATTTATATTGGTTTAAAATTAAGAAAATTACATATAACAGTACACCTGAGAACATTTTGCATTCTTAGTTTTATTTTAATTAATTTACGAAACATTTTATTCTCTATTAATGTCCACAAATGGAGGTTCTGCTGCCCAAATCAGCCCAAATGATTCTAGGCTATAACATGTGCACTAACAAAGACTACCTCGATTTTGGAAATTAATTTATAAAGACAAGACTTTTTACTTTCTTTATTAGCATAATAAGCAAAGAAAGCATGTAAAAAAAATTTATTTATATATTTACATACACAAAGCAGTACCCGTATTTTCCGGACTATAAGTCACACTTTTTTTCATAGTTTTGCTGGTCCTGTGACTTATAGTCAGGTGTGACTTATATATCAAAATTAATTCATACTGACTGAGATGAACCCATAGACAGTATATAAACGGATGAACCTAGAGAAAACATTACCGCCTACAGCCTCCAGAGGGCGCTCTAGTTAGCGGAGTTGTTCAGAAGCTACACCGAGGATGAAGAATTCAATGAATTCAGTGTTGTGGTATGAGATCGCGGGAGCTTGGTGAACTTGCTTAGTAACTTGTTGGACTCGTTGGCTTATGTTAATTTAGCCTGTTCAGCCTCCCAGGCAGGGGCGTAGCACCAAATGTTGGGCCACAGAACCAAGGGGCGGGCCCCTCACTAAAGCATAATATATATCAATATATCTTTGTGGTCACCCCTTCGCCGAGGGCCCCTGTTACTCTGTTCCACAGTCACTATTACCCCCTGTCCGACGCCCCTGCTCCCAGGTATATGCTCTTTATGCTATTGTGTAGCTGAATAACTGTTAATGTGTTACGTTAACATACCGGACACCTACTCAGCCTGTTGTTCTGCATTTGTGTAGTTGAATAACTTGCCTTTCAAGATTAAATGTCTGTTCTTGGTCTTGTATTTTGTGAAATAAATTTCTAAATAAATGCGACTTATAGTCCAGTGCGACTTATATATGTTTTTTTTACTCTTCATGACGCATGATGCGACTTATAGTCCGGAAAATGGGTACATCATTTATGTTGATATTTTAGCAGGAACACACACTGAACATGAGCTAATATAACACTCATAATTAATTTCAGCTTGTTCGTTTGACCTGGTGGACGAGACACAGTAAGGAGGAGCGTGTAGAGCTGGAAGACCCCTGGGCTAGAGGCTCTGGACCAGCAGGCTCTGATCCCAGCACTACAGAGTCAGAGGGGTCGGATGAGGACATGCCTGCATGGTGGAAGCGTGCTGGAATGTGGCTGTGTGGTCTCTCCCATGTGGCTAAACTAAAGATAAGTGAGGAGGAACAGCAGGCCCTGGAAAAGAAACTCACGAGTATTGAAGAAGACCACACCTGGAAGACTGTCTGCAATGTCAATGCCCTCATTTTACTCACTGTCAATGTCTTTCTTTGGGGGTACTTTGCTTGAATATACTGTAAAGTTCTGAATAGCAATTTTTTTTTGTAAGAATCTCACCAATTAAAACACATGTAGATGTCTGCTCTCATTTTATATACTGCCAGTGTCTTTCTTCAATTTGATGTACAATTAAACTTGCGAATTGCACATTTCTTGTTATATTTTGTTTCAAATAGAGTATTTGATAAGATTTAAGATAACATTTTAAAGTGTATTAGAAGCAGTTTAATGGCACAATTATAATTACCGGTAGATATATATATAAAAATATATAACAATAATTTGGGTTTTGTAAGAAACTCCATATTATCCATTAATATAATAATACTCCATATATTATTTGCTTGCACTGACACTATTGGATGAGAACAAAACTGAAAATGACTTCTCATATTTGATGAAGTTTGCCTTATTTTCCTGTTTAAAGCCGATTGAAACAATCTATTTTGTACATTGCTATATAAATAAAGGTGACTTGACTTGACCTGAATAATTTATGCTGTGTCATAATGACAAAATACAACATAGTTAAGATTCCTCTACATCAAATTCTCAACCTGTAAGATGACTTTAAATTATATTTATTATCATTATTCAAAAAAAGTCTTCAGATAATGCAAATTAAAAAATTGCTAAAAAATTATAGCCTATGTTTATTATTTTAATTTGTTCGCTCATGCAGTGTAGAAATGAAAAGAAACTTGAGACACCATTCGGGATTCATGTTTCACTTTTTGTTTCTGTTAATAAAGAAGCCTGAAAGCCAGCAGCTTTGTTATTATTACTGCAGAAGTAGAGTTGGGGTACTCGAACTCGGACTCGGACTCGAGTCCGGTCTCGAGTCCAATTTTGAATGGACTCGGACTTGTCACGCACTCGAATGAATTTGTACTCGGACTTGACACGGACTCGGGACATTTTAGACTCGGAAAAATGTCCGAGTCCAGTCGAGTCCGGGCACTGGATGACACAAAACGAAATTTTGTGAATTTTTTTTATTCAAAAACGAAACGAAACAACGTTGTTTCAGCGTTGAGCATTGTAGCCAATCACAGTTAAGTGCATAAACACAGTGGCAAATCAGAGGCGTTTTAGAGTCCGCATGCGAATAATTTGCTCAAAATGTATGTTTAGAATCAGCACAAGCTTTATCCTTTCGCAAATCCCCTCATAAACAACAAAGTCTCTCTAGACGCTATATAAATAAGATATTCACTGTGCAGTGCGGACAACTTCAGTCAGTGTTTATGACGAGAGTTTTAGGGAGAGTGCCGAACGCGGTAAGTGATGGCTTAAAGGGAGCGCTGTTGACAATCTAAATAGTTTTGTTTTTCATACTTCTAGAGGACCAGTGGTTACGTTCACACTGTAAATTATAAAGAGTGATAACTGCATTTAAATGTGGGATTGAATAATTTTTGTCCTTTGAGTCATGAAATTGCGATGATTTGATAGCAACATAAGAACTGGTTAACCATACACGGGTTTCTGTGCAACGTCATCACGTAGATGCGCGCGCATCTAAGAGGCAGAAAGCAACAGTCTTTACGGCTATATCTAGCAGAAGCAGAGATGACGCGGAGCTGTTGTGCTGTAAACTAACCTAAATGCATAGGGTATGTCATGTTTTTATGATTCGCAAACTTAGTTGGACAATTTCATACTAGTCAACTAACTAACTTTTTACATAATGTTATATTAATATGCAAATGAAACACAAGCAAACAGATTCAACTCTGAAATTGCAGTTTATTATTGAGTCAACAAGAATTTACAAACAATGCGAAATCTACGTTAATTACAATGTTCTTTTACAGAACTCGACATAACATATAGCGGTCTTGCCTCTTGGATGCGCGCGCATCCGGTATTGTTTGTATACAAGAAACCTATGTATAGCAACATTTTGGCGTCTGATAATGTTATCATTTTTGTTGCATTTATACTTTAGTCATAAGTTTACATACTCCTTGCAGAATCTCCAAAATGTTATTTTTATATGTTTTTTAATAAGACGGATCATACACATTGTTTCTATTTAGTACTGCCCTGAAAAAGCTTTTTCACATAACAGATGTTTAATAGCCTAAATAAAATACAAACACAAAATAAAGACAAATTACATAGGCTCGATTTTAATATTGTGTCATTACCTGAATGATCCACAACTTTTTTTTCTTTTCTTTTTTTTTTAATGGTTGAGGAAAAATCATCCAGCTCCTGCACATTCTTTGCTTTTCCAGCATCTTCTGCATATTTGACTCCTTACTAGCAGTGACTATGATTGTAAGATCCATACTTTCACACTGGTGACAACTGAGGGACTCATACACAACTATTACAAACCCTGCAAACATTTAGTGATGCACAAGAAGGAAGCATCCGTTAAGAGCCAAGAGGTGTAAACTTTTGAACTGGATCATTGGTGTAAATTGGTCTTATTTGTTTAAAAATGCATTCATTAATTTAGTCCAACCCTTCAGAGGCTAAATAAGATATTAGCATGTACAACACAATAAGAAAAATTTAAACATCATCATCTTGCTCAAAAGTTTACCCCTGGCTCTTACTGCATCGTGTTGCATTATTAAGCATTACCTTGCAGATTCTAAAAGATGTACAATAGGTAAACGTATGACTGGAACTATACATTGCAATCATTTTGTAAGGTTTAAAATATTAATTTAAGAGCTCAGTGTTGAGACCTTTCGCCGGGATTTGATTGACAGGTGATCTGACCAATTATAATGCAGATACACGCCATTTTTGTTCGACAAACAAACCAAATCAGTTAGTAGATTAAAGGCAGTGGACTTGAACTTGAAAAATAGTGTGTATTGATTTCTTTTTTAGAAATTTGTGCTATAACTAGAAGAGATTATCAGTTCACGTGCTGCTTGAACTGAGGCCTACACATTAAAGCACCACAAAACACTATTTATCGTTTGAATTTCATAAAAAAAAAAAAAAATTGAAAGCTGAGACTTTATTTCAAACCAAAAGTACCCTGCTCTGTCTTGTCTGTTGGCACATTGTTAGTGTCCTCTTTGCTCCGACCGAGAACATGTGGAGTGAGAGAGGAATGGCTTGTCGGACGTAGCAACAGTAACCAAGAGGGGCGGGTCTTTGTGAAAGGTCAATTTCAAATCATTTAAATCTTTGTGGACTCGGCCGGACTCGACTCGGACTCGGATGTTAAGGACTCAGACTCAAGTCCGACTCGACCCTCTTTGGACTCGGACTTGGACTTGTACTCGGTTGTTAAGGACTTGGACTCGACTCGGACTCGACAAAGGTGGACTCGGACCCAACACTAGCAGCCTACACGGGACCCTTTCAATATTGTGTTGGACAATGGGGGGCCTTTTAGTCAAAAAGGTTGAAAGTTGCTGTAAATGACTCTTCCAATCCACCTCTGGTTGATCCTCACCAGGTTTTCCTGTGCAACTCCATATTCTCATTGTGGGCGTGAGTCTCTCTGCTCTAACATCCTCTCTCTACTTGAATGAACTACAATTGCAAAGTCATACTACACTGTTTAGTGTATGCGAGAGAGAAAGAAACACTGTACCCGAACGCACTTTGTGGTTAATAGTTTCATACAGACAACACTTTTTTTCCCAGTCACCGATTCTCACGGAGTAATGGAGTCTCATGTAAACGCGAAACGGCTTTTTAACCACGCAACAACCCTGAAGCTTCACACGGGAAATTTAGTCAACCGCAGTCGACTTAAGAAGAAATGTCCGTCTTCGCCTAGTGAGGAGGTAGGCTAAGTGATATTGGTTAGCAGTGCTTATAGTGCATCTTGGTCCACCTTGGCAGCACAAGCCTGACATGTCTTGTAGTATGATGTTGTTCGGTCAATATTTATGTTTGTAAGGTCGTCGTTGGTATTGGAAGTCCGATTCTTTTTTGCGCATCGGCTCCTTCGGACGGTTCAGTTTCCCGAACCGGTTCACAGATTCATTTAATTTTATTTAAATGTGTGTTCCTCACACACAGCAGCCATTTATGAACTATTTTTAAAGTAAATATGGTTAAATACGTATATTTTTCATATACATTCTAAATTATGGGTAAAATTTGGATTTTGTGTACATTTTGTTTTGTAGTTGGATTATGTCATCATGATTAAACTCATTTTAATTTTCCGCGATATATTTTTTATACCTGCTCGAAAAAACTTTGTGTATGGGTCCAACATGACAGACACCCACCTACAGTGGAAATCTTTGCGAATCGGTTCGATCAAAAAGAATCGGCTCACAAGAACGAATCCTGGGCGAGAAGATCAGAGATGTGATCTTTGGTCTGCTTCCATTAATGACGTCACGGACTAGTTTGCCTCGTGCTGCTCATGACATGAAACTATGCAAAATGTGGCTTAATCCATATGCATCTCACTGTTGTTGCATAACAATTCAAATGATCATGTCTTTGTTCTGGTGATGTCTTTTTCAGTTTTCTGGTGATGCCAGAACAACTGACGACAAGACATGACCATTTGAATTGTTATGCAACAACAGTGAGATGCATATGGATTAAGCCACATTTTGCATAGTTTCATGTTATGAGCAGCTGAGGCAAACTAGTCCGTGACGCCATAATGGAAGCAGACCAAAGATCACATCTTTAATCTTATACATCTATATATATATATACATTTGATCAATCCCATATATAACACACACACAGCTTTTTAATTATTAATTATATTTTTGCATTTCATTTAATGGTTTTCATTTTTATTAATTAAATTAATTCAGAATGAAACAATATATTGAAAAAAAAAAAATTTTAGAATATGAAAAACCATCATAATGTTTAAAAATGTTACTATTAGCTAATAATTGATATTATGCCAAAATCCTATAGAGCGAAAACTTAGTATGCACACTTGTGTTTGGAAAAACACCCAATAGTTAGTATTACAGATAATGTAATTTCTTTACATTATTTAAATTTCTTTATAAAAATGAGAAATTATTCGGGAAGGGAAGTTGCCAAGATGTTTTTTTTTTTTTTTTTTTTTTTTTAGATATTCGGTTTGTTGCCTGTCCTGTTAGTTAACATTTTTTGCAATGTTGTCTGACTCGATCCACAGCTTATGTAAATGTCTTTTCTCAAATATTGAGAAATGATTCGGGAAGGGAAGTTGCCAAGATGTTTTTTTTTTTTTTTTTTCAAAATATTCGGTTTGTTGCCTGTTCTGTTAGTTAACATTTTTTGCAATGTTGTCTGACTCGATCCACAGCTTCAAGACTGCATCCAAGGCACACTAAGCGAGTGGTTTGCCGCAATGCCGTCATCACTTGACTCGGTAAGACCTTGCATGACACTTATTATGAAAGTGAAAAAAGAAACCATGAGAACTTGTAAACAAGCCGTTTTAAACTAAACATATGTCATCTTTGACATATTAAAGAGTTCGGTTGCTTGAAGAAGTAGAGAAAATGTTGTCAGACTCACTGAACATAAACAGTTGAGCACTCTGTGGATTGTGGGAAAGCAAAACGTCTGTCTCATTGCACCAGTAAAGCATATATAGGCACTGGGATGAATAGACAGTTGTTGTTATGGTGATTGTTCATGGCATGGGGCCGCTGTGCCTCTGCTCTGGCTTATTCTGCTCAGTGAGTAGAGAGTAAAGGTCTTAGCACACAAAAGCTGAGGCTTATTATTGACGCATTCCTTTCATGCAGTCCATTAACAAGGTGTCTAATGTTCTCACATGTAAAGTAAAGTGACTGGGGAGCTTCATAAACACGAGTGCCAAAAAATTATGCAACTATAATGCATAATCCAGTAAGTGACTGAATACTTTCCATGAAAGCATGGTTGTGCAATTCAGTAACTGCTGTTTTTCTTCCTCAGGAGCTTCCCATTGTTCTGGACTGCACTATTCCAAAAAACACAGAGGCCATCACCCCAGAGGAGAGAGAGGAGCTGAAGGTGTCTGGTGAGGATCACTGGTCCTTAGTGTGCGTTTAGACAGTATCACTGTTGCCATGCTTGTGCATGTTAGTAAATATGTTTATTTATCTTTACAGTCAAGCTTTTTCTCACTGAGTCGCATTGCTCATCAATTAGAAGTGCAGTAGACATGGGTAAGTTCTGCTTAATATGATGAGCTATACACTATTATTATTCATATGTTTGATGGGTAAAACTGATTATGGATAAGGGTGAGTTTCTTACCCTAAACGAACAGACGTTTAAATAAAATTTGAAAAGACTGTATGACAATTTCGAGTGCCCCTATTATGCTCTTTTGAATATTACATTTCATGCAGTGTGTAATATAGCTGTTTGTGGAAGAAAGGTGGATCAAAGTGCACCACAAATAAAATGATTGTCTCCTAAAAGAAAGAATCGATTCTGAACTGCTGAAACGAGGAGTCAGCAACTACAGTCTCACTTCCTGTTATATCCCTACGTAACACTAACAAATTTGCATAATGGTCTTCATTGGCTGCCCGTGAACAACATCTACTTTGACCCGCCATCAAACACTGTAGTTGTAGCGGAGTCTGGAAGAGTTTTTCGACAGAAGAAGACGCTGTTTATAGCTTCCACTTTGCATGCACTTCCAAAGGGTGAGGAGGACTTGTGCAGAAATTGATACTGAAAAACCAACAGCATCGTTACTGTTCGTAGTGCGTATCAAGTGCTAAGGAAGCTTCCGGAGCTGAAATATGGTACTAGGCATTTTACTTCATACACGTACTGCAAGTGGTAGACCAATCACAACAGACCGGGGCGTCTGACCAATCAAAGCAGAAGAGGCTCTTGGAAAGGAGGGGTTTAAAGAGACTGAATCTTCGAATAAACCGTTTTCAGAATATTTGAGAAATGAGGTGATGTGCAATGTATATTATGAGAAAATGAAAGTGTTTTTTGATCTTGGATGCATGTAACGTATTGTACTAGGAGACCTCCAAAACAAAATTAGAAACCTTTAAAAAAAGCATAATAGGGGCACTTTAGGAGAAAATTAGTAGTCTCCAAACAAAGACTAAAAGGGGGTCACTTATAATCATGGTAAATTAGTATTTACTTTAATTCGTTTTTATGACCCCTGTCTGAACCTTAATTGTGATTATATTTTAATTTAATAATTAATATAGTTAAAGTTTGACTCTATTTTTTAATTATTATTTTTTAATATTTTCACATAATAAATTGTTCACCCTCATTCAAATGTGCTTAAGTTTTAGTATTTTTGATCAAGCCAATTATTCAATACCGCTTTTTGAAAGAAGTCTCTTATATTCACCAAGGCTGCATTTATTTGATCAAAAATACAGTAATATTGTGAATGTTTTAATCCATTTAATATTTTTAAATGTAAATTCATTTTCAGCATCTTTACAGCAGTCTTTGGCGTCACATGATCCTTCAGAAATCATTCTAATATGCTGATTTGCTGCTCAAGAAACATTTATTATTATTATCCATGTTGAACACAGCTGTGCTGCTTTTTGTGGGAACACAACTTGATTAACACTACTTAATATTTTTGTCTTTGATTAATAAGTTCAGAAGAATAAATTGTAACAATTTTTGTAACAATGTTGGTCTTTACTGTCACTTTTTATTAATTTCATGAATCCATGCTGAATAAAAGTATTCAATTATTTTTTTTAAAAATGACTGCATCCAAGCTTTTGAACAGTAGTGTGATTATTAATTTTGGAATTTGACTAATCCCCCTCTGTGTTCAGCTTGTCTTTCGTTAGGCGTATCTCAGCTGGACTCTGTGATCATTGCTCCACCTCCTCTCCCCGAGGGTGAGGCACAGACGCTGACCCACCTCCAGCCCCTGTGGGAAGAGCTGGAGAGTCTCGTGCAAAGCCAGAAAATTGCTGCCATCGGCACGTCAGAGTTGGACAAAACCCTCCTAGAGCAGCTCTATAACTGGGCTCAGGTCTGCTATGAGTGTGTATTTTGTGATAAACAATGTACAATGGATTCGAAAAGTGATTTTTAATTGATTTTTTACTCTTTCATGCTATGCAGATAAAGCCGAGCAGTAATCAGGTGAATCTGGCCTCGTGCTGTGTGATGCCTCCAGACCTCACTGCATTTGCCAAAGAGTTCGACATACAGTTGCTAACGCACAATGACCCCAAAGGTGTGTATTTTGTACTGAGCCAGTGACTGCGTGCATGAACTGGTTCTGCCATGTAATTATGAATTGGCATGAGCAATAGTGCGGGAAATCTAATGTTGCCAATCTTTCTTTTTGTGTCTAGAGCTAATGAGTGCTGCAGGCTTCCAGGAAGCAGTCCAAGGGAGCAGTAAGGACCTGCAGGTGGCCGACTGGAAGCTGGAGTGGGTCTTACGGTACTCCATCATCGTCAAGAGCAGAGGCATCATAAAAGCAAAGGGCTACATTGTTCATGCTAAAAAGAGCAGCGACCATTAAGATGTCCTGTTTAACAGGTTTTTTTGGTTTCCTGAAATGTATTCCACTTAATTTAGCAATTTTCCAAGGAGCAAAAAGTCACTCCACCCACATAACTGATTTTTCCTCATGATTAAGAATATTTAGACATATCTGTTCTTGTAGATAAAAGTGCCTCTTTTTCCTGACTTGACCTGGTTGAATTCCCAATATTTATCCAAAGGGTACATTTTTTTATATAAAACAATGGGACGGCAGATTAAGGAGCTTCAAATACCAAAAGGTTGTTTTTGTTAATTATACAAGTAAGTACATGGGCAGAGGCACTTGTTTTCAAAAAGATTTGTAGAAGAGATAAACCTTGGAGAATTTTTCCATTTTATTTAAAAATGTTTACCCCAATTTTTTTTTTTAACGAGTGGGCCACATAGTTTTAGATTTTTTACTTTAATTTTAAATGTCAAATTTTAAATCTTGCTGTCATTTTAAGTTTGTGTAATTTATTTTGACTGATGCTTTGCATGGAATGTTCAATAGATGTTGCCTGTTAATGGATGATTCTCTTTTGCACCCCTTTGTCAACTAAATAATTTGCTTATCTGAGGTAAAAGAAATGTTAAAATATGTAACTGTATGGGATGCTGGAAACATGTATAGAATGAACGGCATTAATTCATTGTATATAAAAACACTGTAAAATTCCAGCCTTGAAGTAAAATAATGATTATAGTTCCAGTAGCTAACAGATAGTCAGAATATATATTTTTACTTGTGTTATTTATTCATTGGAATTACAATTCCTGTTGGATCCAATCATATAAGATCGTTTTTTCATGTACCATACATCATGTAATTACTACTTTCAAATTACTATAATCCCAGATTGTGTGTTAAACATTGAATTTGGTTTATAAACTTGGAAATTAAAAATGAACATGGACTGGCATTGGGGTTTCATTTATTTCTGTTTTTATTTTGGATTCACACACAGCGAAAAAAAAAAAAAAAGTTGTGACATTTAGATATTTGTATTATAGTGTTTGAATCTCAATAGTATCTATCAAGAACACAATAGGACTTGGTTAGAAGGTAAAACCAAGACAGATCCATATCATTACTTGCAACTCACCATACTTTCCTGCATCGATTAGTCCGGTCTGCGCATTCAGATGACGCGGTTCGCAGACGGAAGTGCGCGCGCACTCCGCAGCGCGCAGCATTAGCAAGATGGTGGCCACCCGGAGAGGAACACGCGTGGGCTCCCCTGTGAAAAATACTAGCGATGAAAACTCTGGAGCCACGGTATGTAGGGTACCTAAGTAGTTTGTCCATTTAGTTAACATGTTGCCCGGAAGTAGCAGCTTGTGTTTGTAATTGTAGTGTTTTTATATACTTTCATGCTAAAATCAATAGCCGCATGTCTCCATAAATGTCTGAGCAGCTGTAGAAAACTTGCGATACTCATAAATCTAGTTCATATTCGAATATAACATGTTGTCCGTTCGTATTTTGTAGTCAATTTTGCGTTCTTTCTCGACTAAACAATTATATACACAGTCATATCAAGGCTACCTCTATCTGTAGCCTTGAACTGTAGATGGGACATGATTGGATCAACAACTCGCCACGTGTGGTGTTCTTGTTATAAAGTTGTTAAACAGTGCATAAGTACATTTATCACCTATACACACACACACACATACTGTACTAATATATATATATATAGCCTACACACACACTACTAATATATATACACACACACACACACACACACTGTACTAATATATATATATACACACATAATGTACAAATATATATACATAGCCTAGGTGATAAATGTACTTACTTATGTATGTACTGCTGCAATATTCTCCATGCTGTTTTTCAGCATTGGAGGGAAACAATAAAACCTTATTGTGTGCATTAGGGCTGTCAAAATTGCTCAAAAATGTTTTGAAATGGTTTGAATATTCCCTCTAAAAAACATATATTCGAACTATTCGAACATCTGGTTGCGCATTTTGTCAATGACGCGCATTACGTCAATAACAGGACAAATGAATACAAAGAGACATAACCACTTGTATAGGTAGTTTATTTAAGTTTAAACATATTCGACAACGTATTACTACACAAAAACAGGTAAATCAACTAATTGTCAAGACCGCAGACCTCACTCTCGCTCGCTCACTCGCAGGCACTCTTTCTCTCTCTCGCCCTCACGCTTTCTGCGCATAATAACAGTTTAAATGAGTAACTACAATAAACAAATGTTGAGTGCTGTGGTAAACATGGAACTTTTCCTTGACATGAAACGGTAAATAATCAAACCAGTGGAAGCCTGCAGTGCATGAAACTGCTGTATCTAACCTACCTTATTCATGCAATATCTATTTAGTCAGTACAGTAGCCTACACTTGAGTAATGTTTCTGTTTGTTGCTAGTGGTCAAATGGTATGCTAACTGTATCTTACATAGCTTGCATACTATCTCGCGGCTCCACAATTTTACCTTCTACCGACCAAAATCCAAAGTACTTCCAGACATGGCTTTTTAGATTTTGGGGGGTTAAAATCACTTTCTCTGCTGCGGTCGAGTTGGGCTCGGCACTTTCTGCCAGATCTTCCACGTAACTTTTTTTGTCTCAGACAGCCGCGCCTCTGTTACCGTGGGCGTGTTTTTTTACCATAGACTGTAAAAAAAGTTTTTTCCACATTCAAATATTAATTTTCACCTTCGAAATTCTGTTTTTTAAAACTATTCGAATATATATTTGAATTTAGAATATTCGTTGACAGCCCTAGTGTGAATATTTCTAAAGATGATTAATAAAACGTCAAATGGACATCAAATATAATTGTCAATCCCTCACTGAGCAGTGGCTATTTTATTTCTTTTCATTGTATTAATTTTCCAGGTATAATTATAATTTTTGACTAATAATACATGCCTATCATTCTACAATTTCTAAATAGTAGTAATAAAGGATGGATAGGTAAAGCCAAAGTTTTGACTGGTTGTGTAGCCAAGCCAAGTATTTGACTTTTTAGCTCATATTGTAAATATTACATTATTCTAATAAGAAATCCTCAAATAATCTGAAGCAAATGTTCTTGTTTTCACAGCAGCCTACTCCTTCGACTAGAAGAACACGGCGCAGAACGCTAATAGAGGAAAACCAGTCCCAGTCTGAACTAACTAGTGACTCCCAGCCGGATGAGCCGAAGGATGACAGTACCGCCTCTTCCTTAGCAGCAAGTCCACCCAAGCGAGACACAAGAAGATCCATACGTCTCCTTGCTGACAAAAAGCAATCCGACTCTACCCATGAAGCTGATGTGTCTGAGTCAGAATCTTGCTGCTCTGTAGTTTCTGATGTGCAAGCAACACCTAGAACCCGACGGAGTACTGTGGTCGTGGAGAAGCGCACTGCACAGGATGAGTTATCTGAAGCCGAATCCTGCTTGTCCACACTGTCTGAGACCCATTCTCGTAGAGCCCCTCGCAGCCTGAGGAAACGTGTTCTGACTTCAACGGCCTCAAAGGATGCTGAAAGGGTAGATGATGAACCCTCAGGGGCAGAGTCCTGTAGTTCTGCTGTATCCCTCACAAAAGTTACTGACACTCGTCGGATAACGAGGAGCCATCGGAAGACTGCTGTTTCTACCACTGAAGCAGATCCATCTGAAGCGGAGTCATGCTCCTCCAGTGTTTCCGGGCTTCGCAGCTCTGTGGTCCGCAGATCTACACGAAGGGTAAAACCGATCGAGCCGATCCCTTTGAGTTTAGATGAAACCACAGACACACCTTCCTCTCCAATGCCCAGGAAGCTGAGAGGTCGTAGTTTCAAAACAGGAGTTGAAGATGGCGAATACGACTCTGATGCATGCAAGTCTGGTCCCAGCATGAGTCCCTGGAGAGCCACAAGGCGTCAGCCCAAACGCAACACTCTGGTTGGTGAATCAGATTCAGAATCGGTAGCTACTGACGTCTGGACCTCTCAGGGGAGCCCAAGCCCTCAAAGAGGAAGAGGAACTCCTTGTAGTAGCCGAACCGGGTCTTCCAGTAGTGCCCGTGCGGTTCCTGTAACCAGGACAGGAAGTAAAGCAAGATTGACTTCTGATGCCGTTGACACTGCTACTGCCATGCCTGAGGAACAGAAAGAGGGTGAGGAACTTGAACTTCATCATGAAAGTATACCTGTACCTGATGGAGATAAGGCTGAAGACACAGTAGATCAACTGGACAGCACCATGACCACAGACACCAGTGAAGCTCAAGAGTGCACCATGATTGAGGAGAAAGCTGAAGATACCACTGTAGTTCTTGATCAGGATGAGTCTGTCGAGATGCTAGAACCTCAGAGCAGCATGCAAGACATCAAGGAGGACTGTGAAAGCGAAACTCTGATGCCTCAAGAAGAACCAGTGGCTGAAACTTCTGCTACACTAATTGAAGATAAAGTACCAGAATATGTTTCCATGGAAAATAATGAGCCAGAGTTTGTGGAAACAAGCCATGTTGTTGTGGATCAAACATGTACTGAGGCTGTGGAGAAGGATACGGTAGAAGCAGCCGCAGAAGATCCTGTACCAGCTGTGGTTGAGAAGATTATTGAAGATCAGAGATGTTCTGAACCCGTGATGGAGGATATAGTAGAAGACGCCCCAAAAGATCTTATACCACATGTGGTAGAGGAGCATGAGGAAATAGCTGAGTGTGAGAAGAAAGGTGTAATAGTTAGTGAGGAAGCTAATGACAATAAGACAACTGAGGATGACTCCGTAACATTGAAGGACCTTGAAGGCCCATCTACAAGCTCACATTCTCAAGCATATTTGACCACCACAGAGGAAACTTCTAAGGAACTGCCTCCCCAGAAAGAAATGATCAGTTTACTCGACAGCAGTGAGGATGAAGACAGTGCTGATGAAGGTCAGTCTTCAGAGGAGGGTTGTTCACAGGAAGCTGTAGATGTGGAGAGTGAAGATGTGATGTGCCCTGATGGAAATCAGATGTCAGAAGAAGCAGAGGCTCATGGTAATGGACTGTTTGTCATAGACACTAGACCTGGACTACAGCCTGAAGAACAGTACTATATTGGTGGCAAGCAAACTAAGGAAGAGGATGAGGATGATTTTGTTGATGAAGCGGAAGATGATGATGATGACGATTCAAAAGTGCTCTTTGCTCCCAAAAAGCCTCTGTAAGTTATTTTGTTGCTTCTTTTGTGTTTATAGTATTGACGTGTAAATATTAAAACCTCTTAAGGATTAGTTCACACAAAAATGAATATTCTGTTATTAATCGTTCCAAACCCGTAAGACTTTCGTTTATCTTCGGAACACAAATCACGAACTTTGATTAAATCTGAGAGCTTTGTGTCCCTCCATTGACAGCTATGCAACTGACACTTTAACACTTTAAAAAAAGTTCATAACTATATCGTGAAACTAATCCATATGAATGAAGTGGTTTAGAACCATATTTTTGTAGAGACACGATCGCTCTATATGATGAACAGATTGAATTTAGGCTTTTATTTAAATTCAAACATTGATCAGTGAACAAACAGAAGCTCAACCAAACCTGCTTGACGAGAACCTCTTGCGAAAGCTCAAACGTGCCGCATGAGAATAAACTTCATTGGTTCATTCATCATATAAAGCGATCATGTCTCTTCGGAAAATTTGGACTTAACCACACATATGGATTAGTTTTACGATTTCTTTATGAACTTTTTGAAGCGTACAAGTTTCAGTTGCTTATCTGTCAATGGAGGGATCAGAAAGCTCGGATTTCATCAAAAAGATCTTCATTTCTGTTCCGAAGATGAACGAAAGTTTTATGGGTTTGGATTGGAACGACATGAGGGTGAGTAATTGAGTGAACTATCCCTTTAAATTTCTTCTTTCTAAATATTTAGAGCTGCTCTTCATTAAATATTTAAATGTAATATTTAAATTATATTCAGTCTGAAAACATTGTCCCCCCCCCCCTCTTTCAGGATACAACTATCTAGTTCCATTGACCCAGGTCTGAAAATGAAGGAACTTGGTGGTTTGTACATCAGTTTTGATGGTGGTAAGCCGAAGAATCCTTTCAACAGTTCGCGAACCCAGAAGAACCCGAACAATCATGATGAGGTAAATAATCATTTATTATCCTGGATGAAACATTGTCTTTATTTGACATTTAAAAGCATTTTGTGCAGATGAAGAGGGAGTTCAGTGAAGCTAAAGTTCATGAAAAATGTTGTATTTATTGTGTAGTTGCTGAAGAAGAGTGTTATTGTTCCGGATTTTGAGAAGAAAGATGCTGTGCCTCCTTACAATGAATCAAAGAATGCTGCTAAACACAAGCGCAAGGTGAGCAGACCAGTTCTTGAAATAGATGATCCTGTTGTCTCTTCTGCTTGTTAGGACTACTCTTAATGAATCCATCTAGTTAAAGGTTATTCAAATCCTTCTTTAACATTTTGTGTCTCCTTGAAGGGACAGCTGTTCATCTTAATTCTACATTCTACCAATCTAAAGTTTGGAGAAATTAATTCCTGAAGCAATGAATACTTTAATCCAGCAAGAATACATTATACATATCTTTCACTTTTGATCAATGTAATAATGTTACAAAAGATTTATACTTAACTAAATTTTATTTCTATTCGTCAAAGAAGCATGAAAATTCTTTCCACAAAAATGTTAAGCAGCATGACTGTTTTCGACATTAAATAAATGTTTCTTAAGCACAAAATCAACATATTAGAATGATTGCTGAAGGGTCATGTGATACTGAAGACTGGAGTAATGGATGTTGTTTTTTTGTGTGTATCGGTAATTAAAAAAAACATATATATATATATATATATATATATATATATATATTTTTTTAATGTAGTAAAGGCAGCCATGGTGAATGTAAGAGACTTTCATTAAGACCCCAAACTTTTGAATAGTAGTGTTATATGCCACTTTAAATCTCTAATTCTCAGGATATGTCTGTGTTCTTACTCAGATCATTATAGCAATAGTGTTGAAAATTAGGTTTGTAATTTCCATGTTTTTGATCACATTGTTTACAAGCAATATCTTATGTCTCATCCAGGCGGAAAGAGAAAAGACATCTGGCGATGGCTGGTTCAACATGAAAGCTCCTGAATTAACAGAAGAGCTCAAAAATGACTTGAAGGCACAGCAGATGCGCTCAGCCATGGACCCAAAGCGCTTCTACAAGAAGAACGATAGAGAAGGATTTCCCAAATACTTTCAGGTCTGTTTGGGAGTCTTTATCAGCAGACTTTTCCCTTCAAACTATTTTTCAAAAAGCCATTATTTCTGAGACAAAAAAAACTTTGTGAAAATAAAAAACAAACAAAAATTGAGAATTGTAGTGTTATCAAAATGCTGACATTGCAATTAACCACAGGCATGCCTGTTTAAAGAAAGCAGACAATGGCATATTGTTCTGTTCTTTTGAGTAAAGTTTAGCTCTCTTTTTTTCAGGTTGGTACAGTGGTTGACAGCCCAGTAGACTTTTATAATTCTCGAATCCCCAAGAAACAAAGGAAACGAACCATTGTGGAGGAGCTTCTTGCTGATGCAGAGTTTAGAAGGTAAGTTAAAGAAACTCACTGATTAGAATGTAATAAATTATTTATATTCTACACAATAGGCTTTTATTATTTATTGTTTTAAATTAATTGTCATGTTCTAAAACATCTTTTCTTCTCTTTTAGCTATAACAAAAGGAAATATCAAGAGATCATGACAGAAAAAGCAGCACAGGCTGCTGGCAAGATGAACAAAAAGCACAAGTTCCATAAAAAGAAAATTAATAAATAATTTCACTAGGCAAATCAGATTTTTATCCTGTCTGTTTTTTTGTTTGTTTTTTTACACAGGACTTGTTAGCCTTTGTAAATACACAGCAACTAAATTCAGCAAATCAAAAAGGCGTTTTTTAGTGTCAATCATTTGCATTGCATGTTAAGAAACATGCAACTTGTACAGAGAAAAAATATTTTATACTTTTTAAAGTTTTTCCTTAAATGGATTGCGATTTAAATGAAAAATTGATTACTCTGACTGTGGATTCACAATAAATCAGGTTCAAGCCAAAAGTACTGCTGTTTTTATTTGTATTTTTACTAATACTGTTATCATTATTAAAGTTAAGAAAAAGTGTATAACATATAAAGCTCCTGTCCCCCCTTCCTGATTTGGCATATGAATACATTAAATCAGTGGTTTTCAGTCCTGGGGACCACATTTTGTATGTCTCTCTTATCTGACACCATCTGTGCAGCATGACGCTGATGATCTGAATCAAGCGTGTTAAGAGGATAGTTCACCCAAAAATGAAAATGAGTCACCCTCATGTTGTTTCAAAGCTGTCTTTGTTCTGCTGAACACAAATTAAGATATTCTCTCGGCCTCATTGGCTACCGTAGTAGGAAAAATAAATACTATGGACCCATACATTCGTTACACATTCTTTCAGATATCTTCCTTTGTGTTCAGTAGAACAAAGACATTTATACAGGTTTGAAACAATTTGAGAGTGCGTAAATGTTAACTGAATTTGTATTTTGGGTAACATGCTTTTTGTTAAGGGCTTTAAATGAGGGCGATAAACAAGATATTCAGAGAAGTGGGTTTCCAGGACCATGATTGAAAACCACAGCATTAAAAGACTAGTTGAACATGTCTTTGGTCATTGTGTCCAGGTGCTTTGTCCACTGTGCCCTGGCTGTGAAGCGTTTCTGTAGAGGTTCTTGTAGATTTTGCTCAAACTGTCCTCAAACACAGCTCTGTGGGGCTTCCCAGTGTACACGGCCGCTCTGTTAGTCCAAAATGTGCCGTTGTCTAAATGAACAGATGGTTCTCCAGGAATTAGCCTGCAGTATGGACAGAACACAATGTTTATCGAAAGTCAAATGTAAATGTATAACTGTATATTGCAAACTACTCTATAACAAATTTTCAAGGTCCACTGGAAATGACTAAACTCAAATATTTATCACTTAACTCTTGAAGGCACTTTCATTTTATGTCATTTGCAAGTTGTAACATGTAGGAATATCTTAGTACAAAACTTAGTATTATACTTATTATTATTGTAATATACTTTTTACAGTTTACACATTAAAGAAAGATTCTTTAAATAGAATTTAGACCAAAAATCCTAAAAAGTTTGAAATGAGGTGCTGTTTACCTGTCCTGCGGCAGCCAGCCGGCAATCACATCATGGTGGGTGGAAACACATGAACTCTGTCTGACTCCCTCCTCCTCACTCTCTTCATCCTGACAACACACACACACTTTAGTTGTGGAAAATATTCACTACAAACACCACAAAAAATGTTTAATCATAATATGAAGTTAGCACAAAGCAGTGTTGCAGAATATCCCAAACTAATTAAATTACTCCAAAATCTGCTAATGCAACGAAGAGTGAAACTAATAAAAGCAGATCCTTTGAACTACTTGATTAAAATGCTTTTAAAAAATCCTAGTCCTCCTCTCCTTTTAATTCTGAAGTGGATTACACATTTCCTTTCTCGAGCTGGGCTTCAGCCACGCGGAGCTTGGCACCCGACTGTGCCACTGTGGCATCTCTCCTGTCTGTAAAAGATGAGCCTGTAAAGACAGCCGTCAGCCTGTAGACCTCCCTCCCAGTGAACATGCGCTCCTTTTTTCCTCTAAGGGAGGATTTGGGGAAGCTTTAGAGTAATTAGAACTCTTTCGCTTTTCTTTCTCGTCAGGGTGTTCCAGCAAAACACGGCGTGGGCGGTGATGCGTTTAAGCGGCCCACGACTCGAGCGAACAGAAAGAATGAGCACGTAAGGTGATTACCTCGTACACTTCCTGGAAGACAGTGGCAGCACATCCTGACACAATGGATGTGAAGAACACAGAGTGCCTGACAGAATCAATGGAGGACGTTTGAAACGCTGACATGTGCCGTAATGAGTGTTTTGGAGAATCATTTTGCATGGGTTAACGTGCGCATAGAATGACAGCATTACATGTGGTTGCGATCTCAGGGGTGACGTACAAAAGAAAGCTTGCAGCGGGGACCAGAGCTGCTGAGGATCCTCTGCACTCGTTTGTGGATCTCCTTTGACTGTGAGGAACTGGATGAACTCTGGAACCTGTAGAAAATGGAAAACAGCATTGCTGAAAATACATCTCAAAGGCACCAAAGTCTTTACACAAATATGAGCAATGAAGCTTTGAAACTTCACCAGAAAATCAATTAAAAATGAATGGTTAGAGGCACCAATTATAAGTAATTATTTGTATAATAATTATAATAATATAATAATTATAGAAGTATAAAAACTTTTTAAAGAAAACACGATATATATATATATATATCATAAATTTAATCATAGCTTTAATCATAAATATAAAATACTGGGTAAAATGAACTGAGCATACCACACTGATTCCTTAATGTCTTTTTTTTTTAAATAAAATTATTATATTGTGAATATTTCATCTACTGTTTATAAATATGTAGATTAAATATTTCCAAGTAACAAAAAACAAAACAAAAAACAGCATCTGTACTGAAATGAATACTAACGGTACCAGCTCTGACCACTAGTCTGTGCTGTTGCCCTTACATTGGAGCGCAGTCATCTTGGGAAATACGACTTGTAAATTTCAGACCAGTTAAATCATGAAGTTAAATCACAAATACATATACAGAGACATTTATCTCCAGCCCTGTAGCAAATGCTGATATTTTCATTTTACGCATCTAAATATGCCACAAGAGAGAAAGAGCAGCTCAGATGAGGAATTACCCAGGCATTTGAGCTGTGTCCTTGGATTTAGAATATCAAAGCCTGCATGTGAATAAACTTGCAATATAATACTAACTCACTTAGCTTGTTTAAAAAGATGGACAGAATTAATTAGAATCTATATTAAAAAGGAATATAGAGGTAAAGAGACCAGCAGATCTGTATGAAAGGTCTTCACTGGCCTTAACGCAGGCAGGCCGTAAGATGGTCTTTATAATTACCATAAAAGAAGGCCAGACACATTTCCCACTATTTACTCTCAAGACTTAGATTGTCTATTGATTTTAAATGTTTGCTCATGCCCCTGCGGAAAAGGCGCTGACGGTAGAGAGACTTGCAAACAAACAAACAAACATTTGCCGGTTTCACAGCCGATGTTCAGATCAATGACAAGGGTCTCTTAGAATTTATTAAACTGTGCGTCGGGTCAAACACATTAGATCTCACTGAAACACAATCAATAGCATTTCCTCTTGTTTTCTTAGCAGCTTCCCCTCCCCTCCCCCCCTTCTCATAAGTAATGAACAAACATGACCAAACATCAGATTCTGTCATTTGAAGGTGAGGCAGTAAATTCATCTTGTCTGTTGTGTGTGATCACAATATAGATTTGTGGAATGGACGCTCTGTTTACTGGGCTTTGTTTTTATGAGCCGCACATTTAGTCAATATCATGTAATTGGAAATTCATAGGAAATGGGCAAAGGGGTAGCGCTTTTAGTTTTGCTAGTTGCACGTTTGCAGGTTCGAGAATGCATGTCATGAAATATGGATTTTAAGAAAGGCACAAGCATGACATATAATAAACACATGCAGGGATAAATAAGTATAATGCTTCTGTATGTTGGTCTTTAATGAAAAAACAAATCAATCCAATGACAGAATCGAACAGGATGACAAGAGCAAAAACTGTTAAATTGCTCTGCAGCAAAACTTGTGTCAAACAAACCGTTCTCTCAGGGAGGAGCGGCTCAAGACTGGACTCTGGACTCTGAGGGTGCTGGACACAGGTGTGGAATGTTCTTTGGGGGATTTATTTGGGGAACTTCTGGATGCCTGCTTGAAGAAGAGAAAACGGGATCAGAATAGGCAAGGAGTACCTTACTGATCAAGCCAATCACTTTGTAACTCACCTGTGAGGGCTTTGATATAAAGCTTCCAAGGAGAGAGGGATCTAGAGAAGTTTTGTGGGAAAATATGGTGAAATGCATCCTCCACAACACATAAAAACACATCTTGATGAAAAGAAGGTTTTAAAGGGACAGCTCACCCAAAAATGAAAATCATTTAGTCACTGATATGTCGCTTCAACCAATGACTTTCTTTCTTCAGCAGAGCAGAAAAGAAACCACACTATTGGGTCTTTCAAACCGTGTCAAATCAAACAAATTTCAGAAACTTCCTTGGCTCAAATGCTCATAGTTTATCTATTTGTAGGTTTGAGAATGTGTGTCATCGTCATAAAATATAGATTTTAAAGAAGGTACTAAAGGCAATGTGGGGGATTTTCCATAAATAGTGATGAAAGCCAAAATATTAAATGTCATAGATTAATATTTATTAAGTAATCCACTATTCTGTGAAGGGGATCAACATTTTCACCTGAGATCTGGTGCGAAATTACAGGAGGGTAAGAATGACAAAGTATGGTGGCAAAGTGTGCTCCAAAAATACGGTGTGCTTCACTCACAACACAACCAAATACATTTCAGAACACTATTTCACTAGTTCAGATTTCCTAGTAGGAAATCTGAGTTTCGTAGTAGGAAATTGAGAGGGAGTTCATGTCCAATTTCATGGAGCAAAGGCAATAAATGAAAACAATTTCCAACTAGGAAACTCTTATTTTCCTACTAGGAAATCTGAGTTTCCTACTAGGAAATAAGATTTGAGAGGGAGTTCGTGTCTAATTTCATGAAGCTAAGCAATAAATTAGAATAATTTCCAAATAGGAAACTCGTATTTTCCTACTAGTTTCCAATTAGTAGAAAGTAGAAATTCTACTTCTCTACTTTCTACATAATTAGTATGAGTTTCATTCTAGGTAACCTGAATTCACAACTGGGAAATCTGAGTTTCCTACTAAGAAATAGGATTTGAGAGGGAGATCATGTCCAATTTCATGGAGCAAAGGCAATAAATTTGAATAATTTCCAACTAGGAAACTCGTATTTTCCTTCTAGGAAATCTGAGTTTCCAACTGGGAAATCTGAGTTTCCAACTAGGAAATCTGTGTTTCCAACTGGGAAATCTGAGTTTCCAACTGGGAAATCTTTCCTACTAGGAAATCTGAGTTTCCAACTGGGAAATCTGAGTTTCCAACTGGGAAATCTGAGTTTCCTACTAGGAAATCTGAGTTTCCAACTGGGAAATCTTCCTAATAGAAAATCTGAGTTTCCAAATGGGAAATCTTACTAATAGAAAATCTGAGTTTCCAACTGGGAAATCTGACTTCCTTAGTAGGAAATATAATTTGAGAGTGAGATCATGTCCAATTTCATGAAGCAAAGGCAATAAATTAGAATAATTTCCAATTAGAAACCTCTTATTTTCCTACTAGGAAATCTGAGTTTCCAACTGGGAAATCTGAGTTTCCTACTAGGAAATCTGAGTTTCCAACTGGGAAATCTTCCTAATAGAAAATCTGAGTTTCCAACTGGGAAATCTTCCTAATAGAAAATCTGAGTTTCCAACTGGGAAATCTTCCTAATAGAAAATCTGGGTTTCCAACTGGGAAATCTGACTTCCTTAGTAGGAGGAAATATGATTTGAGAGTGAGATCATGCAAATTGAAATTTGCTTCAATTTCATGAAGCAAAGGCAAATAAATTAGAATAATTTCCAATTAGAAAACTCTTATTTTCCTACTAGGAAATCTGAGTTTCCGACTGGGAAATCTGAGTTTCAACTGGGAAATTCCGAGTTTCCAAGTCGGAAATTCCGAGTTTCCAAGTCGGAAATTCCGAGTTTCCAAGTCGGAAATTCCGAGTTTCCAACTAGGAAATTCCGAGTTTCCAAGTCGGAAATTCCGAGTTTCCAAGTCGGAAATTCCGAGTTTCTAAGTCAGAAATCCGACTTCCTTAGTAGGAAATATGATTTGAGAGCGAGATCATGTCCAATTTCATGAAGCAAAGGCAATAAATTAGAATAATTTCCAATTAGAAAACTCTTATTTTCCTACTAGGAAATCTGAGTTTCCTACTGGGAAATCTGAGTTTCCTACTGGGAAATCTGAGTTTCCTACTGGGAAATCTTCCTAATAGAAAATCTGGGTTTCCAACTGGGAAATCTGACTTCCTTAGTAGGAGGAAATATGATTTGAGAGTGAGATCATGTCCAATTTCATGAAGCAAAGGCAATAAATTAGAATAATTTCCAATTAGAAAACTCTTATTTTCCTACTAGGAAATCTGAGTTTCCAACTGGGAAATTCCGAGTTTCCAACTGGGAAATTCCGAGTTTCCAAGTCGGAAATTCCGAGTTTCCAAGTCGGAAATTCCGAGTTTCCAAGTTGGAAATTCCGAGTTTCCAAGTTGGAAATTCCGAGTTTCCAAGTTGGAAATTCCGAGTTTCCAAGTTGGAAATTCCGAGTTTCCAAGTCGGAAATTCCGAGTTTCCAAGTCGGTAAATTCCGAGTTTCCAACTAGGAAATTCCGAGTTTCCAACTAGGAAATTCCGAGTTTCCAAGTCGGAAATTCCGAGTTTCCAAGTCGGAAATTCCGAGTTTCCAAGTCGGAAATTCCGAGTTTCCAAGTCGGAAATTCCGAGTTTCTAAGTCAGAAATCCGACTTCCTTAGTAGGAAATATGATTTGAGAGCGAGATCATGTCCAATTTCATGAAGCAAAGGCAATAAATTAGAATAATTTCCAATTAGAAAACTCTTATTTTCCTACTAGGAAATCTGAGTTTCCTACTGGGAAATCTTCCTAATAGAAAATCTGGGTTTCCAACTGGGAAATCTGACTTCCTTAGTAGGAGGAAATATGATTTGAGAGTGAGATCATGTCCAATTTCATGAAGCAAAGGCAATAAATTAGAATAATTTCCAATTAGAAAACTCTTATTTTCCTACTAGGAAATTCCGAGTTTCCAAGTCGGAAATTCCGAGTTTCCAAGTCGGAAATTCCGAGTTTCCAAGTCGGAAATTCCGAGTTTCTAAGTCAGAAATCCGACTTCCTTAGTAGGAAATATGATTTGAGAGCGAGATCATGTCCAATTTCATGAAGCAAAGGCAATAAATTAGAATAATTTCCAATTAGAAAACTCTTATTTTCCTACTAGGAAATCTGAGTTTCCTACTGGGAAATCTTCCTAATAGAAAATCTGGGTTTCCAACTGGGAAATCTGACTTCCTTAGTAGGAGGAAATATGATTTGAGAGTGAGATCATGTCCAATTTCATGAAGCAAAGGCAATAAATTAGAATAATTTCCAATTAGAAAACTCTTATTTTCCTACTAGGAAATCTGAGTTTCCAAGTCGGAAATTCCGAGTTTCCAAGTCGGAAATTCCGAGTTTCCAAGTCGGAAATTCCGAGTTTCCAACTAGGAAATTCCGAGTTTCCAAGTCGGAAATTCCGAGTTTCCAACTAGGAAATTCCGAGTTTCCAACTAGGAAATTCCGAGTTTCCAACTAGGAAATTCCGAGTTTCCAACTAGGAAATTCCGAGTTTCCAAGTCGGAAATTCCGAGTTTCCAAGTCGGAAATTCCGAGTTTCCAAGTCGGAAATTCCGAGTTTCCAAGTCGGAAATTCCGAGTTTCTAAGTCAGAAATCCGACTTCCTTAGTAGGAAATATGATTTGAGAGCGAGATCATGTCCAATTTCATGAAGCAAAGGCAATAAATTAGAATAATTTCCAATTAGAAAACTCTTATTTTCCTACTAGGAAATCTGAGTTTCCTACTGGGAAATCTTCCTAATAGAAAATCTGGGTTTCCAACTGGGAAATCTGACTTCCTTAGTAGGAGGAAATATGATTTGAGAGTGAGATCATGTCCAATTTCATGAAGCAAAGGCAATAAATTAGAATAATTTCCAATTAGAAAACTCTTATTTTCCTACTAGGAAATTCCGAGTTTCCAAGTCGGAAATTCCGAGTTTCCAAGTCGGAAATTCCGAGTTTCCAAGTCGGAAATTCCGAGTTTCTAAGTCAGAAATCCGACTTCCTTAGTAGGAAATATGATTTGAGAGCGAGATCATGTCCAATTTCATGAAGCAAAGGCAATAAATTAGAATAATTTCCAATTAGAAAACTCTTATTTTCCTACTAGGAAATCTGAGTTTCCTACTGGGAAATCTTCCTAATAGAAAATCTGGGTTTCCAACTGGGAAATCTGACTTCCTTAGTAGGAGGAAATATGATTTGAGAGTGAGATCATGTCCAATTTCATGAAGCAAAGGCAATAAATTAGAATAATTTCCAATTAGAAAACTCTTATTTTCCTACTAGGAAATCTGAGTTTCCAAGTCGGAAATTCCGAGTTTCCAAGTCGGAAATTCCGAGTTTCCAAGTCGGAAATTCCGAGTTTCCAACTAGGAAATTCCGAGTTTCCAAGTCGGAAATTCCGAGTTTCCAACTAGGAAATTCCGAGTTTCCAACTAGGAAATTCCGAGTTTCCAAGTCGGAAATTCCGAGTTTCCAAGTCGGAAATTCCGAGTTTCCAACTAGGAAATTCCGAGTTTCCAAGTCGGAAATTCCGAGTTTCCAAGTCGGAAATTCCGAGTTTCCAAGTCGGAAATTCCGAGTTTCCAAGTCGGAAATCCGACTTCCTTAGTAGGAAATATGATTTGAGAGCGAGATCATGTCCAATTTCATGGAGCAAAGGCAATAAATTAGAATAATTTCCAATTAGAAAACTCTTATTTTCCTGAGTTAAATCAGAGTTTCCAACTGGAAAATCTGAAATCTGAGTTTCCAACTAGGAATTCTGAGTTTCCAACTGGGAAATCTAAGTTTCCAACTGGGAAATCTAAGTTTCCAACTGGGAAATCTGAGTTTACAACTAGGAAATCGGATTTGAGAGGGACTTCATGTCCAATTTCATGAAGCAAAGGCAATAAATTAGAATAATTTCCAACTAGGAAACTTATATTTTCCTACTAGTTTCCAACTGGGAAATGGGAGGTTTTTTATTTCTCTACTTTCTACATAATTAGTATGAGTTTCATACTAGGTAACCTGAATTCACAACTGGGAAATCCGAGTTTCCAACTGGGAAATCCGAGTTTCCAACTGGGAAATTCCGAGTTTCCAACTGGGAAATTCCGAGTTTCCAACTGGGAAATTCCGAGTTTCCAACAGGGAAATCTGAGTTTCCTACTAGGAAATAGGATTTGTGAGTGAGATCATGTCCAATTTCATGGAGCAAAGACAATAAATTAGAATAATTTCCAACTAGGGAACTCATATTTTCCTACTAGGAAATCTGAGTTTCCAACTGGGAAATCTGAGTTTCCAACTGGGAAATCTGAGTTTCCTACTGGGGAATCTGAGTTTCCTACTAGCAAATATGATTTGAGAGAGAGTTCATATCCAATTTCATGGAGCAAAGGAATAATTAGAATAATTAGAATAATTTCCAACTAGAAAACCAGTATTTTCCTACTAGGAAATCTGAGTTCCTACAAGGAAATCTGAGTTTCCAACTAGGAAATCTGAGTTTCCAACTGGGAAATCTGAGTTTACAACTGGAAAATCTGAGTTTACAACTGGGAAATCGGATTTGAGAGGGACTTCATGTCCAATTTCACGAAGCAAAGGCAATAAATTAGAATAATTTCCAACTAGGAAACTATTTTTGACAAGTTATCCTACTAGGATAACTGAGTTTCCTACTAGGAAATCTGAGTTTCCTACTGGGAAATATGAGTTTCCTACTAGGAAATCTGAGTTTCCTACTAGGCTAACTGAGTTTTTCTACTAGGATAACTGAATTTCATCATGGTAAATCTGAGTTTCCAACTGGGAAATCCGAGTTCCTTAGTAGGAAATATGATTTGAGAGGGAGATCATGTCCAATTTCATGGAGCAAAGGCAATAAATTAGAATAATTTCCAAGTAGGAAACTCGTATTTTCCTACTAGGAAATCTGAGTTCCTACTAGGAAATCTGAGTTCCTACTAGGAAATCTGAGTTCCTACTAGGAAACCTGAATTTACAACTGGGAAATCTGAATTTCCTCATGGTAAATCTGAGTTTCCAACTGGGAAATCCGAGTTCCTTAGTAGGAAATATGATTTTAGAGGGAGTTCATGTCCAATTTCATGAGCAAAGGCAAAAAATTCTAATAACTTTCTACTAGGAAACCCGTATTTTCCTACCAGGAAATCTGAATATCCAACTCGGAAATCTGAGTTTCCTACTAGGAAATCTGAGTTTCCAACTAGGAAATCTGAGTTTCCAACTGGGAAATCTTCCTAATAGAAAATCTGAGTTTCCAACTGGGAAATCCGACTTCCTTAGTAGGAAATATGATTTGAGAGGGAGATCATGTCCAATTTCATGGAGCATATTTCCTAGTAGGAAAATACTGGGCTTCTAGTTGGAAATTATTCTAATTTATTGCCTTTGCTCCATGAAATTGGACATGAACTCCCTCTCAAATCCTATTTCCTAGTTGTAAACTCAGATTTCCCAGTTGTAAACTCAGATTTCCAAGTAAGAAACTCAGATTTCCCAGTTGGAAACTCAGATTTCCTAGTTGGAAACTCAGATTTCCTTGTAGGAACTCAGATTTCCTAGTAGGAAAATACAGGTTTCCTAAGATTATTCAGTAAATATACATTCATGACATTCAATATTTTGGCTTTCTTCTTCATTTCAAAATCAAAATCAAACATTTTAGCCGGGGACCTCTGGTTGAGTTGACACAGAATGCACGGTTTTTATGCCTTGCTAAAATGTATTTAAAAAAATCTTTCTGACCCAAATAACTTTTTATTTTTATATCCCTATACACCAGTTGTCTCAAACCGGTTCCACGGAGGGCCTAGTGTATGCAGGTTTTCTCTTTTACCTTGAACCAAACTGATTGAGTAGGTCACTAATTGGTTAAGATCTCCCCTCACCTGGTAGTCTAGGTCTTAATTGGGCACTAATTGAAGGGAAAGACCAAAAACCTCCATACACTAGGCCCTCCGTGGAACCGGTTTGAGAACTCTGCTATACACAATGAAAGTCAGTAAAGGGTCCAAAATAACAAAATTTTCAAAATATATTTTGTGTTCCACAGAAGAAAGTCATTCAAGTTTGGCGCGACACGAGGGTGAGTATCAACAGTATCATAGTGACCTGTGAGGTTTGCTGTGTAGCTCTGTGTTCGTAGTTGTAGCGGGCTTATTTTAGTAGCAGACTGAGATGTAAGACCACATGTCGTGGACATCAGCGACGCGTTTGGGCTTCGGGGCACCTGCAAACAGAAGATTCAATCAGCTATGTAGCCCATTAAAAGATAAATAATCACTCATCTTTGATTTAGCAGGTGAAGCGACATGCATCAACACTCCATTGACACACAGAGCATTGATTATTCAAATGAATTTGACTTTCATTTCACAGTTAATCACTTCTCTTGGAAGGTGAAAGTGAGGAGAAACTTAAGAGGGAAGTTACTCAGACTCAGGTGTCTGTATAAACTCAACTCACAGACTTCAATTAGTCCATTTGCACTTCATCTAAATAGTAAAGTGACCATGCGAGTTAATGAAACAAGCTATTAAATTTTCATGCAAAACAAGTGTGCTGACTTTAAACACACATAAACCGAGCGAGCTAATCTGCTGAAATAAGAGGGAAGAATTTGCTAATCACGGCCTGACTCTTAATTACTTAGGTTAATTGTAGCCTGGGGATTTCCTTTGAAAAGGCTACCCAATTTTTAAAAGGCCTGTGACAGAAAATGCCATGATGATATCAGACACAAATCCAAGAGCTGCCTTTTATACAATGACAGCTTTGATATTTGCACCCCGGGACGTATTGTTGTTTTTTGAAAACACGGAAAAAGAAACAAGCGGGAGAATTGATGTTTTTACTTCAGTCAAGAAAACGGGTGGAGATTTTGACACGGCTGTCTGTCTCCTGTAATCAAGGCCTTCACAGAGGAAATATTGTAAATAATAAAAGTTTCACAGGTATAAAAATATAATAAAAATATAACCGCATACATGTTAGTTGACCTGAGCTAATGTTCTGTATCCCCATGAACACTCAATACACTGCTTCCGTTTTAACATTCAATTTCACCCACCACGAATGGTGCCTGGGGGACCGTCTCTTTCTTAAATGTGTAGGGCCCCAGTTTGATGTGACTGAGTCGTTGCCTGGCCTCCTCGGACAGCTGACACATCTTGCGGTGGGTGTAGGGTGAAGGAGCACGGCTTTGGGACGCCACCGTTGGCTTTTCGTATCCACAGGATGGCGCGGCGTCTGGTTTCTTCTTTGCATTTGCAGGGCAAGTTCTCAGACGATAGGGCTTAGTAGAAGAACGATTGCATAACTGGATAGGAACAAAGACATATTCACTTAATTTGTATTAATAGTTGCAATAATTTGCTAAACTTTCAACTAAAACTATTAAAAATCATTTTTGGCAATTGAAATAAAGCTGAAATCAAATCAAATATAGATGTTAGATGAAAAAATCAAACTAAAGCTAAAAAACTTAAATTTAGAAATGAGCTTATGTTAAAGTAATAAAATTACAATTAAAGTTGACATGAAACTGTAGTTGCAAATGTCTTTTCTTCCCTATTGTGAAGTATATTGACTAAAAATTTAAGGCGGGACTTGATTTTGTCCATTAGGAAATGATTGGATGTTGTCATGTGAGTGACAGGTTGTCCCGCCCTCACACTAGTAAACACGTCATCAGAGAAGATAAGAGATGCCAGTGCAAGAGGGAGGGGAAGTTATTTTGCTAAAAGATTATGAATAATAATTAAAAAAAATGTTGCACGGAGTGGACAAACCGCTTATAATAAATACAGCAATATTCCATATTTTTTATATCACGATTTTTTCGTGACTTTAAAGCTAAATAGAAATATTAAAGAAATAAATCTAATAAAGATGTCAAAAGCACATAAAAATACTAAAACGTAAATTAAAATAAAATTATGACTTTTAAAACATGCAAAAGCTCAAAGAGAAAACAAACAGAAAAATAACTACATTTTGCTTCTTCACTTGTAGAAGATGCAATAATAGGTTGCTATGTGGTTACTAAGATGATCTATGTTTATTAGCATATTGATTTGCTATGCAGTTGCTATGGTGTTTTTTGGTGGTGGCTAGGCAGTTGCTAGGACTACCCACACCTGTTTATATATTATTGTGTTTCCCTAAATGTTTTTGATTGCCCATTTTATCATCTGCCAGGAATAAAACATTGATTTGATTATTAAAAGAAAGAGTACACCACTGAGATATCATTCACGTCCATAGCACAGTTAACAGCCAGAATTAATACTTAGGGTTCGGTGTCTGTTCAAATCCCTTAATAGCCCCCATATTTTTGGAAACAATCATAATTTTTCTGTCTGGTGCCACTAGTGGTACAGAAATTACACTCTTCACCTTTAAAAGAAAAGAAAGAAAAGAAGATCCCAGAGGAAGCGAGTATAAGGTCACGCTTTATTGTAGGGATATTGCGAACGTCTTTCTGTTCGTACGGTGCTAATCCACTAATTTCCTTGTTATGTACACATGTAACCTGATGTAAACCTTTCCTCAGTGTTCCAATCTTACCTTTGCAGGCAAATGACTTCAATAACTCTAATCTCAGCTAACATAATTCTGAGCCCCAATAACTCTGTTCCTGCAGGCGCTGCCTGGGTAAATACGTTTTTAAAAATGTTAATTGCATTTGATGGCCGGCCTCAACCTAATATGATAATGGCATTACATGGATGTAAAAAAACAACGATAATTTAAATGCTAATTGGAACATCCTGGCATATTAAGTCATTTTTAAAAAACAGAGAAAGAAAAAAGTAAATCCTGATGGCGATTGCTGTTTGAAGAGTCGAGATTTAATGAAATTAAACTAAGTGGCTTTTTCTCCTTTTATTCTTCTCCCCCTCTCTCTCTTCTTCCCTTTTCTTTGGACGGAGGGACAAAGAGGCCGTTTTAAAGCAGGAGTCGCGCTTGTCTGATGTGATTAGTGGCTCGGCTGGTGTTGGTAATGGGAGATAAAGCCGGATGTCCTTGAAACAACAAAGCCAGCACCACAAGTAGCTTATTAAACAAGAAACAAGCGGCGTTCAAATGCATGCAAATCGCGCCGAGAAAGCCCGCTTTACAGAATGCCGTGTCAAGTCCGAACTAGAGACATCCACAAAGGGACGACTGAATCGCACATGAAACGGGCCCGACGAGACGGTCAACAGCAGAAGCGGTCTAACGAGGGTCTGAGAAACTTGACATGAAGGATGCAGACTCAATCAGCGATTCTAAATGGAACGAGGGGTATGCGAGCATGTAATGGAAGAAACAAATTGGACCGGTCAAGTCCAACTGATCAGCGCCGATCCGGGTAGAAACGAGCCAATTCTCTGTAATTACCTGCATTGTAAAAAGAACATCCTGAAAGGGGGTGTGAGGCCACTAGAAGGACAGCAGCAAACAGAACAAGTGGCACAGATGGCAGCAGGCAGTTTGATTGACAGGGAGACCCATCACACTCCCACATACATCTAAGAAAAGCCTCGTTACACGAAAGTCATTTGATCCTTTTCGTTTAAACCTCAGCGTTTCTTTTCATTTAGCATCGCAGATAATTGCTCTGTTCCAAAACATAACGAGTGGCAGCATCATGCTATCTGCCTTAAAAGGCAGCTGCCTATGTAGGCAGGCGAGGCAGTACGCTAGCTTTTGGAACGGAGCTAATACCAGCTGCAATATAATGGCAATAACAAAAGCCCAGAGACTTACAGACATGGCAGGCTGACCATGTTTCACATCACACTCCTCAATAATAGACGTCGTTGAGAACTCCACTTTGGGAGAGATTCCCTGGGGGAACGAGACAGGAGAGACAGAGAGCAGGAAAAGAAAAAAAAAGCATCACAAAACTTTTCGGATGATGAAAAGACAGAGGGCAAATGCAGATAATAACACTCTTGGCAGATCAATTTACCAAAACAATCTACGTCTTCAAGCAAATAGCATGAAAATGGGACCGGCTTTTAAGATGCATCAGAGATATGACAAAAACGCTGAAAGGAAGACACACGCACGGGGAAGGAGATGGATCTCTTCATCAGAATCTCTCTCTCTGGGCCGGGGCTTCTGGGACTCAAACGAGGGCCTGGATACAGAAACTCCCGGGTGTCGTCTTCAAACGTGGCCAGGATCTCACCCTCTGCACGATCAAATAAAAAATACATGACGGAATGGTGAATTCTGTCCTTTTTCTTGACAGCTCTGGGTAATCAAGTTGTTTCAGGGTAATAAAGCTGTTTCTTTGCGTTTTAAAGCAATAACGTGTCAGATTGTGTGCAAAATAAAAATCTCAGCCCAAGAGACCTCCATCGAAAGCGGCATGATTTATGCATACAGTAATGGGAGCGCTCGGTCCAATAATGTATGTATTCCCTTGCTGATGTTGTTTAATTTTTGAAATTGTACTAGCAGGTTTGAGAATTCAGCCGTTGCATCGACTGCAAAAGCTGGAGCCTTCAATCAAAGCTGAGCTCAAATGCAATGTTTTTTAGTTTACAGCACTATGGTGGAGAACTCAATCTACAGACTCAAATATCTGTTAGTGTAACAGCTGGAATGGATGTGGGATCTTACCTGGAGGAACCAGCTGAATGAGCTCTAAAGATGTTGTATCATCTGCAGTGGAGGAAACAAACATGATGGAAAGGTATATAAGTGTATTGATCCGAGGCTTATGAAAGAACACAGGACAAACTGAAAACAGCCCGAAGGATTCTTACTCTCCAGATGCTCGGCTACAGCACCCGGGTCAACCATTCCCATAAAGGTCTGTTGAAGAGAATGGGAGAGGAAAGAAAACAAAGACGACAGAAAGATAGCATATGTCAAAGGCTAAAATTAATTAAAGTCGTTTTGATAAAGTCTCACCTTCACGAACACCATTTTTTCATGCAGCAGCAGAGGGAAAACCGGAGGAACACACTTGGACTTCTGGTACTGGCCCATTATCCGAACACTAACATACATGTCCTCTTGGGATGGTAACACCACCCCTGGACAAGTCATCTATAGGAGGAAATACATTTTATACCTAATTTTACATTCTTTCATGGAATGTGAGGCATACATTTTGTCATTAGCAGGTTTCGCAACAAAAGTTTTGTGCACATTTAAGCATTTTACTTTGTCCACAAAGAGATTAAAGTCCGCATGAAACAGAAGTTCGATCATCATCTCTATTGTGATGTATATCAGAGTGAAACAGCTTCTGGAACGAGAAAATATGTAGGACGGGACTTGATTTCGTCTTTTGGGAATTGATTGCATCGTAGGAAGTTGGGCTTTACTAACTAAATGGAGGCAGATTGAATGGCAATTTGCAGTCAGTTGTGGAGGATATTTAGTCCCATTTAGTTGTCGTTTCGAGGGGAAAGGGAGGTTAACATTTTTGATTAAAAGATTACGCAGGCACATGATTTTTTTTTTAAATAATGATGTACACGGATAAATAATTTATAATAAGCAATGCAATATAGAGTGGTGCAGGTATGATGCCAAAACCCGGAAGAGTAATTCGCAGCTGGTTCCTTCGAGGTTTTCCTATGAGGTTTTATAATGGGGGTTTTCGATTTATGTGTAAAATAAAGCCTGTGGTAATAACTTGACACATTACTTGACAATATTTTGATGTTTTGTTCTCATCTAAATTAATTTGTGCCAATGAGACCACAAATAGTGTCATATGTAGCCTGGTCAACGGATTCACACATTGAACGGATTCACATATAAATATGTGATCATAATTATAATAATTATAATTGAAAAAATATTTTGTGTTATTTAAAAAAATATAAAAATGATGTTATAGGGAAGTGTAGTGTTAAATAGTTTAAATAATGCCTCTTCAATAATAATTTCCCTTTTATGCACCAGCTGTCCCGACCTTCCGATACTTCATGACGTTCGAAGCTTTAAACGTCATCAATCACGTGGTATTGTCATTTCGATACAAGCATCGGTAGGGATGTTCGCCGTGACGTCACGACGCGCTCTGGTTGGCAGAAGAAAAGTAATGACCGCTTAAAGCGCAGCGCAAACACAGAAGAAAAATGGTTGTATCGTGCTTTGTGATCGGCTGTGTTAACAGGTTCGATAAGAGTAATGACCCCAAGAGCTTCTATCGTGTACCTAAACAGCCTGAATCAAGAAAGAAAGCTTTGAATTTCTGCAATTAGGCGTCTATACCCAGCGGAAAACAATGGGAGCCAGCGGACCACGATCGCGTCTGCTACCTACATTTTGCGTTAAAAATTAAAACTAATTTTGTAAATCAATGTTACTAGTAGGTTCTATCGCATTGATGGGTTAATTAATGAATGAATAACTGTACAAAATACCGCGGAAGACGTGTCAAAGTGTTTGTTTACATAACTTTTTGTGCATGCTGTGACTGAGCAATGGAAGTATAATAACACTGACATACCCTTATAAATTAATGGCAAATTATTGTATTTTCATTCATACATTTTACGTATATGTTAACCAATGTTATATATCAGAGGTAAGATCATTTTGAATATAGCCCATGGATAAATTACACCTGTATTTTTACTCTAGTTGTAACATATTTACCAGTTATCCTTAGTTACAACAAGTAATATTCGTAATTATTACTTAATTTATAGGCATCTAAAGATTTGTACGCCTTCATCGACTCTCTGGTAAACATAGATGGCGTGTCGATGAGATTCAGATAGATGTCGCCGAATGTCAAATCTGGCCATGTGTCCGGGCTTTTGCTCCAATTCTCACTCAGGTGATATTGATCAGGCAGAGAACATGAACCCTGGTTATATAAAAGCTTAACCTTATATCTCTTTTTTGGTTCTTCGGACAAATAATTAGCATATGCTGACAAAACGCAGGTAGACTGCTGCGGGTCTGCGACATGTTTTGGTTCTTTCTGCCAACCAGTTCGCGACCACGCCCATATCGTGACGTCACATTTGACTCCGGCGAACATCTTAGAAAACTGCGTCGGAGCATCTGAGCTCCGGTATCAGCCGAACCGCCCCATCTCTACCTTTAAGTGACACTTTAAAAAATGTATGTAATGTTACTGTTAATGTATGAAACCAACATTAATAAAAAACAACAACAACTACATTTTAAAATATTTAGTATGAATGTCTGTCGTGTGATCGTTTTGATTACAGTATAAAACAATCCTGCAGAAAATAATTTATCTCAAAATAATGATGCACTATAACGTTATGCAAAACAAAAGCAAAAGCTCTAATATATGCTAACAGCTTGGCTGAAAATCAAGGATCTTTGCTTGTGCACTGTTTTTAATAAACACTTCGGAGGCTGGAGTGAATGCAGGAGTGTTTATTAACATGTTTCTGCAAGTTGCAACTTTTTGATTGATGTCTGATGGACTGACTCGGTCCTCCGTGATAGCAACTTGTTGCTAACAGTATGCTAACACGAAAACTCCTATCATAACACATGCAAATTGGAATATTTTTAGTTTTTATTGAGAATGAGACGCGTGCTAATATACTCACAGCTTGGATTTCCAATTCGACCGTGCATTTTAGCGCTTTTTGTCGCATTTGTGAGGCTGAAGGCTTCTTGGGTGGTGTCAGTCCGCCCATGTTTTTTAAACTTGGTTGCTATGACAACAACAGCCCAAGCGGCCGTGCAACTGCGAGGAAATGACGACACTATCAAGTGACAAAATAAATGTGGGGGAAATAAGACATTGCTTTTAGGCAGAACTTCAACAAAGATGCAAGATGCAAAAAAATATGTAAGTTGTTAAATGAGTTGCTAACATTTATGTTATAAGATAATAATAATAATAATAATTAATTACATTTATATAGCGCTTTTCTGGACACCCAAAGCGCTTTACATAGAAGGGGGGAATCTCCTCAACCACCACCAATGTGCAGCATCCACCTGGAAGATGCTGCACATAAAGATGCAAGATTAAGATGTTAATGTTTTCTTGTTATGTTAATGTTTAGACCCTAATGTACCTCTTTATTTGTAAATGTTTAAAACCAACATGAAAAACATTATATATGTTATATATATATATGTTTTCAGAAGTATGGCTCCTCATTATTACGTTGATGGTTAAAACTAAAGCAACACATGTTGTAGTTTTAATTAAAGTGAAATTATAAATTTAAGTTTACATTTTTTCATAACCCAAACTGATTAGACTCTAACAAAATACTATTGTTACTAATATGATTAGTGTTACGGATTACTATACAGTAAAAACATAACCTACATTTCATATTATTAATAATAATTATTGTAGTAGTAATAATAATAATAATAATAAAAACTTTAATTCATTAATTTGTTAAATTATTAAGTGAATAATTTAAATAAAAAGAACAGTTTTAACAAAATAGATATAGGACAAACATTGGGGCTGAATGGTCAGGCTAAGATTTGTGCCAACTTTTGACAAAAGTGAATCTTTTAAAGAGTAAGAAAATGCAGCGTTAACAGTGTTTAGTCCTTAAAACAGCTGCATTTAAAGTGACGAGTGAGGACACATCCAGTATTGAAAAGTAATGACTATTTCTCAAAATGTATAGGGTGAACAGAATTAGAAATTTCTATAATGCTGCCCAGTGAAGGATCTGCCCTCGAAGTGAACCATACCACCGCTAGTGCTGAGAGACAGACCTCACAGAGAATCACTGAGGCCAGTTAACTTGTGCACAGGAATGGACCATGTCAATAAGACCATGTTTAAGAAGGGAAATGCAAACAATTCACATCAGCCTAAGGGCAATTAGGATGTGTTTGTGGCAGTGAGGTGAACCAAGCATAAGGGACTAATGGTTCGCGGCTCTGGTTAAAATGACAGCGCAGTGGGGAGGTGAGACTCTCCATAAGCACAAAGGCTTTTAGGTATGACAGCGCCATTACCTGTGTGTGTGTGTTTGTCGAGATTCTGTAGATGGATGTGTTTTCTCATTCACATTAGCTCTCGCCATCTTCTCTTCTACCATCTAAAATGCAAGTAATTTGTTTTTGCCTTTTCTGACGGATTGCCTCAGTTATTCCGAATGACTGGCCTGAAAAATACATGCTGCTTTTCACACTTCTTGAATGATAGCTTGAGCCATTCTGTATTTCGGCCCCCTCACACTGTGTTGTGAGCGTTTGTTGAGTGTGGACAGATCAGACTTTGTTTGGAAACACTGTTACAGGCTTAACAGACTCCGTATTAGAGTACTTTGGTGAACAGCAGAAAAACATGTTGATGCTTATCGCCTTGAGACTATGATGAGAGGATTAAAAATGCATTGTTTTTTAATAGCATTTCAAAATTACTTCTGCTGGTTCTCAATATAAGCACTTAATAAGACACTGGAAAGCAATTTTTTATCAAAAAAATAAATAAATAGATCAACGTTTTTTTTATCACTTTATTATTAGATGCAAATTTCTGAACACAAAGCATGAATATAATAAACCATTACAGGTCAATTGCTTTATATTTAACCAATTTTCAAGCATTCAGATTTGAACAAACAACTAAAGATGTCTATCTAGACAATTAAAGAATTCATAAAAGTAATCACTTTATCAGAATGAGTACAGCTGAGTGAAATACAATTTCTGTACTTATAATAGGCAACTCCGAGAGCAAGGCAAAGAAAATAGTTGGTATTCAACAAAGCACTGAAAAAGCAATAAATGTAGCCGGTGGGATAATTTACAGTTGATGTTTTCTCTGTGCAATATCTCACAAGTGAGAATTAATACTGAAGACTTATTCACAGTCGTTGAGTCCTATCATCACATGAAAACTTACACAACAAATATCTGGTGGATTGCTGTGGGCTGATATGAAAACATAATTTGCAAGTGGACTGTTGTTCGCAATGTCTCACTGAGGAACCGTATCCATCCCGTTCCCTGTGTGTTTAGTAATCCCTGACTCCATGGGGCTTTCTGTCCCCTTTCACCTTCCCGTTTCCAGTCGTGTTTCCTTGATGACTGGTGGATGTTCCATCGGAAGTGCTGAAAGACATAAAGTATGTTTATTAGAGGAGTTTTGTCAGAATCAGAATTGTTTCTATAGACTCAAATCTGGATTCTCATCTCGTTTTTGTTTATACGTCCGGATCAGATCCACAACGATGGTCAAAACAGATGGAGTAGATTACGTCCATCAACACCCCCAAAGCTTCCACTGGGTTCCACACTTCATTCGGTAACATTAGACAGTTTGGATTTATATGCTGTTTAATGATCGCGTGAGCTTACATGTATAAGCAATGCTTCTATCGCTTGTTTCTGCTTCTTTTTGGATCCAGAGATTCTGTACTCTTTCAGAAGATGTCTAACAGCACCCCTACCTTATAACAGTGAAAACATGGATAGCCATAACATTTTGTCAATGCCAGGGAAGCGTGGTCTCTGTCAATGGCGGGGAAAGAGTTTAATATCTGCTAACACTTTATTTTGATGGTCCCCCAACAGACATTCTACTAACGATAAGTAACTTTGCAAGTACATGCCAACTTATTCTACTAACCCTAATTTAACATTTAATAATACTCAAATGAGAGTTAATTGACAGGTAGTTGTAAAGTTACTTATAGTTATTAGACTGTGTAAAGTGGACTTTCAAGATAATCATGGTTTTCAGGATTACTAGAAAGCTTACAGCAGGTGAGTCTGATCTGAAGTATGCAGTAAAGTGGACCCCGAGGGCCAGAGTTGAGAACTTCTGTTCTAGACAACCATACACAAAATTAAGCATGTGACAGGATTTCTAGTAAGAGGCAATCATTTAATTCATATGCGGTGAAGAAGTGTGCAGGGTGAATATAGTATAATATGTTTTAGTGAATTCCATTTATATGATAATTTAAAGCAGGAACCCCTGGTTGTTCACGGGGGAACTGCAGGGGGTTTGTGAGATAAAAAGCTAATAATTAAATCATAAAAAAATGTAAAAAAAATAAAATATATTTTAAAAAGAAACCTGAAGTAGGAGAATTTTCAGATGCAAAACAGTTTAGTTGCACTCATAAGAGATAATGTGAACACTAAAGGAAAACACGAAAGTTAGACATAATTGGTATCAAACAATAGAAGTTATTTAAATGTTCATAAGAATAAGGAAAACAAAAGATTAGTCACCTGTTAATGTGTCCTGTGTGCTTGCTCTCATCTGTCAGGTTGTTCAGCTTGTAGTAATCCACGAACGTCCGGGCCACGTTTCTACCCAGCTTCATGTCTGTGAGAGGAAATTAAGGGGCCTTCCAGAACACTTCACACAGATAACACTGACAGATCTAAAACTACACAAGTTGTTTTTTTATTTATTAGAAAAACTAAATATAAAGTGACCTTCATATGCATAGATATCAATCTTTTGACTGTTTTATAGTCATTGGTAAAAACTGTGCTGGCATTTTAGAGTCAAACACCTTGATCCCTCTCCAGCAGCCTCACTGTCTCTGAATTCCTAAAGAGACAGTCGACAACAAAGCAATATTGGAATGCCTCCTAGGCCCCGGCACGGTTAGAGCGTCGGATCCCTCGGAACCTTTAAATCTCTGTTCTGACGTGCCACTTTTAATTGAAAAATAAATAAATAAATAAGAGCCCGATTTTCTCCCATCTCGCACCAACGCGACCATTTGCAGTAAATAACTGGCCAATACCCAGCAGAGCAATGCGGAGAGTAAATAAGCGGGACAGGCGAGCCAGCGCTCAGCTCCTCGTGAGGATAAATCAAACGCCTCTCAGTCAAGTCAGCCAAAAGAAAAAAAAAATGCATCTCATTCCTGCAGTTACTTACAGCCAAAGCTTTATTTAAATTCATGCATCTACTCCACAACCCCCCCCACCCCACCCCACAGCCTTTTTTCCACCGTGCCCACGTTACAGAGCACATCAATTACCAAAAGCACTGCATCAAAGAGCTGTGAGGGCACTTACAATGCAGCTGAAAGAGTGGGAGCCGTTTAAATCCAACAACCACAAGCCAGGCGAACGTTAAACGGAAATCATTTTCTTTTAACCTAAAGGAATAGTTCATCCACAAATGAAAATTCTGTCATCATTTGCTCACCCTTCGTGTCGTTCCAAACCAAGACTTTCTTTCTTCCGTGGAACACAAAAGAAGTTTCAGATAATACACTGGCCATTTTTTCCATGCAACTACAAATAACGCGGACTGGAGCTTTCACTAAAGTATGACTCCTCTGATGCCATAAAAGAACAGACTGAAGCAAACATCTTTCCTAGCTTTTTTTTTTTTTTTTTTTTTGGCAATACATGAAAAGTGATGATGTCCAATTAAACAAATTATTGTTTTGTGGAGGTCCTTGTCCACAAAAGTGGTCTGAATGATTCATTCGGACCTGGTTTTCGAGTTTGACTCAATGACTCTGTGATTTGGTCATGGTGGTTAATTTCATTGAAGATTATCATAGCTTCCATTTGTGTGTTACTCACAAAATATAGGACATATAATGCAGGAGTCTTTGCTTTCGCATGTTTTTTTTTTTAAGCTTGAAAGCTCCAAGACTCTATTAAAATTTTGTTTTTAAATATCTATATTTGGTTTGGATCAAATGACAGAAGTTTCATTTCATAGGCCTTTAAACTGTTCATTTAAAGATTTCAAATAAAAGCATGATCGTGTGATATAGATCATACATCTATGTGTGTTGTGGACTGTGATGGATCTCTGTGTTGCAGGACACTGGCTCAGAATAGATGTTCCATCATGATCTGATAAGGAAGGTTTTCTCCAGCTGTGTGTTGTGGTTAACCGTCTGCTCTTTTGGGGCCGGACACTGTTGATGAATGAACAGAGAGGTGTTATTTTTCACCTTTGGCTGTCAGCCTTTAACCGATGTTCTGAGATGACATGTCTGACTGTCAGGGCTGTTGGAGTGAAACAAGAGCCCTGGAAGAAAAACAAGGTGCAAAGCGATTCAGTCGTTTTTTATTTTTATTTTTCCAATTTCTTCCAACAGTCAAAAATCTCCCTGGCCACATAAATCCCGAGGCCATGGCTGGAATCCTATTATCCAAAGCTGTTAACTCATAAACAATCCCTCTTTGATGGGAACGCACCCACCTAAGGGTTTTCTGTCATGTCCCATGCATGTAAATGACACGCACATATTCGCACCCTAAATGACAATTCAATCCATCTTCGACTCTGATTTACTTATGCACTACTGAGTTATTCATAACCGCATCAATCGCCAGATATAATATGAACATTTGTCAGTGAAATAAACAGGCGCTCAACATGACCTTGATTAGCAGAGAGGTCAAAGCATCTGTGTTTAAACCTTCCATTTGGGCTCTCGGATCCAGCCGTTTTCTCATCACCCCCCTGCTCTCTGTGGCCTCGGCAGCCACTGCAGTGTATGGAGTCATTCTGGGTTCCATCCCTCACCCAGCGGGATGATGGGAACTCTCTTCATGACTCCAGCCCCTGTCTTCACACCCCATCTGGCCAGGGCTGCAAACACTCCAAAAACAACAACTATTTTTGGATGCCAGGCAGGGAAGATGGCACGGTTCACTTTGCAAGGATGACACAGAAGACATGGCATGACATGGCATTTCTGTTATGTTTCTAAAGTGCACCGTATTGATTAAGAAATAACATAAAAAATATCAAGAAAATACTCAACTGGTTTTGCCTTTTATGCAAAATGTGAATAATAATAAATTATTATAATAATAATAAATAACATAATAATAATAATTCCAATATTATTATGAGAAAATGTAAAAAATAATATTGAAATATTGAAAAATTTAAGAATAAATATAATAATTAAGATAATACTCAGCTAAATGAAAGTCGGTTGTTTTAAAATAGCAATGCAATAATAGTATGATGCAAAAATAAAAATAGCATTGCAATAATATTATGATGCAAAAATAAAAACAATGTTGAAATATTTAAATAAAATAATACTACTAGTACTAATAAAGATAATATAATGAGCTTATTGTTAAAAAATATTATTAAAAGTTATTTTTAAAAAATCAAATACTAATAATAAAATAATATTTTCACGAGAAAATTAAAGACACATTTTGAAATATTAAAATAATAATAATGAGATAATATTGATAAATGAAAAGTTGTTTGTTTTAAAATAATAATAATAAATAATCTGAATAATATTATTATGAGAAAATTAAAGACATTTTTTTAAATATTGACAATTATAATAGCAATAAATTAATAATTAATTCATTAAGATAATACTGTGCAAAATTAAAGAAATATTTTGAAATATTACAATAATAATAATAAAAATAATGATAACAAAGAAACTATTATGATAAATGAAAAGTTGTTTGTTTAAAAAAAATAACAGCATTGTTTTAGAACTTATCAGAATAGAACAGACCAGCAACCCATTTTTGGTTGGCGACCCGAGTCTGGCAGAAGTATTAAACATTTACGCCAAAGCCTCAAATCTCTCTCAACCATGACATCTTTGCTTTGACCTCGTGAAAAGTTTCATGCTTCCCCTCTATAAACAGAAACTCTTCCAGCCTGTGTGTGTGTGTGTGTGTGTGTGTGTGTGTGTGTGTGTGTGTGTGTGTGTGTGTGCGCGTGCGTGGAGCCCTGACAGAAATAGCCAGAGACCCTGCCGTGTGCAGATGGCCTCTCCACTTGTGATGTCACATCATACCCATTTATAACAGGAAATATGTGATGGAAGGTCTGATGAGGAAGAGGAGAAGACTTCATCAGCATCACAGCTGTGAGCGGGACTCTCCTGCGCTCTGATTGGCTGTCGGCCACATCCCAGCAGCAACCAGAATGCCTAGAACAACTTGGAAGCAGGGGGAAATGCGAGGTACTGCCAGAACGTGGGATGTGGTTTGCGGAGGGCTGGAATTTAAAAATAAAAAAAAATTCACAGTTCCACCTGGACGGTAGACGAGAGCTGTTGCATAATAATGAGGCATGAAGGTTAGGCATCCTGTGTGGTGAAGTGGTCACGATTGCAAAACAGAAGCCAGACCGCAAACATCATGAGGCAGAATTACGCTTCACGATTAATCACTGATGGGAGAGGAATTATAATAAATGGGAGGAATTTTGTTTAGAAGTAAACAGTTTAACATCATGAAAATAACCATATAAAGCAGGTGTTTTCAGTCATTTTGTATAAAACAAATGACTGTTCTCAAGAAAACTAACATTTGACTATTTTGTCAGGGGTTCGAAGAGGTTACAAGCCGTTCAGTTAAAAAATCTGAAAGAGAACATCTCACCCACATCTCCACATCCAACGTGAAGCGTATTTGGCTTCAATGCAATCAAGAGTGGATCCTGCACAGATAAGCTGACAGTACAAGCTGTTTTAGGGCACTCAGTCAGTGATTCTTCTGCGCATTCACCTTTTGTAGCAGCTGGCTGAGTTCACCTTTGCATCTGTTTTAGCCTACATTTCACATCATTTTTTAAGAGAAGCTGCATATTTTATATCTGGGAGTAACATACAGCTATAAAAAAATACGCTAAAAACATTTAATACCATAAATAAGAAATCTCGCCCCAAATTTGATAACCTCTGCCACATTTTCGTATGTTTTTGTCATCGGCATAATTAAATATAAAGCAGATTATATATTTTTACTATACGCATGAATAAAAATACAACAGTTCAAAAGGCTTTACAGTCTAAAATCTCAGCAGGGCTCTTCACACCATGTTGCAAAAGTCTGGCGGTTTCAGTTAACATATTAATATGCCCAGATTTTTCCCAGATATGTCTTCATACTGTGCAGCATATTGTGCCATTTTTTAAGTGTTTTTCATGTAAACCTGATTAAAATACAGCTAATTCAATGAAGTCTGCATAGAAATTCCATCAGAAACCGATGAGATTAGTTTTGCTCTTGATTTCAATATTGCATGCCACAATATCAAGCAACTTTTCAAAAAGCTTTGCCTAAAGACAGCTAAAAAAAAAAAGTATTTGAGGTATAGAGCCTTCTGCGACTCCAGTTTCCCGTGGGCTTAAATGGGTTAAGCAGTCCGTGTCATTGGTGCGTGTGAGGTTTTTAATGTCATCGCCAAACACTCGGATGTTTGGATCGATTGTCGTCTTTGTTGCGACTCAAGGACGGGTCTCCAAGGGGCTGATGAGATGAGAAGGAGATGGACGTTTCCATGGCCTGACAAATAATTTGTTTACCGGATTGTGTATCTGCACGCAAAGGCTCTCACACAGACAAACGGACAATGATGGCCCAATGACAAGGAACAAGGCACCCTGGTCTGGAGCCGGCCGTGTGTTAACAAGCAGACAAATTAGGGACAAGAGTGGCATCAATACAGTGGAGTGACAGGCCTGTCACCAGGGTGTCACAAAGTGCCAATTAACAATGCTAATTAAAACGGTAAACAAGAGCACATAAAGCACGCGGGCATTGTCTCCCCGCTGCTCAAACTCCCAGTAAGGACCTTTTGTCCGGCCTTTGTAGGGCGAGACTGAAGTTAACTGCTGTAGAGGACAAACACGGCCTTTGGAATTTAATTTGGCAGGAATCCTAGCAGGAAATTTTAATAATGCTTCATAAGTGCATCAACGCTTCAAGTGCATCTATGTATTTAATCAAATACATCAATGTGTCGCACACACACATGCATCCAGACAGTCTGCGGCATACGCAATGTAACTTGGCAGACCACTCACTGCCATTTTCCCATCAGAGACGGCCCTGTTGTAGTGTTAATAGGGAGGAGATGACCATGGGCAGTGGTGCTAAAGGGCTGAGATAAGCACTCTAGTATGAAGTATTGGCTTTAAGAGCAATGCAGAGGTTCAGTGGCTGGATTGGCCACAGGCCGGATCCATCTGCACCCACACAATCAAATCCATTTCATGCCATAAAGCTCTCAAAGACCAGAACACTGCCGTATCTGATGACCTCTCAAGACAATCTACTCCACAGATAGAGAGCGAGAGAGAAACATATCCATTCCTTCATGACCATTAGAAGTTTCTTAACTCACACTGGAAAACACTGAATCCATCTAAGCCCATCTAAACCATCAGCCAAAGAGTATAAAAACAATGATCTGACTGAAAACAGACATCGTTCCAAACACTGAAACCTAAAGGACGTTTCTGTCATCGTTTACTCTTACTCATGTTACTCTTTCTTTCTTCTGTAACATCATTGTGAAAAGCGTTTCAACTGTTATTTGTCCATACAATGAAAGTCATTGGGGTCCTAAAAGCAATGCTAAAAGCATTTTTTTTTTTCAAGATGTATGTACCCGTCAGTCATAGGTTTGGAACAACATTAGTGAGAGTAAACAATGACAGAAATGTCATTTTTGGTTTCAGTGCTTGGACTGATGTTGTCATCAGTTGTCTGATTTCAGTCAGATCATTGTTTTATACTTTTTGGCTGATGGTTTAGATTGGTAAATGATGAGTTAATGATGACAGTTCTATTTTTGGGCGAACTGTCCGTTTGAGTGTTCATAACAGTAAGTAATTAAAATCTTAATTTATCACTGCTGCAGACATGCTACAGTTAATGAGGCATTAAGTGCATTGTAGAGAGAAAGCAACTTTGAAAGCTATTAGCTACTCACATTTTTAAGTAATTTAAATACAGTCAAGTTTTTTAAACGAAAAATAAAAAAAAATCTCAATACAAGATCTACACTGAAGCTGACGTTTGAAATGCTATTATTTTGTATTCAGAATAAGCCCTTCTCTTTACTGCACTTCTGCCAATCAGGCTATTGTTCGGCTGATCTCATGTCAGTCCTTGGCAGTCAACATGAGGATCAACAGGCTAAGACTGATGTTTAAGGCAGCTGCCTGATCTGACATTGTGCTGGATCCAGTGTGCGAATTATCCATCAATATTCGGGGGGGTCCCCATCTCCCGATTGTTGCGCAATACCGATCAAAATTTTCTCATTATGCAGTAGGCCTATAACATTACAATATTTCATGGATGCATGCAAGCCAAGACAATCAGTATATAGCCTACATGACAACACACACGCACACACGTAACAATTTTTGCTAATCCGATATGCTATAGTATTCGTAAAGCATCACTGACGTAGGAGGTTGCATTGGCTAAAGTTGTTTGGATGCATGTTGTTTTATAACAAGAAGAGGCAAAGTTGTGCATTACAATGCAGACATGTGCAACAAAATGTAATTGTGTAACAAAATAATAGTTTTTATTTTAAATTTTTTTTATTTTTTTATGTAAAATTCACTTTTAGACCCACATTTCTATATAAATTTAATTTATGGGGATAACATGGACAATTTTTTGCTTTGATTTTTTTTTTTCCAATAATGTTACATTATGATTACAATCAACCCTGAAAAAATATGTTACAAAGAGAAAAGTTTAGTTTTTAGAGTTTATCATTTATCATTATTCATTTATTAATTGTACAAATGTCTATAACAGAAACAAACTGTAACAGAACAGACATGAACAGTTATTAGGCTACATATTGAAAACACTCAAGGGTTAAGTAAATAGACCAAAGATGCCTTGGCTCGAATACTTGTGGTTTTCGTCCTGGTTTCCAGAACTTTCTATTCATCATTATTTTTTTTATTTTTTTCAACATTAATAATATTCAGAAATGTTTCTCGAGCAGCAAATCACATCAGCATATTATTCCCTCAGGTAGATTCCATATTTGTTTTTGTTTTTTTGCGTGGCTGGATGGATGTTGGACTCAAGAACAATATCAGTATATAGCCTACATGACAACACACACGCAACAATTTTTGCTAATCCGATATGCTATAGTATTCGTAAAGCATCACTGACGTAGGAGGTTGCATTGGCTAAAGTTGTTTGGATGCATGTTGTTTTATAACAAGAAGAGGCAAAGTTGTGCATTACAATGCAGACATGTGCAACAAAATGTAATTGTGTAACAAAATAATAGTTTTTATTTAAACAAATGTAATTTTACTCTGTTTATTAATGTTTTTACTTCACATTTATTCAAAAAACGCTTTTTTATGTAAAATTCACTTTAGAAAAGACCCAAATTTCTACATCTAATTTATGGGGATAACATGGACAATTTTTTGCTTTGAATTATTATTATTATTTTTCAATAATGTTACATTATGATTACAATCAACCCTGAAAAATATGTTACAAAGAGAAAAGTTTAGTTTTTAGAGTTTATCATTTCTTCTTCTGTTTTTCATATAATTGTACAAATGTCTGTAACAGAAACAAACTGTAACAGAACAGATATGAACAGTTATATTACATATTGAAAACACTCAAGGGTTAAGAGTTCATCATCATCATCATCATAATTTTTTTTTCCAATAATAATTTTCATTAATAATATTCAGAAATGTTTCTCGAGCATTTTTGTTTATTTTTTGAAAGTTTCAAAAGAAGAATACCCCTAGAGTCTGCGAGAGCAGGGGCGCAAGAAGACTCACAGACTGACCTCCCGGTAATGACCCTTGGAATGGACATGACATCGAATAAAGGAAGTAGCAAGACTCTTGAAAAACTAGCAGCTGGACATGTTCTTCAGACTTGCGTGTGTGGATGGGCGAAAATAACATCAGCCCATGGTCTTAAGGTACATCAAGGACGGAAGAAATGCCTGAGAACCACCAACCCAGGGCCCCGCATTGACCGGATTCTGTCAAGGAGAAGGTTAAATCAGTCGGATGAGAATCAGCGGCAGGAAGAAACCCACAGTCCGCAGAGAATCAGCACCCCAGGGAACGAGGAGGAAGCTTCAGGCAGAACCACCAGTCCAAGACAACAACCAGCCCACCGCAAAAAAGAAAACATGCAAGGACGTAAGCCGTTGGTGAAATGGCCGAAGTCTAACAGCAAGGAGTGGGAAACCATCAACACAGATTTAAGCCTTATCCTAAATAACATAAGAGGATCAGCCGAGAAGAAGCTGGAGAAGATGGGCGACCTTATCTACAGCTACGGAGAGGAGAAATGCGGGTTGAAGGAGCAAGTCAGAAAGAAAGACATGCTTCCTCCCCCCAAGTCCCGTCGGTTGCAAGAAATCCAACAACTTGTGAAAGAGAGGCGACGGCTAAGAAAGTTGTGGAGAAAGGCGACAGTAGAAGAAAGGGAAGGCATCAGCTTCCTTCAAGAGGATCTAAAGCACAGGCTCTCAAAACTCCGCCGAGCAGAAAGCCTACGGATGCGCCGGAACAAGAAAGAAAAAGCCAGAACCGATTTCTATAAAGACCCTTTTAAATTTGTGAAATCCATATTCACAAAGGAGAAGAGTGGATCCCTGAAAACGTCAAAAGACCAGGTTGAAGAGCATTTGAGAACCATCTATACTGATGAGAAAAAAGATGAACCGATCGTTGTCCCCACTGACGTCCCTCCAATATCACCACCACAACATCAGTTTGATATCAGCCCTCCCAAGCTGAGCGAAGTGAAGCAGGCAGTGAAAAAGGCAAGATCGGCATCTGCACCAGGCCCTAACGGCGTACCGTATAGTGTTTACAAGAACGCTCCAGATGTTTTGAAAATCCTGTGGAAAAACATGAAAGTGGCGTGGGACAAGCAAATCATCCCGAAAGCCTGGCGAAGAGCAGGAGGGGTGTTCATCCCAAAAGAAAAGAACTCAACCACCATTGAACAGTTCCGCCAGATAAACCTGCTGAACATTGAAGGCAAGATCTTTTTCAGCGTGTTGGCACAACGACTGACACAGTATTTAAAACAAAACCACTTCATTGACACAACAATCCAAAAGGCTGGCATCGCAGGCTTTTCGGGATGCCTTGAACATAACAGCATCATATGGCATCAAATCCAGACTGCAAAGAAAGAAGGGAAAGATCTCCACGTCTTGTTCCTTGATCTGGCTAATGCCTATGGGTCAGTCCCTCATTCAGTTCTGTGGGCTGCCTTTGATTTCTTCCAGGTGCCGACTACAATCACAAATCTAGTGAAACACTACTTCCAGGATCTACAGTTTTGCCTTACAACATCAGGCTTCACTACAAGTTGGCAACCACTGGAGGTAGGTATCATGGCGGGGTGCACCATCTCCCCATTGGCCTTCACAATGGCAATGGAGATCATTATTAGAGCCTCGAAATGGGTCGTGGGAGGAGAGCGACTACATTGTAATCAGAGATTGCCACCAATTCGAGCCTATATGGACGATTTAACAACACTCACAACAACTGTCCCCTGCACCAAGAGATTGCTGGAGAAACTTCATCAAAATATAACATGGGCGAGGATGAAGTTAAAGCCCAATAAATGCAGAAGCATCTCCATCGTAAAAGGCCAAGTAACAGACCAAAGATTTAATGTCGGCGGAACACCTGTCCCAACTGTCTCAGAAATGCCAGTAAAGAGCTTGGGGAGATGGTATGATGGAAAGCTCAAAGACACCGAGCAGTTTGAGCAACTAAAAAATGATACCAGCATGTACATGGAGCGCATCAACAAGACTTTGTTGCCTGGAAAACTCAAGTTATGGTGTTTTCAGTTTGGAATACTCCCAAGACTTTTGTGGCCGTTAACAGTGTATGAGATCCCCATCACCAAGGTTGAAAAGTTGGAACGGATGATAAGCACACAGGTGAAGCAGTGGCTTGGAATTCCACGTTGTTTAAGTTCCGTTGGACTTTATGGACATGGCAAGTTGGAATTACCAATCACAGGGCTCGTGGAAGAGTTCAAATGCACCAAAGCAAGGCTCGTCATGACCCTAACTGAATCCGAGGATGTAGTCATTCGAACTGCGGCCCCCCGGGTAGTAGCGGGAAGGAAGTGGATCCCGTCAGAAGCTGTACAGAGTGCAAAGTCTGCGCTTCATTTCAGAGATGTGGTTGGACAAGTACAGCATGGGAGGGCAGGGTTTGGACTCATCCCAAAAACTCCTCTGTGGCATAAAGCAACATCATTGCAGAAGAGACAGCTAGTGGTAGAAGAACTCAGGAGACAGGAGGAGGGAGAGCGACATGCCAAAGCTGTCTCAATGGCCAAGCAAGGGAGATGGACCAACTGGGAGGGTCTAGAGAAGAAAAAGCTTAGCTGGCGTGACATCTGGCAAATGGAGGGAGCGCGGCTGAGTTTTGTCATCAGAGCCACATACGACCTGCTACCCTCCCCTCAAAATCTGAAAGTGTGGTATGGAGAAGATCCCGCCTGTTCCCTGTGTCAAGTACCTGCATCCCTAAGGCACATTCTATCAGGGTGTACTACAAGTCTCACCCAAGGGCGATATACTTGGAGGCATAACCAAGTACTCAGAGAGCTGGCATCAATACTGGAACAGAAGCGAACCACCACAAACAATCTCCCACAAACATCGGCAGGACAGGTCAACGTCACAAATTTTGTACCAGCTGGCCAACATCTAGAGCCTAATACAACACCTAAGAATGCAAGCATCCTGCAGTCAGCGCGGGATTGGAAATTGGAAGTGGACCTTGATAAAAAGCTTGTGTTTCCCCCAGAAATAGTGACTACAACTCTCCGGCCAGACATGGTCCTGTGGTCTCCAACAACAAAGCTAGCATATGTTGTGGAGTTAACAGTACCATGGGAAGATGGGGTTGAAGAGGCTTATGAGAGGAAAAAGAACAAATATTCTGACCTGGCAGCTGAAGCATCCCAGAACGGCTGGAAGACTAGCATCTTCCCAGTAGAGGTCGGATGCAGGGGATTTGTTGCCACATCTACCACCAGTTTGTTGAGGAAAATGGGAGTGAAGGGTCGCTCTCTCCAACAGGCCATCAAGTCATTGTCAAGTGCTGCCGAAAAAAGCAGTAATTGGCTCTGGATCAAACGTAAGGACCCCAGCTGGGCAGCAAGGTAGAGACAGAGGGTATGCGGTCAGGCTTAGGCCCGACTCAGGGAGAAGGACGCCCCTGCCATGCAGAGCCCATCAGGGATAAGGAGGATATGGCATAGAGGGGGGTGTACCTGGGACGCTGGGTACACCGTTGAGCCTTCTGGAGACGTTGTGGGCTTCAATCAACGAAACGTCGATGAAGCAGGGTGCCCACCTGATGACCCCAATGACATACCTTACCCTCCTTTTCACCACTCCACACCGGCTGCTACTGTCAAGAGTTTTCTACTAAAGGGATTGAAACATCTAGTTCTATTAGCTTTACTAAATTGCGTGGCTGGATGGATGTTGGACTCATGAACAATAATCACGTTGTTTGAATTCGCCAAAACTGATTTGCCAAAATAAAAACTGGACAGTGATTGTAAAGGGATTTGCCGCTATAGCGTGAGTCCGGATCGAACCGGGAGCGACCAGACAGCAGAGGATTCTGTTTTGTCACAAAATAATGATTTTGATTTGTCACAAAAGAATGATTAATTCTCAGTTTAGAGTTTGTTATTCGTATGGTCTGATGCGCGTGAGTAGGCTGTGATTGTATGATGGCGGTGTCATGATAATTCTCATGTGTCGTGTTGCTGCTGTATCAGTCTGTGGTTAGATCACTGCAGTCAATTAACGGGACGAATATATTAATCCTAATATACGGGACGTCCCGGCTAATACGTGACAGCTTGCAACACAACTTTTGCTAGCAGAACTAACGTTAGCCGCTAAAGTTACCTCAGCACCTGCTTCGTCTTTGAAGCACTCGGCTTCAAATCGATGTGCTTCTGGGGAGTCACTGGGTGGGAGAGGATCCTCTGTTTTGGTAGCGAGTGGGCCTTCATCTCTGAGTGCCACCTTTTTGGATGTAAAGTTTGTGAACCCAAAGTGGGTGAGTGATACACTCTGGTTAAGCTTTCGCTTGCTGGCCATTTTTAGTATGTTTTCAATCTCAACGTTCTTCTTCTATTTGGCGCATATGGCTAATTTGCATACGTGCACTGGACTGGCTTGCTCCGCTTGGCAAAAAATAGAATATATTTTTGATTGTGAATAAATGTTTTGAATCCTGAATACTGGACATGGTGAGCTTAAAAACATTTTAGTGACCATTAGTGACAATAAAATGTTTTTTTTTTTTATTTTAGACAAAATTTGAGACCCCCTTCAAAATTTGCTTTTGAGTCTTTCAGGGGGTCTCATGGGTTAATCGGGGGGGTCGAGCCCCCCCGGACCCCCCCGTATTTCGCACTATGGCTGGATCACTTCATATGTACGGGCCATTCTCAAGACAGCACTGCAACATTTAAGCTTGCTGGGTCCAAACCGAAGCGTCTGACATTGAAGGGCGGTGCTTGATTGAGTGGGACTTTTATAGCTTAGCCCAGGGATAACAGCTCTCTCAGTAGCCGTCTGTAGCCTAAAGGACAAAAGAAAATGGCACAGTCGCCATAACACGGAGCGTGTTTTCTCTCTCACGCTCCTTCTCTCTCCCTTCATTGATGGCGAGAAGTAGAAGACTTGTTAACCTGTCAGACGGTAAAGGGCAGAGGCAAGATTATTGTGAAAGTCTCTCTGAAACATTCTCCATATCAGGTGTCTAGCACTAAGCCTAATGCTAATCTTTACCCAAAAGCTAAGCTTTAACCTTAACATGTTGTTTCGTTCAAACACCAAACCCTTAAATGCCATCGTAATTCTAAAGCACAGCTTTGATTATGTCATGGGAAATTATTTTGCCAATAGGAGATGTTTTTGGATAATCCTTTGTTGGTCCTGGAACAACATTCCTATATAGACTATATTTTTTCTGACCAATGCAAGTGGTTAAAAAATAAACAAGCGAAACTGATGGGTTTACTACATACAGCATATTACATATGTACACACGAAAGCGCATGTCATGTCTTTCTCTCGCTTATGACGTGTACAGCTAAAAAATCCTTAATTTCATCCATTAGATGACACGGTCTTGCTACTGTAATTTTAATAAATCCCCAAGCAAACATCTTCAGAAAAGGGCAATTAAAATGGATTCCAGCACGGATAGCGCACACCAGCCATAGCATGTCTGTACCACAGATGTCTGCTAAACTCAACAAACCAAACTTTACTCAGCATTTTCTGAAGTTCTTAGGACGGTGAGCTCTGAGACATCCGTACAAAGTGATTTGAAAGTCACAGAGTGAGCTCGCTCCATCAAAGCATCCAGCTGGGTGTTGAACGAGATCCCAGACTCACTCGGCGCTCACCTGCTTTCGACACTCTAACGACGATGCGTCATCAGAACTTCTCTCCCACTTTTTCAAATGAAATTGGAACAGCAAGACTTGGACAAAAAGCTTCCCATTATCCCTCATCAATTAAGTTGTTTGGTTGGAGATAAATGACAATGATTGCGGTTAATATGATGAAAGTGAGATTACTAACAAAAGTAAATATCTTTTGTTAAACTGATGGTTGGCAACAGTTCAGGCTTTCTTATAGTTTAATGATTTCCAATCAGAAGTATTTAGAAAGATTTAGATTTTTAGGAAACAAAATAAAGAAACAAAAAAATGTAGGCTCAGATTGAAATAATTTAAAGGGGTCATGAACTGCGAATTAAAATTTTCCTTGATCTTGATCTTTATTTGTTTGTATTCGATACATTTCACTGTGGATTATTTGGTAAATTTCGGCGCAGGCTTTGGAAACAGACTTTTACGATATGGATCTCCTATCAACGCCACACACATGTAATCATGTTTATTTTAATGCCGGATCTGTGATCAGTGATTTCTAATGTATAATTATTCAAGTTCAGACAGATTATCTATCAAAATCGTTCAATACTGTTTATGCATTAGTAAATCTAAACTATGTAACTTGTGTAACAGTAACTAAACGATCAACTTCATGACATTTCTCTTATTAGGATGAAAATAATCTTATTTAAACTGTGATTAAATTATATACAGAAAGCGATCAAAGAACGATCCCTTTCCAATCGCCCAAGCTGTCAATCACACAGTGCAAGTTTATCTGGACACTTGCCAAAACTCGTTATGAAATCAATGACGCTGTTACACTGCACAACAAAGCTCTTACTGTATTTACATCGTGTTTGCATTGTTATTTGGTGAAAGCATTCGTGAGAGTGCAGAAATTGCGTTGCATTGATGAGATCTCTTCATTCACGCGATCAACAGACTGTCTGTCATCTGCTCAATGCACTGCAACATTTCACGTGATGGAATTGATATAAATATTTAAAAAACTTCTCACAATTTGTTAATCTTGATAGCTGTAATAGTAAAAATGTAGTAAAAGTATTCGAGAGATTTCCACATGTAATGCATATGCAAACATGTCAGCCAATCACAGCAGTGGGCGTTTACACTGAGGTCTCCCAGCAGACACGCCCCTTCAAACAGAGCGTTCAAATCAGAGGCTAAAATCAGGCTTGGAAAAACGCCTTTTATTTTTAAATAATTAACATTTTTGATGTAAAAAATCATACATGTTTCAAATTTTTATGATGTAAAATTAAGTTCAATACGAGTTCAAAATCTTAAAAATAGGTAAAACGCCAAGTTCCTATTTATAGTAGGCCTATTCAAGTAAATTATAAGTTTAAAGTAACACATTAAAGTTGGTTTAGATAATACACAAGACATTATAGTGCTATAGCTGATGTACATATTCATGCAGGCCTTGTCTTACTAAAAGGTCATTTCAAACCACTCTCTATGCTGTCAATCTAAATTCATAAGAAGTCATAACCACCTGCAGCAGTTTCTTACAGAGGCACCTTGCCGCCACAGGCATTAACCAGCTTATAACGCCTGGGGGATGCTGTGACGATGATAAAAAAATCGGTTACAGGTTAACAGCGACCGAGTCGGGCATCCATCATAAATTTCTTCAGTTTCGTGCGACATTACAGGTGGTAAATGTTAAATCGTTAAATGTGCTAAATTATTCCCTCAGTGCCGCTGCTCAATATTCCCGATATGCTCAGTATTCTATAATGAGAAAAAGGTGAAGCAAAAAATGTGAGAAATTAAGCCATTTGACTGAAGGATCTTTCAATGTCTTTTGTCATGAATGCAGCATTATGATACATGGTGAGATCTCTATCCAGGTGGTGCCACTGTCAACATTAGGAGTACATTATGCATGTGTGTATGAGTGCGTGTTTGTTTAGTGGGGTTAGGAAAGGTGAATTTATTCCTTTGCAGGTAATTATAATGTTGTCATTGTTTTCGTTTTTACCGGGGAGTGAAGTCATGTCTGTAAAGGTCTCTGCTGATAATTTGCACGCTCCATAGACCTGCCAACCGGCCTGTAAAAAGTGGCATGTCACATTCTGGTAACCTCTTGCCCCCAATCTTTGCACTACATGCCACGGCAAATACCCTTCCACTACTGAAGGCAGACACCCTCAACCCTCACGTGCCCCACACACAAACTAACACACACACCCTTTTCCAGTTCTACAACGTAATAACCTTTTAAAAGTCACACCATGTACAGTTTTTCCTCAATAGTTTGGCCTCTAAAATCCATTCTAGTCTAGACTAACATCTTAAACCATGCAGGGGGTTTCAAACTTTTTAATGTCAAGGACTCCCGAATATGACGATCCTCTTAAAATATAAAGGCAGTTTATATTTTTAGACTCATTGATGTTGTCATTTTACTAAAGCCAAAATAAATGATTCAAATATTATCTGGAAAATATTATTATTAATTAAATCAATTTTTATAAAAAAAAATTAAAAAAAAATTGTATAGTGCTTTTCAGGATCAGTTGACTACCTAAAAAAGTGTGAAAACCCGTAATGAACCAGGCGTAATTGAAAAAAAAATGTTATGTGTTAAAAAGTTATGTGAACTTGGTCTTTCTGACATCTCTGAAATATTCAGCAGGCCCCACTTTAAAACCCCCTTACTTTAAATACAAAGTACTGTCATGAAACTCTAGGTGGCGCAGGCTGATAGGTCCTTAACTCAATTGCAATCACATCATTCTCTACAGGGCACAGCTGATTGGCAGTGGTGGGCAGATCGAGGCTTCGTGGAACACTGAAACAGTTGAAGCAAATGTGCCGTATTGTGTCGAGGCTTCGAAACAATCCGACACCCGTCTCTACAGTGACCCCTAGTGGTCAGAACAGTGAAAATGCAACAAAAACCCGGGCAAAACATGCATAAAAACAAATTTACAAATCTTATTTTATCATTTGATTATCAAGTGTCTATATGTTCTTTTATCAATCGTCAGGGTTTGTTTTGCTTGTTCTATGAATGGCTGAGCTAAACAGGCCATTAATAGACTATTAACATTTAATTATTTTACTAAAGTTTAATTAAAACGTCTACAAATGTATAAAACTGATCAGAGATCAGGTAAAACCCACAGACACTTGTTCATTGACTCCTCATGATTCATGGGTTGACAGAGATCATCGCCCCCAGCGGTGAACCATTAAAATTTCTAAATGTTTCGAAACAGTTATAATAAACAGTGACGAAATAACAGTGACGTAATAAAGATGTATTGAAATCACGTGACTGGCAGCTTGATACACTCCAAACCATTGATTCAGAAGAAAAGATTCTTAAAGGTTTCGAAGCTTCATGAAGCAGTATTTCGAAATTGACATCACTACTGATTGGTTTCTGCTGTATGAGTAGACAATGAGCTCACAGCTCAACCTTCAAATACTTGGTTAGCATTTGCTATAGCAGTTGCAGTGCGCTTTCAGAAACCCTCCAGCTTCCCCAGCTCCACCTGTATAGATCTGCTATGGGTAATTCATGTATGCTACTGTATATTGTACAGCAGCAGCATGTCTTACTTGCTCATAGCAGCGTGTCGCGTGTGTATTGGCAGTAGCAAGTCCCAGACTTGCTCTGCAGCAGAATCATAGCAGATCTATTCCGCCAAGACCAAACATATCAACGTTGTCATATCCATTAACATGCCAAACACTCAGAGAGTTGTCATGACAGAACTACCTGGTGGCAAGATCTTTTCCTCAAACATCCATCTTCCTCAAATATTGTAAACACAAAATCAAAATGTTTTGAAAAACTGGATTGGATTATTTTTTTATCTGAAATTTATGAAGATTACAGTACCCCTGCTTCAAAGTTTAAACACACACACACACACACACACACACACACACACACACACACACACACACACACACACACACACACACACACACACACACACACACACACACACACACACACACACACACACACGTCAAATTCTTATAATTATTATTATAATATGTAATGTTTAATAATATCATTAATACAACACATTTGTTATAATAAATAAATATGATTTCCTATAGAATGTGCTATATGTTTCTTAGCAATTGAGAACATTTTCAAATCTATATTCCTCTGTTTGTGTGTATGGCTGTACATGTGAAAGTCAAGTTTAGGAAACTTTCATTATACTGAAACATGTCGAAAGCTGACTTGTGAGAACAACATTTAAAGTGGTTCTCCCACTAAAACATGCAAGCGTTTCCAGGTTTGTACCGAACATCTCCCACAATTCTTCCCGTCCAGAGTGGCAGGTTCCTTTTTGTTAGCTTGTGTTTACCTAATAAACAGCACAGCCCACAATCAGCTTTAACCTGTCGCTACTTCACGGCACAGATGTTTTAAGTGATGGGTAAAAAAAATGCTGTTTCAAGGAGAGAGGCCTCACAGGTAAGTTATGACTCTTTCCAGCAAGCTGTAAATTGCCTTTTTTTGTTGTTTCTATCTTTTCTCTGTCACTAAGGGAAAATAATCTGCAGGGCTGTGGAGTAATTCTACATGGATGGGTTTCTTATTACCGCGACTAGAGCGGCTGGGCCTTGGAGATGACAGCCCAGCGAGGCAGCAGGTGAGCGGAGAGAAACAGTGAAAGCGATGAGGCATCAGTCAGCAGCTTTACTGCTCGCTCTGAGATAAACACCCAACAAATAAATAAATTCATGCAAGAGAGGCCTGTAAATACGAGCGTCTAGCAGCTGGGTGCATGACAGAGTGATACAGGGGTGAAATGCTCACACATATGACCGCACGCACACGCGCGCTTACACACACACACACACACACACGCACTCATAGTAAAGTTCAGCGAACCCTTTTCCTATCACTAGAGGGCACTTAAGCTACACACATCTCGGGTTTGCACAAAGAGACCTTTTAGTCATGGAATGCACTCCTTCATATAGAGCAGCTTTCAACCTCAGATTCAGATATGAATCTGCACAGAACACCCCGAAAAAACACCCACTATTTCCCAAAAGCTCCCTGGTTCTGTATTGCTGGAGACAGTATTATCTTTAAAAAAAAGCCATGGCTATTTAGGGTCTTTCATCTTAGCCCCTGTTATTATCTTAGCCTCTGTTATTAACTTAGCTGTGAATCCTTCACTAATCATTCGTTGAAAGTATTCATTAAATATTATTCCTTCATCTGGTCAGTACTGGTTGCTGTGCAGTTGCTAGCCGCTAAAGTGTTCTGGGTAGTTGCTATGGTATTACTAAGCAGCTACAATGAGGTTGCTAGGGTATTCTGGGTGGTTGCTAGAGTGTTGCTAAGGAATTTTTGGTGGTTTCTTAGGCATTGGTTGTTACGTTCTTCTGGATGATTGCTATGCAGTTGCAAGGGTATTCTGGGTGGTTGCTAGGGTGTTGCTAGGGCATTCTTGGTGGTTTCTTAGGCATTGGTTATTTATGTGTTCGGGGTGATTGCTATGCAGTTTGCTGGGGTATTCTTGGTGGTTTCTTAGGCATTGGTTGTTATGATTGCTATGCAGTTGCTGCAGTATTCTGGGTGGTTGCTTGGGTATTGCTAGTTGTTTGTTAAGGTGTTCTGGGTGGTTGATATGCGTCTGCTAGAGTATTTTTTGGATGGTTTCTAGGCAATTGCTAAGGTGTTCAGGGTGGTTGCTAGGGTATTCAGAATGGTTTCTAGGCAGTTGCCAAGGTGTTCTGGGTGGTTGCTAGGCACTGATAGGGTATTCTTGGTGGTTGCCTGAGCATTGCTAAGGTGTTCCAATTAGAGAAAAAAAATATTCCCTAAATGAGTTCAACCCGTACTAAAATCCTAGAATTGCCCCTAATCAAAAAATGGATTGTACATCTGCTGGTGTTTGCTCAGAAATATAGGTTTTAAAGCAGGATAAACCTTAACCCTTAGAAATCACCCTGATTGTTGAAGAAATTGGCTTATTTTCATACTGAAACATATGCATTATGTTCTTATGAACACAAAGATACTCACATGGACACGCTCACACCACATCCTCATCGACACGACTTGGCCAGTCGACGTCTCTCGTGTGTCTAACAGCCAACCAGGTCAAAGCCTTGCTCTCTGATAATGATTCCCAGAATAATTAAGAGATCAATGAGTAAGCATTGCTCCCGGTAAATAAGGGGATGGAGTTGTACGACCGGCATGCAGCTTAATGCAGGGAAGAGAGCCGAGCTTCAATAGTGTGACATAATCACCCCAGCCTTCATTATCGAACCGTGACACCACCCAGTATGTCGCTCGGTGCACCAACATTGGAGAGATAATTTCAGAAAGTAAGACAGCAGCACAAGTCATTGGCTTTTGTCTACGGAGCTGCAGCATCGATTCGAGAAAATCGGGTCTTTACAGCAGCCATATGTTCCTCATGAAAGGGAAAATTCAATGAGAGTGGAGTTCTTGATCGCTCTAGTTGAAGCAAGACTCTTTAGGGAAGATACAGTGACCGGGGTGTTTGCTTGTCACTGAACAAACCAACTCACAAACAACTTCCAGTTCCTCTTCAATACCTCTCTGTCAATAAAACGACCTGTGGTTCCTGTATCTAAAGACCCAAAACTTGATCAGTTCACTATGAAACAGAACAAATTTGGAGAGGCGAAACAAAATGAGAAGTTCGTCCTTCATCTGTTCATTTTATCTTTCAGACAGCAGGAGGTATTAGGGTCAGAGATACCCGAGGAGAACAGAGAGAAACAGAAGTGTACAAAGTCTATAAAAACTGGAGAAAACTCTGTTAGAGTTCCCATTCGTCTCAATGCACACTGTCCCAAATCCTTCACTAGTGGCTCTTTTGAGATGTGACGTGAAAGGTAGCAGACATCGCTCAAGAAACATTTCTTATAATCAATGTTGAAAACGGTTGTGCTGCTTACTATTTTTGTGGAAACCATGATACTTTTTTATGATTCTTTAATTAACAGTAAGTTTAAAGGAACCGCATTTTTTAAACATTATAAATGTCTTAACGGTCACCTTTGATTAATTTAAATGCATAACATTTTTGAATAGTACAATAAAAAACGGTGTAGGATATACTTTGAAACCATTTTCACTCAGAAATTGCTATTCAATTTCAAGTAACTCACTGAATTAAACATGTATGTATGTATATGAGCTGAAGAAGGACTGAAAGGATACAGCCATCCTCAGTGTACGGCACAGGTGAGGTGGTTCCTGCTGTCAGGTAGCTGTAGAAGGAGACCTCCAGCGTGTAGCAGTACGACGTGTCGTCCAACAGACCACCCAGGAAGCGTCGGCCGGTGCCGGCCTTGACCAGATCACGGTTAAACGTTGTACTGGACTGCACAGAGACACACAGATAACACAACAGAATGATTAATAACGGTAAAACAGAGAGAATAGAGAAGAACAATAAGACTTACTTGGGAGAAGGGATGTTTTTTGAGTGAGGAAACCATGAAAACATCGCTGTGATTGGCTGATAACTCTTTCAATGCCCGCCTATCTGCGTGAATGGGTCAAACTGGAAATGGATGGAGTAAACAACTCGCCTACTCAGAAATCACCACGTTTGATCTCGTTTGAATATAAATGAACTTGAAATTGCTTGGGGAAAAAAAGATGTGTGAGTGAGCGGTTTTTTAGTGAGCACTCAGCTCAGTTAAATTAAAAGGGCATCTCCTCCATACCTGCAATGATTATGACACCTGCTGTGTTTACTGAGGATTTGTTGACTAATGGTCCGAAAAAGAAAGAGACTAAATAATACATGAACAACAGTCAGTATTAACAAAAAAAAAAAAGCACAAATATGCTTGTTGTTACACTATTTTTGTATTTAGTTATTATGCATGCAATGTAAAAACTGTTAAAAATGCTGGAGACTTTGATTTGACATTTAGTAAGTTGTATTATATTGCATTATTTATTGAATAACTGACTAACTATTTTAGTTTTAAAGGCTTTGTTCGCAAGAACACAGTGGAATCAATCAATAAACAAATGAATAATGAATAACTTTATATATAATTGAAATGATTAAATCTAAAATAATCTAAATAACATAGATTATTTATTTAATAAAATAAAATATGAATAAACATGAATAATTTTTTAAAATAAATATTAAAGTAAAAAAAGAATAATATAAAAGAATAATGAATTGAAAATAAAATAATACAGTATTGTTTGTGTGTTGATGGTCCCATCACATTACACTAAAAAAAAAAAAAAAAAAAAAAACCCCACACAAAACCGATTTATTGTACACTAGGCTCAGAGTGCTACAAGGAGGAAGCTATTGATTGGATTTAGGAAACTAATTATGGATCGCATTGGATTGGCCTGATAATTTATGCCACTTTGTCCATTACAAAAGTACTTAAGCTTGCTGGCAACTTTTCCTTGCTCTCCACTTTTCTTGCAGTTGTGTGCTTGCTTACACTGCACTTTCTGTGCCTTTCCATGGCTCAGCTATAATGGCTGGTAAATGTTTGCTTTTGCCCAAGAAAGGTGACTGATCTAGTGTCAGTGTGACGTGTAGCTGGTGGCTAAGCGTAGTTGAGACATGACTCTCTCCAGAGGCAGCGCTCCCTCAATATGCCGGATGAACTTTGGGATGGCTGTGTGCTGAATAGGCAGAGAGAGAGAGAGAGAGGGCAACATGCCAGCTGGAGACCTGCCCTCTATGCCCTCCTGTCACCACACACACACAGACGCGCGCACACACAGACACGCACACAGACGCACGCGCGCACACACAGACACGCACACACACACACACACACACACACACACACACACACACACACACACACACACACACACACACACACACACACACACACACACACACACACACACACACACACAGAAAACACAAACAGCATTTATAAAGAATCATAAATAATGTGGTGACATTTTTTCTGTGAGGCAGAGAATATTCATAGGCTGTGAAAAGCGGCTCTTTGTGTAAGTATGAGAGAAGTCTGCAAATTCTAGATGGGTGACTGGGCAATAAAGGTTAGTCCTCTGCCCGTATTCTGCTGGCTGAGCTACTGAAATGTCACACTTCCTGCATGCTGAAGGTCACTGTTGCAGGCTGGAGGAACTGCATGCTGACAAAGAGAGCGACACCGAGCATAAGGGGCCGCAGGGAGGGGAGAGGGGGACCTCCACAATGGGACCATCACTGGTGTAAAACTGTAGGTAAGCAAAATACAACACTGTGTTGAGGTCACACACACGCGCGCACACACGCACACACATCTATCCATCCATCCATCCAAACTAACCCCCAGTCTAACTGTCTACACATATTTCCATCCATCCATCCATTAATCCACCTGTCTGTTTTTCTCTCTACCAATCTATATATCTACCCATATTTTCATCCATCTCTCCATCCACCTACCTATCCATCTACTTATCTATTTACCCATTTTTCTATCCATCCATCCATCCATCCATCCATCCATCCATCCATCCATCCATCCATCCATCTTCTGTCCATTAATTTACCCATACATTATAAAGGCCCAGATACACTTCAGGTAAAATCAAAGAACAGACTGGTGTAACTTCATTTCGAACAAAATCAAGCCAAAATTAAGTTTTGTTTTCGTTTCGGGAGAAAAATCTTGCCAAATCGAACTTTCTGGAAAACTTCGCTCTGGCTGGTAAACACCTTTGCCGTGAGTATATCGGGCCCAAAGTCTATCAATCCATGCAACCATAAAACATACATTTATCTATTCATTATCAATCAATCCAACTTCTATCCATCCTTCAATATCTGAAATTATCAATCTATTAAATGATCAGTCAATCTGTTCATCATTCTATCCATAATATATCCATCCATGTTATTTATCCATTTGTAACCATCCATCGGTCCATTCATTTATTTATATATACATTTATTTATTACCTATCATCCAAAAGTTTATCTATCAAGCTACTATCAATTTGTACTTTTTGCAACCATCCATTTTAATCAAAACATCATAATCATAATGATGAGATCCTCTGGAAACTATAATGCAACCAAATGAAATGAGGAACAAGAAAGAAGAATGGTGAAAGAGTGGAAGGAGTGCAATGAGCTGGAAGACACATCCATCCAAACGATACCTCTGAATACAGACGAAAAATAAACCAGAAGTAAATTTGTAAACAAACAAAGCAAATAAAGAACAACCAATCTTCTTGATTCATGCTATCCCATTTTGACATTGAAAACTGTGTGTGGAAATTACCAATTAATATAGCTGTCAAGTGAAAAATGAGAAGGGGTTGAGATATAGAAGATTCGGTCTGTGCCGATGAACAGACGCAATAACATCTCTCCAGCTCTGTGTTATGAAGGCACTGGGTGCACGGATGGTTCATGTATCTTTTTAGACGTATATAAGCGTGTCTTCATCAGCATGCGGTTCCCGGCTCATCCAAAAGAGCTTCACCGTGGCAAATGGTTAAAGTGGCTCTGCTCCTCTCATATAGACACCTCATCAGCAATATTGAGTCGGGTTATTGTCTTGCTCTGCAGAATTGAAAAGGTTACTTGCCGGCACCTGGAAAAATAGCTTGTGTTGATGCGCTTCATCTTGGAAACAAAAAATGTACTAATTTATGGGGTGTATTGAATTTTTGGAGAAAATACCAATAACGCTTTTCCATGCGCCGTTTGCTAATGAGTATAGAGCTAAGAGTGAAAAGGCTGACGGAGATGAAATTCAGCCAATGACTTTCTTTTGCTGAAGAAAAAAGGAACCTATCAGTGTAATGGCAGAGAGAAACTTTAGTGTTATCTGGTAACGTCATGCGCACCATTATGCTGCCATTCCTAATTTTGTATCCTACACACAGTCACACATAACGCAATAGTAACATATGAACAATTTACGAGATATTTCACAGTATTTTACAGAAATGAGAGTTAAGACCCTTTCACACTGAGCGTGACATGATAAAGGCAAGCGAATCGTCCAAGGAACGGAGCTTGATTCACGGCTGCACGATAGGTGGCGCTGACCGAGAATACATTGATCCTCATGTATGTATCTCGTAGGTTTTCTGCACAACATACAACAGTAAATTAAGATAAATAAAGTTTGAACTACACAAAAACCATCATCGAGTGTGTGTAATAACTGGAAGTGGATTTTGATTAAATAAAGGGAAGACTTGCATTATTTGTAGTGTTTTATAATAAACTGAACGCTACACCTGATTAGCATTTCTTATTCTTTATTGTTATAAAAAATACCCAGAGCTGCATGAAAAACACATATCGTTGTAATACTATATTTATTTGGCTTCATGTTTCATCTGCAGAAACGTTTTTATCGGTCGTTTATGTGCGGAACCATGCAGAACTCAGAATGAGGAAATGAACACAACGTCATCATTTGGATAGTCATCATCACACTACGCTGTACGCTGTCCCAAGCTCTTCAGATCGCATAATTCAGTGGAAAAGGAATAGGCCTAGGAATGATAATCTGAATAAAGTACATGTAAAAATAAATCTGTTCTCAGACACCAATGATAACAATCAACTTCCATTCTCGTCTCTCTTCCGGAATACTTTTCTTCGGTGTTTACACAGGTTTTCAAAACAGCGCCACCACTCGGCTTGGGTAAGCTCGAATCTAATTGGACGGCTTGTTTCATTGCGGAGCACCGGAAAAGAAATAGACACAGTGGTAAAATAAATAAATAAAATTTATCGCACCCGGTGTGAATAGCTCCATAGGGATGTATTATTTAGATTCATCGCGACGTACATTGGTGTCGCTTAATCACACTCAGTGAGAAAGGTCCTTAAATCTGTCAGAGCAGCCTAGCAGTTAACGCCGCATGTGCTACAACACATGTCACCCAAAACATTTTATTCTGTCACCACTTACCCTCTTGTCATTCAAAACTTGTCTGACTTTCTAAGTTCTGTGGAACAACAAATAATTTAATAATTTAAGTAATAATAATGTTACATTTATATAGCGCTTTTTCTGGGACCTCAAAGCGCTTCACATATGGAAGGGGGGGGATCTCCTCAACCAACAAAGGTTATATTTTAAAGAATGTCGTGGTTCAAAACAACATTGTGTGAGCCATTGACTTTGAATGTCGCACTCTTATGTGTTCCACAGAAGAAAGATAGTCACACAGGTTTAAAACAACACGAGGGTGAGTTCATTTTTGAGTGGCCTAATGCTTTAAGCAGAGATGCTTATGCAGGCAACATGTAAACATACTCTATGCACATACATCAAAGTAGCAAAAAAGACAAAAATAAAATAGTTGTAAATATTACTTAAACTAAAAAAAGAAAACAACAACAACAAGCATACAGCAGTTTGAGGGCCTTTGTCTTTTTCAACAAAAAAAGGTAATACCCATGAGACTCACAAGAGAGAAGTCAGGCGCGTTTTGGCACAAGAGTCGAGGAAAGACGGCCTGTCTCTGCACTCTATCTTCTTCCTCAAAGACGTTACCATACATGAAGCCATTCATCATGGTGGAGTGGGCGTGCACGTCAATGTAGAACTCCAAACTCACTTTCTGTAAATCAGAGAGAGAGACACAATGATTGAGAGAGAGACCAGACAGACAGGTGGAAAGATGAACAGGCAGACAACATACTGTGAACAATATTTAAAATAACTTCAACAGCACTTCAACAAACGAGAAATAATCTTTACAAAAAGTACTGTAATACCTGCTGAAGTTTCATCTTAGATATTACAGGGATAAATTAAAATTTTAAAACATATTAAAATAGGAAAGTTTTAAAAGAATTTAGATTGTAATAATATTTCACAAGATTACAGTTTTTACTGTATTTTTGATAAAATAAATGCAGACATAAGCAAAAGAGAATTGCCAAATTGTACATAACGGTAGTGTAACTTCATTGGATAAAATAAAATTCCTAAAAACATCCTTATTTTGTGCACAAGGGAAGATAGAAAGTCATTCAGGTTTGGAATGACACGAGGGTGAGTACATTTTCATTTTTGCCGTTAACACAGACAACGAGAGATTGCCTGTCCATAGAAACACAGAGCAAGCAAACATTATTCATCACGGTCCTGTGAAAGAGCAACAGCACTCCTGGGTGTTTTATAGAACAGCTGTCACAACTGCCATAGTTTAGAGGGATTAATTCATGTTCCTGAGTCAGCAAGCGAAGCAGGCACGCCTCACTTCCTCAACCGCAGGCCGGATTTCAGCCGTTTAATGCAGAATAAATGATTAATATGGACCGGGAAACACATACAATAATATTTGTCAGCAAAAACCCAAAAAACTAAACATGGAGCAGGAATTCAATTCAGAAACAAATGGCAAAGTGACACCAGAAAGAAACATCTCAACAAAGAAGACTGAAAACGTAACTTCCATGAAAACAGAATAAACAGACATATGTGGAGTGTTTACATCCTCAAAAAAAGGACAATCCTTCAGATACGTCCCCTCTCAATCCGCCCACGCGCCATTTTGGCTCTGTGTTCTCTCAGTTACTGTATAACAGCACTGCAGTGCAGGAAACTGCCGCTCCATCATGGCTGCCACATCATTAAGCCAGCGCTTGGCAAGATGATGAGAGAGACACTTGTGTGTGGTTTTGTGTCGAGAGAGAGGATCACGCTGTCGAGCAGAATGAGGTGTCGCCACGAGGAGGGCTGCCGTTTGATGCGCCTCGTCGGTGTGTGTGTGTGTGTGTGAGTGTGTGTTACTGTGTGTGGATGAGAGAGAGAGAGACGGAGTGAGTCACAGCACTTCGGTGACAAGGCATCAAAAGGAGCATCCTGCAACGCGTATCTATACGGCAACAAAGTAATGGCCATTTTGTTTGAGGCTGCCTATCTCTCTCAATCCGTTGTGTACATTGTAAGCATCTGATGCAGGCATAACAGGGCCCACTCCTCTACCCTTTGACCCCCTCCCGCGCTCTCTCCATCTACAGCAAACCTTTTCTTTCTTCATTACACATTCCGAAGCGCACCTCGAATCCCGCGGGTCGAGGGGAGAGTGAGGTAAAGCAGAAGTAAGGAAGAGCAAGCGAGAGAGAAAGAGAAACATCAGGAGTCAAAGACCGAGAGGGGGGGAGATGTATGGAGAGAGAGAGAGAGAGAGAGAGAGAGAGAGAGAGAGAGAGAGAGAGAGAGAGAGAGAGAGAGAGAGAGAGATGCGAGTGGGGGGAGAGAGAAAGAGAGAGAGAAAGAGAGTGGGGGGAGAGATCGGGCAGCACCCGGTGCTTGAAATTCCGCTCACAGCCAAAGCAATTTCCTAGTGAGCGCAGGGCTGTCAGGCCTCTGATGGCAGGCGGTGAAATATGGTGGCTGAGAGTGGGGCGGCTGCACGCATGCCAGTCTGATGGATGGAGCCCGCAAGGAAGAGGGAGAAACAACACATAGACAAAACAAGGAGGAGGGAAAACGAGAGAGAGAGAGAGAGAGAGAGAGAGAGAGAGAGAGAGAGAGAGAGAGAGAGAGAGAGAGAGAGAGAGAGAGAGAGAGAGAGAGAGAGAGAGAGAGAGAGACACTGGTCACCATTAAGGTAGCTCCATCAGCTCCTTCAAGGGGTTCCCAGTGTGCAATTGAGGCGGGTAACTGTCTAATCGCCCACATACTCGTCGTGCATTACAAAGTCAGGGTGGGGCCGCTGACTTTACTCATGCATACACGTTCAAACACATTTGTGACCTTTTCTCTTGCTCAAAGAGATGCTTAAGACCACACTCTGTGTAATGGGACTGTATGCATGAAGTGCTGTGTTCCTTCAGCAAGGTCCGTTGGCTCATTTTGCACCGTTAACAGCATAATTAAGAGTGGAAATGAAATGGCTGCTGCTCTATTCTGCAAGAGCTGTTCTCTACCTCCGGGTAAGAAGTAACCTTTCCACACTGATTTGGGACCAGGTGCCATCTGTCATAGTGCTGAGCTCATGAAAGACAAAGAAGTGAAGTGAAATAAAAAAGAAGACTGTAATACCTGGGTGATTCATCTTATGTAGTACCTTTTAAACACTCTAACTTAAAAAAAGAAGCTATACAAGTATTTTTTTTTTTTAATAATTAATCAAATTGCTGATACTTTGTTCTGGTGTCACGTCCTGAAGGATGTTGTCATTAAGGAACAGGATTTTGTTTGTTAAATTTTCTGAAAAATAAATAATACATTATAGAAATAATTAAAAAAACAAACAAAATACTAATAAAATGTCAAAAGCACGTTACAAAATTACAAAAACTTAAAATTCAAATGTAAACTATAATAAACTAAACTAAATATAAAAATAAAAGGACAATCAAAACAATAATAATTACTTTAATAATATATATAAATAATACTAAAATAACTCACACTGACAAATTAATGTGACAAAATGGTGACATTTAAATAACAGACAATTTTACACTTTTTAAAATTAATATATATATATATATACACACACACACAGTACTGTATGTGTATATATATATATATATATATATATATATATATATATATATATGTATATGTATACAATATATGTATATGTATGTATATATATATATGGACATGAAAATGTACAGCATAGGAAATGACACAACAGATCCTGTGGTAAATTAAAATATCATATTTCAAGGTGAAAATGATATCTGTCCTGAAATGCCAACTGGATTTTCCTTATGCAATATCAAGGACGTCCATGACAGAAAAGTACAGTTCCCATCTACAGCTCTCAATGTCAACAAGCAGACAGCCAATCACACAGTCCTAATGTGCTGTCAATCAAGGTGGACAATACTCTGCTAGTTTAACGCTGATTGATTGTTCAATTAGCATGCATCTCTGACCTCCAGATTTGTTCATTTGAATTTGTAATTAAGCAATTATGGGCAATTAAGAAATTAGGAATATGAAAATAGAGCATAATTTGAGTGTTGACGAGTTGAATATTCAAGTACATGTAAAAAAAAAAATGAAGTTAATGCCCATCACACTTTTTGTAAAGCTGCATGTGAGGATAGGAGGCAAACGTCTATCTGCTCCTTTGAGTAGAAATGGAAGGTCAAAAGAATTTAGTCGGACGAGCACTTATCTAAGGAATAGTAATTAGTCTGGGCTGTTAAGGCCCATAAATGCTCTGCTTATCTGTATGAATTAAGAAATGGTGCTGATTTAAGCAGGATTAGAAGCTGATGCATTTAACCACAAAGCACTTAGCATCAGCAATACCTATGAAGAGAGGACGCAACAGATTCTGCTCGCTCAGAAGTTTGTCCATCCTCCGCAGACGAGGGGAAAAGAAAGAGTCGGAGCGCTTTTTGATAATGCAAGACTTGAAATACAGTTGTGATGTGGAAAATATTCTGATTGAGGTCAAAACACACAATTACATGCAAAGCGAAAGCAGAAAAGAAAAGATGGAAAGGCGTCTGTGCGCATGATCTTTGAAAAGACAGCTCATCAGACAGAGTTCAGATTATATCTTGCTTTTCAGATGTTTGCCAGGCTGGAAAATGGCAGCGTTCCATATAGCGCAACAGTTTCCATCCTCGTTCCTTCCTTCATTAGGGATGGCACGCAGCTCTTGTGACTAAAAAGTGACTAAATCAGAAGTGACTGAAACATTTTTAGCTGGGTAAAATAGCTAAAATAATAAATATTTTGGTATTTGTTCAATGTTGTGATGACATTCATATATATATCCTCTTAAGCGGCACCCCCCCTTTTTTTAATAGACATGAAAATGCACATTCTGAACTTAAATGGTTGTAATTCAAGAATGCTTTGGGGTATAGATGTAAGATTGGTCTTGTTTTAAAGAAGAGGCAGATTTTTGTAGAAGTGAAATAAATTAAGAAAGTTAAACAGGAAAAAAGCTATAGAAGTTTGAGTTTATAAAAAATGTACAATGTTAAAAATGTAATTATTCATATTTTATATAAAATATATATTTTCAAAACCTGGTGGACTCTAAAAATGCAACAAAAAAAAAAAAAAAGCCAAAATTCTGAACAAGTTGTGTTTCAAATTTTAGGTTGATATCTCAAAAAATAAGCTTTCAGTGAGATTTTGTTTGGCCGCAGTACCAAACTTTTTCACTAGTTGACATTACTGCCCATATAAGGGCGCCTTATATGTTGTTTGAGTGATCTGAATCATTATTTTTACAATTTTCATACAATTTATGAAGTAGACATCCTATTCAGAAGTATTATTGGAAGTTTGGCAGATTTTAAAAAATGTTCAGACCTTTTGGCATGAAAACAAACTGAGGTTTCTACCATTATTTCATGATTTTTCATGTTCATCACTATTTCAAAATAAAGGTCTGAACACGCCTTAGCCAATTTATACTTCTGCGTCGGGTGCGCGCAGTAGGTACGGCGTAGCATACACATAGACGTGTACCATACGCCGTACCCTTCGCCGTACCCTGACGTGCACCTCTCCAAAAATGTAACAACGCGTCAATTCTACCCGGACGCAAGCGCTGTGATTGGTCTGCTAGAACCCCTCCCTCGGGTTTCACACACTCCCTCTGCATGTGTAATTGCGCGTCAACGCGGACAACGACGCAGAAGTATAAATGAAAACCAACGCGTAGTCTATTGCGAAGAGGCTATACTAAGTATAAATCAGCCTCCAAGGGGAGTATGAAAATATTATTGTTGCAAATTGATAAATTACGGCTCCTCTGTAACTTATTTAGAAAATCAGTCACCAAATATGTAAACTAGAGATTGTAAGCTTTCAAATGATATATAGTTTGTCAAGATTAGGTTTAGTATAGGATATTACTGTTTTAAATATGTAATGGCTATAAGGGAATATACTACTGTTCAAAAGTTTAGAGATAGTAAGATTTTAAAAAAAGAGATTATTACAGTTATTTAGCAAGGACACATTCAATTGATCAAAAGTGACAGAAAAGATTTTTACATTGTTACAAAAATAAATTCTGCTCTTTTGAACTTTATTCATTGCTAAAATGGTGATTTTTCCAACCAGATGGACCATCATTTTGACTAAACAGCCCTTAATGCCAAATTGATTCAGCATGGAAAGGAAATACTGATAAAACTAAAACTCATAATCATTTTTATTTATATGAGGAAGTGACTGTGGATCATTTCAGTCCAAACCAACCATCTCCAACCAAACAGCAGAAGCTCATCTGACTTGTCCCTTGGCTTGTACCCTTAAAAACTTGAGAGAGACAGGGAAAGAAAGAGAGAAAGAGACAAGTCCAGATATTTCAGAGATTCACTGAATGTGAGATGATGGAAGGACGGAGGACAGGAAGTGATGATGGACGTAAATTGCCCGTAAATCTCGGCGATCGCTTAGAAAGGTGCGTCTGACACCAGAGGACGTCTCAACTCTTTCTTTATCTGTCTTTCTCTCTCGTTCTCTCGCAAGACTGCTTTCTGCCACTATCAGAACCACACACCACGGCTTATACACACGAGAGAGAGAGAGAGAGAGAGAGAGAGAGAGAGAGAGAGAGAGAGAGAGAGAGAGAGAGAGAGAGAGAGAGGAAAAGGAGCAGCAACTACACAGGGAAGGGGGGGTTTCAAGGTGCAATATTCATCTGGCCAGCCTGACAGGATCTAATACATTTGTTTCAGATGGAAAATTAATTTTCTAATATTAAAAAGGTCAGAAATGAACCATGGCAATACCGGCCCTTTTGTCATCTCTAACAAATTATCCAAAATGCTGTTGTCAGATTGGTGGGGATATCTGGGCCATGATGAATGATCGAGGTAATCAGCCAATCAAAAAGAATCCCTCTCTTTCCATGATAAATGGGCTGGAAAAGCAGCGTTTTGCGCGGGAGATAGGTCCATTTGTTTCCTTATTCTTTCCCCTTCTCTTTCTCTTTCATTTTTTCTAAACAAATACTTGGTGCTCATGGATAGATTATATACACTTGCATCACTAACTTTGAGTCATTTTCTCACCTGACCAGTGCTCACTGGAGAGTGTAATTTGGCGAATTGTTTCGGTTTTTTAGACCCACTCAGGTAACTTTAGTGCTCAAAGAGATGGATTGAACATAAAATCGGATCAATGAGGTGTTCAAAATGACCCTAAATATGGGCTTGTTTCTGACACAAAACAACAACAAATAAACCTGAAGGTTTTTCATTACCACTGAAAAAAAAGGTTATGAAAACACTTAGCATTAATAAACGGATTAATTAGGACTAAAGTAGCAGTATCCTCGATGCAAATACAAAGTCGTTGTCAATTTCCTGTAGAAATGCAATAAACTTCATATTAGTAACTGGTTTTATTTGAGCAGTGCAATAAAAATGTCTAAAAGTGCACTCTCTGCCAGCACAGGTTAAAACATATTTGTCTCAGTATGTGTAAGCCTACTGCAATGCAATATATGTTAACCAAAAGTGGTTTTGTGCAATTAAATGTTGAGTGTTGTAGATTAGCATGCATTAGCTTAGCGTGGTCTGTGTTAGCATACTGGGATCAGTGAGCTTGTGTGTTGTGTTGGCTTGGCGTTGAACACTGCTTGCTATTAAATAGCCTAATTATCAGTGCTACAATGTGTGTGTGTGTGTGTGTGTGTGTGTGTGTGTGCAATTGTATATGTGAGTGTGTATGATGCAGTATTTCTTTTTCCCCTTTTTAAACCCTATTATGGTTTTTCGAATATTCCCTTTCATGCAGTGCAGAAAGTTTACATTCACAAACAGCTATATCACTCAAAGTTATAAAGTCCAAAGTGCACAATAAATAAAGTTATTGTCTCCTAAAAGAAAGAATCGACTCTGAACAGCCTTAACGAGTGTATTGTATTTTCGAATCCCATTGCGTGACGGTTCTATGTCATTAGAAAATTAATTTGCATAATGCCTTCCTATGTTGTACGTCAGCGAACAACATTTACTGACGACTGCTTCTCAAATCTCAATGCGGGAGTTCAATGCGGGATTAGCAAAACGTTTGCTCTTGAAAGATGGGTCAGTACCCAGTTTATTTGGACCAGCTTGCTCCTCAGAATCATAACCTTTAAGTATGAATAATTATTGATGTATATATTTTCTACTGGGTGTTCAAAATTCGTAGTTTTGTGTTTTATATTGTGAACGTAGGTCTCCTGCTAACTTTAGTCCTTTAAGTAGTTCTTTCCAATGTTTCATTCATCGGACTCACGCTCATTTGATATGGTAAAATCGACATCATTGTTACGGTCTTTACAGTGTGTACAATCGGAGAGCTTTAGGAAGCCTCGAGAGCTGAAGTTCAGTTATGGTAATGGCCGTTTAGCTTCCGAAATACGTTGTAAGCGGCAGACCAATCACAACAGACTTGGCCATCTGGCCAATCAGAGCAGAGCAGGTTCGTGGAAAGGAGGGATTCAGAGAGACTGATCAATCCGTCGAGTCGTTTGAGAATCATTGAAAAATGCGGTGATGTGCAATTTTATGAGAAAATTAACTGTTTTTGGACCTTCGATGCATGTAAACCTGTTGTAGGAGGCCTCCGAAACAAAAGTAGTTATTACTGTTATAACAGTTAACACTTCAACGCATACCCCGGTCTTTATCGACCAGGATGTCATGCACTACCCTCAGTGCTGTCAGATCCAATACTGCTGACTGCTTCATCTGTCAACAAATGTTTCTTTGCAAACTCTCCATAGCACTGTGCCTCATTTACAAAACAATCTTTGGTCAAATTCTCTGAACAAACACATAATACTCATCCATTAAAAATGAACCATACATTTGTTACTGATGCTGATATCCTTCTGAAATCTGTACAGAGATGCAAACGAGCTGTTTAAACAGGACGCGTCAAAGCGGAGAATCCTTTATGCTTCTATTTACTCTTCCATTTGTCCTCCTGTCAAGACTCAAGCACGTGGAGTAAAGTGAACAGGTATCTGTATACTGCAGTGTCGACAGCGTCAGTGATTATAATGGGATCTATTTGCTTTTGATGTGATCCTCGAAGGCAAGTGTCAGCTGTTAAGTGACTGAATCCCAGTGGGCGGGGCCTGAGGTGCGATGATGTACAACTATTCGTCGATGTCTTGCTCTGGAGGCAGGCATATGCTCGTGTGACATCACATGTACCCCAATATCCGAAACGAGCTGGGTTTTTTTGTGCTTGAATGAATAAATGCTTTGTTTATAATGAGGACTCTTTAAGCGATTAAACTTGCAGGATGTTTTAATGGTGCAAAGACCTCTTGTACGTCAAATATCAAAAGAAAATTTGATTTCTCATGTCATGTCCCCTTTAAAAGAGCAGTTTCATGTCTATCATTGTATTGTTCAACTGGTCGGGGTTGATATGGGATTAAGAAAGTAATTAGTAATAAGTAATGCAATACAGAAATACAGAAATCAAATTACTCCATTGAACATAAATAGTAGCTAGAAACTTTTTTAGAGTAACTTACCCAACACAAAAACAAGAAAGTTATGACTCCGAGTTAAAAAATTAATAATGGGGAACCAAAGTGTACCATATTGGTGGAATGTGCCAGTGGGCATTGCCCCCGTTACTGGGCTGGCACAGAGATTGGCATCCCATAGCTTTGATCTGTGCTGTAGCTAATGTGATTAACCATAGAGAACGCAGCCAATGCCAGTCTGGCTTGAGATCTCGCATGGCATGAATATTTGTATGAGTCTGTGTTTGCGTTTGAGTATGTGTGAGTGTGCTTGTTTGCATTTGTATGTTTTTGTCAGTATAGCTGTGAGATGCTCAGTGTGGTGTTGGGGAGAAGAGAATTTCCCCATCCTGATCTCTCCTCCTCTGTTGTGCATACTGGGAAGCATTTATCAGTCAAAAACTCTCCACACCATATTGTGAACAACAACAACAACCACCGCAAAAGTAAAATCCAAACTGCCACACAGACATTAGCAGCTCATATAAGCAGGCACATCTCACAACAGCATACTTCTCATTCTTAGAGTTGATATTTCTCGTGATTTCCCAAGATTACCACTTAATGGAGTGCATCTATAAAATCAAGATGGATACAAAACCAATCAAACACATCTTAAATAAAAATGATCAGAGGACTAGTAAGAACTACTATATACAGGTTAATAACCAAATAAAGATCATGGTCACCTAATGACTAAAGTATAACCAAATCCTTCAGAAGGAACAAATAATTTGGAACAGTATTCTAGGGCGAAAAGCATGATAACTCTCAAGTAATGACTGGAGACACTAAGCTTTTGAGGTTTTGTACGCTTTTGGATAGTAATGAGTCAAAGTGTCACTAAATGCTTCTAAAGAATTACTGGCCATTTGGATCAGTATTCTAAAGTGAAGATTATGGCAACCCACTACTATTGACTCAAGGGGTTACTACATCCTTTTTAAGGAATTACTAATTATTTGGAACAGTATTCTAAAGTGAAGTGAAGATCATGGTAATCCACTAGCAATTACTCAAGTATCACCAAATCCATCAGGTTACTATCAAAAACCTTCAAACGTCAAAGCTTACAATGACTTCTGTCATTATTATAGGGAGTAATAAAGCTGTTCACTTCAGAATACTGATCAAAATAATTAGTAAAACCTTTAGAAGGATAGAATTACTATAGTGGGCTACCGTTATCTTCACTTTAAATCATACATTATTCACATTAATTACGAACCTGTAAAGTTCTTAAAGGATTAGTTCACTTCAGAATAAAAATTTCCTAATCATTTACTCACCCCCACGTCATCTTTCTTTCTTCAGTCGAAAAGAAATTACGTTTTTTGAGAAAAACATTACATGATTTTTCTCTCTTACAAAAAAGAGAGAAAAAAAAAAGAAAAAAAACTGGAATGTTATCCTCAAAAATCTTAATTTCTTTTCAACTGTAGAAAGAAAGACATGACCATCTTGGATGACATGGGGCTGAGTAAATGATCAGGAAATTTTAATTCTGAAATGAACTACTCCTTTAATAGCCCTCTGGGAGGTATGAAAAAAAATAGTAGTGAACTACCTCATTCAACTGAGCGTTATTACTTACTAATTGATTAATAGCAGTTACTATGTTAATACCACATTACTCATTTGTTCCTGTGAAGTTGTAAAGTGTTTCGCTATTTTCTTTTAGAGCTGCTGCACAGCTGAAATGAACTGTTTGCATCCTTGAATTATTTCCCTGTTAGCACTGTTTGCGCTATATAAATAAAGGAGATTTGACTTGACTGGCATTACTTAGATTCGCTAATGCTTGTATTTTGTGTTAGATATCTCAAAAGAAAGGGCCAATATATGGCTGTTAGATCACATACAAGGTAGTTGCAAATTAATATAAGGGCTGGTGTTGTGTTTAGTGATTATCTGAAATGGAAACCAAAAGTTGCTTTTCAGCGGTGCGGAATCTACACTTTCACAGCTTTATCTACAGCTCCATGTAGTTTGCAGTCCAAATTAAATGTGATAAGATAACAAGAACATGTACAGTTCAATAAAGACAAGAAAGGCAGGCCAAAAGCATTACTTCAGCACAAAATAGCACCAGTGTGTTAACATCAGTGCTTGTGACATCATGTGGTTCACGGAGGGCTGTCAGGATCTGTGGAACACTGCCTTGAGCAACTAAACTCCAGGTGGATTGTTTCTGTAATAAGTGCACTGGAAGTCGCTTTGGATAAAAGCATCAGCTTAATGACTAATTACATACAAGGGAAATAACATTTTCCTGGATATGTTCCCTTGGTGACCCCTCTAAGTGATAGGTGAACTTCTGGCTTAATGTGCTTAAACTGGCACCTACTCAAACTTATTGTGAGCTTGCTATTAGCAACAACTACACACAAAAAAAGAGAAAGTGACTATGATTTCCCAAACCCCACTAAATCTCTTTAAAAGGACAGAAGGGAATGAAACATGGACCAGAGTGTGGGATCCGGAGAGAGCTATGAAATGTTTACCTCTCCCCAGAGTCCCTCTCTCCTGTGCACTCTCTCCTCATAAAACCAGCTTCTTGCACATCTGTCTAAACTAGCCGCATCTTTTATTCTCTTTTCTTTACCGTACTTTTCTTTTCTTTTCTTTTCTTTTCTTTTCTTTCTTGCTCATCAGGGTTGGATTGGAGCTTGAATCGGAATGAAAAGAAAAGGAATTTAAGGAACTGCAATTCAGGGAAATTTAACAGGCAATCTGGGAAATTATCAATGTGCATATAATGTACACACACACACACACACACACACGCACACACACGCGCACACACACACACACACACACACACACGCACACACACGCACACACACGCGCACACACACACACACACACACACACGCACGCACGCAAGCGCACGCACGCGCACGCACACACGCACACGCACGCCTTTGGGTCAGTGAGATTAATTTATTGAAAGAAATTAATACTTTTATTTAGCAAGGATGGATTAAATGGATCAAAAGTGATAGTAAAGACATGAATATGTTACAAAAGGTTTCTATTGCAAATAAAATTTTAAATGCTGTTCTTGTGAAAGAAAATGCATCACAGTTTCTACAAAAATATTTCACAAAAATATTAAGCAGCATAACTGTTTTTTAACATTGAATATAATAAGAAATGTTTCTTGAGCAAATCAGCTTATTAGAATGATTTCTGAAGGATCATGTGACACTGAAGACTGTAGGAATGATGACAACAGTTATTTTAAACTGTAATAATACTACTGTATTTTTGATCATACAAATGCAGCCTTGGTGAGTAAAATGTGACTTTTTGTTGAATGCAATGACAGACTTCAATCCATTCTCAGACAGATTTCCCCAAACACTTTCCATGTCTGCTATTGGTCGATTAAACCAATGTTGTTGTGTCAGGCTTGGTCAGTGTGCTCAAACAAACTGAGTGTTCAAGTAAAAGTTACAAATTTGCTTGTTTGGATCCATTTAGAACCCGTGGAAAGTCTAAGTTACTATGCAATGTTCCTCACATCTAACTTCACAATGTAATGAAGCATATGTGTGTGTGGTTGTCGGGATGTGAGGGACATGAGCAGATCACTCTGCCGTGAAGCAACACATTGATCAGTGTGTCAGGCCTGGGGGAAAGGTTAAGCCGCGTGGCGCTGCCCTCCGCTCCGGAGTGTGCCTGCCGGTCTTATCAGGATGTGAAAGAGCAGGAAAGGGCAGACGATTCCCAGGACAGCATCTGACCTTCACTAATCCAACAACCTCACTCTTCTGCTATAATGAACATAAAGGAAGTTGAGGCGGCGCTTTCTCAAACAAAAGACAAGACGAGCGAGAGTGTGTGTGTGGGAGACACACCTGGGCAGAGGGAGTGCAAACACTCACACAGACACACTCATTGAGAAAAATGCTGAGTTGTAGCTGCTTTGAATCGTACATTGGTTCCTATATGCTGAGCAAGGTTGTTATACATACTATACATAACCTTTCAAAGACAGAGTGCTAAATGTGTGCCTTTGTGCATAAATCTCAAGGTTAAAATACTTTCTACTAACCTAGTTTAACATACAGAGAGAAGTGAGCCATGTGAAGGTTGTTTCCCCCCAGCATATAAAAAAACATAGCATTTTATTGGTGCTGTGAAATATTCATTTGTCTGTTTTATCAATCAATCAATCAATCAATCAATCAATCAATCAATCAATCAATCAATCAATCAATCAATCAATCAATCAATCAATCAATCAATCAATCAATCAATCAATCAATCAATCAATCAATCAAGGCAGGTTAAAACAATTATTTTTAACTCTTTCCCTGCCAGCTTATTATTTTTTTTTTTTTTATTGCCCGCCGCCAGCAGCATTTTTTATAATTTTCACAAAATTTTAACTCAAATTGTTAATGTTAACAACATCAGCATTGCGTGATTAATGCCCTTCCGATATTTATCCTTGTTTTCGCATGGGCCAGTTTGCAGTCTCTTTTTTTTCTGTAGCCACTCTGAAGTCCGAAGTCTTTTGCATTTTACAATGGGTGAATCTCCAGTTGTCACTGGTGATTGTCGTTTGAACCTTTCTGAATCCACCATCAAATTGATAGGTTTATTTATATCAAGTGCTGTGAGAAAAGGCTATAAATCTCCACCTCCAACATCCTCACACGCAATATAGCCTACAAGCCGTGACACCTTCTTTATGTGTTCAGATGTGACGTAATGACGCAAAGACATGTTCGAATTTCCCGTGGAAATCCACCAGTACCACTGGAATTAAAAACATTATTGCAAATTTACCGTTTTGAATCGAGCTAAGGCAAGCATATAGCTTTGAACACTGGCTGGTTATGTACTTGCTCATTCGTAAAAAAAAAAAAAAAAAAACATTTTCAAAAGATATCAGAATGGATTCAGAATGCGTTTTACTAAAGGAAAGACAAGACAGCAGAATATCACTCTAAGTCATCACTTTCTTCGATTTTGCATTTGGTTGCATTTGGGGTTTTGCTGCTTTTATTGGATACTCACTGGGTCCTGGCTCATTTGGACAATAAGTTGTTTGACGGCATGTAGAGTGGGGTGGGCCCAAGGGGAAGGGTCCTGCCAATGACGGTTCAGATCAAAGCCCATAAGAGAACACCTAAAATAGAAAAAAAACAAATCAACAGTTCAACTAAATAAAACAAATGACAAAACACCAACACCTTTATCTCTTTGTGAGACATCACTGAGAGCAAAATACTGTGCAAAGCGACAATATCACAGCGAATATGTTTTAATGTTGAATATACAGCCATGGAGAGAGGGACTTTGGACCAATAAAATTCAATGTGGGTGGGGCTACCCAGTGCAGTGAAACAGAAATAAAAACTAATCAAGTGAAACTTCAAGTTTTCATGTTATTTACTTGAAGTGGTAAAAAGTTATTGAGTTTCAACATCATCACAGTCAAGCTCAAAGTGAAATCCACACAGATTCTGCAGTCAGAACTGCAGAAAATCACACACACAGTACAAGTCCACTCGTGCGGAGTGAGCAGAGCAGAGAGTGTTTTCAATTCATTCTCTATGGGAGATGAGCGGCAGGCTCACACAGGGGATTGTGGGATTGACAGTGGAGAGGAGTAATCATCAAAAAGTTGTGAAGTAATCAACTTTATGCAAATGAGAGGTGAAAAACACCAAATTGCTGTGAAGGCTAAGGTAAAGACTGTGACGTCGGTCATAAACATGCCAAAATCAGCAGATTTTGTTCAGTAGTGTTTTTGGTTGGTTTAATCACTTGAATTGCATATTACTTTAAATCAGATTTCAAATGCTACACTTTTATTGTGGCTAGATTATGATTGGGTTAACAAAAGTGTTTTAAAGGGATAGTGTCATTATTTACTCAACCTTATGTCTCTCTCGACTTTCTTCTGTGAAACACAAAAGATGATATTTTGAAGAATTTTGCAACAAATTTGTTCATACAATGAAAGTTAATGGCGTCTAAAACAACACTGGGAGAAAAAAAAACATGTCACTGACCCTTTTAATTCCATTTAAAATATATTTTGTGTTTGACAGAAGAAAGTCAGACATAGCTTAAATAAATGTTGACAATTTTTGTCTTTGGGTGAACCATAACAAATGACACTATACTTTGATAATTCAAAATTAAAGTTATTATACTATAATCATGTATATAAAACACTTTAATGCCTTTATCTAAAGACAACAACACTGCTCTGCATTTACAGATATAAAGGGCAGATCTCTGGTGTTTTTGGCGACATTGAGTGTTTTGTTCTTCCACACCATTGGACACATGCCATCTCAAGCCATCTTTCCTACAGGTCTCTGTTTGTTATTTTCCTTTCCCTGAGGCAGAGGACTGATGTGGGGGACGGACAGATGCCTGAGTCCCTGCTGCTGTCCAGCTGAGACTCTGTGACTGTGACTTTGAGCTGAACCTGTAGTCAATGCTGCCGCTCTCAGAACAACACTAATCCCCAGTCAGCAAGGATTGATCCCACGTCCCCTCCTGCATCTGCTTGAGCCTCTCTCTCTCGACTGAAAAACTACTGATTCAGCACACACACACACAGAGAGAGAGAGAGAGAGAGAGAGAGAGAGAGAGAGAGAGAGAGAGAGAGAGAGAATAGATCTGATCTCTAATTATGGATCTCAATGGCTCTCTGTGAGGCAGCATCGGTTAAAGTTGCTGCTGAGAGCACCTTCAAGGGTCAGTGGTGGCGTATGTCGTATGTCAGCCCTGTCACCACCATTGAACCATTGATCCACCTCTGCAGGTCTGCAGTTCACAAAGCCATCACAAGGTGGTAGTCACTGACGCAGTTTCTGCAGGCCTATGGGAAAAAATAGCGGGCCACGGCTGCATTCAGAATGATCGCCACCATTATATAAAAGCCAATAATGGCATTATGAGTGAAGACAACACCTGCCGTGCAGCAGTGACAACACCAACTGCAGCCCCAGTGTAGAATGGCCACACTTGTGTTCCAACTCACTTCTGTAGATGTGTTTACTCATGTCAAATATCTTATAAAATACTGTCAGGCCGATCGGGGGCTTTGAGTATGACGACATAATATAGTAATGTAAAAAAGAAAGAAGCTAAAGACAAAAGGAAAACCCATCTTAAAAATATATATACAAGAAATATCTTACTATAGCAATAGTGCATACTATTGTACTGTAAAATGAAGAAATCATAATATATTATATTATAATACAATATATAATAAAAGTATTAACAGAATTGTTATTATTATTAATAACGTTGTTAACGTATATGTAACACTATAAATATATGCATATAATACATAATACATTATATATACATATAATATATATATATATATATATACGTATAAACGTATAACGTTAAAACATTGAGCTTTTATTTTGGGGGGAAAACGCAGTGAGACCTTAACGCTCCTCTTTGTTGACAACAGATTTATAAACGATTCGCATTACGAATTTAGGAAGATGGTTGGCGCATGTTGCATTCCCAAATGCAAATTATAAGCTACTCAAACAAACAGCACTTGAAGAGTAGCATTTACTGTGAATCGAAACTCAAAATGAACACAGTGCTGCGCTTTACTCTGAAACATGCAACCCGTCTATATTAAATATATATATATATTACACTTAAATTACTAGTATAAACCATAAGATTTGTGATACTGGAAACTATTATATGACTGTTGTCATATAATATCATGGGTGCATTCGTTGGTTTCAGCTGACCTGTAGTTTCCCAGGTACACGCCGTCAGGGTTGAGCATGGGGACGATCTTAAAGATCACATGATCACGCAGGACCTGAGCGGTGGGATGTTGGCTGACCAGAAAGTCAATGAAACCTGCAGTAAAGACACACAAATACACACAATTAAGCCTTGCGCTTGACATGCAAAAGTTCATCCCAGTGCAAATTGAGTTTGAAAGACAAAAAAATTTGGACCGTAAAAGGCAGAAAAATCAGAAGCTGATATCAGAGACGTACATCTCCAGTCAATACAAATGGAATGAAACAGTCAACAAAGAATGAAAGAATGAAAGGGAGAGATTTATACAGCTGAGAAGCAAAGATCATACTAATTAGAGCAACAAAATGAGAAAGAGAGACAGACGGGACAGACGGAGAGAAAGGCATGTCGATAGTGGCGGTCACTTGTCCTTCCATTTGCCCTGTACTGAGAGCGAATAATTGACAGGTAAACAAGAAGCATAGAAAGAGAGAGCAGGAGTGTGCATGTGAGAGAGGGCAGACCCCATCTCATTCCCTCATCTTCTTCAACCCCTCACCCACTCTGTCCTGCTCATTAGTGCTAATGGAGGCATAACAAGCTCTCTAATTGAGTCAATGTGGCACAGAGGCAGGCCACACTGCTATGCTATCTAATTGCTTGAAGTTCCTATATTTATTCATGCATATCCGCATGTGTGTGTTATTAAGGTGGCAGGGCAGGTGACTTTGAAGCTTCGTATTGACCAAACTTCAGTTAAGCATAAAAGCCCTCTTCAGAATTACAACAAGTCCGAACTCAGTAATTAATTAGCAGCATGAAGATTTGGGCTGAGACGAGACAGAATCACTACTAACTACATCAGCAGACAGTTCAAAATGATTTGGAGGCACACAGAGGTGGTAGAATGATTGTGTTGTTTTCAGTGGCTGATTATAATGCAGGTTGACAGATGGCACAAGTCATGCAAATGTATACAAATATACAACATCTACATACAATACCATTTAATATTGGTAAATGAAACAAATGACATTTAACATTTTTAAAAGAAAATTTTGATTGGTCCTGACGAAAATGTCATCATGATGTTGTGAGCGCTTACCAGGGTGTTATGCGGTTGCCAAGCACTTTATTGGTGGTTGCTAAGTAGTTGCTTATGGCAATGCTGCTTCCATATTTCAGAAATTACAAAAGTGAAAGCTGACACTATTGTTAACTGAGCAATGGCTATTTCAAAATGGCTGATGGCCAATATCTATCACTAACACACAGCATCCTGAAAATTTTTATTATGGGTTTCACAAAAATATTAAACAGCACAACTGTTGATAATAATAAGAAATGTTTCCTGAGCACCGAATCAGCATATTAGAATGATTTCTAACGGATCATGAAACACTGAAGACTGGTGTAATGATGCTGAAAAATCAGCTCTGCCATCACAGGAATAAATTACATTTTATAATATATTATAATCGAAAACGATTTAACTTGTATTAATATTTTTTTTGTTAAACCTTATTTTAGTCAAATAAATGTAGCCACAGTGAGCATGAGAAACTTCTTTTATTTTAAAATCTTCCCAGGCCCAAACATTTGCATGCCACTATATATATGCAAATGTTTGGGGCTGTATATACTATATATATATATATATATATGTATATATATATATATATATATATATAAGCATGCAAATGTTTGGGGCTGGGAAGATTTTATATATAAAATCTTTTGCCCCCTTCAGAAATAAATAAATAAATAGTCCCTGTTGAAGACCCCCATTCTAGGGAAACAAAGATAGGCAATAATGATTTGACATTAAGCTATGGATCCCTCTAACATAATTCACCTGTGGAAAGACTGCATTGTCTCATCATTTGTCAAGGACACTTTGAGGAAAGACACGTCTCTGTATTGTAACGCAAAGTGAAAGCAGACTTTTTCTATAGAATTGATGTTATTGATGATATTGCCTTTGAAATCTGGGCGTTTTGTCAGACTGTTGTGTCAGCAAGTGGTTGTGCTCCATGACAGGTAAGGTCTTTGCATCGCCGGCTTTAAACAGATTTAGGAGCGATGCAGAGAAGATGAGCTGACACTTCCTCTAATCTGCCGTACACTCCCTGACCTCCTGCGTTTCCGCTCGTCCGTTGACCTTCACTCGCAGCGGAGCCCGACGGTGTGAAGAACTTAAAGTACAAAAGGAAAAGCGTTCTGATGAAGCCCAGCGAGGCCAAACGTCTGCTGGTCAGTGTTTTGTATCTCAGCAGATTACAGGATCTCAGGACATCATCGGGCTGTGTATGTGTGTGTCGAGACGAGACAAGGTCTTACCCTGACAGATGAAGGAAGCAGGTGATTCTCCAGGGTGAACGCGGGCTGTGAGAAACACCACCCGCTTTTCTCGCTCTTGATTCAGATGGGCTGAAAACACACACACGTACGTAGAAAGGTTAGTCTCAGCAGGTAGAGGTCTTGGCAGGCCAGTGTATGTGTGGTCAGGAGCCATATGTCTGGGCCCTGGAGTTTCAGACCTCAGACATGCAGCAGGAAACCCAGTATGACAGGACAGGAATGATAGGAAATGTCAGAGCTAATGAAGACTCCACGGGAGGACAAACACAATGAGCTGCTGATCGCAAGAGCAGGAGAAAAACATCTTGTGGCCGATGAATTTACAGGGACCCTTAAGCACCTACATCTTTTCAATTAAGACTTTAACTACAGCAATTTAACATTAAAATTAGTTAATAAAGTTAATTAAAGTGCCCACCCTCAAGTCTATATTCTAGACCTCTTTCAATGTACGTTTAGACGTACATTTTTTTTTTCACCAGGCAAAAATTTTAAGTCAGAAATGCACATTTTATGCTGCAGGATGACTTTTGCACTAAAGTTTCTCAAATCTCTAACTGTAAATACAAGCAATTATAATAAAAAATGCTCGCCTTCGCAAGCACCACTAATTAGCATTTATTTTACACCATATGGACTCAATATTTACTAAAAACAGAAGTTTCTTATCCATCCCAGTCCACTCAGACCATTTATGTAAATTAATCTGTGAAAAATGGGTCAGACGCAGTCATTAAAAGTTATTAAAGACAGTAAGAATTACACCGGTATGCAGAGGTTGGCCAACCATAATAGAGGTCATTTATATATAGAAGTCTTAAAGGTACAGCAAATAGCCTGTCTAATTCTAGTTAATGACACAGAAAGAGAGATAGCAAGAGTCAAATGTTCATGTAACATTTTTGGCATAAAAAACTATTATAAAAAATAAGTGTACTTCGGAGAAAATACAAAATGCTACAACAGTGAAGACCCTTTTAAAGGGTTTGTCCCTTTTAAACTTTCTGGCAGATAGCAAAATATAACAAATTTAACAAAAAATAAATGCTCCAAAAGTTTTGGCCCTTTCAAAATGTTTGGTAGATAGGATTTTAAGCTTGCTGTGTGTTTAAATGAATTCCATTCTAGATACTTCATCATGAATGCAATAATGACTCCTAGATCTGTTTCCAGATATTTCATCCTCTTCTCCTCTTTTACAGTCTCCAAAATGAAATAGAGAGGAATTTAATGCAGCGTAAATCAAATCAGTCCTCCTTTGTGAGCGATGCCAGTTAGGAATGGAATGGGAATACCATTCAAGTTAATGAAAAGAAAGGCTGGACGAATGCGAGAGGACTGCCAACAAAAGCTCCTCTTTAAAAGTCTGATGTGCTTCCAGGCAGAGAAGCGAGCGTATTTTAGTCTCAGAGCATTCTGTTCCTCAAGGCGGGACGCTACTGGAACACGCACGCCGGGGAATTTGTTCGGCCTTCACGGATTTCTCTTATCGGCTGTGCTGTCGGGTGTCCGAACAGGTACGGCGGAAAAGACTTTTTCTAGCAAGGAAATCACATAACGACAAAGAATTTACACCTGTGAGGAGACTGAAACAAGCACACACACTTGGAGTCGCTGTTATCACTTTCTATTAGCAGGCAAATTGATAAAATACATGGCATTTTAGAAGACAGACAATGATACACTAAAAATACTCAATTTGTTTTTGAACTAATATGGGTGATTCAATTCAATGCAGGGGTAATGCATCAAGATGAAAACTAGACATGGCATGACAAATCATGCACTGTTTTTATGTGTGTGTTTGAGTCAGGGGAATATCATAGATTAATAAGGCACACACACACTGACACCTCAGCAGTCTGAGGAATAGCAGAACACAGGTCAATCCTCAAAGATATCCTCCTCACTTCCAGACTTGACCACGAATGAAACATTAAAATATCCATATGCATTATTCAGCAGGCTCCTTGAATATTATATCCATCCATCACTAGCTGTAAAGACAAGCATGGCCTAATACATTATGTCTATGGTGACTCGGGCTCCCGTGGGGCCGTCTTAAAGTCTGTAAGGCATTGCGAAGGCTGAAGGGAAATGATTAGAACTGTACCCGAGATCATTGTGGCAGTTCAAGGAAACCTGTCGTCTCTGAGGCAGCTTTTACCAGAAGCAAGAGATTGGGTTTATAAAATTATACTGTGGTAACAACAGCTTCAGCTAAAATATAAAATGGGATAAATTCACCTCCACTTTGATCACAAAAAGAAACGCAACATTGTTCCAGTCCTGAAAGCTGACTAGTCAATAAAGCGTTCCAGGAAAATACAGTAGGCATATTACATAAACCACAGACAAAGCTTAAGCCTAGTCCCAGACTAAAATGCTTGTTTGAGCTGTTTTCTTAAAATATATCAGTGCCATTGTTCTGTCTCTCTCAAGATGCACATCAGTAATGTTTTTTCTAAGGCATGCTTATAAAAGCTACTTAGATGCCCTAATTGAACTAAGGCCTAATCCTGGCTTAATCTAATCCCTGTCTGTGAAACTGGGCCAAAATCTCTGTGCATCACCATAGAGCATGGGTTTTGATGCCACAGACCCCCAAATAAGATTGAAAAATGGTAAATGGACTGCATTTATATAGCGCTTTCACAGACCCAATGGCCACCAAAGCGCTTTACATGTTGCCTCTCATTCACCCATTCATACACCGATGGCGGTGTCAGCCATGCAAGGCGCCACCCAGCTCGTCGGGAGCAGCTGGGGTTAGGTGTCTTGCTCATGGACACCTCAACACTTTGCCAGGTGGAACCGGGGATAGAACAACCAACTTTCCGGTTTATAGACAAACTACATGAACCACCGAGTTACTGCCACCACTTAATATTTGTATATGTTTGTTCTGAAAAATGTTATAAGCGTAAAATAATTGTGATTATTTCACAATTTTTTGGTGTTTAATTGTGATGATTTCCAACCAGAATTTAAAAAGGACATTTTTTTTATATTATTATATATTATTTTTGTCTTTTTGTACAATAATTATGTGTATATATATAGCATTTCTTTTCTCATCATCTTTCTCTATATGCAAATACAGTATACATTTGAAACAATGTTGAACAATGTGGAAACTATGGCTTCCATAGTACATTTCTGTAAGAATAGTTTTCATCCTGTCATAGTCACTGCACAGGATGTAGCAGAAAAACCACACTGCAGTGAACAGATGATTATCTGTCATGTAAAGCAACTGTTACCACATGGATGCGCGCGCGCACACACACACACACACTGCCCTCCCATGAGACTGGCTTGTCTTGTATGTCTGGTCAATAATATATCACGGCCTCTCTCGCTGTGTCCTAAACGACTCCGGTGATCGTTGAGCTCATTGCTATGTACACAAGCCTAATATCTTATTGATCTCATCTGGGTTTGTGCTGAGCTGGAGGAAATGTTGATTGCCGCTATGCAATGTTCACCCATATATATTCTAATCTGCTTCCTGGGGGCCTAAAAACACTTCAGCATGGGCTGCAATCATAAAACATTCGTCGAATTTTACAGGAAAATTTCTCTCGTCGCCTCTCCCCTTCTCTGTCCTTCACAGAGATGGATGGCTTTGCCATTCAGAAGTCTCAGTGGAAAGGCTTGGGTGTTTGCTGGAAATGTGAACGCTTGCGTTTCAGCAGGAGCTGGGTGTGCGGGTCCATCAGTTATAAATCCCACCTCGGGCCAACCCGCCGCAAACAAGCCAGCGGATGTAAAACAATGCAGCAGCCTGGAGGCAAACGCTACACTTATACGTGCGGGACAGATGGGGCGAGCCGTGTGTTTACCTTATGCTGAGCCTATACACCTCCCTCCCCATTAAAGCAAACAGCCCAGTAAGATTCATTACGAGTCACTTGCAGCGATTCCATACGGTTCTTTTCGGAATTAATACTCTGTAAGATGTATTTTTAATGTTCATTTGCGTCAGTGTTTTTATCAGCGTTTTCCAGAGGGCCCGCAGCTTAGCAGAGAGTAAATGTTTATCTTTATTTTGAGAACTGCTGCGTGAGCTCTCTTTCTTTCCTTTTTCTTGCACTCAAAATAAAACACATGACTGACTTGGAGTCCTTTGACCTGCAGGTGGTGCTAAAGATCAACAACAAGCTTCCACACATCCAATTCACCACCTCCAACCCTGCAGAAAAAACTCTTACGAAACAAGACAAATGTGCCTTAGCAATCTGAGAACTTTTTTTCTCCACCTATTTCGCTGCATCAGTGCTTTTCTTACACTCTGTTTTCCATTGACACCTGTCAGGCATACTGATGCCTTAATGTAAACTTTACCTTGACCGATTTTATAACCTCCCCTCTTCTGCTTACCTATAAGGACCTGGTGGGACATAAACAAGCGCTCTCTCCTATAGACGAGACACGCTCCCAATTAGACCATAAAGCACTGGTAATGGGCTGACTCTTTTAAAAGGACTCCACAGGCCCGCTCTATATTTCCTTTAATGGTGCTGCCGGCCCGATAGCACTGGGAATCCCTCATCTCAAAGAAGATCCCACCACTCCAAATCATATGAAAGGTCAACAGCCCCGTTCGGCTCCTTCTACTGCTCCCTACTTCCATTAGGAAAGGAATGAAAGGCGGAGGGGAAACGAGAGTGAAATTTTATGTTGACAACCTTGGCTGAGACAACCACCTCAGCATATTTCTCACCTGAGAGCACAAGTCCCCACGTTACCACCCGACGTGACGAAATAAAATATGTATATATGATCAGGTGCGATAAATATGTAAATGGCGTCAAAAGACGAGGAGTGTCTTTTGACAAAAAGTGTAAAATCTAATGGATTTTGAAGGTTATGCAGATTGTGCAGTTCGGCTTTTCTCCTGTGGTCGATGTGCCACTTTTAATGCAAGCTGATAAGACATGAAAAGAGCCCTGACGTAACACAATTACCTGGGATCTTTAAGAGAGCTGGAACTCGAGCAGATCAAATTCAGCAGAAATGGCAGCTTCGCTCTGTTCAAGACGAGCCGAGTAAGTTTCATCACACCGGCCCGAGATAGATGACTCAAACATGACAGGCTGCATTTATTTCTACTGTGTCCTTTCTGTAGGGTCAGACGACGCCGAGTCCAAATCTGCTGCTCAACCACAAGCCCAAAATTATTATTAGCATTAGGCTACTATAATGACATGCAGAAAGATGCACGTCGGGCCTAAACATCTGAGAACACTAGAGAAAATGCTTCTGTGTTGTCTAATTTAATATTATATAACATTTTTATAATCTTGTACTATTATCCTATACCATAGTTCTCTGGACATGATTCCACTACGGAAAAAATTATGAATAAGGACATCATGCTTTCTATGATATAAGATGGTACTAATATGATACACACTCATTGATTTTTTATAAAAGTATGATTGATATATATATGCCATACTATCATAAAAATATTCAATGTATATAGATCTAAGTATCATATTAGTAGAATCTTATACTATTACTGCATCATGCTACTGTCACAGTACTTTTCTGTAAAAACAGATACAGTATACAGTGAATATATTTGCCATACTGCTTTTTATGGCCGCCAAAACAGTGCATGAGAAAAGTCTAATTAGTGGGAGGAATACGGAGTCCTGGTTCTGTGCCCTCCAACCTCCACCCTATGACAACGTGGGCCTTCTTCCTCCAAAAGCATTCAGTTATTCCACACGGCACCCGGCACCTTCACGCTGGAGTGAATCAGCATCAGTTTGCAGCAGCAGTGGAATGACACGCTCACCCGTGTGTGCGTCATATCAGCCGACACGGACTAGCTGTAAATTGTCAGTAGTGTTAAATTTATACAGGGCGCAGGCTGCCGTATGGGTGCTGGAGCCGAACCGCCATCAACCTCCCTCTTTCTCTCACTCCCATCTCACTTTATTCTTCAAGGACAGGGCTTTAAAAGAAATAGAGCTTTACGCCTGTGGATTCCTGCCTGTGTACAGGTCAGCTAGAAGCAGAACAGGCAGTATGCGCCGCGTCTCCTCGCGGATTTTCTCTAGCCACAGGGTCGTAAACCATTTTTCACCCCATGGCTCCTCTACGCTACTCTCTCACCTCAAAGCATCAGACCAGCTCTTCAATCTAAGATCTGATTTTATTCAAACGCTGCCTCTCTGAAAGAAACCCCTTGAATACATCCATCTCATTCTTTTACACCGCATTTATCGCCGGCAGTGGGGCAGATCCGGGCCAGAGCAAAGCCGGAGTGTGAAAGGACCGTGTCTGAGTCAAAGTCAAGGGGATAACGGAGGTCACACCAAAGGAGAAAGGAAAGCAAAAGTGCACGGCTGGGTCAACAACCCGCTCTGCGCGACGCCGAGTCAGAACTGAGCCTGTAAGTGGGAGCTGAAGTGAGCAATCAAGGGCCGGAGAGATTTTGGTTCCCACAATGCACTGTAAGAAGCGAGTCACTCCAGAGGATTACAATGGCATGTTATGACACTGGTATCAGACAGAGCTGAAGAGAGATGGAGAGACAGCAAAACCCAGCATGTAAATACAACTCTGAACCCTCTTAAGCCCCGTAGATGGTCCGGAGGGATAAAAGCACAGAGCGCAGGGTGATTAGAGATCGATTTAGCGCAATCAAGAACCCCCTCTTTCACCCACGCTCATCTCCGTGAAATGGAGAGATCTCTGTTCTCGACAATTTCAAGACAATTGAGGTTGAGAGAGGTGGAGGAAGTGTCAGTGGAAAGGCTAGAGAGGGACAAAGAAAGAGAATCAAGGAGCGAGAGAAAGAAAAATAGTCATTTAATGGGTGGTCATTGCTCGATGGTTGTTTTAGTCAAAAGATTTGTGTTGCCAAAATGGCTACTAATTAGCTTAACCCATTTACTCCTAAAACGCCTGCTAAAAACGCCTATAAAAACCTATGTTATTCTAGGATAAATGTCCTTATCTCCTGAGGGTTTTCTGAAAAAATACTACGAATTGTCTACGTCTACCAAAACCTGAATATCTAAGCCTCTGTAGCACTTAGAAACATGAAATAAAATACATTTTGAAGGTAAGAATCACAGGTTTGATTAAAACATGCTCCCTTAGCACTAACATAACAACACATTTTTCAAAAAATTCTCAAAATCATATGGGGAAGAAATTTTTTTTTTTATATATATAAATCAATTATATAAAATATAACAAATAACATTTTAAACATGCCAACACACTGAACAAGGCATCTTGTTATCAGAGAGAGGTGGGGAAAGTCCTGAGGAGGAACTGGGAAGAGTATCAGTCTCTGAGCTCCATGGCTCAAATCTCTCCTCTTTGGCTTTATCAGCATTATCCTCGCACAGATAGACGCGCACGCACACACACACGCACGCACGCACACATACATACACGCACACACACGCGCACACACACACACGCACACACACACACACACACACACACACACACAGAGAGAGAGACAGACAAGAGTCAGATCAAATCATTTGTGACGAACGACGTGGTACATTTGGTACATGAAGCACTCGCGGTGCAGAGGAAGGTGCAAAACTTCTCACTAAACTCCTCACTATCTTCCAAACTCCTCACTATCTTCCAAGTCAATGTCACTGCCCTCGCTGTCAAAATCCTCTTCTGTCGTTGCCATTTTCGCACTCGCGTCTTCAAAAATCCAAAACAAATGCGCGTGTATGTCTGATTGATTGACGTGATTTTCAGCGAACCACAGTACATTTGGGTGGTCACGTGGTCTTTGAAAACTCAACAAGACCCACCTCGTGTGTATTTGAACCTATGACAGTGCGTTATATGCTGCACGTGTCATTAAAAGTATGACGAATACAAAATGCTGCGCTACGCAGCAGCCGGCAGGAGGTTCAGAGTTGCGCAACGCAGTAACCGGCGGTAGATATAATGTTTCGGCGCGCAGCATCCGGCACAAATGGGTTAATAAGGAAAGGTCAACCTGTGATCCGCCCCGGGTAGAAACAGAGGACTTTGAGAGTGCGCCATTCAATCAGAGAGGGGAAAAAGGATTTGAAGACTTTAAAATGAATGTCATTGCTTTGGAACACAGCAAAATCACAAACCAAGTGATTTATTTTAAAAGAGAAGTAAAAGTTTACTAGGTGTTAAATGTCAAAGCAATGTGTATAGTATACTATTCAAAACAAAGAGAATAAAACACTTTCATGTTAATGTGAAATACCTGTGTGAACTTAAGGGAGAAATTACTTCTTTACCAGGGCTGTGCAAAATTTAGAACAGAATAACTTCTAGGCCCTGTTTACATCTGGTATTAAGATGTGTTTTGGTTGATCGGATCAAGTGGACGGCGATAAATAAATACAGGTGTAAACGGGGTCTAAAACGTTTTGAGCTTGTCCACTTTCGACCACTTGCAGAGCTAGTCAAAAATGCATTTGACCAGATTGCTTTTGTAGTGTAAACACTCATTTGAATGTGTTCGAACAGCCACAAATGACTGCCTACTCCCCGGCTACTTATCTATCTATCTATCTATCTATCTATCTATCTATCTATCTATCTATCTATCTATCTATCTATCTATCTATCTATCTATCTATCTATCTATCTATCTAGTAATTCTGCATCCTGTTTTTCCAAATTCGTCAACTGAATAGTATTTTACAAGGCATTATCGATTCAGTTCTGAATGGTGAACAACCCTGCTTCATACACACAAAAACACACTGCTTGCAAATGACACTTGGTTAGATATTCTATTATCTAATACATTGATAGTCATACATTTAAGTGAGGCGTAAGAGTCTACTTTTTGTGGCCACTATATATTTAGGTGATGGAAAGAAATGATGATTGTGGCAAAAACAAAAAACAAAAAAAACATCTTTTGGCATCAACTGACAAATCCAATACCATCTTTCTATCCTTTTAACATATGAGCTTTCACAGATGACAGACCATGTGAAATTGGGACTTGAAAAAAGAAAGAAGAAAGAAAACAGCAAGCTGCCTCTTGACATTAAGGAGAATAACAAGAGAGAAAGAGGGAGACAGACAGACAGAGAGGGAGAAATCTGTCATGCTTAAAGCCCTTTTGCCAAATTGCTCGCCCTCGATTTGGCAGCATTGGTCATAGTCTCCCTCCGCTCTCCCCGACTCCTGCCTCGCCCCTTCAAAACAGAAAAAGTCTGTGCTCTGAACGACAGGGAATCAGAGAGAGGCAATAATAGGGCTTTTTGAAGAATGCACGACTGAACTTTATGGCTGCCTTGCTTGAAAGGATGAGTTACAAACGAGAAGAAAAAAGCAGTAGTGATTTCTTTGGGAAATGCCCCTGGCTGTGCTGCCCCCTTCGTACGTGACAGTGGGGGCTAGAAGGGCATGCGGGGGTGGCCGCTCGCCACTTGACAGCCAACCATTGCTACGATGGAACCGAATCCAGTGCTGCCGTGGAAACAGGCCTAGATCGAAACTAGCATTAAGCAACCACAAAGGTAAACCTAGCATGAGATTCAAGATCCTTGTAGAGGCATTCCTGCAAGAGAGAGAGAGAGAGAGAGAGAGAGAGAGAGAGAGAGAGAGAGAGAGAGAGAGAGAGAGAGAGAGAGAGAGAGAGAGAGAGAGAGAGAGAGAGAGAGAGAGAGAGAGAGAGAGAGAACAATCCTCATGATGCATCCCTTTCTCTACATATATAACCCCTCCGGTCCTAGTCGCCCCGCTCTGTGCGGGCCTCGAACCCGGGATGAAAGGATGGATGGAGGGACCGCAGTCTCTAATGTCAGTGCTAGAGCAACTCTTGAGATCAGGGGAGTGAGGTTTACACGCTCAAGTTAAGTTTACTCTTACTAGCTGGCCTCCATCACAGCACCAATGTATCCCCTCAGGTCCTAATCGCCCTGCGATAATGCGGGCCTCGAACCCGGGTCTCCGGCGTGGGAGGCGGGCGCTCTAACAAGGAGGTTAAAGACAGCAGTCTCTACAGTTAGTCGCTACTAACTGCACCTGTTGAAATCAGGGGAGTGAGGTTTACATGCACAGCTCTTACTAGCTGGCCTCCGTTACATATATAAAATGTCATTTCAATCAAGCATTCTAAAGTCTAGTCATTACTGTAGCTTATTCCAAGAACTGCCCACTTACTCACCATAAAGTGTACTGCAAAACCAATGCAACGATTCCAGTGCCAATTCCTCTAAATAGCAATTTGAAGATATGTATTTATATTAAATATTAAAATGAAATTATGATTATTATTATTATTATTATTATATATACAATAATATAATTAATATATTAAACAACAATAAATAAAAAATGAACCGACTTACATATATATATTTTTTTAGCATGTAGTACCTAATTTGTAATAAACACTTTAAGTTTGGTATTTAAAAAGTGTAATTTTTATATTGAATTATGTTTTTGTTTTTACATACGCACATAATGTGACGTCAAATTGTGAATGTTTCAGTGTGTCTAGAAAAGATTCGGCAACTCTACTCCTGAGCACAAGTCCCCTTTTGGTGTTTTTGTGTAAAGGCCCTGATACACATTCTTTTTTGTTCTTCGCTTAGGGGTAAAAATGTGTTCGAAATACGTGAGCAGCGATATACTGTTAGCGAACATCCAACACCGCCCACACAGAGTTTAGATGAATATGCCTCTACGCACACCTACCCATTGGCGCACCTACCGCCACGGACCAATGGTAGTAGAAAAGTATTTACCAGCCGGAAAATTCCCTTTAGCAAGCTGTTTCGAACTACTTTGTTTTGGCCTGATTTAGTTTGAAATGACGTCACAGATGTGCATTCTTCGATTTCGCTTGTAGTATACCGGGGTCTTAAGGTTTTTCGTGTTTATTTTCATTTTACCGATTCTTTGCGATTGCAAGCAGTATCGTTAACGTTAAAAAATAGATGTGCAGTCAAATGTCCCGGTGTGTATGCTGTTTAAATGAGTGTTCTCACCAATACGCTTGTTGTACTTTGTAGAGTTTTTAAGTGTTTTATAGATTACATTTTACTTCTTAATCAAATGCACCCCCAACCTAAAACATCTTCCCGTAACCCTGTTCATTCTGTAATCAAAGCATTGGACTCACAGTCGGTTTCGCACTGTGGATTTGTTAGTGTTCTTGCACCACTGTTTAATATGTACTGCAGGAAACTCTTATGGTATTCCATCTGTACTGGCGGTATATTTAACTAGTGAATTGAGCCAGCTCATGGCATTTTTGTGTGCAATATATGCACCAGACGGTCAGTGAATGGTCTGTGGGCGGTCCGTGGGCATGCGTCTGACACTACGTAGGGCATAACTAACCTTGTGCATGCAATAACAAACCCTTGCAATCTCAAAAGGTCACTAGGATCATGTCAGGCTCGATACAATTTGTGCTGAAACACATCTCCGGCTGGGACAAAGCAAGTAATTTTACGCACTTCACCCACTCAGATTCCAGAAAAAGCTCGGGCTGTAAGCGCAGTTGAAAGAAAGATGCCTTTTTTAATATAGGTTATTAGTTTCCTGCCCCCCATAGAGTTCTAAATAATTTCTGAAAGCAACAAAGTCCAGATGGGAAACCTCTCTCTGCACCCAACTTTATTACGCAGTTACAGCTCCGAGGTTTAATTTCTCTCATGGTTTTTTTTTTTTGTGCCTCTTATTTCTTCTTTTTTTCTTCCCTTTTCTCACTACATAGTGAGATCCCTGACACTCAATTTACAGCCTCACCATCTCTGTCAATCTCAATCTTATAGTCTCTAAAAAATATATTCACACACAGACCTCGCTTTTGGCCTGGGGCGGCAATTGTGGATGGCAAACTATTTTCTTGAGAGCTCTTTTTCTTTCTCTTTCTCTCTTTCTTTCTCTCTCTTTCTATCTCTCTCTGTCTTTCTCACCGGGTTGTCAGTGGTTTATTGATTAAGCACTGAGAGAAGAAGGTCTTTCAGATCTCTCTCTCTCTCTAATCAGGAGAGAGGGAGCACTTGTGGATGGAGCATAAACTCAACATGGTCATTTCTCAGATGTCACTGATCAGAACAAGACAGGACGTTGATAGGAAAACACAAACATAAGCACATTTGTTTTTCTAAGTCACACTGGGGACTTTCCATTGACTTCTATTGTTTGTATTGACTATTGTCTGTATGTTTGTAATTTATTACTATAATTTAATTAATAATATTAAAATAAAATAACAATGAAAACAATTATATTTCATAAGAAAAATAATTTATTCATTTTTTAATCAATTGAAGAAAAAAATCTGGTCCCCACAATGTGTTTGTTACTATAAGATCATCTTATCTCAAGAATTGAGTTTTTTTCCTTTGTGAACAAATCTAAATATATCATGAACAAATTACAAACAAATCAAAATGATCTTAAGTACTTTAACTGGTGCTTCACACTCTCTCCATTACTACACACTGCAGTCAAGCAGCAGATCAGCAAAAGCACACACACCTCACTGCTAAACCATAGTTTTAACTGCTATCATTTTCACTTTACATTAATTACCTCTTCAAACTTGCAATTGACCAGCCCACTCCAACTCTGACTGCAAACATTTAATGTAAATGTATAATATTTCTATTCAAGACATGAAATCAAAATGGGCCCAACTGACTTTTTTTCTTATAAATATAAGTGTGCATGATTCATCTGGGGTCATGCTCGTCGTGACTCTTTCTCCAAGTTCCTTTATTACAGCAGAAGCTGTTGAGAAATGACTTTATGAGTGAGCTATTGGAATCATTCATTCAAACAATTCGTTCAAAAACACAGATTCATTTAGGAATGAAACAAGTGCCTGAGTCATTGAATCATTCACTCAAAAGATTGGTTCAGAAACACATTCCGATACAGGAACATCTCTACAGCATGACTAAGTTACTCAGTATTAAATTCGTATTTATCAAACTGTTGTATAAAAGCAATATACTGAGCAAACTTAAAAGCTTAAAAACAACAACATATTCTGGTTCATATGAAATGTTTACTCCTTAATTTAAAGGGTAGAAAGTATTTACTTGAAGGCAGAGGAAAATGTTTGGCTAGACATATTAAGAATTGATCAAGAGTGGTTGTAAAGGGCACGGACACAGTTTGTGCTTAGCATGTCCAACTGCACACTTTTAATTTAGCTGAGTTTGGTTTTAAAGAGACAGATGCCAGGTGCCCTTTAAGTCGAATACGTTTGCCATTTCCTTTACAATGATACAAGCAAATTTAATAACGGCCTCCAGGGCTTACTGCAGCCACAGTTGTGTGGGATGCATTTAGTCTGACTTTGATACAGATTAATGAAATGTCACTTAATTGAGGGGGATTTGCTTGTTGAAAGAGGGTCCAATTTCAGCCCTTGTGTCACATTTAGCCCGGGAGGTGATTGATAGAGTTGACTGTTGACCGTACCGAACCGGGTCACAATTACACAACATTTCTCTCTCTCTCTCTCTCTGGCGCGCTCTCTCTCTCTTCAGCCCAAGGAGCCGCTTTTCCCAACAGCACATGAAACATGCTCACACTTTATTGGTACGTATGTTGTGGGACTTTCTACTGAGGGAAACAGAGTGAGGAAGGAAAGAGCTCTTATGAGATGTGTATTTCTCTCTGAGGAGTTTGCTGTATTCCTTGTCTGAGCAGATACACTTTAAACCTAAAGGCTTCAAAACGAGCAGAGTTTGAAGCTGTTCTACAAAAGACAGGCCCTGAAGGATCTCACCGAATATGTTTACACGAACAGCGATTTTCCAAGTGTATATGGCATTCTGGTATAAGATGGGCAGAGGAAACTGCTATCATGATGAATATATATCTTTTCAATTAGATAGTTAGTGCATTCCTCTTCCAACATGAATATTCAGGACAGTCAGGTATATTTTTTGAATAATGGGCCTGTGTGGTATTAACACAAGAATATTTGTACTGGTAACATCTGCTCTTATCTCACAGCATATTTAACAGCTTAGTCTGAAAATATATATGCATAAATGTGCTCTCGCTGCACCCTCAGCATTTATTCGAACCTCAAACAGCAGTCTACAACAAGGCAAATGTCTGAAATGCCATCTGCGGCAGTACAAATGTGCCAATGTAAAGGCCATGGCAGTGAGTTCAATCCCAACCACGGCCCTTAAAAACAGACAGGGTAAAAATAGAAGATGAATTCATTTTCAGGGAAAAAATGGGGGGAAAAAAACTGGGGCATGCAGTAATTATGATGAATGACGAGAGAGCAAAATAAAATCCACTAAAGTCAATGCATCAAAACTTCTGTATGCATTTCCTTGTTTGACTAAACTTAAATGCGAACTCACCCTGAATTTGTTTGTGCTTGTGAAAATAAAATAAAAATCTCACAGTTGATTTAATGTGCTGAATATAACAAATAAAGATCATAATATGAATATGTGCATTCATTTCCTTTTTTCCTGTGATCCTAACGCACAGATGTCCCTTTATTAGCTTCTAATAAGAATAAGAGTCGATAGAATGGTAATATCTTTGGTCCGCCCGCACAGTGGGATAATTGTACAGTTGGGATTTTGCTTTAAGAGTAGTTCATCTCCCACAGGGATGATGCTATTAGCTCATCGCTCTTCTCAAAAGGCTCGGCTGCTCACTCACTCATTCCTATGAATATGCATTAAGGGCAATAAAATTCCATATGGAGCAACACACAGTGGGCTGCCATTTTGTGAGAATGTACGTTTGCATATTAGAAGCAGTTTGTTATCACAATGCAGGGAGTTAGCATTCAAGTTGCAGTTTGTTTGTTGATGTTTACAATTGGAGAACAAATTCCTCACCCGCAGAGCAGATTTGTAACACTGTAAATAAAATAGTGTGAATTTACAATATCTGTCAACTAGTTGCTGTAAGTCTTACAGTACTACAGAAGATCTAGTATAGATAAAATGGGATTACAAATGTAAAGAATCTGTTTAAGATCTCCTGATCCTACGTCCTGACATGACATCACATGAAAAACTAAGGTGAAGGTGACCAAGATGAAGTAGATTGTATTTAGCATTTAAAGTAAAGATGATATCAGATGAATGATTCTGTTAAGCAAAGTTTCTAGCAAGAGGTTTCTGCCACTTCCTGTTCTCTTTATTGCAAGTCAAGTTAGCCGGATTACTGAGACTCTCACCTAATTGTCTTTAATTGGAGCCCGGACACGGCATGGGAGGCGGACACGGTAACAAGGATGCTAAAGACCGTAGTCTCTAGCGTCAGTTGCTAGAGCGCCTCTTGAGATCAGAGGAGCGAGGTTTACACACACAGCTCTTACTAGCTGGCCTCCGTTACACTCACCCTCCTAAACACGGCACCAAATGTAACCAGTCCTACTTGCCCCGCTCTGAGCGGGATTCGAACTGGCGTCTCCAGCATCGGAGGAGGGTGCGCTGATAAGGACCATAGTCTCTAGGATCAGTCCCTAGTGCACCTCTTGAGATCAGGGGAGTGAGGTTTACACGAAGCTCTTACTAGCTGGCCTCCGTTACATATACCTTACATTTTAAAAGGTTGCGCGTAGGTCATTTTTTTCAAATGTTCTTGCTCTTATGGTCACAGCAGCTGCATTTATTTGATAGTGAGAAGTAATATTGTGAAAAATTATTACAATTTAAAATGACTTTTCTATTTTATTTTTGGCAGAGCTTAATTTTCAGCAGCCATTCGTTAGTGTCACATGATTCTTCAGAAATCATTCTGATAATTAATATCTCAATATTTGTTTAAACAGTGCATTTATATGAAACCGAAATCTTTACTGTCAATTTTGATCAATTTCATGAGTCCTAGCTAAATAAAAGCATGTATTTCTCACAAAAGAAACCATACTAACCCCAGTATTTTGAACGGTATTGTATTATATGTGCATACGTACATACATACATTCTAGAAGATTCAAGTTTAAAAATCAAATAAAGTTCAAAGCCAAAGGGAACATAACTGCCATAACCGTGACTTCAAACGAAAATCCTACTTACAGTACTACTACTACTTGACCAAAACTGACCTAGCCACGCATCCATTCTGTAAAGTTCTCAACACGCCGTTCAACTGTGAGATATGATATTAATTCTTAACTGTTAAGTGAAATCCAGGCAATATTTTATAGTGTATTAAACTTCCCTCTAATGTAAAAGTCACAGAGAAAAGGGTTGAACCTACAAAGTGAGAATCTTCATCATACTCTTATTCCGCCGGATGGAAGGAGGGCGTGGATTTGGTGATTACAGCGTTGCCATGGCAATTGGCAGGTCAGGCGGAATGGGGCGTAAAAAGGGCCCACGTTTGAAGTGGTAAGTCCTTTCATAATGCTTTGATCAGGGATATGTTTGTAGTGGGGGCAAACCTGAAGAACAAATAGGACTTCAGAAAGATCAGCTATCTGTTCAGTAACGTTCAGCCTCTAAGGGAACAGAAAAAACCCTCAACCGATAATCACTGACTTTTTTATGCAGATTACAGAGGGAAGAAAGACAGAAAAAGCTTGGTTTGGACCGATAGAGGGGAAGGATAAGGAAGAAAAAAGACATTGCTGCGGGAGCAGACGTTCTTTGACTCGACTCGTCTTGCGCATGCCAGCCTTATATTTGCACAAAGACGCTGCCAGATGAAATTCATTGTAGAGTAAATACTTACACAGCACACGTGTGTGTGTGTGTGTGTGTGTGTGTGTGTGTGTTTCCCACTCAGGAACTCTTAAAACACTAGAACATGTAATTGAAATACAAAGCTAGTGCATGTTGGTGCAGTTAAGCGTAAATTTTTCAGCCATCGAACAGCTTCACGCGTCTGCCTCTATATGTGGGTGTGTGATTGAGTATGTTCTAGTGTCTGTCAGTAGGTGTGCGACTTCACGGTCTGCAATAACTCCATGTGCCTGGTGCCACCACAGTAAAGCCATTAGATCTCAGCAGGAGAGCCACAAGTACTTTAGTGCTGTAGGTGTGACCCAAAGCCCCCAACCTCCTCCATCACAAAGCCAAGGACGATGGAAAACAAACCAGGACAGGACAGAACGCAGTGGGGGCACCAGTTGGGGGGCTACAGGAAGGTGTGGGTAGGATACTGATTTCTCCTTTCTCATGTCTCAAACCATCCTGAAATCACGTTGTTCCCTTGCTAAAAATAACCAAGCAAGTTCTCTTAAACAAAAAGCTCCCCTCTGACACTTCACAAGAGAACACTGGGTACTTCATAAGTGTGTGCTCTTGATATATAATTGTTGCTTTCACTCGTTCTGTCTTAAGGAACGCTTTTAAGGCTAGCACGAAGAAAATGCTTGTGGTGCAGGATTACATGGCCTTTTGAGTCTGAAAAGGCCATGTAATCTTGCAAAAGAAAACTCAATTGAGGTCCTTCGCCATAATAAACAGTGAGCGACTTCATCATCTTCTCAATAAAATATTAGCTTTGTGACTTCCCCTCGTCCTGTTGAGTTTCCAGGGACCGCGGCCCACTGAGAATATGGGAAAGGCAGGATTGTGGTTGCATGGCGGGAGCATCAGATAGGATAATGTATTATTAAAACCCCCAATGTCTCAGTGTTTAATATAATCAGCAGCAGAGCAGACACGCTCTACTTACGGCTTTGTTGCCTGCCGTCTCATCTAATCCATACCGCCTTTGCTCTCGTGGAATTTGCCGAGGTATCTGCTCATGAGCGCTCTGAGGAGACCGAGTCTCAGCGGTAAACTGGGGGACGGAGCAGGTATTTCACAGAAGGGGGGACAGAGACGGGATTACATGCAAGTGGCTTACAGTACAGTCAGTGGAAAATTGGTAATTATCTTAGGCACACGGACTGAACAAATAAATGTTTTGGCCATGTTCTGTCCCGCAGAACGGTAGAGCGGGTTCTGAATCTGAGCCTATCTTCACAACATGCAGCATGAGAGCACGGGCCGCATTATGAACCGGTGCGAAATACTAATGAAATATTAGTTGTTTGCCTCGTGTGTCAGTGAGATGAGCCTGGGCATGTTCCCACAGGAAGACCTGTCAGAGGACTGAGGAAGAAGGAGAGGAAGAGCAAGACAGACAGGATGAGGAGGCCTTGACCTTTACTGTCAGTCGAGAGAGAGGGACAGCGACAGTGAAGGAGGGAGAGAGATCAAGAGAGAAAAGAAGCCCCAGAGCCCCCTGACTCCTTGTCTTACACCAGTCATCCGCTGGGACACATCATTCTGACCTGCTCTGATCCATGACTGCTCTGCTCAACAGCTTTCCACCAATCAGCCGGCAGAAAGTCCTGCGACTGCCACACACAGCGCAGATATCGTCTGCACAGGAGACAAAGTGCACTGTTTGAAGAGCACAGTTCGGATCTGCAGAACTTTGTTGTGTTTGCTGCAAACGTCACTAAAGGTACATTACAAGATCTTTAAAAGTTTTTCAAAGAAATGCTTACCGTGGCTGCATTTATTTGATACGAAATACAGTAAAACAGTAACATTGTGAAATATTAGTACAATTTTAAATAAATGTTTTTCATTTTCAGATATTTTAAAAAGTAATTTATTCATGCTCCTTGAGAAATCATTTTGATATGCTGATTGGTGCTCAAAAAACATTATTATCTATGTTGTCCTGCTTATTATAATTTTAATAATTTAGATATGCAGATATGTCAGTTATCCCTGAAAAGAGCTTCCTCCACAACGGGGCAGCTGTACAGTAGGAGTAATTGAAGGGCTTGTGGGGTTTTAATACACCCTCACTTCCTAGCAATTCACATACAGTTTACCACAACACTGCTGTTGCCCTACATGCATAAGATCAAGCAGTGGACTTCAGTGAATTGCTGTACAACCAGTGTCACTTTTTTTTACAAGAACATCAAACTCTCATAAGCGTTTTTCACACTTGGTTTGATTGCTAGGTTTGTACTCGAGTTCAATTCTACCCTCTCCCTGCAGGTCTTTTTTTCACAAATAATACTGCATTATTTGGTTCTGAAATGAAGTGTGGTACATTTGCGTCATCTATTTAAGTGCTACCGGCAGCTGTTTACCACCGTAGCTATAGCTATCAATTCATAAGGAAGAGTCAAAAATGGAAACCATTGTTCATGTCATTTTCCCCTCATGTTTTCATGCCTTTGATTTACCAGAAACAGCATTTGCAATGTTACTGGAAATGTGCAGAATGTGAGAGTTGGCCATTAAAGGCGCCCACACGCACTCTTTTGCACATCTATCTTTTTAAGGTAATTCATTGACACAATGCAATCTCTAGCTCCTTACCTTAACCCATCACAACTAAGTGCCTCAAACCCGTACCCTAAACCTATTTATAACCTTATCCCTCAAAACCAAGTCTTGATCCTCAAACAGGCCTTAAAAATGGCTCTCAGAAACCAAACACTTCGTCAAACGGGCTCGGGTCTTCACTGTGTGAAATGATCTTACTGTCATTCTGCTTACCCTGCTCTCGCTGATGTCCACTGAGCAGAGACCAGCACTGAACCTCAAGCACCACAGAAACCCCCAGAACATGCAGCAGTCACAGCGCTTCAGATGGCCCAAAAACAGGAGCACGTAGACCTCAATGACAGCTCTCAACACGGGACATTACTTTGTCCTGTGCTGTGGGAGGGAAAGCAGGTGTGTGTTGTGGTTTGACAAAACCTGAGGTGACAGCTTGTGTTTTCATTCGGCCCCCCGCAGGACACAATATAGCGGTTCGGTCACGCTGCGTCAATCTCGCTCGCTCTTCGTTTCTTTATACCATTTATTCTCCTATGGGCTTTCTCTCTTTAATTCTATTAACATAATTCTTATTTTTATCAGCTTCTTTCCATCTCAGGCCATTTCACATGACTTGCATGTGTAAACAGCGAAGAAACGCGTTTTTCCGAGGATGGTATGTAAATTATATTGATCTAACCAATAGCTTAAAAGATTGCCGCATCTTTGATGTATATAGCCTATTTAATTAGTTTCCATACACATATGATATTCCCTCGTTATTATAAAACAGCCTTGATAATAAAAAAAAGACTCGTTATCTCACCAACACAACACCTGTCAATCAATATAGTAAATAAACGGAACATCCTGCAGCGTGAGATCATTATAAACATTACATGAATGCAGAGCCACACTCCATCTAACATTTACTCACATATGTGTGTAAATGAACTCCATCCTTCACTATTGCATATTTACAAAGGCCTATGCTATACCCCTATCGTTTGTCTCACTTGTTTTTAGGTAATTTAATTTGGATTTCATCGATATTTTGGAAAAAGCTTATGTTCACCTGCTGTCTTAACCACAAATGTGTTTGATGGAGTGATATTGAAAGACGATTGGTTGAGATGGTTAACTCTGACAATGATTTCTTATTTATGCTGTAAGGTAATTACATTTAGCATGCCTTTTCTTTTCTTTGCCACAAACAACGTTGCGTCGTTGAGTCTGATTGGTCATGCTATATGAAAAAAAAGAAGAATATATAAAGGCCAAAATATGGACAAACCCAGCCGTTGGTTGGGTTTGTCCATATTTTACTCAAAATTGGGTTGAAACAACCCAACATTTGTATTTTCTTTACATTAACTGAGTTTTGCTCATTAATTGGTACATTAAACTAAAGTTTAACGTTATTATTTTAATTCCTTTGGAATACATTTTTGAGGCTCAGCCTTCTCTGACAGATGGCCACTGTCAACGTCGCCCAAAGCATTGATAAAGCGAAGCTGAAAGCTACAGTCTATATGTAGGTCATCCATTGTGACGTAGCGTTCAAAGATCAAATAATTTCAACTTTGACCTCATTTGCAGCTGACCTTTTGAAATGCAGCCAAGAGTTTTCATGATTTATCATTTCGCAAACGGTACAGGTGCAAAAGATGGAAGAGAAACCATATAGGCCTTCATAAATCAAGTTATACATTTTATACGGCTATAAACAGCTTAACTTTTATTTTGTTTAGTTCATTTGTAATACATGGTGTTCAATTAAATTGATCACATAAAAATGTATTTAAGATTATTGCATGATATGCTGATTAATTCAATTTAATTACATTTATCAATCTGCCCTGAAACCCCCCCCCCCCCCCCCCCCCCAAATTAACCCTTTTTTGTCATTTGCATCAGTTTTACATCATCTTGTGAAACACATTTTTTTTTTGATTCTGTTAAAAGTGTGCTTTAAAAAAAAGCAGTAAAAACACTTTAAAAATGCTGCAATCTTTTCCATTGTGTTGCAGTTTGTCCAAATGTTTTTGAACGCGAGTGTCTTTGTCAAGGAGTGCTGACTGCAGACTTGCAAAAACATGACATTGGCTTTTCAAGCTTACAGCTTGAGTTGTTTCCTCTTTCGACATTAGACTCTGTCTGTTTCTCTGGGAGGCCAATCAAGGCCACTTCTGTCGGCTCTAGTCCCCTTTACTGACGCCTTTGTGGCTACGGCCAGATCCCTTCCTGCCTGCCAGGCTATCAACACCTCTCTCACCCCGCTCTTGTAGCACACACACTAAAATACATACACGGCCCACCACTTAAAGGGTCTCAAGTGATTCAAAACAAAACCCTCAGACCGCAGTTATTAAGCACAGACTTTACTGAGCGTAACTCCCTGCTGCCTTTAATCCCTCCGCAGGGGTGACATCCAAAGAGCCAGTATTCATGTCCAACAACGCTGGCAAAACCAACCTGGAGACTTTTAAAGCACCCAGCTTAGTCTCGGTAACCATTCTCTCCTGGGAATGGGCATGAAAGGCTTACAAAAGACCATGGAAGGATCTACAGATCTTAGATTGGAAATAACTCTATATTAGTTTGGTTTCTTGGCATTTGTACGTAGACCTCGCGCGGTGAGGCCTCTTCATCTCATGGTGAAGACTAGTCTCAAAGCAAGCCAGAGCTTTGGAAAATTAGGGTTCTTTGACCCAGTATGAAGCTTTTGTATTTTCCTTTTCAGCCAAAAAAAAAAAAAAAACATCTCTTCAGTCCTCACAGAGCACTGCCATTCTCAGGAAATGAAAGTTCACTTCCTCATACTGAGGCTTGACACTTTTTTTTGCAGCTTTTGTCCATTTGAACCTTCAGAGAAACACAGGTGAACCTTGAGAATACTAATCACGAGGGCTCTGAAATTTTAATACTTGACACACACACACACACAAAAGAGAGTGTGCACACGTGTGTACCGGTGATTGTGGAATTGAGTACGGAATAATTCATCATGTCTAATTAATTATTCAGAGTAACGGGGGAAGATGTCATCTCAGTACAAAACTTTGTAGTGCAGTTAAAAAGCGAAGATGGGCAGAGACAAACTCCAGCAGTCTTCCTCACCAGAGCTGAGGTCTGCTTTAAGATCTGCTCGCTCCACTACGTTTGCAATGGCTCTTTAAATCACACGTGATTACCATTTAAATAAAACAGCATGCTAAACGACTGCTGCCCACTTCTTATGGAGTGTTTTACTATTATACGGCCACTAAAATAGATTTTCTTTGTAATGTGAGGACACTCAAAAGGCCAAACAATGCATCCTAAAAAAAGATCTTGTTGTTCTATCAGGCAATTTATTTAATGACTGCAAACAAGGGAGATGAATGCAATCGTATGCATCGCTTTGAATCACTTATAAAAGGGTTTCGTTCATATTAGGGGTATCCTCTATAATAGAGCAGCTCCTACTGAATGTCAACATACCTCCAAATTATTATTATTTTTAAATTAATAACCCATGCTACGGACCACAGGTCAAATGCTCAGAGCAGCTATGGAAACAACAATCTGATCTTTTTCATTTAGAGAATTTGTTTTTGTTTAGGCTGCCACAATCCTTCATCTGCAAGAGGCAAGCTGTCACTCATAATTTTGGCAAAATCCAAGTCTATGAATATTTCATTGCCATTGATTCCTTAAAGCCAATAAACTATCGTACAAATTGCCTTTGGTTCTGTTTCTTAGCCTTGGCTCGAAGAAGCTGTCTGCCAGTATTATATTGTGTGATCTATATCTCCATTATAATGTTGACTAAAGTGCATTGACTAATATATTACATTGTGAAAGATTTCTTAAATGAATAGCTTTATAATCCTTGTTCTAGCTATAGAGGATGGCTTCAAAATTATTTTTAAAACCAGACTTATATGATACTGTTATCATTTATATTTATTTTATAATTGCCAGCTTCAGTTGCCCAAATAAGCTAATATATACATACAATGCCGCAATTTAACAACTAAATTAAATATTATTCATAAAGTCGTGATATAAATCATGGTGAGATAGGTAGTGATAAAGATTTGTAATGAGATATGTAGAGATTAAAAAAATATAGATGTGCGACAGATGTTTTACCATTAAACTGTTAAACTAAATGTTATTCTCGATAGAACGTCTTGTCTAGCTTTCATACCGTGATATGACTACTGATGTCATCATATGAAGACGACAATTTAACACTTTTAGAGGAGACTGTCTGGCTAGTATAAGAGAAAGAAAGGCTGAGAGAAAAGAAAGAAACAATGACATGAATACTAAGCAGCTCTGATGATTAGAAGTGTTGCTAAGAGCAGCTCTGTGACAGTGACATTGGCCGTCAATGTCAGACGACTCTGCCGCGCCTCGGCAAAGAGCTCCATTTTGAGCCATAATTAGCTTAAACATCCCTAGTATGAAAAATTCATGATAGCTTTGGATTTTTTAATTGCGGGAGCATTCTGCGTTAATCGAAGTCATTTACAGAGCCTTCTGCATGACATGCGGAGGAGAGGAAAATAAATCAGACGTCTGATTCTCTCAGCCGGTTAACCCGTTTCTTCTGCAGCGAGATGTTTATTTTAATAGGGCCTGATCTGACACAGTTCTGGTCCACACAGATCAATTGAACGCTGTCAATGTGATACTCAAACGCAAGAGGAGGTAACAGTGTGTAACGGACGTGGGACAGTAAGAGCCGTGCATGTAAACCTCACTCCCCTGACCTCAAGAGGCGGTCTAGCGACTGATGCTAGAGGCTGCGGTCTTTAGTGTACTTGTTAGGGCGCCTGTCTCCCACACTGGAGACAACGGTTCGAGTCGTGCATGGAGCGGGGCGAGTAGGACCGGTTACATTCAGTGCTGTGACCCGGAGGGGAGTGAGGTTTAGTGTGTGTGTGTGTGTGAAAGCTGTGTGTGTGTAAACTTCACTCCCCTGGCCTTTAGAGGCACGCTAGCCACTGTGGTCTTTAGCGTTCTTGTATGGCGCCCGTCTACCAGGTCGGAGACCCTGGTTCGGAGTTATGGTCGTTAACTATGGTCGCAAGTTCCATTGAACTCCATTGGTAACGACAGAACTTGCGACCATAGTTGGCTTTTAGAAAAGCACCCCGGAGCGGGGTGAGTAGGACCGGTTACATTTGGTGCCGTGACCCAGATGGGAGCAAGCGGCAACCTTTCAGTCTCTCTCTTGAAGCTTACAGGGAAGTGACTTAAACTGCAATTCATCGACTGACCGCTAGAGACAGGCTACCCCATGTTAAAATGCCAAACTTTACAGCAGAAAAAAATAAGTTTACAGCCTGGAACAAAAATTGGTTTAGGTTTTCTATATAGCTAATTTTGCCCTTCATGACAACTTGCCTTTTTTTTATGCTGCAATCTTTTAAACTTTTTTAGTTTAAATTATATTAAGCCTTAAAGTTCTGCATAATTAAGGGCATTGAGCTGGATTGCCGCTGCTGTCACTTCAAGCCGTTTGTCTGCTGGCAACCAGGCACTTCAGCTTCACCCACTTCCCGTTTCTTTGGCCATTTCCTGAGTGATGCGCTGCCAAGATGGCGACAGCCGGTTACGCCCACTTTTAGGCTTCAAAAATGCTCTTCAGAAACCTATGGATGACGTCACCAACAAGTCAAAAAATTTGTTTTACAGTCTATGGATGGGAGTGAGGTTTAGAGGGGTGAGTGTAACGGACGTAGGCCAGTAAGATCTGTGCGTGTAAACCTCATTCCCCTGGCCTCAAGAGGCACTCTAATGGCTACGTCTGTCGTTGTTAGCACGCCCGCCTCCCAACAGGTTCATTGAAAAGATCAAACTCATATAGACATCACTCATGAGCATGCCATGGATAGCTCAGACAGATATTGAGATTTTCACATTTTAGAGACCTAAATTTTTGTCATATTTTCATGATGTTTTTTTGTTGTTGTCATTTTGGAGTGTTTGGAACACACTACATTGAAAAAAAGAGTTTCATGGCAGAAATAAAGTCATACAGGGTTGGAACGACATGAATGGGAATAAATAATGTCTGGATTTCCTTTTGGCTAAATTATCAACTGTCCCTTTAAGAAGTTAAAGGCAGAATGCATTAAAGCAAAGTCCATTTCTCATCAACAGAAAAATCACAGAAAAGCCATATTGCCTACTGAAAAGGTGTGTGATTTGTCCTTGTCTCTTCTTCTTCCCTTTCTGAAGTATTGTTCAACGTTTTTTCAGGTCGAGGGCTGGGCCGAATCAATGTCCATGCATCAATATATCACAGCCATAAAAAACTATTTACCTAAAGCAAGATCTCGTCCATTGATTCCTTTCTGAGCTACGAAGAGCTGCGGTCTGCATAGGTTAATAGCATTTACAGAGGAATGTATGACCTTCCTCTAAAAATCAGAGGGGAAAAAACGCAGAGAAACCAAAGGAACAGCAAATAAAATGAAAATGTAACACGCTACTGCTAAACATTCACTCTAGTGACAGAAAAAAATGCATTGATCATTCCAAGCGTTTGAGCGAATTTTGGTTTTGGGGTGCTGAAAATGTCAGCCGGACGAGGACACGTTTTACTGGGTCTTTCAACTGGAAAACTACATTTCATTCCCTCTAGGCTTTTATGTTCATGTAAATCAAAAAGCAGGAACGAGTGAGTGTGAGCGCACGTGTGAAGTTGTGAACTGTCACTGATATTCTACCATATGCTTCAATGTATTAAATGCTCTGTTGGTTTGGACGCAAACATCGCACTGCTCCTCTTGCAAAGCTCACCGGTTTATTGTCATCACTTGTGGAATTCTAAACAGCAGCGCAAAAGTTCTATTCATCTCCACACATTTCCTATTCCATGCTGCTTCCATCACTCCAGCCCCCCTTCGGTGACAGCGTTTGTCCCACCGGCCGCCCAATCGCACGCTCCCGCTGCTAAAGGATGACGAGTGGAGTGCTGAGCTGCAGGTAAAGGATGATGTGTGAAGCCCTGCTGCTGACGGCAGCGCCTCTGTGACAGCACATCAATGAAAGCCGTGATGGACGTCGTCTTGGAAGCGGGCCCTGATTAAAGAACCCCCCGCCCAGCAGCACGCATCTGCCGCCCATCCCTGGTCCGCTGTCACCGCGGCTGGATACAATAAAATAGCGCTCAGGGTCATCGGGGTTTTCGGTGATGTGACAACAAGCACATTTCACAAGTGCCAATCACAGATGTCTCTCGTAAGCCCCTCCCTCATCTTTCTTCGTACTATGTCCATCCCTCATCTCATCGTACACTTCCCAGCTACTCACCCAAGGATCTCTGGGAAATTCAGTATCAGGGAGCTGCAGATATTTAATAATATATCTCTTCATTAGCTATGAGCGGTAGGCTACTGAATACTAAAATAATGCCAAGCCAACTGCATTCTAACTATAGGACGTATACTTTTAAATGGCATGTGAAAAAATATGGAACGGGTTACGGGAACTCTTTGAATCCAATTTTGGGTATAACTGTTTTAAATATTTAAAGCTGGATCAAACGATGAATCAAGATGATGTTAAAAACAGTGTAGGCCTACTTCTAAAATTGTTTTTGGCATAATTGAAATGAAGCAGAAATAAATAAGAAAAACATAAATAACTTGTACAAAGTAGGCTACAACATTTTTAATAATACAACTGAAAATAACAGGTGGGAGTTTGAATAAGGCATGTCGATAACACTTTAGTTTAGGATTCAATTCTCACTATTAAGATGCATAATTTTAGGATATTGGCTGTTTATTATAAAGAACATACACCCCTAATCCTACCGAATACCTAAATTTAACAACTCCCTTACTATCTATTAATAAGCAGCAATTATGAGTTTATTGAGGCAAAAGTAGTAGTTAATAGTGAGAATTGTAAAGTGTGACCGGCATGCCATGTCTCAATCCCATTTTCCATTTCTCTTCCCACAACTCCCTGTCCACTGTCTACCGAGTAGCTGAAAAACCCTCGTCTCAAATCTAACCTACAGATAAACAGACTTGAAAACACACTGAGTTTTCTGTACTTTTTCATCTTGAGGGTGAAAAATCCAATGCAATGAAATAGAGCGATTCTCTCTGCAGTGAGCGCACGTCCCTGCATGTGCCGGCCCTGACGCCCAGCTCAATCCATCATTACTACACTAAATCATCTCTCTGTCAATAACACCACTGCAAAATATTACAGTCATGTGGATACTGTTATTTTTAATGACATTCAGCAGTCCCCTTGGGCTGATGGAGCGAGCGAGAAATACAGAGAGAGAGAGAGAGAAAGAGAGAGAGAGACTGCATAGGTAGGCAATAACATTTGGCAGAAAAGTGCTTAGCAGTTTGAAAAGAGTCAAGAGCGAGAGAGTAGTGGAAGCGTTAAATACTAAAGGAAGACTACAGACTGTTATCTCTATGACAGATAATTGCTAGACCGTTCAGTCGAAAGCGTTTTAAGGATCTATGAAAGATCTTTGAGATCCTGGGAAAACAGGAAAGGGAAAAAGTTTCCAGCAATCTGGCGATTCCAACTCCATCATCTGGGTATAATTGCTCATTTAATATTAGAATAGGTTTTTGACGTTCTCATTTATTACACGAGCTCAGTGCAACCTGAACTTCTGAGTATGTGTGTGGTCTGATATCAATGTCACACCTCCTCAATAACTCAGGCCAGTGTGCTTATCTTTCTTTGACACTCAGATCAATCTTGCTTTTAATCCTGAACCCATTCGCAGTCTCTCTCACCTCAACCCCACACATCAAACACAAACATCACATCCCTCCCGTGAATGTGCGTGTCTGTGTCCAATCAAGTCAAGGACACAGGATGGGGCTGGCTGATCTTCCAGAATCCAGATTATACACTTCATATAGATAGCAAACAGTGCCGGCTGCTGACGTTTAACACTCTTTTTTTTAGAATGTCCATAGAATGAAGTGAATTACTCCATATGCTGAGGAAAAACTTCAAACTTGTCCAGTTGTCTTGAATTATTTCATTTAATTCAAGACATCAGGTTTGTTTTTGTTTTTTTGGTGAAAAAGAAAACGGCTCACAATGAATTTGTTTGTAGAATAAAAGTCTGAATTTATTCTGTACATTGAACAAGAGACTGCAGCACACACGCGCATAAACGCACACGCACACACGACTGATGTTAACCGGCGAAACCAGCTGCGCAAAGGTAAAGAGTGCAACTGGTTCACATAGAACATTTGATTTCGCTTTCCATTGCCTTTTTATCCTTGTTCTCTTGAGTCCCCGTGGAGGCAGACACAAGCTGCAGCGAGGCCGAGTTTAGCTGAAATTAAGCCGGGTTAGGCCTAAAAACACAGTATGAATAAAAATTCTCCACTGAGAGTCTTTTTAGTCCAGGCTTAGGCTTGATCTGTGTGCAAGTAAAGCAGACCTAACGTATGGGGAACAGGGACTGTTGTGAGCAGGAAGATCCCGCTGGCAGCAGCTCTCACTGACTCCATGGTAAAACCAATACTAACCAGTACGTGACCATATTTAAAAGAAAATACCCACAACCACCCACAAACGCAGACCTGAAAGAGAGCATGTTCACAGTTATTTCATCCAACATTCTCCATCAACGACTTTGCAGAAAATATTTGATTAAAATTATATATATATACATACATACACATATATATATATATATATATATATATATATATATATAGAGGTTTCTAGATATTTATTATTCAGCAGCAAGAATGAAGTGATGACAAAGACATGATAAAGAAGACACAAAATGTGAAATGAAAATCAGATTTAAATGCAATACTATCAATTTCTGAACTCATTGTCTGGTCTTGAGGTCAGTTGAGCTTCACATGACACAGAATTATCAAAAACGTCTTGACTGGAAAGTGTTCGCTAGCAAAAGTCACACAATTTGCCTTCGGCTCTCACAGTACACACACTAAATGAATCCACTGTCCGCATTGATATATCATTTTACACAAAAAAAAAGCGTCTGATTGGATTTTTGTGGACGGACTAAATTACGTTCTGCTGAGCGCCAGTCGCTCTACACACCCGTATTTAAGATGTTTTTTTTTTTTGCTGAACTAAAATGCAAATCAGACACTTTGTTTACAAACAGTTCTTAATGACAACAACAAAGTTTCTTTGGGAGGGACCCACTTTGGTAAGTTAAGAAAACCCTCTACAGTTAACAAACTGCACAATATCACCACCATCATGAAATGTAAGACTACCATGTTAGTTGCACTGTAATTCTACAGTGGGATTGACTTTCACATTAACTGCTGAGGACCGCATTGCTGTGAGAGTCAACTGCCCAGTATGATTTAGGAAGATGGTTTGGATTATTAGGTTTCTTCCTCCAGCATTAGGTTTGTATTGTACGATGAAGTCAAGGTTATATGGCCACGGATAGATCCTGCGTGCACGGTATTTAATATTCTGTTAAATTGGAACAGAGTATGTGAGGTAATTAGTTAGAGAGGTATGTCTTATTTGAAATATTAAAAACTAAATCTTTACGACGTGTGCTGAAAGCAATTCCTAAGAGTTTATCCGATGCTTTGTGTTTATCCCAAAAATTCCTGCTGCTAAAAAATTAACATTAACCAGTTGTATCCATGCAAAGCGGAACGACCTCCAGAAAAGTAGAAAAATTAGCACCATCTGAGGTAAGTAACACAGAGTAGACAACCCAGGCCTGCTGTAGCACCATCAATGGGATAAAAATGTAATTACTGCAAGGAAACAAAAAACCAAACGCTTTCTACTGCCACAGAGACATCGACACAGTTGTTAAGGGAGAAAGACACAACATCGGAAATTAATGTACACCATATAGACTGATTTGTATCTCTGAATGAGGTATGAGGATAGCGAGACTGTCCTGGAACGCAGACAGACGATGATCGGGAATGAGGTAGGACTGAGACTCTACATGCTTGTTTTCAGACTAAGAATAACCTGAACTTGTGTTTTATCAAAAATACATTTCTTTCACCAGTAGAGCTGAGAATATTGTTTGTTATATACGAATGACTGAGTAGGGACCTTGTAAATGTAACCATGAAAAAAGTGAGACCGCAACAGGAAGTTGCTGTTCTTGCGATAGCGGATTACTGGGCAGTTTTCGGAATTGCTGTGACGTGTGGGCGGGTCCTCAGCATTTGATTGACAATCTCAGCATGTAGGTTAGTGAAGCAAGCCGGAGCAATTAACTATTTTCTCCCCGAAGAATGTCTTCATTCTAGTTTTTTTTTTTTTTGGCATCATAAAGGAATGAAGAAATAAACGATTCAACACGTTTCAATCTGAACAATATAGCCATATCCTTCTAAAGCTTAATGCTCTTGATATGGAACAGAAAACATCATAAATCAGACAGTGAAGTTGTCGACAGCACAGCGACACCTTGTCTTTTTTCAGTAAAAATAAAATATATATTCCGCCTACTTTCCTGTTCATTTAGCTTAGGTAACTGTGGAAAAACTTAGCAGGGGACGTTTTTGTGCAAGTTCATATTTTAGAAACTGATCACAAACTGTCCGTTGCTGAGATTCCACTTTGGCTTATTTTCAACAGAACAACACAAACTTCCAACACACCAACACACATTCAGATTGGATGAAACTCATTCGCCATGACAAAAAACGTCTCCTGGACAATATGCCAAGAACAACTCAGATGATATGTTGATCCCTCATGCGCTTTGCACAGGACTCGCCATTTTCCACAGGCACAGACCAGCTCAAAGCAAAGCACCGCTATTACACAGCCACTGAGAAGCATAGGCACCAGCCTCACACCACAGTCTCCCAGAAGAGAAAAGACAGCCTCCGCGAGGCTACTGCTTCGCTTTTGTAGCCTTTTAGCCTATAAATACTGTACATGATTGTATTTAAAAGTCGGATTTTCCCTGATGGGATTCACTGGTTTGATCTCGCAACTGAAGAAACTTTCAATTTTTAATTTTCCTCGGATCTGAACGCCGCCATGCCCGAATTCAGTCTCGGCGCAGCTGCGAGACAAAGACAAAGCAAGAGAGCAACACATAACGCTGGAGTCTTTTTCAAGGCAACGATACCACTAGCAAATCTCCACATAAAAAGTATGACCACATGGACAGATGATAAAGTTTGGCTTTCATTCAACCTCGACGCACCTAAAGCTGTCATTTTCCAGTATACCCGCACAGAACGTACGCTCATTAGGGAACATCAAATATTCAAAAAGTGTGGCAATACATATCACACAATACAGGAAATATCTACAGGAAAAAAAAAAGAAGAGAAAGACATTCAGTGGAACAAAAGAACCTTATTACAATCTGTCCTCTCGCGTAATTACCTTGACATATTGGAGGTACATCGCTGTAAGAAAGAAAAAAAGGAATCGCTTTCACAGGCTCGAAAGAATGAGAAACAAATGACTGCTAAACTGCTATTGAGTGGCAGAAAACTGATAGCTGATTTATGCTTTCTTGTGAATCTCTTTTCACAAGCTTTGTTAAATGTTTATGTTGACTTTTTTTAAAGTGGCTTGAGTAAATCACAACAAAGAAGCCAACATTGATGAATTTTTATACTTTTTTTCTCTCCTTAGGATTAAAGTGCTACGTTGTCGAAGATGGACAATGACTTCCTCAGAACAGAAAGGAGGGCAACGACTGCCTTTCGACGGAAATGACTCCAAATGAAATGATAGTCTGTAACAAATGACTCACAGTGAGGTGAAATTCATAAATTGAAGTTCTCGAAGCATTGAGATACCTGCGGTAAAAAATCCATGTTAGTATCAATTTAAGATATGGGTTTCTGTCATTAGAGATGATGTATTCGCAAAGAGCCCTGCATTCTTTTAGAAATGTGATTACCCAGGATCTACATTAATAGCGAAACGTCACATATACACTGTAAAAGTAGAAATGATTATAAACTACATACAGTATGAACCAGCAAAGATAAAGACAGAATTACAACATTGTCTGACTCGATTCTGAACCAGAAGCTTAGTGAGATAAGGTGCAGCCTGGATGCAAACAATGAAATGTTCAAAAACATGAGAATATATTCCAAATGTACACTGAAATTTTCTCCCCACTAATAAATGTAAAAAAACAAAAAAAACGGGGAGGCTTTTGCGTGGCAGATCTGTGGTTAATTCACAGTAAGCGATATGGCATCACAGTCAAGAACCCAAATCTGCAAAAGGCTCCTTTTTCTTTCTTTTGTTACGCCGACAAGCCACATAAACTGTTTGTGATGAAAATCAAGACGACAAGGGGAGACAAAGGACTAAAGTGTGGATGGCATGGCTCGTTGTAAGTTGTCACGATATCTTATTTCTCCCCCCGACGAGTGCGCCCTCTACAGGTGGGCTGGAGCAGAGACTCTGCTGTTGGTGTGACCGGATAAATGAGGCTAATGTGTAACCCCCCCCGCTCGCCCGAGCACTGCTGACAGTTTTACCCCACGTCCGCACACGGCACCTGGCATCTCTCCACACTCACACACCAAAGTGCAGTTAAAGCAATATCAGCTCATATTACAATCACAGCTTGCTATAAAACGGAGAACACAGTTCCCAATGATTGCCAGCTGGAAGAAGGCCCTGCAGCCCAGCTCTGATTTCCACTTACCCTCCGTCCCAAGTGCAATTTACGGCTGGTAAAAGGTCTTAGGTGGTCTCCATCTCTGTAGACCCGATAATACAATAACTCTTGTCCCATGGCTAGTCCATCAAGTTCACTAAAATCAACTTGGATGTGCTTTTGTTGTTTACAAGAATCTTATTTTATACTTAACGCCATTTTTACTGTACTGTTGTGAACTTTGCACACAACGAGAGACCTCAAAGAATAAGAATTCAACTATGCTAAAACATTTGACATTAAAATACTCTCTTCGTTGTTAAATCAGAACAACTATTTTGGGCCCCACATTTTACCCAACGATGCATTTTGTTGAAATATACACTGCTGTTGAAAAGTTTAAGGACGGATTTCTTCAAGAAATGTATTCTTATATTCAGCAAGGATGCATTAAATGAATCAAAAGTGACAGTACAATGTTACAAAAAATGTATATTTCAAATAAATGCTGCTCTTTTGAACATTCTATTCCATCACAGGAATAAATTTGAAGGTAAAATATATTAAAATAGAAAAGTTATTTAAAATTGTAATAAAATTTCACATGCATTTTGGATCAAATAACTGCAACCTTGGAGAGCATAAGTGACTTCTTTCAAAAACAGAAAAAAAACCGTACCGACCCTAAACCTTTGAACCGTAGTGTAAATCCCTTAAAAACATGTCATCGTAATATTACTTCCAAGCGCGCAGGAATTTCCCGACAGGACATGAAGACAGCATATCGCCTAAAGCGAAAACAATAAGCACACTGATGACCTTAACAAGTCTAAATTGAACTTTTAACAAATATGTATTCACCTGGATGGGACTGAATTCCAAAAAAACACTGCTAATCCGTCTTCCAGGATCACTGACTACATGCGACCTCTCCACCCCTAACAACCATCAAGAACAAGAACGGACCATCAGTAGTCATCTCAGGAAAGCAATTAACGGGAGCAATTAGGCCTGGATTGATTAATTAAATCAATCGTTCATTAAGACGACGCAGGGTGTGACCCTGTTTAAAAGTGCAACTCTTTATGTTAAGTACCTTTAGCAGATGGTCCCAGTGAAGTGACCTACCTCCCCTTAAGACTCCGACTCTAAGCCAGCATTTATGACACCTCGCAAACAAGAAGACTTCTTCTGAAGGGAAACCTCTTTAGTACATTAGGACATGTTCTGACACAGAACACAAGCTGATGTGCCAAACACATTTTACTCACACACGATTTAAAGGATCGCTCCTGTCTATCACGCTGAACATCAGACCCACCCCGAGATCCCCATCAAAGCTTACAAAAACCCGCCCCATTCACTCACAGAATGCACACCGGAATGCTAAGGCAGTGTGGAGAGAGGTAAAACTGTCAGACAGGTTGTAAAACAGGGTCTGCAAGAGTAAAAGACAGAGAGGTCTTGGGAGGGCATCAGTGGAAATCTCAATTGGCAGCGCCGGTGATTATGTGCACCTTCTCCACCAGAAGTCCTTGAGGAGTAGAATGAGCTATGGTGACAACTTCAGCGCCCCCTACAGGCCGTCGTAAGGGAAGTTCTCCATCTTCACTGTCTGTTGGATGAGAAGCTTGGACTCTCGCCGTTCCTCGTTCTTGATGGATTTGTTGATATCCATGATCTTTTCGCAGATGTATTTGTTCACTTTGGATAATCGCTGGGTGATCTCTGCGCTGTCGGCTGTTTCTTGAGAGACGCGGTCGTACAGACACTCTGGAACAAAAAATTAGACCAGTAATCAGCTTATTCTTTAAAAAATAAATAAATTATTTGCTTGTAATTTGTTCTTTTATTCCTTATTCGTGATGGTTAACTTGAATATTCACTTGAAAAAAAACATATTTATATATATTTTTTTATAATGTAAACATTTTAATTATTTAAAATATTATTCAAATTAGGTTTTATAACATATTAGTTTCAGCTGTGAAATTAAAATGTGGTTATTGGTGTTGAGAGCAAACATTTGGTCAACGATAACAAATCTCAGAATGATACAATTTCCATCAGCAAAAAAAATGTCCATTTTATTTTAATAAAAAAAAAAGAAGTCATTCTAATGAAAGGTAGTGCGTTTACCTCGGACGATTTTGAGCTTGCTTGGTGAGAGCGGTGGTTTGGGCAAGGCATCTTTCTTCTTCTTCGTAGCGACGCCAGTCACGCTGCGGTTCTTCAGGGTTTCCGTGCCCCAGATCATGACCGCCAGGTTTTTGGTGAATTTCGAGTCTCCCTGTGTCCGCTGTAGCTGGTGCCACTTCTCCTCCTCCACCCAAATCCCTCCACCCAAGTGCACCTGCAAGAGAGACGCTCTTCTTCAAATATGCAGCATACACACACTGTCACAGACAAGATTTTGCTTTCACGTTCTGCCACTTAAGTGCCATGTGGTCTATTCCCCGAAGTGTGTCTCAGACATGGTAGCTTTTCTTTCACAATGAATTAAACAACTCTGTTTATGGAGGATGACATGCAACATTCGGTGTAATTCAAGCTTGTTAACAGTAGTTTGTGTACCATATTGAACAGTTCTGCTCATAGGTTTACACAAACCTGGCTGATAATGTAGGATGTTTAGCATTTAAAAAAGAATCTACAAAACTAAATCATAAAAATTGTGTTTTTATCCAGTACTGCTTTAATCAGACTATCTATCTATCTATCTATCTATCTATCTATCTATCTATCTATCTATCTATCTATCTATCTATCTATCTATCTATCTATCTATCTATCTATCTATCTATCTATACATACACGCATCATTCATATATATATCCATCAGTATTTTTAAATACAAGTACATATCTGTTATTTCACAAGGGGTTACTAAAAAATTACATTTATATGATCCCTATTATTAAAATAAATAAATAAAACAAACTTTTGACCAATGAATTTCCATGACCTTTCCAAATGTTTGCAAGCTTTGTTTTACTCTATTCAAGAGAAATAATTAGCTGATGAAATATTTGAAAGCAAAGCATAACTAGAAAAAAATATATTCAATATAGAATTTGAATGACTTTTTGGACCAGTTTTCCATGACGGTAGGAACTCTGACCAGTGAAGATCCTGGTGTTTTGAGTTATTTAATCTTGTAAACAAGGGACTCTACATACTTTCTCCACCGTCTGAGATCTAGGAACCGATCACCACATACGAGAGACGAGTCACACAGAAATTCAGCGGCGAGGTGTCCGAGTTCATTAAATGCAGTAATGTGTTTTGACAGATGCCAGACCAGAGTGTTGACTTTTAAGCCACACTGTGGAGGACACGGCCCAACAAGCCATCAGGTGGATTGATGGGCAGCTGGTGAGTAACAGCTGAGGTAATGCGCCTTCTGCTTTGTCACCCTGAGCAGTCTTCGGGCTCCAATCCAGCGGCTTTTCCCCAATGCAACTAATGTGCTTTAGGCCCTGGTCGAGCACACAAGCTTTTCACTGCTCTTAACTTAGAGGAGATTTGCTTTTCTACAGCTACCTGTCACTCAGGGCAATTCCTATGGTACAAATAATTAATGCCGGATATGTGTGCGTATGTGTAAGGGCCTAATTTGCTTTTGTTCTTCACGCTTGAACTGAGAACCCTTTCAGCATGTAACACAAATTCCCCCCTGTCATGCAAGGCAGGCGGAGGAACGCAAAATGCGGACCCGATGTCTGCTAACAGGGCTCAAAATCACAGCAAGCGTTCTGGTTAAAAGGCCCTTTGAGACTGACGGGGGAATGGTTGTAGAAGGGATTTCGCTAGTCAATTAGACAAACCAAACCACTGCAAAACATTAAAAGAAACACTGAATCACACTAACACGAGGAACATCAATGAAATCACTGAATTGTCCTGTTTACACAACAGCTTAAAAGAGAGTCTGGATTGCTGTCTGCATGAACTAATGGCTGAAGTCAAGCCCCTTTTCTTTCACGATGGCCTGAAATAACGCCTGTGTCCATCAAGTAAATATCATCGACGGCAACTTCCATAACATTGGAAAATCTCATCACAATTAACACACCGTTATTATATTCAATTATAATATACATAATACATTATAATATGCTGAAATTATTTTTAATAAAAATCCTTTGTAAAATTATAAATGTCATTTTTGATAAATGTAACGCATCCTAGCTAAATAAAAGCATCAAAGGTGTTACTGACCCAAAACTTTTCTTATATGTGTGTGTATGTGTGTGCTGACTACTGGGCTGCTTTGCTGATAAAAGTACTGAAATAAAGTGAGCATGGACGTCAGTGATGCGCGGGTTGATCCAAAGTGTGCGGGTGCCTGCGGTCACCCGCGGTTACCCGCGGTTACGAGTCATCCAAAAATATTTTTAATGATATTCGGGTCGCGGTCGGTCGGGTCGTTTGAAATAAAGATGCCAATTAAACCTTTGTAATTTATATAGTACTAGACACAATGTTCTATGAAATTCATAGGTCTACACTTTATTGGCTGAATAACTGCGCGAGGATGACGCACGAGCTCAGTCAGAGATGACAGTGGGAAATCCTTATTTACTTTTTGAATGTTGAGCGTGTTATTAACTTTTGAATAAAAGCTGACACGGGACAAAATGCCCGATTTCCCAACACGTTGAACTGAGCAATGCCATTGTGCCATTTTAATAGGCTACTTTTAAACGCATATAGCTCAGTAATGTCAGTTTTATGTAGCTATTTGCTGAGAGGGGGCGGGGTTTTTGTTGGGAAAGTCAGGGGAGAGACGCACACTTCGATTAGACTGGATAAACACATGCAGCATCTTAATTGTTAAGAAAATGAAACGAAATAAATGAATAGCCTAAATCAATCCTTTATTACAAAAACTAGGCGATATCATACAGCATTCAGAAAAATGCGCACCCCTAGTTCCTCCGTCTATGGCCCATGACGCGATGAGCATTTACTAGCTACTTAAAAAAAAAAACGCGGGTCAGGAAGCGGGTCGGGTACAATATTTTCTTTCTTTTTTTTTTGCGGTCCGAGTTGCGGGCGGGTTAGTTGAAAACGTCGGTCGGGTGCGGGTTGTTTATACATTGACCCGCGCATCACTGATGGACGTGGATTTTTGGGATGTTTGAGAATCAGTTGCAATTGAAAAGACAGTAAAAACACACAGGAGTACATACTTTTCCATCATTGAATGTGTAGACTGTTCTCGGGGACGGGGAGTGGGAGTGGGTGGAGCTAGTGTTGGCTTCCTCTTGACACGTATCCTGTGGTTCACTGATCGGCTCTACCACCTCTGCTTTGATTGTCTGTGTGCCATTGTCATGCATCGGTTCTGTATGAAGCAAAGCAAACCATTGATCAGCATTCTTCAGTAAAGCACAATTTAACAAGTGAAAGATGAGTGTAATCCTGAGAAAGTGTTGAAGGCAGACGTTCCCTGCTCTCTAATGACAGTTTTGAATTAAGTCCAGTGTGGCTGCAGTAAGTCCTGGCACCTCTCTTTGGAGCGCTGCCTAAAACATGGCTCTCCCGTGCCTCAAGACAACCGGGTCATTTTAGCTCAGTAAGCTGGCTTGGTGGCTGGCTGCACTAAGCTCTAATGTATCTGTTGAGTTTTAATAGCAGTCAGTGCTCTGCACGTCTGACCCTAAAGAGCCCTGGCCGGTCTAATCTTCAGCCTATTCCACCAGCTTGCTCCAGACCAGTCTGTTCACCCACACCCACACACACACACACACAGCCCAGCTGGCCGGGACACTGGCCTGAGCTCTGGACACCATGTCCTCTTTAAGCAGCCTGTACTCTAGTCTTCATCTGAGTGGTAATCAGTCCCTGCAGCTCAGAAATATGTGGAACATCACATACATTTTTTTTTATTATTAAGGCTGCCAATTTAACATAATAATTTTGTACAGTTAATTATAAATAGATGCTGAGAAAAAAAGTCAACTTAATGGCCAAAGACGGTCTAGCACATTTCCATATACAAATAATTAAAAAATAGTGTTAAACATCCCGTGGATTGCAAAATGGATTGCGGTGGACAACCATTGATAAACAATGTTTAATGACATAAAATGACCATATAATACAATATACTGACTCATTAAGTCCCTTTTTTGTAATGTATATTCAATGCTTTCATCCACCGGTCTTTGAATTATCTTCATTATAAAGATAATCTCAGCATAAAGGGTTCTCAGCAAATATTGATGTGTGTGATTAATTTGATTAATTAATAACAATTACATGACATAATTAAGTACCTGATATGCTGAATATTAATTAAGTACTTGATATGCTAAATAATTATCACATTAATCAAAAGGATGAATATTTTAATTGACTGACAGCCCTAAAAATTATACAAGAACATATTTAAAGGGATAGTTCACCCAAAAATGAAACATTTATCATCCTTTACTCACCCTAATGTTGTTCAGTTGACGGCACCCATTGACTTCCAGAGTTTTTTCCTAATATGGAAGTCAATAGGTGCTGTCATCTGTCTAGTTACCACCATTTTTTTTTCCTATCTTCTTTTGTGTTTAACAGAAGAAAGGAACTCATACAGGTTTGAAAAAACTCGAGGGCAAGTAATGACAAAATGATCATTTTTTGGTAAACTATCATTTTAAATTGCTGTCTGAAAATATTCATTCTTAATTTAATTGGAAACTAAACACTGCACTCACTATAGCCTACTAAAAGCCGACTAGCCATTCCTGCTTTTTTAGTAATGAAAACAAAAAGCTCTACAAAGGTCTTAAAAAATATACACCTGAAAGGTTACATTACGTTGTCTAGCAAGCACTTTAACAGATATTTAAGACTTTAAATTGATTGGATAAACCATGTTTGTAGCCTCTAATAAGAAAAACAATGTTAAGGCCTATTCAAACACAGTCTTGAGTTTTCAATACAGATGCACGGCAAAGCTTTAATCAAAATAATTAATTTCTATGGTTCCGAGAACAGTCAAATTTTGATCTGTTGGCCAGTTTTGGTGCATATTGTTTAGTTGCATCAGCGGTGTGAACAGGCCTTTAGTTGGTCAAGTCGGCCTATATGTACGATTCATGCAAATCTTACCGCTGCCAAGCCTCATGAGCAGGACGTCCTGCAGGCGTCGGTTGAAATCCCGGAGCTCCTTGACTTCGGTCAGCAGACTGCCGTACTCCTTCAGCTTTTTGGCCTGCTGCAGCAGCTGCCTGCGTGTGCGATCCAGTTCCTGCTGCAGACGTCTCATTTCTTCCTCCTGCTGCCTGTAGCTGTGCACCAGCTCCTCGTACAGGACACGGGGCACCACGGCCTCGTCCTGCTCTTCCTCTTCCTCTGTGGTGAGTCTGTCCAGCTCCTCTCCCTCCGTGCACGAGTTGACTGCGTTCCTCTCCAGCCGCGCCACCACCGCAGCCAGGCTCTTTGAGGAGTTGGAACTGGCCCGCTGCTGTTCCTGTGACTGGACCTGCGTCACAAGATTGAGCATCTTGACCAGTGCAAATAGAGTACATACATGTAAATAATTGACTTGTTTTTGGATATCTACCGTCCTCCAGAGTTAAGTTCCAACCCCATCAAACACCTTATAAGGATCTTTCGGTTCACAAAATACAGTAAGGTCTTTTTAAGGGGTGGTCATACTTTGAAAGAGGTCATGTCATTACTGTATTATTTTTTATATATTATTACTATATCAGACATCCCACCTCTCCCAGAAGGTCTGGGAGTAAGGACTGTTCCCACCTGGTATTAAGATGCATTTTCGGTGAACCGATCACAAGTGGTCAGCCAAGATGCATTACACCTGGTATTATCACACATTTTAAATGATTCTTCTGTGACCAGACTATTTCAGATTTTGTGGAGACTCTCTGCTCTTATTTCGTCACACTCAACTACATCACTTACACTTTTTAGTGCATGAATACTATTGAATGAATGAACGAATCCGTGTTAAGCAGCCTATAATTTTATTTTTTAATAATATAGGTGGTGGTGTGTTGCCATCTCCCAGAAATTCGTTTCTGAAAGGTGGGATGTCTGCTATAGATTATTTTAATTTTTGATGATTTGAAGTTTGCATGAAGTACAGAGGTCAAACTTTGATGTTTAGATCAAATCTGTTACCAATATCCAAATTTGTAGGACAGAGTTCACCAAACTCAACCTTTAGAACAAAAAATCTTACTCATATTCTTGCATTCACATGGGTATGAAATTCAGAGACCTGGAGTGTTATTTACATTTTTCATTTAGTTTTATTCATATTTAGATTTTTTTTTTTTTTTTTTTTTACATAGCTCCTCCCACCCGATGAAACCGATATTACCGGTGTTGTCACAAGTCGATTAACCGGTGGGAGAATATCATCACCGTCACATTTCTAGTATGAATGGAAGAAACCATGCCTAGCGTGACTTCCCTTTTAAAGCATGGCTGGAAGAGCTGCTGCATCAATACACACAAAAATGACAACATTCTAAAACTATCACTAATGGGCCAAAAAATAATCTCAAAATTTTATATTTAATGCCACTGTAACAGGGCTAAACTGGCTCAATGGCTAAACTGTGAAATGATAACTACACACCAACTCAGATTATATTAAACACCAAGTTCGAACTAAGTAATTAAGGTATGAACTGCAAGAGCACACAAAACTGGGTCGTAAACTTAATGGGTTACACAATTAAAAAGTCAGGACACTAAAAATACACAACAAGCCCACCGAAGAAAGAAACAGGCCTTCCTGGTCTCTTGCTTAAACTGCAAGATTGAACAAAACTGGCTTGAAACGTTTGAAATGTCAGGACAAATTCCATAAGCGTCAAAACATGTTCTAATATGTTTTCTTGTTTTGTTTGCGGAGTATAAATCACACTCTTAAAAACAGCAGAAAATCCCTGTTGAGCCATTCCCAATCTGTCCATATGTTCCCTATCTACAAATCCAGACCAGTAACAGAAAGCTTGCAAATGTCTCCAAATCTTAAAAATGGGTAGACCAACCTTTTTATGTCTTAGAGGCATTCTCTCCTCACCAAAGTGATTCTCCACTGTGTTCCTGTTCGACATCTTGGGTATTTTCATCTTCTTTTGCATAATACTGTGCTCAAATTCCTCAATGCTTTCTGAAAAAGAGGAGGGGAAATGCATCAGAGGCGCAAATAATTCATCTCTGTAATCTAAAATGATGATATGGTTAAAACAAGGACACAGCATGAGAAACATTTTATGAGTTTGGTGGAGAAGTTTCCCAGTAACCTTGTAATGACACAGATGACTAGCTATTGTTGCAATAAACTATTAATGGAGCGTTTAACATTGCAAAGCGACGTTGACTGCAGCATCAATATGATTTTGACAGGCGGGGTCGTCACAGTTGTCAGTGTGTGATGCAGTGTCAAGAAACCAAGGCCGCTTGGAGAAGACGGACCATATAAATGTGCATACCTAGCCCCTTATCATGCCAAGTAGGAAAATCATCAACATAAGATCTGGATTGTTAATAACTACATATTCAAGTTTTTACAATGGGCCAGGTATAGCACATGAGCCTCAAGGTCGGCCACAGCAGATTGCAGACTGATTTAAAAGCTGTGCTGGACGGCAGACTTTTGTCCCTAACAAGATCAGGGTTGTAAGAGCAGGTTAAGCCACACATGTAGATTAGTAATGTATCTAACTAGTCCTGATTGAAGAGTGGCAGGAGTGAAAGTGGCTGGAGGATTTCACTGTCTGCTTGAGCTCAAGTAGGAAGTGTCACATGATAACAGATCTGCCACCAGCACTGATTTAAACCCCACATAATATGATGACACGTTATAATTTAACAGTATAATATGCTGGCATAAGGTTTCAAGCAAACTGAAGGGCGTAAAAGTAAAACACTACATAAAATAATAACCCTTACCTGGCTAGCTAATGTGATGACAGGAACATAGCAGCTCGAGCTAAACACAACAAATCGTTGAAATACAGAACTTTCTGGTTATCCTGTCTGCTTTTTCTTATCTTTATCAGTTCAGATAGATTGTTAGTGTTGTGACGATGATGATTGTATTCGCTGTTAAGCTCTTATGCGCCGGAGGTAAATGAAGGAAGCGTTAGCAGCAAGCTAACAATCGCTTAGCATCCTGAGCCTCTTTCTCTGCCTTTAAACCCCTCTTATCTTTCGTTTCTACTTTCATGAACTTATTCAGACATTTTCGACGCGCCTTTCCCTTAGTTAATATTTAGATTGTCGTGCTTGTCAAACACAGACACGATTACATCTCTCTATTACACAAACCCCGAAATCACGATGAGCTAAAAACACCAGAATCATCAAGAAGACATCAAACCTATGACATCTTCCCCGTCTATATCCATGAATCACATCAAAACACTCAGGTTACAGCATTAGTGTTCTCTCAACAACACAATACATATGCGTGTTAAAGCATGTTCATGCAACTCATATGAAATTAAAATTATGATTTGTATGATAACTTTTCATCATACGCCATAAATATATTATAAAGCTAAACAGATAAGAGGTTCACATGCAAATATGATTCATATCAGTTACAAGACATAGCAAGCATTTTCGTTATGCGTGTCACTGTTATGTATGAAGATTATTATTATTATTATAGTTAAAAGGAAGAGAAGAACAGAACTCACCTGCCAGGGCGAGGATGTGTGCTTTGGCAGGATGGCCTGCGCCTCTCAGCACCACATACACCTTCTGATCATCAAAATCTCTTTTGTGCACAGGCTGGAAATCTTTCACGTCTGACACAGGTAACGCGTAGCACATGTCGTCCTCCAAGAAACGCACGAAAGCGTACATTATTTTTGCTCTTTGGTCCCTGTTCTTTGGGATAGGGCTTGACAGTTTCCCTCAAAAAAATATTAAAAAAAACATATATAAACACAAAGAGGGGGAGGACAGTGGGGAGGCCTCTGCGATCGACTGCTTTAGTCTGGCTGGTGCGCATCAGTTGAGGAAATGCAGAGCTTGTCGCTACAGACTGTACTAATCAAAACAGATGTGGTGAAAGGTTTATTTTGGGGGTTTAAAGTGTCGTTTGCTCTTATTATATAAAAAAAATATATAATAAATCATGAAAAATACTTACAATTTTACCAATAATAGACCTTTGCAAAATAAGTTTTTTTTATTACTATTAATAATAATCATCACAGTGCTATTATATTATAAAACAAGATAGTAAATTAATAAAATATTTTAGTTTTATAAAATATGATGTATTTTAACTCCAGATGGAGTTTTGTAGTTATTACAATTCAAATATATAAGAGTGCTCAGTTGTTATTGTAAAAGCATGTTAATAAAGAATTTATGACTGTTAGCAAACAGATTTCCAATATTTCCAATAAGTTGTTGTTTTTTTCATTTAGAGTCACTTTACAGACTAATTTATAAATTGGTCATTTATTAAAGGCTCTGTTTACATCTGGTAATAAAGATTTTTATTGTTTTGGTCGATCGGATCACAAGATGAGGAAGACACATTTGTTTACAGCTGGTGTTTTAATCTGTCTCTTTTGTCCACTTTCGACCACTTCTGTCCTGATTTCTTCAAGAAGAGGGTCTATGTATGGGCTTTTTCAGATCTTGGACTAAATAAGCTCACACGATTTACATATGAACACACCCGAAGACGACAGAAAAACACACGGAGAGTAGCAGTATCGTTTCTGCTCTGGCAGCCGCAAGACCACGCCAAATGCTGTACGTGTGTGTTAGAAATCAGGAATGCTGAGAGAACATTGACCTTGGTACGTTTTTTAGTTTTCAAACCAAACTTGGGTCTCCAGCTGTCAGAGTTTAAATCCCGTATAGCGCTCTTCCCATAATGTTTACGCATTGAATGAGTAGGCTGAGAGTAGGTGGTCTTTTGTGGCTGTTTGAATGCATTCGACTACATGAGCATTTACACTAAGAAAGCAATCTGCTCGAATGCGTTTTCGACTACCCCTGGAAGTGGTCGAAAGCTCAAACCGTTTTAGACCCCGTTTACACCTGTATTTAGTGTCAACCATTGCGATCCGATCGACCAAAATGCATCTTTATACCAGGTGTAAACAGGGCCTTTAGTGCTTCCAGTTACCCAGCATGCTTTGCGGCTGGGTCAGTCTGACCAGGTTTGGATCAAACTGCATAAAGAGACTTCTAGAATTATTCTAAATGGGTTTGCATATATATTCTTTGTCAGTAAAAGGTCCAGGTACATATGTAGTATTAATTGGAATCATGCCACACACTTTAAAAACCGCTTATAGGAGGGGCACGCAATCCTGTTCCTGGAGATCTACTTCCTGCAAAGGTCAGCTCTAAACCTGATCAAACACACCTGAACCAGCTAATCCAGATCTTCAGGAGCACCTGATAATTACAGGCAGGTGTGTTGATCTGGAACTGAACCCTGGCATGCAGTTAGGTAGATCTCCAGGAACAGGATTGGGCACCCCTGGCTTATAGCAATAGCTATAAAAATCTCTCTCTCTCCTTTGGAGAAAATTCGTTGGATATTATTAGATACTAAATTGCCACTTGCTTTTGAAAGCATATATCGAAAAAATACAAGTATACTCTATAAGAAATTTGATTCAGTCCAGCAGCCGCAACATGGAAAGACTGTAGGATGAATGCACCATTGTTGCATTCTTTTGAATTGAACTGGAGATTCATCACAATGTTTTGTATGTGGTCTATTATGTGGAACATCAACTTGAGTGTAAGGATCACAAGTCAAGGATGAAAAAGGCCCATGCCTGCCTGCTAGCACACACAGCACTCCATCGCTATAGGTATCCACGGCCGCTTCTCCGTTAATGTGTTTTCAATATCTCTCATATCCCTGTTATACGGCATAAGAAAAATCTTTCAGGCAGCCAATCATTACCATAATCGATTCATTCACCTATTACTTTTGTTCTGCACCAATAGTCTCAGCTGAATGCTGTGAGGGAAGAGGTTTTCTTCAGGATCTCGGCCGATTCTGACTGTATCAGTGTTTCTGCCAGCATGCTGTTTTGCTATCCCTGCCATTCTCTTTTCCTTGTTTCTCTTCAAATGACAAAGGCTGTCTGACAGAGAAGAAACATTTTGTTATTGTAAAACAGGCAGGTTGTTATACAAAAGGACGGATTTCTTCACTTGTACTTTAATAACGAGAAAGGCACAGTCAATAAATGGCACTAACAATTCGTTCTGCTTCGCCTGCCGTAATTGAAAAGTAAGTGATGCAGAACTTTGGATGCTTTGCCCTTTCTTCTTTTTTCTCCCCATTTATTTCCTTTCATTTTATGTCACTGTTTGAGTCAGATCTGCCATCAAGTCCTGAGCGGAAAGTGCAGAGAAGAAGTTTGCTCCAGGGATAAGACGTGGGCTTACAGGATCCATAGGGGCCAACAGACAGAATGTACTTTCTGTCCATCTATTCTGCCAAACGGCAAATCTGCAAAATGACAGTGATTGTGTCATGACCTATGTGGACAGTAAAAAGAACATCTCAGTCTCAGTGAATGAATGGCTGAAGACCTCTGGGTGGACTGGGGCCCTTGGCGTGTTGCTGGGCAGAGCGGTGTAACTGATGCACTGTGAGTGGACTTTGCAGAGACGGGGCTCAGCGCGCAGCGAAAGGATTATTCTTAATCTAATCTGCTCCTCAATGGTTGGCTTGTCCTGCACTCAGAGTCGCTCCAATAAGACTACCCAGATCCCCTGGCTGATGCGTTCAAGTGGCTCCAGTTCAGGACAGAATGCATCAAATGGGAATTTTGCTGAATTCCAAACTGTTGTGAGCAACTGTCCAGCAAACAGGTCTGGAATTAAATTAAAATGATGTAATCATTTACTTACTCCCATGTCCTTTTAAACCTGTATGACTTTCTTTCTTCTACAAAATACAAAAAAAAAGTTTTTGTCCATACAGCAAAATTCAATGGAGCCTTAACCAACACTGTTCCACATTGACTTGTATTTTGTAGAAGACAGGGTCATATAGTTTTCTTAAGACATGAGTAAATTATGACAGAATTTAATTTTTTTGGGTGAACTATCCCTTTAATATGAATGCTTGTTATGTTATGAAGTTCAACTGATTTTTTTTTTGTAAAAAAAAAAGGGTTCATGCCCAAAAGGTCCCCTTTTCAAAACTCTTCACACCATTGGCACAGCAGTAAATTCCACATCAAAAATGTACTAAAACCTATTTTTTTACAGTCTGTGACTAAAACTAAGCTAAAAAAACACTTCACTTTCATGACACTAGCAGAGGTTCTCACCCAACAAACACACTTCAACATTTATAAACCCAATAACCTAAAAAAAAGCCCACTATAATGTAGATTACACCATTTTTTTTGTTTTTGTATTCCTTTACAAAACAATAATGGCAGCTCTATACTGTTTCAAATTCACTGCAGTTTATGTTAAATGGTCCATGTTTATATCACAGTGCAAAATTATGTCTAAGCTGTCCTCTTTTGTATCGATGGTAATGAAATTGAAAGACTGTTGCAGCTACTTATGACAAAGTAGTAATGCATGTCCCAAAGCTTGCCTACTCTTCTGCTACATATTCAAACGTATCTACTTTTTCTTTACAAATCAGTACATACTTTAAGGACATAGTATAATTAGGCAAATTGGGATGCAGCATGTGTCACCTGTGAAGGTTTTGATATCCATTTTCTAGATTTGGAATTGTAACACATTGTTGTCTTATTCAGTTTGTATTATGTTAGGTTTTGAACTTAAGTTTAACAGTTTTGAAGAAAGAAAAAAAAGTATGTAAATATGCAAATTGGCCTGTAGGTACATTTTAGCCCACATAGACTGCTGTTATGCGAAAAGTACAGAGAAAAGTGTCTTGGCAATCGTATAAAAAAAACTATTTGTGCTAAGTCATTTCCTACATTTTAAAAAGTCTTTAAAGACAGTAAATTTTAAATGCTTTCCATCATTTTGACAGATAAATATAAAGTATTGGGGCTAATGCATTTTCCTTCTTTAGAAAAATCCTCACAGTAAAGGATAGTAGATTATAAATGATGATTATATGTTACAGGTCCATCAAAACAAGGACAAAGAGATTCAAGGACAGTTTCTTCCCCAGAGCCATAACCACCATGAACTCTAATGCACAGATCCCTTTCTGCTACATATACATACACACACACACACATACATGTACAGTGTCAGGGTGCTATTTTTCATTATTTTTAACTTTGCAACGAACAGGTTTAGTGCAATATATTTATTATTAATGCAATATTTAAATTTGACTAAAAACAGTTTATTTTTGTACTAAATGTTTAATATTTGTCGTATGTAATATTGTTTGTGTTTGTTGAATCATTTTTCCAGGACCAAGGGAAAGCATTTCCAAATTTCGTTGTACGCGAGTATATTGACAACAAAGGCTTTCTATTCTATAAAGAAAATGGGGGAAAATAAGTTTTAGAGCACCTAGTGAAAAGGTAAGATTTAGGTAAATAAGTAAGAGATACCGGCAAGTATAGTCCGGAGGAATAATTAATATGTGATATTGTGTTAAATCAGGCGACCATATCTCAAGGCAGCATTGTCTTTTTCACACTTTCACCGAAGAAAAAGTATATAGCAGAGCATGGTGCTAAAGGTCATGGGTTTGATATCCAGGGAACCAAAAAATGGCATTATAATGTTTTTCTGATTGATAAAAGAGCATGACAAACAAAAATTATATCAACGTGACTGATAATGATAATCTGTAGTGGAATGCAACACTTCCTGCTCCTGTTCTGTTCATAGAGATTTTCAATACACAGACTAAGTCAGCAGCTGACGGGAGACAGTCATGTCATTATGAATTTTAGAACATGATCAAAAAACTCTCACGTAAAACTCATGAAAACCGATCAATTAACACCGCGGCTTTGTCCGGCGCTCTCTCACATGCAGTTATCAAACAATGAGTACTTGAACTAAGCGTCTGCTCCCCCTCCACCTCTAAACACACACTTAGACCGGTGATGGCGCCTCATAAACTGTTTGGCAGTGTCGACATTATCAGCGGCTCAGAGTCAGACATCATGTCCCTCCAATTAGAGCTTCACAGCTCCCCTCATTCATCTTTATTGGTGATACATTAGCCACCATTAAATAAAAGACATGGGATAATCTCCATAATGATGTGGATGATGAAGCCCAGTGTCGGAGAGGGAGGTAGGAGCTCTGTGACTAGAATAGGAAAGAGGGTGGGTGTCGGGCGAGATGATGGCGGTGGGCCTGTTTTGGGTCAGTGCCCGGGAGAGGAGGAGGATGGTGATGAAGGTGGGGAGGGATGGACATGAGGAGCTGTGACAGCAGCATTAGCTGGGAACACATTAGCCATTACCACGCAGCCAATCAAAACAGCACACCTGTGCCAATCGGGGAGACGGACAGACGCTAGCCCAGGTGCGCGTGTGTACACGAGCGTCAGCGCTGGCTGGCTAAGTATAGAACCAGACGGTGCGCTCCAAACCTGCCGCTTTTGCCAGAATCTGTGAAGCACAGAGGGGGACAGCAGGGAACGTTTAGAGAACATTAGAAATATGGTTTAAAATAAAGGCTCCAGCATGTTCGGGGAAAAAGACGCCGCGCGGCGGGTCTGGAAAAAGTTGGCGATGTCATCTTCTATTGACCAACAACTTAAAAGGCAATGATCTCTTGTTTAATTGAACTGCCCTTAATTACGTTACTTTATTTTGTCCTTTAATTAGTGCCTCATGAATAATTGATTAGCCGTGAAGTCATCAGTCGGGCAATACAAAAAGTGATAGCGCGTGAAATGAACAGTAGCCCCGAAACAGAGCTCCGCTCGGCTCTGTTAGTCACTGATGCCGGCTGCCCTGAGACAGACTTCAAAACTGACAGCCCGAGCAGACGCAAACTATATTGTATAACCGCTCTTCAATCCCGTCATCAAATATTTACAGGGGTATCATTGCCAGCACGGTGTCCCGCTGTGCATTCTCCGAGTGGCGGCAGGGGGGACATTGATCTTCCTTTTAAAGAACAAACGAGAGCTTCAGAGATGTTTCTTATGCTTCTGGCCTGTTCGGTGTGCTTCATTTATATTTCTCTAGGGCGTACACTATTGATCCGGTCAGGTCAAGAATCTGCATCACCTCCCAAACCTACAAATATGATCTCTGGACTGCATTAATATGAAAGACTAGACTGCGCTTTTCCCCTTCGTCCTGGATCATTTCAGACTCGCACTGCATGGACACTTCATTTGTCCTCATTCTGCGCAGACAATAAACTGTGAATATTTGATTGCTTGGAAGTGATTACTGGATCCATCTGTGTGATAAAGACATGTCAGAAAGAAACCATAAAGGGTTCACTTGCATAGATGACCATGTATAATCATTATGCTTTTGTCATAGATTTGTATAGATATAGACTGTCAGGTTGGAGTCTGAGGGACAAAACTGGTAGCAAAATGAAGCATTTAATATTTATACAGAGCAAAATTATATAAATGTGATTACCATAACAGTTAAAACATTACACAATTGCACATAATTTGTTTTGAGTAAATTTCAGAGGTATAAAATTAAGTAAAATCTACTTCACTTAGCAACATAATGTTGTGATTAAAGTGAGTAAACTTAACATTCCAGTTTACAGAATGACTCATACTTTCAAATCTGATGTAAAAGCACTTCACACTACCAATTAACATTTAAATAATCATGTAAATGTCGAAATAATACGTTTAGATTTTAAAACGCACCTTAAACACCCCAATAATATGATTTTAATGCATTATGTTTGTTGATTAAAAAATATGACCTAATAAAATATTTATATTTACGAATCTGCGGACCCACACCTCAACATGATAAAGACGATAGTGTTAACAATCAATCGTATTTTCTTCCCACATAAATCATTCTGCATAGAAAATGTTGCAAAACATGTTACCTAACTTGACAAAAGTATCAACATAAGCAGCAGTGCAAACAACATTGGCAAACTTGGAAAAATGCAAACTTATTAATTATGCACGACCCAATTATGCATTACAATTATGCTGAGAACACCTGCACTACAAAGTTAAGGAGATTTTACTTTCCTGAATTTAAATTAAATTCGTATTAAGATAATACTGGATGCATAATTGTAATTCAAATTTGGATATTAAAAAAGTAAATTTTTATATTAATTGAAATAAAATAAATGTATATAAATGTCATTTTTTAATAATAAAAAATGTCAAGATAAACGTTGGCCTTGTTGGAAAGTTTTGAAAAAAAATTTATATAGAAAAACAGACAGATAGATAGAACGATAGATAGATAGAACGATAGATAGAAACGAATGAGACGGGTAGATAGAACGATAGATATATAGACAGATAGAAACGAACGACAGCCAGATAGAACGATAGATAGATACGAACGACAGACAGACATACAGACAGACAGACAGACACAAACAATAGACATACTGACAGACAGACAGATAGAGCGACAGAAAGGAACAACAGACAGACGGATGGATAGATAGAACGATAGATGGATAGATAGATAGATAAGAACAACAGACAGACGGATATATAGATAGATAGATAGATAAGAACAACAGACAGACGGATAAATAGATAGATAGATAGATAGATAGATAGATAGATAGATAAGAACAACAGATAGATAGATAGATAGATAGATAGATAGATAAAGAACAACAGATATATAGATAGATAGATAGATAGATAGATAAGAACAACAGATAGATAGATAGATAGATAGATAGATAGATAGATAGATAGATAGATAGATAGATAGATAGATAGATACCTGTAGATAGATAGATAGATAAGAACAACAGACAGACGGATAGATAGATAGATAGATAGATAGATAAGAACAACAGATAGATAGATAGATAGATAGATAGATAGATAGATAGATAGATAAGAACAACAGATAGATAGATAGATAGATAGATAGATAGATATATACCTGTAGATAGATAGATAGATAAGAACAACAGACAGACGGATAGATAGATAGATAGATAGATAGATAAGAACAACAGATAGATAGATAGATAGATAGATAGATAGATAGATAAGAACAACAGACAGACGGATAGATAGATAGATAGATAGATAGATAGATAGATAGATAGATAGATAGATAGATAGATAGATAGATAGATGGATGGATATATGGATAGATAGATATAGATGGATGGATATATGGATAGATCAGAATTAATGTCATATTGCTGACTTAGATTTTGCTGATTTGCTATTAGATAAGACATTTGATAACAAGAAGGCCCCACACACACACACAGTGTGACATCACACTTCAGGAGCAATTCTTGTCATCCTGGTTCTCATCCTCTCTTAAGCAGTCTCAGCTCTTCAGCCCTAATGGGAAGTGACATAATGTTTACGTAGAGTAGCTAATTTCTTGTCCAGATTTACTAGGTGTGCTAATATGACAGCGGTAAAATCAAGGCCTACAGTTGGCCATCTCCATGCGCTAACGTTCGAGTGTGTGTGGGTGGATCCGATAACAGGGCAGCGGCAGGTGGAGCGTGAGAGCGAGCCGCTCTTTGTTGAGCCGACACAAACATAAACACACACCAACGCATGCCACCATTTCACCAGGAAAAGAATTAATGAAGTGACCCTGCAAACGAGGCCTGGCGGTAACCAGGTAACCGCATCAAGTCTCTGCTCAAGCTAGCAGCAGAGAACCAATAGAAGAAATCAGCAGAGAACACGCGGGGGCAGTTCAGTGCGAGTGGCGATAAAGTCTCACAGAATAATCCATGTTTCTTTCTCTCAATCACTGTTTCTTTGTCCCTTTCTGCTGTGTAGCTTCCTCATCTGAACCCACCTCTATTATTCACTCGCTAGCAGCAAACCAGTGGCCATTGTTTTAAAAGTCAATGTGAATTGTCATTTGCAATACATTTTACTTCCACAATTTGATGTAGTTCTGAATGAAACACAATATTCAATGATAAGATATGTAAACAAAGTTTGGGGTTGCTAAGATTTTTTAAATGTTTTTGAAAGAAGTATCTTATGCTCACCAAGTCTGCTCCATTTATTTGTTCATTAATACAATAAAACAGTAATTTTGTGAAATATTATTAAAATTTAAAATAATTTATAAAAATATGTTATTGAGTGCACTCATTCAATCCCACAATGCACCACAAGGTCTTCCGGTGCACTCAGTGTCCGAATTCACTCACTCAAGTGAACTATATTAGTGGAGTAAAGTAGGGAATAGGGAATGAGGGGGCGATTTCTAACATTACTTTCTAGGACTATAAAAGAGTTTAGGGGGTATTCATAGTTGGTTAGATTTATGTTTCACTGTAATATTGTGTTGAATAAATTATTTAGCATTGTTGAGATATATAGTCTCCTTCAAATAAAGCAGTCAGTTTTATTTCCGCATGAACATGTCTATTGAAGTCAGTGGCACATAATGCTTGGTTTTAATGAAGTGAAGATCAATGTTCATTGGACGAAAGGCTCTAAACGTGTTATTCTTGGTCCCAGCTGGATGCAGTGCTTCACTGGGAATCTATAAGGGCATCACACGATTTGCAATGGAAACAATATCTGATCATTCGTTAGTTCCAGGGCTTTCCATTAATATGTTTATGTCTCACATGGAACCCGGCCTCTCAATTGGGCAGGAATTTGCAACAATGACGGACATTGTTTTGAAACGTAAGAGCGAAATCAATGTTTTCTGATGGTTCAACTTTGCAATGTTTATTTTAGCTTTCACAATCCTGTCTTTTTCAAATACGCAACAAACAGTTCCGAGCTTGGTTCATTATGTTAGTATTTTCACTAGAAGTTTGTGAAGCAGCTTTCTCTGGCTCCAAATAAACATCAGTACACTTTTGTCATTGACGAGTGATTACCTGCTCTTGAAAAGCACCAGCCGCCACTGCAGGAAATAACAAAAGGTCGTCCGACCTAAAATCTCACTCTCCCCCCCTTATGGATTTGCTGCACTTGGCAACGACAGTGGCCCTGGTGACGACGAAAGAGTCCTCGCTGTCTAGTCTGCTAAAACACTATTACATTTCCCCACAAATCGTCCCTTTTCTCACGCACACAAACACACGCATACGCACAAATGGCAAGCCGTGAAAAGAGAAAGACAAGTTAATAGCAAACAGCACACTGCATTTTTCATTTAGTATCTTTAGCGTGTTGTTTTGTTTTTCACACGGTGAACAGAAAAACCCATGGCTGATTATGTGAAGAAGGCGTGAAATTGTGATATTTGCATGGCTGGGGATATTAACTAGAGGCATTAGTTGTTGAAAAGCTTCAAGGCTGGGCTCCAGACATGTTTTTAAATAATGGTTTAATGATGCATATTTTACAAATATTTTCCAAGCCAGACTACCGGCGCACCCTGTCTCTCTCTCTTTCTCTCTCTCCTCCAGACTACATTAACGCTCTTATTCTTTCTTCATTAACAGGCTCACAGCCCTTTCGCTATGCTCCTTTGTGTGCATTTGGAAAAAATCAACTGGAAAATAGACAGCATGAGGCAGCCGAACAGACGTTTTTAGTTTCTCTATTTCTGTGCGGACTCTACCAACCGCCGTTCATTATTTCGATTAGTTGTATTCGTTTTTAACCACCTTCCATCACTCAGTCGCAGATTGGGATGTTAAGATGAAATCTCCACAAAGAAGTTTAAATGGGTTATGATCATTCCTCATCGCACTTGCTGTATTTTGCGCTACATCTTCTCCTCTCTTTCTCTAAGCCAGGCCTGGTCCCTCTGCTCCATTAAAGGCAGATCTCACTGGTGCAGGTATTGGCCGCTGCGAGGTGCAGCTGTCCAAGTTGCCGCTTTGGCCCGGAGTTGCTGTGTCCAGACACAAAAGCACAAACATCAGGGTGTCTGGCCACACGGCCCCAGTCCAGAGACCATCAGGCTCAGGCCTGTTTTACTGCTGGACGCCATACAGACACCATCACAGAAACGGCCAAGAAAACACTCAGGGACACATTTGCTCAGGCAGAGCAGTGGAACTGGCTGAGAATGTGTTGTAGACATTTATATCAGAGGGCCACTGAGGCTAGTCACTCAAAAGACGAGATTCATTGAATATGTGACATTACAGTCTGGTCTCATTGTTAATACGTAGGTGTTAATACATAACATTTACTGGTAAAAAAGCACATTTTTGAACGTTTGGATAGATGCTGAAGCTTACAATATGGATGCATTGACAACAAGACGTAACCATTATTATGTGTTTAAATCTAAAAAAACGTAAAATATTTTCAATGTTTTATATCATTGAGATATTTGTGTAATTGTCCTTTTTACCATTTTATAGATAATTTTTTGATCCCTTAACCCAATCCTCAAACCCAAACATAACCATTTCATAGAGAGAATCAAAATATGAATATATACAACGTAATGAACAGAAATGTGTGGAAAATGACAAGTCATTTCTGTTACAATATAGCATTAAAAATATATTTTGAGCTTCTAATTTCACTCCTAACTCTAAACCAACCCATAACCATTTCTTAAAAATATGTGCAGTAATAAATAAAAATATAAACAAATGGGGAATCACAATCATTTATTTTAAAACATTTTAAAAAGTGGCACCAAATGTAGTCCATCTGATGATGTGTTGTAACCGCACTCCTCTCCGGCGGTATATAATAGTTTTGTATGAAGCACAGAGGAATTTAAGTTATTAATCGCTGAAAATCTTATCCTGATACAGGCATTTCTCATTCAAACGCACATCACTTAAAACATGGCATGGCACAACGGGGTGACGAACCAGACGAGAGCCAATGAGCGTTTGATATCACTGCCATAAGTGTGTCATAAAGATTCTTGAGAGGGCAATTTATGAATTCATAACGAGTGCGGGATTTGACTGATGGTTGCTGCTGAGAATGGAGATGATGATTGCCGAATAAAGGATTGATTTTGGGTCTGTTCCTCACAATTGTATTGATTCTAAAGATTTGGATTACAGCACACAATTTTCTTTTTTACTTTTATGAATTTGTGTTGTGTTTTTGGTGTATTTTAATGGTTCTATCATCGGTAACTGCATATGACTGTACTGAGAAACCGCCTTTTGTGTCCCACAGCAAGCAAAATAAATATTACATGATAAATAATGGTTAAACGATTACAGAAATGTTATTCATTTTAAGTTTTTAAAGTGTTTTTCTTGTTTAACATTATGCAATTCTTTGAAACGAGTTTGCACCAGAAGTCACACTGAACAGAATTATATAATATAATTCTAATCAGTTACGTTTTATATCATAATTAGTTTATTTTCATGCTTTGTGCTGTGCCAGGTGTAAAAGTGTCATTAAAAGAGCAGCTGAACAGAACAACAGTATTAAACGCTGTTTTTCTCCGACTGGGAACCTTTACAGGCTCTCATTACAGAGATGATTTACATATATCCACACACAGATGAAGACATGAGAGCACACGTGTGTGTGTGTGTGTGTGTAGCACTGAACAAGAGCTCACAGCGTTTGAGGAGATCTGAAGGTTGTCTAATATCTGTTCTCAGAGCAGTGAGCTTGCACATCTCTCCAAGTCTCATGAATGTAATTGACCTTTTTTTTCCTGTAACGCTGCTGAGATGGTGGCCATGGGGGGGCAGTGACACAGAGACTAAACACCAGCCAAGCAAAGTTAATTGTCCAGCTGAACAATAACGCAATGGAGACTGCAGATATGAAAAGGGCATTCAAATCAATAGATCGACAATAGCCTTTCCGAAAAGATGGCTGAACTCAATTTTCTGGCCGTGGACACCCTCTAAGCTCCAGACACACTGCAGCCCCCCCTTTAAGACCAGCACAACCCTTCTATCACAGTGCCCAAACCTCCTCCACAAACAGAGGCTTATGGTACTTGCAAGGCTTCTTTTTCTTTGTCTTCCTTTTTACTTTTATATAATTATTTTATACATTTTTGCCCACACACACACACACGTTTCCATGTTTTATGGGGACTTCCCATAGACGTAATGATTTTTATACTGAACAAACTGTATATTCTATCCCCATACACTACCCCTAAATCTACACATCAGTAAACTTTCTACATTTTTAGATTTTCAAAACACTTCATTTAGTATGATTTATAAACTGTTTTACTCATGGGAACCACAAAAATGTCCCCATAAGGTCAAAATTTACTGGTATTACTTATAATTTATATTGTTTCAATGCTTACCAATCCTACAGTGATTTCACTGAAATTCTGAATTGCGATTAGTCTGCTTTCTTGCATTTATTTGCATACTGAACTGTTATTGGTCTCTTATTTCGTGCATATTTAACCATTTAGCTGCCGTTCCACTGTAAAAACAGTTGTTATTTATTCATGTGCACAGCAAAAAAAAAAAAAAAAAAAGTATTGAATGTCACTGATGCCAAAAAGTATTTAATTTACACAAAACCGCATTGTAAAACCTACAGTAAAACTTTACCAATTCTTTTCATGCCTAAGTCACCACTGATATTTTCTTTAGTAAGTGAAAATCTAGTCCTTTTTAGATTTCCTTCCTTCATCATTTTTTTCCCCCGCCATGAACGTTGTGTTTAGTTTGCGTTCTGCATTGCGATGGGAACGGTGGGCGAGGCTAATCATTCTTTAGCTGTTCTGGCTTTAGAAAGGTCAGCTGTTTGAAATGTCAGGCTTCAATGGAGCCAGATTCACATCGTGCTGCTCAAGTGTCCAATTAAAGAGGGTCTGGCAGGGGTTGAGTGGGAAGCACTCTTCACACAGGAGAGCTAATGAGGGGGCCAGGGCACCGAGACCCCCCTCGCCACTGATCTACAGGGCCTCAACCGCAGCGACAGGTTCCGACCGAAGGGCTGGCACTCGGAGTACTGAGAAGACCTCCAAGGGCACCGGGGAGGACATGGCTTGATCTCATTAAGGACTATAGATACATGTATGTATGTTAATTTTCATCATCCCTTTCACACACACTTATGTAATATGTGGATAGGTCGGCGCGTCCTGTTGCAATATCTGTCTCACTCATCTAAGAGTGCAAGTTGCTTTCCATATAGCAGGAAAACAAGTTTCCGTCACACTCAGCGTGGACAAACGCAGGTCAAAGGTCACCACAGTCGCATATACACTTTGCACAGCGAATCCTAATAAGAAGCCAGGCTGCAGGCTTATAGAAGAAGACAGGGACGGATGAGCTCATTTACAGGGGCGATTCTTCATTTACAGCAACTAAAATACCCTGTTCACCTCATCAATAAGTCATTAGGCCCATCTGTAGCCCGGTGATCTAATACCGGTTTAGCAGTTGTTCTTTCCGCGGTTAGTTTTAATAACTGCATTCGGAGAGTTCTAGATCAGCAAAAAGCGCAACGGCTCTCCAGAGCCCCTCTGCAGTCTGCTTGTGCACAATTGTGGAGTTTTTATGGAGAAAAAGTAGATTTTACTGCTCGCTGAAATCAGCAAAATTACCCTCCCAAAATGGCAAGGGCTATAGAATCATGGGGGGAAAAAAAGTCATTTTCATTATATAACCCCAAACAAGGTAAGCTAAAAACCATGTTGCACCGTGCATGTCTTTTGTAGAGTTGTGAAGGTCAGCGGTACAGTCTTGTGTGGCTTTGGGTAACAGATGCTGAGCAAAGCTGGGAAAATTAGCCTACTCCACGTGCCTTACATAAACATTATTTTAATCAAAGTGTATTAGAGCAGCCAGATATTTTAGACATATGGGGGCTGCATCCTTCCTGGCTACCCCATCTGTCTCTCCCAGAGCTCCGAATGCAGTTTCAGCCTTCACCCAGATGCACTGAGAAAACATTCAGCTTCCCACAGAGACGCAGAAGCACAGGCTGTACCCGCTGCTCTGGGACAGGCGCGCCCGGGGTGCTACGATGGGATCACGGAAATGCTGAGAAAAGAAATCGCGAGAAAAGGCCTCTTTTTTGCAGATGTTTGCTCTTGGGTTGCAGCTTATGCTTGTGATGTCACAAAGTGTGACGCCCTCTTTGAACACACAACCCCGTCTGTGAGTACAATGTTGTTGTGTGGTGTAGTGTGCAGGGAATAACAAACACACATGCACACAAAGCAAAACATGCATACTCACCAGGGTTGGTGATGGTCAGAAGATCCAGCCTTCGTTGTTGCTGAAAAAGATATAAAGAGACATCAGAGATCTTCTGTCAAAGAGATGGACCTTTTTTTTTTTACTGAGAAATCAAAGTGTGTGCTGTCTGCCTGTTAAGCACATTTTGCTCTCTATCTCTCTCTGGAGAGATAAAAGTGTGTCATGCATTTTACATCAGTTTTATGTAAATACATATACAATGCATATATATCACTCTATGAAACAGAATGTTTCTAATCTTACACTTCTCTTGAGGACTGTTCACAGCAAAAGAGTTTGAATCAAACAATGCTTTCCTTTGAACCCGTTCACACAAAAAACTGGCCAATAACAAATAAGAATTATATAACCCATAATCATCAAGAGTGATCCGTCTATCAGACGTTTTGTATACCATGCAAATGTCAATTGTGCCAAAAGTGACCTCCAGTGACCATCCACTCCCAAAAAGTATTACAAATGGTGTAGTGGAGACGGACGGCGTACATTCTAAAACTATAAGTATCTTTTTTGCTAAATTTTAACACTTTTATAATCAATGGCTGTAAGCTAGTAGTTTTATAATGTAGCATACTTTTTAAGTGATTTTCATTTGCCTTCATTGGATGAATATTTCGTTTTCATTAAAATCCCTATATAAAAAAAAAAATCTTCCGGAAGATTATATTATATTACATAAGTATTAAATAAAGAATTAAAACATAATATATATAGACATCTTTATAAATATTTTTTATATATTTTATATACATCTTTATATATCTTCACAAACACAGGTATACATACATACATATATATACATATATATATATATATATAAATACATAATATAGTTTTTATATAATATCTATATATTTCTGTTTGTTACACACTCTCTTTCTGTCTTTGTTTGTTGGCCTATTTGGGTACTTGAACTTCAATCCACTTCTTGCTCTGCTAACAGAATAGCTTTATGTAGGGTGTGTATTTGTGTTCATAATCCATTGCGATTTGCGAGTTATGTATTCATGTGCTGTAGTAGATGCGGGTCGTTTCCTGGAGAGAGGGCGTGGCAGAGGCTACAGCAATCCACACAGGTCACACTCTCAGATCGATAAGTGCCCAATCAAAGACTGATGGCGTCCTCAACGCGCTGCAGTGTGAGGCGGACACACATAACACACATACTGTGAGGGCAGGCAGCTCGAGAGCTGTACTTTAACACTCTTGTGGTAACAGTGCTGCAGGTCCTTCTACATAAGAGCCACTACAAACATAGTAGAGCAGAGAGCATACACTGATATCATTCATACACGCACGCACACACACACCTCTGCTTTTCAATGTCTGGTCATTTCCTGACGATTGTCAATTTAACTTGGTTTTGAATTTATAAAATGTTTTTTTTTTGTATGGCTCTCTAAGAATGGAAGCAAAGTCTGAAAAGAGAGTTACTGAATCAATTTTAATGAACAATCACTGTGTGAATGTAATGTGTGTGGAGTGTGTTGTGTTATTCATTATGCTTGTTACTAATACAGTATGTGTTTAGCAATATGTATTTTATTGGGGCCACCTGACTTGTCCATGATGTGTTTTCTCTATCTGCTAAAAATAATAAAAACAGTATAATACATGCATAAAATATGTTGCCACCTGTCAAAAAAGTATGTGTTAATGTGGTGTTTATGCAGTAATTGGAAGATATGAGTCGTGACTCATAGGTGCTAACTCTCACCGAGCATCTTCTTCTACACTTAAAACGCTTTAAGTGTATACAGTGCAATATAATAGCAGTTGACGTTAAAGATTAGGTGAAAACTATTTTGTTTTGACAAACTCTTGAAATGATGTCTATTGTTTTATTTTTCAGATCGCCCCCTGCTGGCGAAAGAGACACATTCAATACAACCTCTTCGTTTTCTAAGCTGATCCTAAGAACAGGGAAAGTACTGATAGAGATGCAGTGCATTACACTAAAACATGCAATAATATTAAAGACCATTTCAATACAAAGGTTTGTTTTGCATTTTAAACATTAGTTGACTTGCAATATATGTCCATACATTTACATATCAGAGTCATGGGATCAGAAAGTCAATATCACTGCTTCAAAACCACGTTGTCTACTGCCTACATAGGCTGCATCCTAAGTGAAATGAAACCACCACACAAATATCATTACCCTCACAAAGCGCACAGCATTTACAAATGATACAGTTTGATGTTACTTGTTTTTAAGCTAATTCTGCAATAGTAAGGAGGATAAGGATATACAGTGCACACACGAATATTGGGTAAAATTGACAAAACTGTATGTCAGACTAAATGGTCAGATTTAAACTTTTTAAATAAAAAATAACATTATTGAATGAAATAATGACAAATAAGTATTGACAATATTTCTCAGGACTGGCTGCCGTCTTGATTTATACGTTGTTTCTTCAGAATTTGGCCAACATTTGGTATCTTACAAGGTCGCCTTCACACCAGGAGCATGTCTATGATGCCTTAAATGCTTTCTAAGCAGGCAGCTCACAGCTAATGTTAGTCTTTATGAAGCGATCCATGACAGAGAGCGGCCCAACTACAATCCCCCTTTCCCCAGAGCCCGAGACAAGAGTAGTAATTATTTGGTTTTGGTCTTGCACTATTACCACATGGAAATAAGGCGGTAAAAGGCATTTCATTTAAAGGAGATGATTTGCGTCAAAATGAACCAGGCACTTAAACAACACGCGCATACAGCTCTATCACCGGACACAATTCATTTTATGCGAACTCTCCCATTGACAGTTCAAACCCGCTCAGAGCTTCCTTTCTTCTACGCCAATTAGAGGCTCTGAAAAAGGCCAGTTGCTCCATTCCTTTGATCTGACCTTTGTTAGTTTTGCTTGGCCTTGTTGGTACAGATCCAACATTTAAGACAGATACGACAAGTGGAAAAAGCCAGTGGCTGCTGCAATGCGTCTGTCTGTCCGTTGACATGAGCCTTCACCCCCGCTCATATCACTTTTGGCCTTGTACATCCTGACTGAATTCTGTCAGTTACAGCTACATGTAGAGCATTTTCTCAAGCTAATCTCGTGAAGACATTTTTGACAGCCGAGTCCTGCTTTCTTTCAATAAATCTATGGAAAATGGAGATGAGATACTCACAACTCTCTTTAGCTCAAAGTAGCTACGTTTACATGCAGTAATCTGTTAATAATCCACCTGATAGCTCAATCGGAACGAAAAGCCTTCACGTAAGCAACACGATTGATCCAATTAGGCACCAGGATCCATATTGTTGCTGTGGATTTAAACATTTCGTTTTTCTTCTAAAGTCCACAGGGCCATATAGGTGCACATCAACTGATATTTGCTTCAGATTACAAAGGTTACTCTAACATATAAGCGGTACAAGAGACACTGTCTGCATGGATAAGGTATTTAGTGTTTTCCAGGAACAGGGGAAAAGGAAAGACAGAGACAGAGAGAGAGAATCACATTAGGAGAGGCAATCCTAGGCATGAAAATAGGATTGTATTAATCTTTATCAAAGAGTGCCAAGGAATCCCCCTCAGAACAGTGGCAGTCTGCATAGGAGCACACAGTGGGTGTCCCAGGCCTCACTGGAGTCAAAAGGCGTTTAATATTCTGAATGGAACGCAGTATCTATTCTATTTTAACACCAGAAGACACAGCCACAGGTGAACGAGATGGGAGAGAGATGGCAACTGGTGCCGAAAGTCAGAGATCTGGGAGATCTGGGCTGTGACACACGGGAGGCCGGCTCACCTCAACAGATGCTGGGGTGAGAGCCCTTCACCCTATGTCAAAAAACCCAATGCACCCTGTCCAATTACCAGAGCCATAACCAAGAACTCTCAGAATACACACGCACACACATTTACCTGAGACTACAGTAGTTTGCATATAAAGCTGCCATCTCATACTATATATACATTTTTTTTCAATTACCGGTACATATATCAAGATGACTTTTTGCATTATTAAAATAAAAAAAATATCTATTTATTTTTAATAAAATGTATTCTATTTTCTACATTATATATATGTGTATGTATATATATATAAATAATTAGAAAATAATATTTGTTATTTTTCTATTGCACAAAGTTTTAACTAAACTCATACTGTAACTTTTCCTCCCTCGAGTGACCTATATTTGGTCCAAAACTGCAAATAGGCCAGACATCCCAAACTTTCCTCTTAAAATGTCATTAATCTTATCAGGGGCATCCGCACCTTTTCAAAAGAGTCTTAATCTTTGCAAGGTGCAAAACTGCACAACTGCAATTAAGAGGGCTGGCCACCAGACAGACCGAGAGAGAGAGAAAAAAAGTAATTCATTTACTGGACCTTTCATCTTATAACAGAATTAAATATTCATGCACAGCCTCCCTGAAAACCCATTTGCAATATTTCCCCCTGAATTTACTCTTCTTATTTGCGGATGATTATCATGGGTGGGGGCTGTTATAGAAAAATACACCCAAAAATTTGAGTCTCATTACAGATGCATGTAAGGTCAATATAATGAGATTAACCTGAGCTCCCCCATCTTAACATTTCATTTAAAAATACATATGGCGACTGCAGGCTAAATTATTTGACTCAAAATATCAGATACACAGTAAAGAGAAAGTTATATTAGCAATTTATGGGAAAAGGAGGCAGACTTTATACGTTTACTCAGGGATAAACTCGTTCTGTGCCATAAACTAGCTGATGTCATGAATTATGGACCCCAGCGGACACCCCTCCCTCTATGAACACACACAGCCCAGTGGTGATGAGGTAAGGCAGATTAACGCTGGACTATTTAAACCATCTGCCACAGTCCCAGTAGCAGGAGTCAGAGTCATTGGCATCAATCCCCCAAGGATTGTCTGTCTGACGCCAACCTTCCCATAAAGAGGAAAAGAAGAGGAAAAAGAGAGAAATGTGAGTGAGTCAACAAACTGACTCACCTCATCTTAGAGAGGGAAACACTCCTGTGTAGGTGAGTCATCGGCGACCAAAAAAACACACATATACACACACACTTCTCTACTCTCTCGCTTCCATCTAGTGTTCGGTTCACCTATCTCCCCTCTGGGAAAATGCTTCCCTCTTTTATAGCACAGATCTAAGGGATGAGCTCACGATGAGGTCATCTTCCCCTGGGTCTCTCTCTTCACTGAGCACTTACTGTCAGATTCACTGTAACACTCTTCATCATGCTCTGAATATGGGATGCTTTGTCATGTAAAATACCTCATTGTGTGGCAGAAATGAAAAGCAACAGATACAATGCATTTCGAACTCTTCATTAGGCCAATTACAGATATATGGCCAATTATAATATCAACTAATAATAGAGTGGTAAAAATGACATCATTGCGAGAAAGAAAACACAGATAAGTCGCATTTTACTACATTCAGAATTATTGTAAAATATTGGTACATTAAACTAAATGTTTACAAACATTATAAACACTAAACATGTATTTTAGTTAACCTCACTCCACAACATATCCTTGAAATGTAACTTTATTCTAACAAATATAATATAATGTGTATAATTTTTTTTTTTATTATTTTGTTGACATTAGAAGAAACTAAAAGGCGGCAGCATATATTGGTCATTGGATATCCAGTATCAAGATATCAGAAATAATTACTGAAAAAGCAATATCAGTTGCATTCATTTGGTATATAAAATAAATTTGCCAAGCATCAAAGCATGTTTCATATCACAAAAGCATCTGTATTTTGCCATTCCAAAGGGAAGCAAATGGACAGCTGGATCAGCTGTGGAGAAGAGCGTCAGGACGGTCTGCTGGGGTTATATCGCGTGACCAGGAGAACCTTGGTTTTAAAAATACACCACAACAAATAAAAGATTCATTTCTTAGGACAGCGCCTGCTCCCCTTAGACTTGCCCACCTGCAGAAGGACTGCAGCCCAGACCAGAGAAATCTAATCACCCCACAGTTAACTCTGCATTCAACCTATTCAGCACTTAAAAGCCATGATTGAATTTCATCTTGATGCCATTAAATATTTATAAAGGCCAATTAGAAGGGCAGCTCTTGCTGGCGGTAAAGACTCCTCTCCATCATCCACTCCCATGCTCTATCAGGTCCTGCCTCAGAAAGATCGCCCTTAAAGGGATAGTTCACCCACAAAAGGAAAATTCTGTCATTAATTACTCACCCTCATGTATTTCCAAACCTGTAAGACTTTCGTTCATCTTTGGAACACAAATGAAGTTCTTTTTGATGACATCTGAGAGCTTTCTGTCCCTCCATTGACAGCTACGCAACTACCTCTTTGACAATGAACAGATTGAATTTAGGTTATTATTCGCATTTAAACATTGATCAGCGCACATAAACAGAAGCTCAACCAAACCTGCGTAACACGAGAATGAACCTCATTGGTTCTCGCACGTCAAGCGAACATGCTTGAGCTTCCGTTTACCACAACTGATGTGTGAGTTGATGAATGTTTATATGTGAATATAAAAGACTAAATTCAATCTGTTATATCATATAAAGCAATGATGTCTCTTCAGAAAATCTGGATTAAACCGCTCAATTCATAAGGATTAGTTTTAAGATCACTTTATTAACTCCAAGTGGTAGGTGTGTAGCTGCCAATGGATGAACAAATGTCTAACGGGTTTGGAACGACATGAGGATGAGTGATTAATGACAGAATTTTCATTTTTGGATGAACAAACCCTTTAAATGCCACAGGATCAAACTCTTCCTACACACACACACACACATACTCTCTCTCTCTCTCTCTCCAACTGTACTGAAGTATGCATGTCAGTTGAGAAGCGCAAGAAAACATCTAAATCTTAAAAGAGCAGATCTGAATTGATCCTTACCCCTAGCATGTAACAAATGAGATTAATGCAAGGCAGATATTACATCATATGGGGATAAGAGAAGACAACACCATCTCGCGTCTCGGGTCGGACCCTCTGAAGACAATTCAGTCCCTGCGGGACGTTCTGTTGTGTGATAAATGGAGCATTGAAGTGAGTTAAGTGTGGAGAAGAGATAGAGGATGAGAGGATGGACAGGTAGATGTAGAGAGAGGACGGGTGGTTGGTAAAAAAAGAACAACAGTATAATCATCTCTGAAGCTATAATTGGATTTATAGCTGGAAGAGGGGGCTGATATCAATCTGTGCAGTGATGTTAGGTGTGTTTAGTTGGGCCTGCATAGTCAAGTCAAGTCACCTTTATTTATATAGTGCTTTATACAATACAAACCGTTTTAAAGCAGCTTTACAGCGATAACAGGAAAATTATGCATTTCGGCTGTTCAGCTGAAGTCAGTTCAGTGTTGATTAAGTTCCGTTGTAAAGTTCATCAATTATTGAATTAGTTCATTTCATCTATAAAGCAGTTCTGCACAAAATGATACCATCGTCCAGCTCATTTCAGTTCTCATTCAACAGCGTCAGTACGTATCAATAATATTCTTCAATATTAAGTGTCCGCAATAAGCAAGCCAGGGGTGACAGTGGCAAGGAACCCAAACTCCATCAGGTGACAGAATGGAGAGAAAAAAAATGGATGGGAAGCATTCAAATATGTATACAGTACCTGAAGTGACTAACAGTGAATTTCATTCAAAAGTGACCATTACTGTTACCTGGGCAGAACTCTTGAGCACTCTAAAGTGTACAGGGTTTTATCATCTAATATGGACTGTTTGGTACAAGAAGCTAGTGGCAAAAGACATACATTACTCCCACTGTTACCTTGGCAACTTAGCAGCAACATTCTTGTTTGTAGCAGCTTTTGCTGTGACAAATAAAACTAGAGCATTAAATATTGATTGTTTGTGTCTAGTTTAATTTGATTGATTACTAAATGTGGATCTACACTACCATTCAAAAGTTTGGGGTCAGTAAGAATATGTAAATACATTTATACTTTTACTCAGCAAGGATGCATGAACAGTGACAGCAAACACATTTATAAGGTTACACAAGATTTCTATTTCAATTAAATGCTGTTCTTTTTTTGTTTGCTGTCCTTTTTCATCAAAGAATCCTGAAAAAGTATCACAGTTTCCACAAATATATTAAGCAGCACAACTGTTTTCAATGTTGATAATATTAAGAAATGTTTCATGAGCACCAAATCAGCATATTCAAATGATTTCTGAAGGATCATGTGACACTGAAGACTGTAGTAACGATGCTAAATGAGTAAAATTCAGCATTTGCATTACAATTTAGTCTAAAATATATAGTAAAATAGACCATCGTCGATTTTATTCATTCAAATATAACATACAGACAACAAGTTTCATAACAATGTGCCAATGCATATGTAAAATACACCAATTTAAAATTCAATATGGCCGTTATAGAAACATTAGATATCATGTATAGTTATTTTGTGCATAACTTCTGAATAGTCTGTTTTAAATGGTCTCTTTTTATTTTTGGGGGCATACAGAATCAAATGATATCCAATGTTTTGGATATCAATTTCGGCCATATTGAATTTTGTCATAAATTGTTGTATTTTACAAACGCATTGGCATTTTGTTATGAAGCGTTGTTATCTGCAACAGTCCATTTTGGTTTGGATGAGCCTGTGAACAGTATTCTCTTCCAGCAGTGTTGTCTTTAAGGCTATAAGGATGTTAGAATATGGAAATATCTGGCACATCTAAAACATGCAGGATGCCCATGTGAACTCCAACCCTACCGTCCTCTCTCATCCCTAGACCCCAACAACAAACCCCTCTAGATGAGGAGCCGCATGGGCGACACGCATGAACTGATATTTACAGAGAGAGAGATCAATGACCTCCCGCTGGCTCAGAGAGGAGCGACACGCTCTGTTGTGTAATCCTGCCCAACACAACACACTGCTATGGGGAGTGCTGTGGGACAATTTCACATCACATGCCATAACCTCGGCTCATGAGAAGGTTTATTGTACTGTACTTAGGAAATTATCTAAAAAGACTGAAAGTTACGTTGACCCTCCTGAGACATCCACGGAACGTGTGTGCTGTAATTTTCGCCTTCGAAAGTCTCTTTTGTTGCGCTTCAGATAAAAGCACCTTTCTGATGCATCTGTTGCTATGATACCAGATGATGGAAGCCCTGTTGTGCCAACAGTACAGCATTAGAATGGAAAAAAAAATGATTGATCAAAAAGCTTTATGATTCATAACTCTGATTAACAAAAGAAACTGATCTAACTAAATTGGTTTTGAGCAGCTAGGATAATCTGTTGGAGTACATCGGTTACTACATTATCGCCAGTTTTCGCTGACTGAAAAGTCATTTGGGGGAAATTGGATTTAGTAGAGCATCTATTGTATGTGCCAGACAGAAGAGCAGAAACACCGGCTCTGATCCAGAACTTGCCTTGCTGTCTACTACCTACACAGGCAGCGATCTTCTAAGGCATCATCCTAATCAAGATAGAATCATAAGTGAGTGATCTGGATGCTCTAGTAGAAGCTAATATAAACACATAGTAGACACAAAAATTTGGTAAAATTGTCAAGTGAAATATGTTTTTCATTCATATTTTTTTTTCCATTTATAGTCCACCCTTGTCTGTTCAATGCAGCGACTACATTGATTTCTTCAGGGTGACCCATCAGAGAATTAGACACATGGACGGCCACACTCACTTTCTAATCTGATTACAACAAATCTTTCAAAAAAATCAACAGAGAAAAGCATCCAGACCAACCACCCCTGCTCTGGTGCACATCTGATGGTCTTCTAAGGCACAAGCTTATGGTGACTGATTAGTTCTGAGGGATTCAGTAAGATGCTTCATGTTTTGAAGAGAAAAGAGACACAAATCTTAAAGGGGTCATATAATGCCATTTTTGTACAAGTTAATATGATTCTTTAGGGTCTAAATTGAAAGTTTGTAATATACCTTAATTAAAAATTCTCATTAGTATTGTAAGAAAACACTAATTTTACCTGGTCAAAAACAGCTCTGTTTTCAGCACGCCATTTAAGTGCATGTGTCTCTTTAAATGATAATGAGCTGTGCTCACCCCGCCCCTCTGTTCTGTGGGGCGTTTGACACACACACACACACACACACACACACACACACACACACACACATGATTGCCTATACAAAAGCAAATAAGTGATCAGATTACATAACTTATTCCGGCATAATATTGAAAAACATCAATTAGAGTATTTCTTGAATCATATGCATTTGCAGGATATAAACACTATTTTGTAGGTATTGTGTTACCATTCATCTTCATGGAGTTATAACTGTTTTTTTTTTACATTACTTCTTAATCAGTAACAGACACTGTTATAAACCATATACAAAAGTAAGCTTAGTGTTAACTTTAACACCTGTGTACACATTTTTTAATAACAGCATAACACGTTTCATTATAAACGTGGGATTATGAATTATATTGAGAACGTCGTACATAGAAAACATGCCATAATGTACCCTTAGTGTAAACATTAGCCGCATTCATCGTGAAGCATGCTAACGATTTACAAAGATTAATAAAACTTTACACTCCCCTATTCTGGAGGTTCAGCAGAAACACAAATAGTTGGTAACGTTACCGATCCTTTATTCAGGAGCAGCTTCTTAGCAAAACCAGCTTTATACTGATCTTCGTTTGTAAAGCAGTCTGGTGAAAAATGATTAGCGCAAACAAAAAACATTTGTGTTGATCGTGGGAAATATTCCCTTAAAAAGCAAAACTCAGCCACTGCGTCTTCAGCGGTTCTGATTTAGGAACATCAGAATGACTGTGTTCGTTATTACACCCGAGAGCAGAACACCACAATCGCTGAGATGCCATTCTGCTCATCGACAGTGCTCCAGTATCAACAATGACTATGATTGACAGCTCGGTCACGAGCGAGGGCGGGTCTGTGTTGAAACGCTGCTGTCAATCAACAATCGTGGGAGGGGCGTCGATTTTGTGACGCCACAAAATCGAACAGCTCAATTTGAGACAGGGTAAAACATATAAGTTATTTTTAAAAAAACACTGGATAGATTTTTATCATTTTATGATGGTTGTGTACAGGCACTGCCAACACACATTTCAGTGCAATCAACTTGTAAAAGTGCATGTACCATTATATGACCCCTTTAAGAAGCATTCGGTGAAAACCTCCTAGAGTGACGTCAGATACTGTTTGAGCATCAATTCAAAAGAAGCAAATGTTTCAAATAAGGGGCTATATGCAGAATTCAGAAAACCTTGTTATTAGCGACACCGGTGGCCGTTAAGTGAACTGCAGCCAGCAAATTTTGCTTGTGCTCGCACTCGTGCACACACTCCGTAACATACAAGAGACTGAACGTGATTCAAGATGTTCTTCACTTAAGGGTAAAAAGAAGTTTGAAATATCTTTGCAGTGATATACGGTAAAAAACATACAGACACCGCCTACACTGCTGAGAGCGACGTTTAGATGAATATGCAATTACTGCATGCATTCCTCTCAATAAAAACATAAAAAAAATAAAAAAAACACAATTGTGCGAAAACAACAGTTAAAAAAGCATCTGATCAAAGCTCTGCAATTCACTGGTATCATGTCGACAGTTGAGGTAATACAAATTACACAGTTATGATAGTTTGATATATGTATTTGAGAATATAGCAGACTATACAGATCTGGCAATGTGAGACTATCACAGTTAGAATTTGTCCTGTTGTACATTCATGCATTTGAAATGGCAACCTCAAACAGTATTTGCACACATTTAAAGTCCATAAAATTATGCATTTTCAAAATGAAAACTACAAAAGACTATTTAGTGGCAGAGATGCTGTGGAGAGAGACTTTTATCTGTCAAAATTTGATTGGATTGGCTAATATTATTTTCACCATCTCTGTGGCCTTGGTTACCAGCAAAACAACTAAAAAAAATCCTTCCAAGGCACAGAAATGCATTATCTACTTGAAAGATTGTAAAGATAAATATTATTGTCAGAGTAGCATGCAGTAATAAAACATGCACAATAAAAATATAAACATGCTTTATGCAGGTACTCAAACGCAGATGTGAAAGATTGGCCTACACACTTAACAAATATTCTTGAGTTGCTCAAAAGCTCAAAAGGGGGCGATGGAGCTCCCGTGAAATATCTGCATCACTTAACTAAATGCGTTACTTATTCAGTAGCTCCTTAAAAGCACATTGACTGTTTAACTAACTCAAATGACCTTGCTCTGCAAGATTCTATTTAAACTGACATGACAGTAGTTGACCTGAAAGAAAACTGAGCCTATGTAAATAGGGGCAAATATGATTTTAAGGGATAGTTCACAAAAAAACAACAAATTCTGTTACCATTTTGCTCGCCCCAACATGTCCAGACCCAGGCATTAAACACTGAAACAACAACTTCGAATAAACCAATGCACTATATATAATGCATCATTCTGCAGCTAATTCATAAAAATGGCAGCGAATAAAATCAAACTCATGGAGAAATGTGATGTTTGAATGGCATTCACACATATCGGTGTGTGTTTGTGTGTTGCGGAGATTAAAGGAGCCGCTCTGGCCAGAGCTCACGGGCGTCTGAATGACTATTTCTCTCTCTAAATGGCATTTTAAAGCCACAGAAAAGGAGAAAGCATTGTAGGACATCATTATCCCTGACAACTGTGACTAAAGGCGGAAAATGTTTTGGATTTATGGTGACAGGATTTGTCTGAGTTATCAATCTGTCCCGCCGGCATTCAGAACATCTCACCGACTAAAGCAAGTTAAACATGGTGCCGTGTTCTAGAGGAATGCTAACTGCAGCTAATGACACTGTAAGGGGAAAATCATGGATTTTTGGACATCTATGAAGCCTATTTGGTTTCATAAAAGATTTTCACAATCCAAAGGCATGTCATTCATTCATTAGATAAGGTTTTCTTTTAAACGAAGTAGAAAAGGATGACCTATTTCATGTTTAATACCAATATGAATGACATCTGCTGTATCTCTGGATAATGCAAAACCACGGGGCTTCAACGTGCATTGAGATGGAAAAGAAAGAAAGCTGAAAAGTTGAATTTTCTGTCCTCTGCTGCGAGAGATAAGATGGAAAATGACAGCCTATATGTTCCATGTAAACGTAATGCGGTAAAAACTGATAAGGCAACGCGACAGAGCAACAGATGCTGTTAGACTGATACAGACTTTTTAATACCTGGATTATAATGCACGCACGCACACACACACACACACGCACGCACGCACACACACACACACACACACACACACACACACACACACACACACACACACACACACACACACACACACACACACACACACACACACACACACACACACACACACACACACACACACACACACACACACACACACACACACAGAGAAATGACTCTTGATTAACAAGATAATAATAAAGCCATAAAACAGAATAAAATTTCAATGGCCACAATATTATGCTCTCATACGTGCACCGATTGCATAAATACAGGAATAAAATGAAGTGATATTTCATTTTGACAACAGTGAGATAGATTTCTTTGGTTTGTCCCTATCAAAACAAAAACAAAAATCAAGAATAATTTTTTTATTTATTTCACAACTAAAATCCATTCAGAATATTAGTGATTGTTGCAAGAAAACTCAGTTAGCAGCTCGGGGCTCAATCATTTTCTCAGATTTGTACCGACCTGATGATTTTTATTGGTCTCACGACAAAAAGGTGAAATTTCCTTTTTAGCAACGATTTATATATTTCATACATACCATTTAACATAAATTAAATATGTTTTTACATTAAATTAAGTTTTCTTTACAAAGTTACAACAAATAATTTCGAATATAATATATCAACAACAAAAGCCAAATTCAAAGAATCAAAAGTACATTTTCAAAGTTATTTTTCATATTAAAACGGCATTATATATTGCAAAATATGTGCCAATAATTGCCATTGAAACCCTAATTTCACTAGAAGAGAAGTAGTAAAATAGATAACAGAATGCTTTAACAAACTTGTGCCAACTTCAGTTTTAGATGTACCGTGACTTGGTAAGCTCAGCCTATCAAACCATTGTGTGAAACATACACACTGAAGCCTTGAGCACTCATGCTGCATTTGGAGTGGAAACATATCCATCCTTAGGTCAGCGAGCACACTTCAACACTGAACAAAACAGCAAGGCTTGAGAACATTTTTGTGCCATTTCTGTGGGAAGCAAGAGGACTCTGAGGACTCCGACTTAGAGGTGAAATTATGCTTTTTGTTAAAAAAAGCGCTTTCCTTTTACATTTACATGATGCTGTTAATATCCTTAAAAGGTGGCCTACTTTTCAAACAAGTCAGAAAAAACCCTCCCTGTTCCATAATACAAGGCCATGTACTAAAAAAAAAAAAAAGTCATTCATGCTCTTGAGAAATTTCACGAGTTTCCTGAAGCTTCTTTCACTAGCACTTCATTTGATCCTTCACACATTTAAGGCCTAGTGCTGAGGGAAACCATTCCTCACCCTGCCTACTGATAAAAAGTGTTACAGTATGACAACAATAGATCTATGATCACGGATCCTTTTTTTAAAATAAAGCTTTAAATAAAAACGAAAAAACAACAACAAAAAAACAGCATATCCACCCACGCCTTTAACCAAACTGGCATATGTGCACAGTATTTTCTAAATTTAAATGGTTCAACAATATGTTATGAATGTGAAAGTGTAACCTGAGTGTTAGAGAAAGAGAGCAAGAGCCATAGAATGCAATGGATGTTTTTTGCAACCTTGGAAGAGACAGATTCACACCAACAGATATTTCTATCAAAGCCTGAAAAGAGTGAAAATTAGTTTTTAGAGCGTCTAAAGATACATTCTACTGAGAATACAGTGATATAATGATCAGCTGTAAAAGACACGGCTTGATTTCCCCCCGCACCAGCCCTCACTACTGATCTCACCTTACATGTATGCAGACACACAACATACACACACACACACACACTCGCCTCCCCCTCCCCGCACAAATCCAACAAGAAAGCCGTAATTTGACGCATCTGTAATCACCTTAGCTGCATCCAGAGAGCTGTGCGCCTTAATTCTGCATGCTTTTTAATTTGTTTTCACAGCGGTTTGAGCAAATTGAATTTGTTAATTAAAGCCGAAAAATGAAATGCTGAACATTATTGAAGAGATGCTAATTGTGTTAGTGTGGAGATTGGGAAAGGGAAGGGGGAGGGGGGGAAGGGCTCAGGAGTATCAATAGCTGGACAAATCATATTAGAGGAGGACAGAGGTGCCTGTCACAACTGGCGGGCCATCAGCACTTACATACATGATTCCACCCTCTAACCCACTGGTTGAATGAACAAGTTAGTTTATTTAACCAGAATACAACTTATCGGGGTTACATTTCTTTTTCAAGAGTGACCTGAGATGGCAAAAAAAGACACATCACCAAGTATTACATACAGTGGGCTCCACAAGTATTGGCACCCTTGGTAAATATGACCAAAACTGACTGTGAACATTTGCTTTTGCAATTTCTCCTATTAGTCTTTCATTGGTAACACTTTAGTTAGCATTACTTTACTAATTTAGTTAACATGAACTAAGAACTAACAATACTTCTAGATTTATTAATCTTAATGTAAACTTGAACATTTACAAATACATTATTAAAATAAAATGTTGTATTAGTTAACATTAGTTAATGCACTGTGAACTAACATGAAGACTCAATGAATAGCTGAATTTGTATTAACTAACATTAACAAAGATTAATAAGTACAAATGTATTGCTTTGTTAAATGATACCTTATTGTAAAGTGTTTCCCTTTCATTCAAAATATTTACCAAAATCAAACCTTTAAATCAAGTCAAATTGTTGAAAGATTTTTCTTTTCTGAAATATATGTATTCCACAATTATTGGCAACCTTTCATTTAATGCTTTTGCAACCTCCCTTTGCCAAGTTATCAGCTCTGGATCTTCTTCTATCATGCATTATAAGGTTAATGAACAGATAGCAAGAGATCTGAGACCATTCCTTCATACATGTTCTCTCCAGATCCTTCCGATTCAGAGGTCCATGCTTGTGACTCTTTTCTTCAGCTCATCCCACTGGTTTTTTATGGGGTTTGGGTCAGGGGACTGCTTTATCTATGGTGTAAACCTTCATTCTGTGGTCAGTGAACTGTTCTGTTGTTTATTTTGAGATGTGCTTTGGATCATTGTCATGCTGAAGATCCAACCACGGCCCAGTTTAAGCCTCCTGACAGGTGCAGTCAGGTGTTGATTTATAGTGGGGATGAGGTTCTTTTCTACATGGCTATGTTTCTGTCTATGCCAAACCCACCTTTGGTGTTTTGCCAAAAAAGCTTCATTTTGGTCTCATCTGAGCATAAAGCCCAGTCCCACTGAAAGATCCAGTAATGCCTGGCAAACTTCAGGTGGATGGGTTTGCTGTTTGATGTAAACAAAGACGTTTTTAATTGCAATTTTCCCAAACATGTTGTGGTTATATTGGTGAGGTCTTTGTCATATGTTTGGAGACGTTCTGACCCCAAGACCCAACTAGAATCTCAAATACTTTGATCCTTACAGGTTTTAGCGACTCAAACTATCCTCCTCAGTGTGTGTGGGGCAAATATAGGACATAGGGACACAGGTACTCTTCCAGGTAGATTGTTACCATCTCCAGTTGATTTAAACTACTTAATTATTGCCCAGATAGTGGAAAAGAGTACTCCAACAATTAAACCATTATCATATAGTCATTTCATGATTTGTGGAGCTCAACAACCTTTTGTCACACATCATTACTGTGATCTCAGGTCTTTCACATAGTGATGGATGACTATAGCAATTTGGCCTGTGTGTCACTTCATATTTAGAGCCCAGTGAAACAGTCATGTCATGACTTATCACTTAAGTGTTCGTGATCACTAAGGTGAACTTAAAAACATACTGTATGAATGGGAATATACTTCAGATAGATTTTAGGGGAGTGCCAATAATTGTGGAATACAAATACATATATTTCAGAAAAAACATATTTTGACTTTAATTAAAGGTTTGATTTTTGTGAATATTTTAAATGAAAGACCAAGAGGACAAATGGCAGAACACACACACACACACACACACACACACACACACACACACACACGCACACGCACACGCACACGCACACACTGGTTTTTATACTGTACAAGCTATTTGAATTATGAGGACTCATGAAATGTCCTCATAAACCACGTTTAAGTTAGCCTGGGTTTCCCCAGACTGCCTTTGCTCAGCGCAATTTTATTCTCGCTGAAAGGCAGTCTGGAAACCATGGACCTGATTTTCGCCTCGTTTAGGGAACCAATCACAGAACGGGGAGGGAGCAGCAAGACGATGACGACATCTTTGCGACACAACTAAGCAGTTTGTTTATATCTATGGAGTCAACATGGCAGCCGACGCGAAGCTACCTTTTGATGCAGCCTTAGATATTGTTCTAAGTAGTTTAGATCGCAATTTTATTTAGAAAAAAGAGCAGCGTTTGGCGTTAAACCATTTCTCTACATACGTCATCTGGTATAATGGAAACGATTGGCTATGCGCCTTTGATAGACATTCTTAGCACCCAATAAACGGCGCCGGCGCATTCGTAAACCACGCCTCAAATACGAGAAAATGAACATGTGGTTCCCATACCCAAGTCTCAACGAGAATTGGGTCTGGCGTTAGCCAGGCTACGTTTAAGTTGTAATACCAATCTAATACACATGTCATTATACAAATTTGTGTCCTCATAAATCACATAAACAAAAGCACACACACACACACACACACACACACACACACACACACACACGCACGCACGCACCTAACAGCATCTGAAAAGTCCTCTCTTGAGAAAATGGACATGAGGTGTTTAAGCAGATTCTAAGTGTGATATGATCTTTCCCTGTCCCATAACCCCGCTCTGAAGAAAGGGTCATTGGCTTTATGATTATTGGCTTGCATGATTATCCGTCCTACGGCTTCATTTTGCATAAGTCTAGTGGTGATATGCATAAATCCTTAAACAGCTAATTTGCTTTGTGAGACACAGTCCCTTAACCAGGCACTGTTACTAACAAGAGGAATCCCCTCAGCCACAGGGGGTTTAGAGAGCAAGGTTACAAAGAGAGGAGAGGACGGCTGTTAATGGCATTGCAGTGTGTGTGTGTGTGTGTGTCTGTGTGTGTCCTTGCAGAGGAAGAGTCGTGCATAACCGTCCGCAGCTCTTAAATGACCCGGGTGATTATGAAGCTAATTACTGACAGTCCTGCACTATACTGCACTTCCACTCCCATTCAACCTGCAATTGACTATGCAGCTCCCACTACAACATCCCCAATCTTTACTGCAGAATCCCTCAACCAGAACAGTGAGAAAAAGGAAAGAAAGAGAAATAAAAGAGAAGAGACATTAAGAATGATGAACAGAGGTGATAATAAAAGTGTACAAGTGGACGTAAAGCATTAACTGTTGGAGTATTATGGACAGTGCACTTTTATGGCTCTTTTACTGGCTGAGCTTTCACAGAGATCTGAGCCTTGACTGTGATTTGTCACCTTGTCTTAGTCAAAGACACCAATAGCACACTTACGGGAGACAGGAGCATACCGAGAAAAGTACTGCATACCAAAAGTATAATTTATACATAAACACATAGGGCCCTATTTTAACGATCTGAAACGCAAGTGTCAAAGTGCAAAGCGCAAGTAACTTTGTGGGCGGATCCCGGCGCTGTTGCTATTTTCCCGGCGGATAAATGACTCTTGCGCCCGACGCAAATCTAAAAGGGGTTGGTCTGAAGTAGCTTCATTATTCATAGGTGTGGTTTGGGCGTAACGTGAAATAAACCAATCAGAGCGTCCTCTCACATTCCCTTTAAGAGCAGACGCGCTTGTTCCATGGCGGATTGCTATTATAACGGCGGATTTGCCTGCGCACGCAGGAGCGGTTCACAGCCGAGGAAACCGACGTTCTCGTCAGGGCCGTAAAACACAGAGAAGTGACATTGGGGATGATGGGAGAAACCCACCCAAATTAGGTTAAACAGGCGTATAATTTGGGTAAATGTGTAGCCTAATCTAGATTTTTTTATTTTTTTTATCTAGATAGATCTTTTTCACATCTTCACGGACATACCAATGATTTCCCTCGTGTGTTAATATTTTTCCTTGTAATAATGTATGATTTGCAAAAATGAAAACTGCTGCATCTGTTTATATTAGAGAATCAAAGTGGATGCGGGTTAACATTATGGCCAAGCACGCGCCCTTAAAATACCACATCACTAACGCGCAACGCGCCACTGTCTTTAGACTGTTTTTTTCTTGGTCAATGGCGCAATTGCTTTCTAAAACTGGAAAATAGCACCATTGAAGTTTTGCGCCGGAACACGCCTTCTCTTTGCGCTGAACCGCCCCCGCGAGCGCAAGTTCATTTCCTAATTTACCGACGTGCGTCTGTGGAGGGAAAAGTCCGCTGTGCGCGGGTGCAAAATAGGAATGATACATGCGTCGGTGTTCAAAGTCAATTGCGCTGGGTGCAAGATAGGGCCCATAGTGTATGCTGTTATAGTGGATTCTAAACGTGAATAAATCATACCTTGTCAATACGAACATACAAAGGTGATCATTTGAATGCCAAGCACACGGTTAGACTAGGAGTTTACTGTATATGCAGTTTATCCTGTACGTTTTTGTGAGGTTAAAAATATTTACCCCTTTACAAAATAGTATAACACTGATGACTGTTCATTGCAAATAATGGATAAGTGCATTTAAATATTGCATTAATATAATGTCCATGGAAAGTGGCTAAAGCTAACAAACTAAAACTAATTTACAAACAGAAATTTCATCCTTGCAAAATTTGTTCAAATGAGATCTGACTTAACATGGATATCTAAAATAATCACAAACAAATTTTCACAAATACATTGTTCAGAACAGTGTGTCTGATGCCATATTTGAATTGTATGACTGTATGATTTTCTTTTTCTTTTTTGCATACTAACAAATAAAATGACCAACCTAGTTTTGAAAAACAAAACGTTTAACTCAGAATTATTACGTTCAGAGTTCACTGAGATATACAGGTTCATTTTTTTTTAAGCATGTTTTTATGCTGAAAATGTAGGTTTGGTGAGAACACTGATGGACCCTGTATCCAACGGGAATTGATATGATCAAAAAAAGTGTGTGTACATCAGAACAGAATAATCCAGCTAGCTTTAGATCTTAGTCAGGGTACACGGCATATTTAATTTGATGTGACTGAAAACCAGGCTGTGACTCGAGTGACAGCTATATAGTCTGTTCAGTGGTTTGCACTATCATGTACCTTTTTGCATCAATTGCCAAAAATAATAATAATACACCCAGAACAAAAACATGTTACAAATCACCAGTGCATATACATCTCTGTCTTGTTTTCAAAACGTCAAATAAAATATGCCATATAAACTGACTACTGTATATTACAAGTGGTTGGAAAAAAAGAGGGCTAGGTGATGCTAAGTTGTTTCAGAAGAAGAGCAAATTATTCTCATTATTATAAATATAAATGAATGATATTATCATTATAAATCTTTTTGGAATAATGTGCACAGAATCAACTTACTATAAAGGGAACAAAAAAGGAACATAACCAATTAGTCACAGAGCCTAATTATATTTACAGTGTACAATGCCGGTTTATGGGGAAGCTAGACTATAGGAACCATAGATATGTAGACGTAGATGGCACATTCGACCACTCCAGACACGTCGTAGCGCCCGCCATCTTGGATCGTTCAGCGCGTCCTCATTCACAGTAAGAAAAGGAATGATGCCACACTGCGTAGATTCTGGTTGTGAAACCACTGAGATTTTAAATTCCAGAACAAATTGGATAACCTTTTAACAGGTGAGAATGTGTTGGTTTATGTTTTAAGTATCATCTCAATATTACATGTTTTTATACTATGGCAACTTTTTAATGTTGTGTTAGCTGAAGCCTTTTGTCTTGTATTGTGTTGGTGTAGCAAAATAATCTGCTGAAGTCTATTGCAGATATAGACAACTTGCTCTCGAGTGTTCATGGACCAATATGGCGGACGGCTTACGTATTAGCCTACGTTTACTGAGAAGTTGGCATTTGAGATACAGTGACCAATGTGTGTCTGTGTTCCCAGAGATGTAATCATCTCATCTTATCAACAACAGTGTTCCTTCGGGCAAGAAGAAGCTCTGATGCTCAACACCATTTATGTGGGTCCCTGATAGACACCATCAAGCTGCACAAAAAAACTAAAAAATAGTCAATAAGGCAATTCGGGGCGAAGGTAATGCATTGTTTTCACTTTTCACTGTTTTTGAAGCACCCAATGCTTGATTTGAAATGAATGAAGCCTTTCCATTCACTGAAAAAAAGAGGCGCAACTCTTAGACGTCGTAAAACGGCATTTCATCGCTCACTGCAAACCATGAAAATAAAAGCACCCTGGTGCAATTTGGAGGAATTGTTTTTGCCTGTTGTTGTTGTTACCAGAGTGTTTGAGCAAATTTGACACCATACTATTAGCTGAGGAAATTGGCAGTTTAATTTAAGGACGATTGAGAAACTCCCCCACATACACGTCTAAACTTGTTTTCACACTCAGGCAACCAACGTTGTGAAGCTTCCTGACAAAGAACTATATGAAGCAGACTGGTGATATCAGCAGACGTGATAATAACTTTTAACTCCGGCTTCATCTTTCTCTCTAACCATCTCTCCTTTCCCCCCTTCTCTCCTGACTGCTTTCATTAAAGGATGTGTGCTGCGAGGTTTTCTGTAGGAATGTAATTGTTTGGGTTTAATGAGCTGGGAGAGAAAGGAGGAAAGACCAAGCCTGGGACTATTAGAAAGGAATGAGAGCGAAAGTTTTGAAAAGGTAAACAGCGGCTCGTCACAACAAACAAGGGCTTCTCCTGCGGGATAATTAGCTACTATAATTGGGATGAACGTAGCGACAGAGAAAGGGTCGGCGCTGTGGAAACGCAGGTCATCATCCACTACTTCGCCGTTCCATTAGTTTAATTGTTAATTTCTAAAGGCAGATGCAAATCAAGCGGTATAAGATTGACACATGCACAAACACACACAGCTTGGATTTAAAATAGTCCAATAGCTTCAATGTCAACGCTTCACTTATCTAAAAGACTTTTAAAAAAAGAAGCATGTTCCTTTCCAGTTCCTCTGACAGTAAACGCTTTCATTGGTCAGGGATCGCAGAGGTTGCATTAATGAGTATAAGAACTCACCCTGACGGACACAAGCACACACATAAGCGCTGCATATATAAGGCCATGAAAGGCTGAATGTGCCTCAGACTGGCTACTTTAATATCAATCTGTGCTGAAAAATAACTCAATCTTTCTTTCAATTTCCTTCCCAACATCTCTTTCTTTTCTGTTTTCTCTTTGTGTGTGTGTGTATGTGCGTGAGGGGGGTGAGTCCGTGAGGGAGAGAAAGAGGCATTTTTTTTCTAGTAAATTGAATTACACAACATTTTGACTTTCAGGCAGGAGAAGGGCAGGAAAGTGCTATCAGCCGTTCCAGATAGCATTGATTAAGATCAATTCAGAGAGAGAGAGAGAGAGAGAGAGAGAGAGAGAGAGAGAGAGAGAGAGAGAGAGAGAGAGAGAGAGAGAGAGAGAGAGAGAGAGAGAGAGAGAGAGAGAGAGAGAGAGAGAGAGAGAGAGAGAGAGAGAGAGAGAGAGAGAGAGAGAGAGGAGAGAGAGAGAGAGAGAGAGAGATGAGAGAGAGGAGAGGAGAGAGAGAGAGAGAGAGGAGAGAGAGAGAGAGACAGAGAGGAGAGAGAGAGAGAGAGAGAGAGAGAGAGAGAGAGAGAGAGAGAGAGAGAGAGAGAGAGAGAGAGAGAGAGAGAGAGAGAGGAGAGAGAGGAGAGAGAGAGAGAGACTGGAAGGTTCTGTCAGTCCACTAAGAATCAAACTTCCTTGACTCTCTGTGATCAGAGGGAGTAGATGGGGAGGAGGATGGGTATTTTTAATTAGTGCTGTTAGCTATCTCATCTTGATTTGTGACGCAGACAAAGTAATCCCTCAGCCCCCCGCACGGACTGACCACTCCGTCACATCTCTAATGGTTCCTCTGTTCAGCGTTATCTGTCCGTCTGTTCATCCATCAGTCTGCTTGCTTTTGTCAGGTGCTTAAATCGCTCATTAGAATATTAAATGTTTTGATGGTGGATCTGCAGTTGGGGTTTGCAAAAGAGTTTTAGCCAAAGGCATTATTAGTTGAACTCAAGTTCAGTGGCTCTCAACCGATATTGCATCTCGATTCAGATTTAGTTTGGCGACTCAAGAAGTCTATTCTTCTGAGTCGCCAAACTAAAATCTGAATCGAGATGCAATATCGGTACGCATTTAGGCCACGCCCACACCGGGGGGGACAATGCAGCCGTCTCCATTTATTTTTTATTGCGTGAAGCAGCTTCCTTGTCATTTCTGACTTGTATACAAAAAAAAGCTGCTATGTGACAGGGTGTACAGCAAACAAGCTAAGCTAAGTTTTTATAAGCTACCGAACCGTAAAAAGCCAGCCTTTAAGGAGACAAAAGTGGACACAGGCAATAAGACGTGATGAAGCATCAGCAGGAAGAATGGGTAAATTGTGGGATCCTGACACTCAGTATGCACTAAAATCACACTACATGTGCAGTACACATTTTGTCACTGGTAAGTCAAATATCCAAATGTCAGTTTATATATTAGATTTCTGTAAGCTAAGCTATCCTTATCGCCGATTACGTTCTCCTCCAGTGGGCGTAGTTCTCAGAGTAATATGACACGTAGCACTCTGTCTCGTTTTTTGGGGGTCGACAGCTTATGAAAACGTAGTTCTGTTTTTTTTAGCTTGTTTGCTGTACACCCTGTCACATAGCAGCTTTTAGACATTGTTTTGTTTTTTGTTATAAGTCAGAAATGACAAGGAGGCAGGTTCACGCCATTTGTCGCTCTGTCTCTATAGAAATAAAACAATGTAAAAAAAATGGTTTAACATGCAAAATAAAATAAAAATGTCAACAAAATTGGTATTTATTAATATTAACCTGAACTTCAGGGGTGTAATGATTCTCTTGGTTTCTTAATGGATCAATTTAAAGGCCTTTCAATTCATGTCAATTCAATTCTTTCTTATTAATTATTTGTGATTTTTGTGATGTCAGTAAATGTGTAAAAAATCATATTTTGCATAGGTAATGAGAATTTTTGGGAATTTTCTGCCGGTTAAATACAGTAGTTATGCCAGTAGTTGGCGACAAATGTCTGTTTTTATTAGTGAGTCAATGAACATTAATTTAGGACTGTGTATGTTTATTTAATTTCATATTTTGGAAATTGCTTTTACAGTTTTAAAGGGGTCCTATTATACTTTATCACTTTTTCAACTTTAGTTAGTCGTTAATGTTGCTGTTTGACCACAAAAAAAGATCTGCAAGGTTACAAAGCACCACTCCAAAGGGAGATATTTCATTTAACATAATCCACTTTTCAAGAACTACAACGAATGACTTGTTGGACTACAATGC